>NC_135333.1:144734464-145419618 GCF_023851605.1 Tamandua tetradactyla
TTTGCAGCAAAAATTCACTGAGGGAATTTGTGACCAAGAGACTGGCTCTGTAAGAAATACTAAAGGGAGCACTAGAGACAGATAAGAAAAGACAGGAGAGAGAGGTGTGGATAAGAGTACAGAAATGAAGACTATCAGTAAAGGTAAAAAGAAGAAAAATTAAAAATGACATATAAAATCCAAAAGGCAAAATGGTAGAAGAAAGAACTGCCTATACAGAAATTAGACTTCAAATGTAAAACAGAAAAAAGTGACAAAGAATGACACTATGTATTAATAAAAGAAACAATTCAACAAGAAGACACAACAGTCATAAATATTTATGCACCGAGCCAGAATGCTCCAATATACATGAGGCAAACACTGAAAACACTGAAAAAAGAAATAGACACATCTACCATAATAGTTGGAGACTCCAATTTCCCACTCTCATCAATGGACAGAACATCTAGACAGAGGATCAATAAAGAAACAGAGAATCGGAATAAATGAGCTAGATTTAACAGACATATAGAGAGCATTACACCCCACAACAGCAGGATATACCTTTTTCTTAGGTGCTCATGGATCATTCTCAAGGATAGACCATATTCTGGGTCACAAAGCAAGTTTCAATAAATTTAAAAAGACTGAAATCATATAAAACACTTTTTCAGATCATAAAGGAATGAAGCCGGAAATCAATAATAGGCAGAGCGCCAGAAAATTCATAAATACATAGGGGCTCAACAACATAGCTTTAAACAACCAATGGGTCAAGGAAGAAATTACTACAGAAATCAGTAAATATCTCGAGGCAAATGAAAATGAAAACACAACATATCAAAATTTATGGGATGCAGCAAAGGCAGTGCTAAGAGGGAAATTTATTGCCCTAAATGCCTATATCAAAAAAGAAGAAAGAGCAAAAATCAAGGCATTAACTGTCCACTTGGAAGAACTAGAGAAAGAACACCAAACTAACCCCAAAGCAAGCAAAAGCAAAGAAATAATGAAGATTAGAGCAGAAATAAATGAAATTGGGAACATGAAAACAATCTAGAATATCAACAAAACCAGAAGTTGGTTCTATGAGAAAATCAATAAGATTGATGGACCCTTAGAGAGGTTGACAAAAAGAAGAAGGGAGAGGACACAAATAAATAAAATCAGAAATGGAAGAGGAGACATAACCACTGACCCCACAGAAATAAAGGAAGTAATAAGAGGATACTATGAACAACTTTATGCTAATAAACTAGACAATGTAGACGAAATGGACAACTTCCTAGAAAGGCATGAACAACCAACATTGACTTGAGAAGAAACATACAAACACAACAAACCAATCACAAGTAAAGAAATTGAACCAGTCATTAAGATGCTCCCCAAATAGAAAAGTCCAGGGCCAGATGGCTTCACATGTGAATTCTACCAAACATCTAAGAAAGATTAGTACCAATCCTGCTCAAACTCATCAAACAATTGAAGAGGAGGGAAAGCTACCTAATTTATTCTATGAAGCTAACATCACCCTCATACCAAAGCCAGACAAAGATATTACAAGAAAATAAAACCACAGACCAATCTCTGTTATGAATATAGATGCAAAAATCCTCAACAAAATTCTAGCAAATCGAATCCAGCAACGCATTAAAAGAATTATACACCATGACCAAGTGGGATTCATCCCAAGTATGCAAATATGGTTCAACATAAGAAAATCAATTAATGTAATACACCATATCAACAAATCAAGGCAGAAAAAACCACATGATCATCACAATTGATGCAGAGAAGGCATTTGACAAAATTCAACATCCTTTCCTGTTGAAAACACTTCAAAGGATAGGAATAGAAGGGAACTTTCTCAAAATGATAAAAGGAATATATGAAAAACCCACAGCTAACATCATCCTCAATGGGGAAAAACTGAAAACTTTCCCCCTAAGATCAGGAACAAGTCAAGGATGTCCACTATCACTGTTGTTAGTCAAAATTGTGTTGGAAGTTCTAGCCAGAGCAATAAGGCAAGAAAAAGAAATACAAGGCATCAAAATTTGAGAGGAAGAAGTAAAACTCTCACTATTTGCAGATGATATGATACTATACATCAAAAACCCTGAAAAATCCACAGCAAAACTACTAGAGCTAAGAAATGAGTACAGCAAAGTGGCAGGTTACAAGATCAACACTCAAAAATCTGTAGTGTTTCTATACACTAGTAATGAACAATCTGAGGGGGAAATCAAGAAAAAAATTCCATTTACAATTGCAACCAAAAGAATAAAATATTTAGGAATAAACTTAACTAAAGATTCAAAAGACCTATACAAAGAAAACTACAAGAAATTGTCAAAAGAAATCACAGAAGACCTAAATAAATGGAAGGGCACACTGTGTTCATGGTTTGGAAGACTCAATATAATTAAGATGTCAATTCTACCTAAATTGATTTACAGATTCAATGCAATACCAATTAAAATCCCAAAAACTTACTTTTCAGAAATAGAAAAAACAATAAGCAAATTTATCTGGAGGGGCAGGGTGCCCCGAATAGCTAAAAATATCCTGATAAAGAAAAATGAAGTTGGAGGTCTCATGCTACCTGACTTTAAGGCATATTATGAAGCTACAGTGGTCAAAACAACATGGTACTGGCATAAAGATGAATATATTGACCAATGGAATTGAATAGAGTGTTCAGATATAGACCCTCTCATCTATGGACAATTGATCTTTGATAAGGCAGTCAAGCCAACTCACCTGGGACACAACAGTCTCTTCAATAAATGGTACCTAAAGAACTAGATATTCACATGTGAAAGAATGAAAGAGGATCCATACTTCACACCTTATACAAAAATTAACTTAAAATAGATCAAAGACCTAAACATTAGATCTAAGACCATAAAACTTTTAGAAGAAAATGCAGGGAAATGTCTTATCACTCTTATAATAGGAGGCGGTTTCCTACACCTTAAACCCAAAGCACGAGCATTGAAGAAATAAATAAATAAATGGGAACTCCTCAAAATTAAACACTTTTGTGCATCAAAGAACTTTGTCAAGAAAGTAAAAAGACAGCCTTCACAATGGGAGACAATATTTGGAAATGATATATCAGATAAGGGTCTAGTATCCAGAATATACAAAAAGATTGTTCAACTCAACTACAAAGAGACAGACAACTCAATTATAAAATGGGTAAAAGATGTGAACAGACACTTCTCAGAAAAGGAAATACAAATGGCCAAAAGGCACATGAAAAGATGCTCAACTACCCTGGCTATTAGAGAAATGCAAATCAAAACCACAATGAGATATCATCTCACACCCACCAGAATGGCCATTATCAATAAAACAGAAAATGACAAGTGCTGGAGAGGATGTGGAGAAAGAGGCACACTTATCCACTGTTGGTGGGAATGTCAAATGGTACAACCACTGTGGAAGACAGAGTGGCGGTTCCTCAAGGAAGCTAAGTACAGAATTGCCATATGATCCAGCAATACCATTGCTAAGTATCTACTCAGAGGACATGAGGGCAAGAATACAAACGGACATTTGCACACCAATGTTTATAGCAGCATTATTTACAATTGCCAAGAGATGGAAACAGCCAAAATGTCCATCAACAGATGAGTGACTAAACAAGCTGTGGCATATACGTACAATATAATATTATGCAGCTGTAAGACAGAATAAAGTCATAGAGTATGTAACAACATGGATGGATCTTAAGGACATTATGCCGAGTGAGATTAGCCAGAAACAAAAGGACAAATACTGTATCATCTCACTGATATGAACTGACATTAGCAAATGAACTTGGAGAATTTCAGTTGGTAACAGAGACCATCAAGAGACAGCAATACAGTAGATATTGGGTAATTGGAGATGAAGGGATACAGATTATGCAACAGGGCTGATTGTAAAAATTCAGAAATTGATAGCACAATACTACCTAACTGTAATACAATAATGTTAGAACACTGAATGAAGCTGAATGTGAGAATGATAGAGGGAGGAGGCCTGGGGGCACAAATGAAATCAGAAGGAAAGATAGACAATAAAGACTGAGATGATAAAATCTAGGAATGCCTAGAGTGTATAATGATAGTGATTAAATGTGCAAATTTAAAAATGTTTCTGCATGAGGAAGAACAAAGGAATGTCAATAATGCAGGGTCTTGAAAATAGATGGTAATTAATATTTTAAAACTTTAATGTATGTGTGAGACAAGCAAAAAATGTTTATTTGGTACAAAATTTATATTTTGACTAGTGCATTTCCTAATATATAACTTATGTGGACAGCTTAATCGAACACTATAGTACTTGGAACCTTGTGCAGGGCATGAGATTTTGTAGGTTTGTCCAGAGTGATGCCCAGATAAATCCCAGAGCAATTTGAACAGAGAATAGGGAAGCATTTGCAGAGTCCCCTAGGGGGAATGGTGAGAAAGGGGGAAAAATTCAACTTCCTCAAGTGGAGAATTCTTGATATTCTCACAAGCAGTGGGGATAGCCAAAGCAATAAGCTGGGCCTCCAGTCTTAGGGGTTGTTCATATGAACTTAATCCCGCAAAGAATAGGCTAAGCCTACTTAAAATTAGGCCTAAGAGTCACCCCCAAGGGAACCTCTTTTGTTGCTCAGATATGGCCTCTCTCTCTCCAGCCAACACAACAAGCAAACTCACTGCCCTCCCCCTGCCTACATGGGACATGACCCCCTGGGTTGTGGACCTTCCTGGCAATGTGGGACAGAAATCCTAGAATGAGCTGAGACTCAGCATCAAGGGATTGAGAAAATCTTCTTGTCCAAAAGAGGGAAGAGAGAAATGAGACAAAATAAAGTGTCAATGGCTGAGAGATTCCAGAGTTGAGAGGTTATCCTGGGGATTATTCTTAAGCATTAAATATATAACACATTGTTAGTCAAGATGTAGTGGAGAGGCTGGAAGGAACTGCCTGAAAATGTAGAGCTGTGTTCCAGTAGCCATGTTTCTTGATGATGATTGAATAATGATATAGCTTTCATGATGTGACTGTGTGATTGTGAAAACCTTGTGTCTGATGCTCCTTTTATCTACCTTATCAACAGACAAGTAAAACATATGGAATAAAAATAAATAATAGGGGGAACAAATGATCAACGAAAGGGAGGGGTAAGGGGTATGGTATGTATGAATTTTTTCTGTTCTCTTTTATTTCTTTTTCTGAATTGATACAAATGTTGGAAGAAATGATCATGATGGTGAATATGCAACTATGTGATGATATTGTGAATTACTGATTATATATGTAGAACAGAATGATCATAAGTTAAGAATGTCTGTGTTTGTTGTTTTTTTTTTAATTTAAAAATTAATTTAAAAAATCTAAGGACAATATTAAAAATGGATAGGGAAGTCTCACTTGGTGAAGTTAATGTAAAAGATGCATAACCATGTTATGTCAGATACTTTGAAAATGTTAACCTTATGCTTTTATTCAAACTAAGAAACATACCAAAACCTTAGGTTTTATATAGCTCTCCAACTCCTACCTGGAAAGGGATAGTTCTCTATTGTACACCTAAATTTACTTTAAATTACTTAAGCACAAGGCAACAGTTATTTAAGAGAATTTAACAGTCAAATAATAGCTATATAATTTAGTATATTAAAAATAAAGCTAGTGGTGGATCCAGGTATCCGGGGGTATATACGTGGGAGTTTTCTCTATGGGGCTTATATTATTTTTGTAACTGTCTCATAAGTTTGAAATTATTTCAAAATAAAAAGTTTTTAAAAAACTAGGACTGTAACAGTTGAATAATGTCTCAAAAATATCAACTGGGGAAAATAACCACTGTACATAATTTGGAGGTTGGTAAAGTGAAAAATCACTCAGAAGATTGATGCTTTTCCAGTTATAAGCTCAAAAGAGGAGTGCAAAATAAAAAAAAATAAAGCTTTTGCTTAAAATTGTAAAATAAGGAAAACTTGTAATTTAAATTTTAAAAAACTTCTCTTGGGCCACCCCATACCCTGAAATGAAATGATCAAGATGCTTTTTCAAAGTGCAATTTTCTTCAGTGAACTTTGCTTCAATTGCAAAGCTGGATCCCATAAGTCCTTTGACCTACTCAATAACCATATCTGACCAGTGAGCAACACAGAGGTCAGTAAGCAACAGTTCTAGTTATCAGAGGTCCAATATTGATAGAAACAGCCTTGGAATTGTGGGCTCTGCCTTAGCCAGTGTACCAGAACCCTGTAGAGAATAGACAAAGCAACAGGATTCAATACTTTCTTGCCCAGTAAAACTGAAGGACAAATGGACCAACAGTTTCCTCTCTAGGGGCATCCTGTTGTGGTGAAAGATGCTAAGCACTTAAATAATCTAAGAAGCTGCTCTAAAAGTAGAGAATTACAGAGATTCAATAATCATACCAGTGTAAGAGGTTTTTAAGTGAGCTAGCTTGGCAATGCAGGCATCCATCCATGCAAATGTAGGAAAAAGAGATCTGAAAACATGTATATAACAACTGGATGAGTTCCTTACTAGTAGTTTATAAAAATAAATTGTCAATACTGAACAGGCCCCTTCTACAGTCAATACTATGAAAGTCCATTTTAGCTACCCATTACTTCAATACTACTTTTCAGACATTCCAGACAAAGTGACTTAAAAAAAAATCAACTTTTTTTGTTTAAACAAGATAGTGTCCATTTAAAAAGTAGGTCTTTCCTTTCATATGAACAGGACACTTTCTGTATTTAAACTTAACTTCTAGTCTGTTAAGACTGGGTTTAAGAGCCTTATGTAATGTGCATATAGGCAGAAGCAAACTTTAAACATTATTTGCACGGGAAAAAAGTTAACTCTCAAAACGTGATAGTACAGGTCTGGTTTGTACAAATCTATTACAAAGTAAAAAGAGGCTGTGCAGGAGAGGTAGGAAAAGAATGTCCCAACTGTGCAAGTTCAGGTTAAATTGTGTTCTGAAATCCTGGAAGCCTAAGGGGACACCGCATTGCTCACAGTGTTCCATGAGTAACTGCTTAAGCAACTAAGCCACCTCTTCCTCTGGAGCTAGAACCACATTCCAATTTACTTTCTATTCCGAAGACATTTAGATTTCCTAAGAGAGTCTGACTTCCACTGCCTTTTTTCATTTTCAAGGAGATTCCTCTCTGCCCAGATCCTGAGGAGTTTCTTACTGCACTTTCCATTACTTCTCTCAGTTTGCCTTCCAGCTTTGCCAGCCGTGCATTCTATGATGTGGGTCTGCTCTAGCGGTTTCTGCTCCTGGTCTTACTAAGTTGTTTCTATGTTCTTGCACTTTGGTGCAAAGCCAAGAAACTTCACACCTGAAAACAGTCACATCAGCACCGTTTGTTTTAACCTGCTGCTGCTGGAGTTTGGCAACCTCTTGTCTTGAAGGGTTCTGCTTAGAGAAGAGCTGTATTGTCGCTGGGACTGCAGAAGGTCCTGGGACTGGAGGAGAGCCCATGAATCTTCCAGACACTCTGATCCTGGTAATTTACTCTTTAAAAATGGAACTATCTTATTATCAAAGTATTCCATTCCCATGGAGAAAATATCCCTTAACTCTTGAAGTACTTCATGAGTTTGTGGAAGGGCTCTGGTAGAACTGATAGATCTCAACAATTGATAAATCTCACCAATCACCTTTCTGGGGATGAAGCAATAGAGATTGGAATCCACATACTTCATGAAAGTTATATTTAACAATGAGAGTCTTGTTTCAACAGCAGCAAGGATATCTGCATGATGAGCTAATGGATGGTTTCTCCTTTCTGACTCTCTCCTTGGGAGTTGTGTTTTAACTTGTTTTCTGACATAGATTATGGTATCTCTCAACTTTCAGAAATCCTTGATGCAACATTCTCTGGCTGACCAAGTCCATTCTTTTATAAATCAGGTGGAGCTGACTAATTTCATCTTAGGATATAAAGCTGAGGATGTTTTCAACCACTACGATGGGCAGTGCTACCAGCGTGTTGTTTTGAGGCAGCTGATCTGGAGGCAGGGCTGGGGCTGGGTGTGCTAGGGACCCTGGCTGTGGGGGCTGCAGGGGGGGGGTGTCACTGAGCAGATCCAGCGGCCATAGCCGTGGCCACTGCCTTCTTCCTCGGCCATTCGCTCCTTTGATGCTGCTGCCATCTTCGGGGTTGGATTCCTTCCTCCCACTCTGAATACAGTTTTAAAGGAGATGATCATTCTATGACAATGGTCTTAAAAGCAGCAAAATTCTGTTTTTTAGAACTTGAGTAAGTTGTACTGTATTGAGTTGTAAAATAATGACTAGGCATTAAACACAGTCATTTTTAACAGAAGTCTTTTTTTTTTTTTAACAATTCAGGCTATTTAAAATGTAGCCAGGATTTAGTTCAATGATTACAAGTTTAATTTCTTCTCTTCTAGGGTTTGCTTGTTTTTTTAATATGAACAACAAACAAACACACCAACATTCTTGACATACAAACATTCTTGACATGGTTACTATCAATGGTTCACAATATCATCACATGGTTGTGTATTCATCACCATGATCATTCTTTTGAACATTTGCATCTCTCCAGCAAAAGAAAGAAAAAAGAAAAAAATTCATACATCCCATACTCCTTACTACCCCCCCATTGACCACTAGTATTTCAATCTACTCAATTTATTTTAACCTTTGTTCCCTCTGCTATTTGTTTCTTATCCATATTTTTCACTCAACAGAGGTCATTTTTAAGATCCCTGCTGCATGTCTATGATGAGACTAATGGGGTAAAGCATGAGGAGACAGCTAACTTTGAGGTCCAGGAAGAGGACTCACTAATTTTTTCAAGGGAAGGTATTGCTGGTCAAACCAATCTGGTTGACCTATGATTAGTTCAATGTTAACTGAGTTAGTTTGGTAAACTTAGTTATTATTTACCCATATCAGGATTTGGGAATTCTCGGATACTACCATTATTTGTAAGGTTCCAATGAAAGAATCCATTCATGGTCTAGACTAGAGATGCAAATGCCTATTTGCATCTAACCCTCAACAAGTATCTTCACCATCACAGCTGATGATGACAAGGACCACCCTGAAGCACCAACAACAGGATGCTTTTGATCTATGCTCTTTTTGATAAGGCAGGAAAGTGTATAATAAATCTTAATATGATTTTCAACAGAAGGTTTAAAAGAATGTTTTTAAAAGAAATTCTCTTCAGTTATCTGGACATTCTTACAAGAAACAAGTCCCCCCCCCCCCAGGTAGATCAAAGAGTCAATTCTACACTCCTGAGTGTAACTCAAAGCAATTTCCTCTAATCCTCAAGACCCTAACAGGTTCCCCCTGGGACCTCAATTTAATTCTCAACTTAGTTGGCAGATGTGTACTTTAAATCATGGTCAAATCACAATATGTCAACTGTTTATCTGCCCTCTTTAAGCTAAGTCTTGGAACTAGAAACATAAACATCCTTCATGGAGGCAGCTTTGTTTGTCCAGACCCCTGTCAACCTGGAAAAGTTATGATCAGTAGGAAATGAAAACAACCAGCATTGCTTTTGTTTTCATTGATTTCAGTGACATTTTGAAAATGCAGCACCTGAGCCAAACCAAATCCCAGGCCTCATTCCGACCAAAATCTAAAATGAGGACCTTCACGCGGAACATTAAAAACTCAGTTGTCTCCGGTTACAGCTGAATGAAAAGCTCAGATTGAAACTGGCAACGACTTGCTTCCTACAAACATCCTTTGTTCCTGGCTAACTTGTCAGCTCATAAAAAAACGCCTCTGTATAAGCAACTATCTCATTCAAGACGCTGAATCCTTTCATGGTTGTCAATACAAATGTGTTACACAGAACCTAGTCCTGGACCCCTGCTCTAAAACCCTGGCCCACAGTGTGGGCTTCCCTGCTTCCCTGGTATTCCTTTCTTCTAACTGGATGATTTGCATTTTCAAAAAAAATGGTTATAGAAAATGCTGTGCTCTTCACAGAATCCCTTCATCGCTCTGTTTCCCAGAAGCCTGTTTGTGGAAAAAGCCACCCCCAGAGGCAAAACAGAGGAAGTCTCTGAAGTGTCCAGAATCTCAGCTTGTGCTCATAGCTGCTTTGGGGCTAACTTATTTAATGCCTTTATATCTTTAAATATTTTCTTGGTGCACTGGGCAATTTGCAGTGACCACCCTCAGCTAGTTTGCTAGATAGCACTCAAGTCAAAATTTTGACAAACCCGACATGACAAGCGAACTCCCTGTCCTTCTCCCTCTATGTGGAACATGACTCCTAGGGGTGTGACCTCTCTGATAACGTGGGGCAGAAATCTTGGGATGAGCTAGGACTTGGCATCAAGGGTTGGGAAAACCTTCTCAACCAAAAGGAGGAAGAGAGAAATGAGACAAAATAAAGTGTCAGTGGCTGAGAGGTTTCAAACAGAGTTAAGAGGTTATCCTGGAGGTTATTCTTATGCATTATATAGATATCCCCTTTTTAGTTTATGGTATATTAGAGTGGCTAGAGGGAAGTACCTGAAACTGTAGAGCTGTGTTCCAGTAGCCATGTTTCTTGAAGATGGTTATATAATGATACAGCTTTTACAACGTGACTACGTGATTATGAAAACCTTGTGTCTGATGCTCCTTTTTTCTATGGTATGGACAAATGAGTAAAACAATATGGATAAAGATAAACAAATAATGGGGGAACAAAGGCTAAAATAAATTGAATAGAAAAAAGTAAAATAAAATATATTGAGTAGATGGAAATACTAGTGGTCAATGAGAGGGAAGGGTAAGGGGTATGGTAAATATAAGTCTTTTCTTTTTTATATCTTTTGCTGGAGAAAGGCAAATGTTCAATAGAAATGCTCATGGTGATGATATGTAATTATGTGATAATATTGTGAGCCATTGATTTTACACCATGTATAGGACATTTGTTAAGAATGTTTGTATGTTTGTTTAAGGTTTACAATAAAAATATTAAATAAATAAAAATATGGCAAAGCATTTTACAAATATAAAGCAGCTGATGTATGTCTATTGTGTCTTTCCCAATGAGCCAGAAAATAAGTTGATGACACATCTGAGATGCCTCATTATTTCCTGGATCATCTAGAGAGTCACTGTCAACCCATCCTCGACCTGAGCCCATTTGTACTAAAAATAAGGAAGCCCTTTTACCTGCCCTTCCTTGATTCTGCCCTTGCTCATATTGCTCCACTCACCTGGAATGACCTTCTTTCTCTCCTCACCCCACTCTGCAAGTCTTCTCTAAGTACTAGTACACACTCATTCATCCAAAGCCCAAGTTCTGTTGTTGCAAGCTGCATCAGCTCTGACCGAATGGAAAGACAATTCCAGGCGTTCAGAATACATGGACATAATTCCCAGTTCTGACATGCATTAGCTGTGTGATCCAGGTTATGTCACTGAAGATCCCTGAGCTCTAGTTTCTTCAGCTATTAAGATGGTACTCTTCCTTAACTGTCAGCGTTGTTGTGAGGTTCAAAAGGTGGTTGTGAGCCCTCCGTACATTGAAAGTGCCCACAGTGTAAGGTTTTGCTGTGAGGAGCCCCACTTCACAATCACAGGATCCATCAGAGAACTTTCCCAGCCAGGTTCATTCCGGCGTGGGGATGGGAAATCCACAAAGATTGAAACACTGCAGTTACCTGAGGCAGTGTCTGTTCAGGCCATCTGCCCAGCGTCTTAGATTCATTCCTGATAAAGCAGAATATGTAGGAAACATCCTGGCTGAGGTAAAAGACATTCATAAGTCAATTTGTGTGTGTGTTTTGTTTTTTTTTTTATTGTTTTGTTTTTTGGGTGCATGGTCGGGCATTGAACCCAGGTCTCCCTCTTGAAAGGTGAGCATTCTACCACTGAACCACCTGTGCACCCTTTAAGTCAATTTTTGAATATATATTATATATCAGGGACTATTCCATATTCACTGATTTCCCTCTCTTCTAAATCAATCCACTACCTAAAATTTAGAACTTAATTTTAGACTGATTTTTGTTTTGTATTGTTTTGTTTTGTTTTTTGGCATGGGCAGACACTGGGAATCAAACCCACGCCTCTGGCATGGCAGGAAACAACTCTGCCACTGAGCCACCAAGGCCCACCCTAGACTAATGTATTTTTGACTGGTTTTTAAAACAGTCAAAAACAAGATGATTTGTTGAGTTTGCACATTTCTTCTTATTCCAAGCAACCAATTTCTCCATTCTTTGTCTCCCAATGTTAGAACACGCCTTTTGAAATGATGGTAGGAAATCCATCATTTGCCACTTATCAGCAGGACAAGTTAGCTTATGCTATGGTAAAAAACAATCTCAAAATCCTGAGGGTTTTTAACAATCAAGTTTTATTTATTACTTACACTAAATGAGTGAGGTTATACTCCAGATCTCCTGACTAGACTTACAGGCTTTGCTAACTGAAGGTTACCAGTTTCTGTGCCAAGTGGAAGTAAACATGGTGAATTTCTCATTGGCTCTTCCAGCCTTCTACCTATAATTGACACAAGTCACTTTCATTCATACTTCATTGACCAAATCAAGTCACATGGCCGGGGCTAATTTCAAGGGGTGGGACAGTGCCAACCTATCTGGCAGGATGAGACTAAAATATCAGTAAGCAGGGTCATTAGCTGCCACAGTGCTTTTGGACAAGGATAGTAAAATTCTTTCTAAAATCAAAACATCAGTAGTAGAGAAGTGCCATGGATTTAGAGGGACTAGAAGTCCTATCCACAGCTAAATTACCTTAGCTCGCCTTTCTATACATGAAACTAATGAAAGAACACACACTTTGAAATAAACTCAATCTACTCCATTTAAGCTCATGGCTCTAGGCTTCTCTTGATCTATATTTATTCATCTGCAAATTTCCGTGGGGATTAAGTAAAATTATATTTGTAAAGTACCTAGCACAGTGTCCAAAACATCATAGATGCTTTTCCCCTGCTCCCTTCTTTGAAACTAATATCCAGAGTAACTTTCTTTTTATCTGATTTCTTGTGTTAACTCATGACACTCAACTGTTCATCTGGCTCCTTACAAATTCCAGAAATTCTTCTTACTGAATATCAGCCCTTCCTAGGACACCCAGCCATGCTGGACATATATATTTCTTAGCATGCCACATTCCCTGTTTTATTTCTCTTTCTTTTTCTTTCTCTCTCTCTCTCCTTCCCTCCCTCCCTCCCTCCCTCCCTCTCTCCCTCTCCCCCTCTCCCCCTCTCCCCCTCTCCCTCTTTCCTCTCCCTCCCTCTTTCTTTCCTTCTCTCTCTTCCTCTTTCTTTCTCTGAAATTCTGAGCTGAACTAAGGCCTCCAATTCACAGGCTAAAAATTCAGGCCAAATAAGTCTGATGCCTGAGATGATAAAGATGATCCACTTGTTTTCTTTAGCATTCATGACATTGGAGTTGGCGTCTCTATGCTCAAGGAAAGCAAGCCCTGGGGAAAGCAAGTGTCTCTTACAGATGACTCATGCTACATTCCATTCTCTCCCTCCAATCTCCCTGGATATGAGGAGGAAGAGGAGAAGCAAGATCAGAAGTACACATTTGTATCATCCTGTACCATTTAGAAAACCTTTTGCATAAATTTTTATTTGATCTCTCTCATAATCTAGAGAGAGATTATGAGATAGAAAAGTGAATGATACACACAAAGTGACAGTTCTGGGGCTGGACCCCAAGTTTTCTAAGCACATTGCAGTGTCTGTGACACATAGCAGGCCTTGGAATTCAGATATGGAGATCCAAGAAACACCTACACTATGCAATGCAAGCTAATAAGTGTGTTCACATATGCAATCTGATAGAAACTTCACAGTAACCCTGCAATGTTCACAGGACTGCAAAGTACTGCCATTTATCCAAATGCCAGGTATTATGTGAAGGGGATGGGAGTATAAGGTCCAGAGAAATAAGTAATGACTAGAAGAGCATTTATTATTCTCATTTAACATAAAAGCAAAGTGAGGTTGAAAGAAGAGATGTGAAGAGCTAATGGGAATATTAGGTAGAACCAAAAGTCAAGTCTAAAATTATTTGCCATATCACAGTAGATGAATGGAGAGAAGGAAGAATGGATGACAAATCCACTCTCAGCCATGAGCCTGTCAGGGGAGTTTTCTCCTCCAAAAGCAGTGAATCAGATTCATTAACACCTGACTGAGCTCTTTTGAATTCTAACATCTGTCCTTTTAGTAAAAGGAGATGATGAAATGTAATCCAAGGAAGACCTGAAAATGATTGAAGCACAGATGCAAAACTACCAGTGGGCACTGCGTCACACAAAATTATATTCAAAATAGGCCAAGTCAGAAGGATTTAACTTTGTACTAAGGAAGGGAGCAGCTTAATTACTCCTTTTGTCAATGATGTTTCCAGACAAAAAACTAAAGGCAGGAGAACAATATAGCAAATAAAAACTTGCACTGGACAGAGATAGAAATCCATTCTTAAAAAGGACTGGCAAGCCATGGGTCATGGTTCAGTGACAATGAAATGGTCCCTTTCTCTCTGTGACTCACATGATTCTCTTCCAGAAAGACTATGCTGCCAGGATATGAGTAGCTAGCTCAAATAATTACAGGGTGCTTTCTGCACTGAGGCTCCAGCTTCCATAGAGATCACATCACTTCCTAATCAAAGGAGGGTTTTCAGATGACCCAGCCTGAAGCCCCTTGTCTTTGACATCTCAGGCAAAGTAAGGGAGAATTTTGCAAAGTAGGTGCAGGAAATTAAGATTTTGATTGAGCTAGTTGGATGTTCTGAGGGAATATAAATATAATAACTAACATGCCACCATCACAGTGTTGAGTCTTTGCCTGCCTCATCTCAATTCATCCTCATAACAACCCCTGGACGTAAGTACTATTATCAATCCCATTTTAAAAGTGGAAAGACTGAGGTACAGAGAGGTTAAGTAACTTGACCAAGGTCACACAGCTAGTAATGGCAGAGCCAGAATTCAAATCCAGGTCTGTCTGACACCAGTGCCTTTACTTATTTTAACCACAGCTCTACAAATCTTTCTCTTAGAGGAAGAATTGGGGAAACATGGGCATGAAGATGATTTTTAGATGATATTTTTATTTTATAATGTAAATTCGGATAATCATAGCATAAGTAATCCTGTATCCCATGATCCATCTTTCTCACAACTCATAAAAGTTCTTCAGGCACCAGCCTTCCTGAAATATTTCCATTTCATCCTGGAAGGAAAAAGGATTTCAGTTTTCAGACTCACTTGCTTGATGTTTAGATGGTAGCAAAGGGAATTCCTTCATTTCAACTAATACTGAGATCAAGCACTGTATTGGGTGATGGGAATGCAGGTGCTTGCCTCAGCCACCCTGAATGGCAGGATAACTAAATGACTTTATCTAAGTGAAACGACCAACAGGCAGTTCTCAAATAATTCAAAGTTTGTACTTACCACATAGTATTGAGAAGCATTTCCAGGGCCTAATTTATCTCTTCCTTTCATTGTGCCCCACTCCACCCCCTCACCCCTATGCCTACAGTCCCAACCTCTATCCCCACCCCCACTACCCACCCCAACCCTAGTCTGCCACAGTCATCCCCCAGGTAATGCAGTTCTAGCTGTACTACTACTTGTATTACACAGTAGTAATTTACTACTGCAAGTAATACTACTGTATTACACAGTCATCCCCCAGGTAATGCAGTTCAAGCTGTAATACAGTTCTAGCTGTATTACTACAGCACTGCATCCTGGATGAGCGGGCGAAAAACTTTTTGTGCAAAGAATCAGGTCATAAAGGTGATGTTTGACGTTGTGAGATATATGGTCTCTGTCACAACTATTCAGCTTTGCCATTGTCACAAAAAAGTAGCCATAGATGATATGTAAACGAATGGGCATGGCTGTGCTACACGAAAACTTTTTCTACAAAACACACTAGGAGCTGAATTTGGCCTACAGACTGTAGTTTTTTTTATTTCCCACAACCTCCAATCCTGATGAAAACTGACATCTTGGCCTTTCTAAGCCCATGTGGCAAGTGAACTCACTGCCCTCCCCTCCTATGCAGGACATGACTCCCAGGGGTGTAAACCTCCCTGACAACGTGGGACAGAAATCCTGGGATGAGCAGGACCTGGCATTAAGGGATTGAGAAAACCTTCTTGACCAAAAGGGGGAAGAGAGAAATGAGACAAAATAAAGTGTCAGGGGCTGAGAGATTTCAAACAGAGTCAAGAGGTTATCCTGGAGGTTATTCCTACACATTATATAGATATCTCTTTTAAGTTTTTGGTGTATTTGAGTGGATAAAGGGAAGTACCTGAAATTATAGAGCTGTCTTCCAGTAGCCACGTTTCTTGAAGATGATTGTATGAAGACACAACATTTGCAATGTGACTGTGTAACTGTGAAAACCTTGTGTCTGATGCTCCCTTTGTCTAGGTATGGACAGATGAGTAAAAAATATGGACAAAAAATAAACAAGTAATGGGGGAACAAAGGTTGAAATAAATTGGATAGACTGAAATACTAGTGGTCAATGACAGGGAGGGGTAAGGTGTATGGTATGTAAGTGGTTTTTTTTTTTTCTCTTTTCTTGTTATTTCTTTTTCAGGAGTGTTGCAAATGTTCTAAAAAATTATCAGTGTGCTGAATATACAACTATGTGATGATATTGTGAGCCACTGATTGTACACCATGTATGGAATGTTTGTATGTTAAGAACGTTTGTGTTTGTATGTTGTTTTATCAATTAAAAAAAAACAACTGTCATCTTACCCATCCCGGGTTGCTGTTCTCATCTCCACTGCCCCCATCCCCACCAGGAATATCTGAAGCTTTTTAAAAGTCACAGAAGATATGAGCAATGGTCAGTTACTGTAGAGCTGCTAACCACAGCCAAAATTAACAGCAAAATGAACTGCCAAAGCAGACTAACTTGACCAGCCTGGTGACTGCCAAATATGAGCTGCTACACTCAACTCTCCTCTTTCTTCTTCACCACGACTCTTATCTCAATAGGGAAAAATGCACATATTTGATTATTTTTAGTTTTAATTTAAATTCTATGCCCAGATTCTGGCTATTAAAATCAGGGATATTTATATTTTTCATTCAAGGGAAAAAAAGTAACCCTTAATAAAGGTGTTTTGTTTTATATTTAGTTATAAATACCAGAAAAGAAAGCAGACTCCATTCATTAAAACAAAACATGTCATCGTGGTAGTTTTAAGTTTCCTGGAAAAGGAGAGAGAGGAGTCTTGGACTATGTCCTTTCCTCCCACAGCACCCTGCCTTCCTCTAGGCCCTGCCTCATATGGGAAATGTAGGAGAGTAAGAGGAGAAACTAGAAATAGTGGAAGAAATGGAATAGAGCAATGATATGACAAGTTTCAACCCTATGAGTTCACTTTCATCTTTTGTCACTCCCTCCTTGCTCTCCCATTTTCCTTGACAATAGAGAATAGTCAGAGATTCTGCTAAGAATCCATAATTCAAGCATAAGGGAAGGAGAGAGTTCTTAATAAATGTGGAGAGCTCCATCTCTGGACTGGCTAACTCCTTGATTTGCAAAGACCACTGTTTCCTACACTTCAGGGTACTCTGTAAGTCAGCCCAAGCAGAGATGGATGTCCCCACACCATTTCTATAGATTGCTTACTTCATCTGCACTTATTCTGACTGCCTATGAGTGGTAGTAAACACTTTAATTAATTATATACTTTAAAGTGCTTGATCATGTGCTATATAACAAAAGGGTACAATTTTTTAAATCAATGAGGGGGAAAAATCACTTATAGGGCTTATCAGCTAAAACATCTGGTGTTGCACATATGAAACGGGGGGATGGGAAAGAAATATGCCAACCAGGAATTCTACAACTTTGCCTAGAAAAGGTTCAGCCACACAATGTTGTTCATTATGATAACCCCAAATGACATAAGAATAAATCTGTCTCTTGAACATGGAGACCTCAGGACAACTGAAAGTAGAAGGGAGTGACTGGTCCCCCAAAAGAAGCAAAGCAAGGGATATGAATCAAATGTTAGCTTCCCATATAGAGAAAAAGATGGGGGTGGGTTCATTGAATTTCTGGGGTATTGAAAGAAACAAACTAGGGAAAAAGAAGGGAAGAGAAGGGAAGGCAAGTCAAGGGAAAGCAAGGGAAGAGAGATGAAGGGAAAGGAGAAGAAGGGGGAGGGGGAGGGAAAGGGAAGGGAACAAAAAAGGAAGAGAAGAAAAAGGAAGGGAAAAAAGGAAGAGAAAGAAAGGGAAAAAAGGGAGGGATGGGAAGGGATGTTGAGAAGAAGGGAGGGGAGGAAAGGACACATGTGTCAAAGCCATAGCAAATTTGATCAATCCAGGCTGACATACCCAGACAGGTCAGGGTTTCTGGTAGTCTCATGTTTTTGCCCTGGAGCAGGGATTAGGGTAGATATGGGTATTCTGTGGCAATAAAAAGAGAAGCCTATGGAAGGAGGAGTGGGCAAGCTCCCAGCTGCTCCATCTAGCACCCTGCATAGGTTTCTTGCCTAGTGATTATGTAACAGTGTTAACATAAATAACAATAGTGGCAGGTGGCAAGCAGAGAATAAAAAGTATAACAGTAGTAGCTATCACTTGTTGAGTATCTATTGTGAGAACAGGTCTTCTACAAGGCGTTTTTACATGTATTATCATATTTATTCTTCTAAACCTATAAAGTAAGTAGTGTTATCCTTATTGCACAGCTGAAAAAAACTTTAATTGAGAATTTAAAACCTAACAGGATTACATAGTTAAAAAAGAAGAAGAATTAAGATCCAAATATAGGTCTTTCTGTACCCAATGTTTAGGGGAAAGCATCATTAGCTCTCAGATTTGCTAGTGTTTTTTGAGAATGAAGAAGTTGCATGAATCCCAGATAACTGCTACAATGATTACAGCTGCCTGAAGCACCACAAAAGATGCTTCTCCGGGGAATTACCTAGAGGTTGCTGCAAAACTCACATCTGGTAAAGCTTATATATCTATCCCCCACTGCTGGAGGAACAAAATGTAACAGTCTGCCTCTCTTCTGCCTTTATAACTCTCATGAGTGCCTCTCATTAACAGAATTTAACTGGGAACACTATTGGCAAGGGATTTGGAAATGTAGTTTCTAGGCTTCTAGCCCTGTGATAGTAGATCACAGAAAGGAGCAAAAGTGATTGCATTGCCCACAGTCACTCCAGCATGGCCAAGGATGGTGGTCATTACATTCTGGAATTCAGGAAGATGTGTGGGAGTAATTAAATCCACTCCAGAAATCTCTATAATTGGGGGATTGGAGGGGAAGTGGAAGGGGGTAAGCACAGGGTGGCTACAAATCAATGAAAACAGCTGATGAGATCAAAAACAAAGAATAATTGTTTTGGCCACTATTTTGCACCCTGACTATATGTTCAAGCTCTTGGGATCTGGTGAGATATCTTTTTATTGATTCAAATTCTGAACAGCCTCCCAAAGAAAAGTAACATATAAAAGTCACTTCCCAGCCCTTCTTGCTTTTACCAGAGTCATTTTCAAAATGCCTGTGCACTAAATTTCAATTAGTGATATAAAAACTATGGGCTCTGTTTTCCATCTCAATAAAAAACTCCTACTGAAGGTCTGTCAGACTACTTTTCTGCTCAATCTATTTTCTTTAGGAAAGGTTTTAATTTTAATGGCTGAATTAGCTAAATGTCTTAAGAGAAATTTTGATTAATTTTTAACTTAATTTCAATTATCAAAATTACATCCTTATTCCCATTTCCTGAGGGCAGTTACTTTCAATTCTTATTGCTCCTTCTTACATCCAAACTCTCAATAGTAGGCCTATAGTGCTAGTTCTCGATTTTTTTCAATTTAGATATTATCCATTGACTTCATGCTAAAGAGAAGAATTAGTTTTCTTACAATTCAATACACAAATATACAACTCTAACTTCATTCATTCTCCTGATATAATCTTTTGACTTAACTTAATATTCAGCATTACATTATTATGACTCTGTAATACATATTCACAGCTCTACCACATGGTTGTTTATATTTCTTTTCTTATAAACTATTTTTCTTAGAATTAGTCAGCCTTTTTCCCTTATCTAGTTTTTTTTTAGTAATCACTAATTCATCTGCAGACTTTCTAAATAGGCATAATATCCTCTCAATAAATTGAAATACATCTCTCAGTTTCATATTTTCTTGGAAACACACCCTCCTCCCTGGAGTTTCCACTCTCCTGTTCCAGTATAGAAAGATGAGACATTAGGCTTGCTGCCCAGCTACTAATCTGAAATCACCTGCCACTGTCAACCAAAGAAATTGGCCACTGTGTCTCATGGAGACATTCTTGGGCAACACCTTTGAATATTCCCCTCTTCCCATGATACAAGTAGTTGCAACTGGTGGAGGTTGTAGTGGTACTGCTGGTGATGATGGTAATATTTCCCCCCACAGCTCCCAAGAGGCTTTTTTAGGTTTCTCTTCATATCACGACTTCCCCTGCCCTTTCTAGATGATCTAATGTGTGTCTCAGGCATGTGAAAGTGGGAGGCTGTACATTCCAAAAACAAGAGTCTCCCAGTGTCCCTGTGGTCAGCCTGCCTGAGAAGGAAATAATGGAGAGATACCAAAATATAAATGTGTGGGAAGGGTTTCCAAGAAGAAATTGTCCAAACCGTTTCTGGAAATAGATGATAACATTATTTACTTTTAAACACAGGATGCCAGAATGAGAGAGAGTATAATGAATGACAATGTAAAAATTAGTTTCAAAATGCCAGTTTTTTCCCCCTTATTAAGCTGTTTGTGCTCAGTGATGTCACCAGGGGTCTGTAGGACCAATATCCAAAGGCTTTTCTCAAAACCAATTTCCAAAATCATTTATAAGGCCATTGATTCATAAGCACAGACTTTGACTACCTTCCTCAAACTCAAATACTGGATAATAATTAAACTACCAAAACAGCTTGATTAGCTGAAGCTCCCTGGAAAGCCAAATGGCAAGAGGGAAAAAAGGCCCAATTTTACAATATACTCCATGGAGAATACAAAATGCAACTGCTTTCAACCTGGAGTGAGCACCATTTCTCTCCATTGCAGCCCGCTTACAGTAGAGTCCATCACCCTGCAAATGCTTGTATTTGTATACACATGTATGTATGTATGTGCATATGTAAAATCACAAAGAAAATATTACCATTTAATATGAATAGTAATATCAGGCTTAGCCAGCATTTTAATTACCTAATCACTCAAATAAATGCTATGTCTGTCCTAATAAGAGAAGCGTAATAATATATCACCATGAGTACGACTACTTTCTAGTCTCAAAAGAATCATACAAATTAATAAAAATGATTTTCATGTTTGGAGTACTTTTTAAAATTGAAGAACAGTTTATAAACAGTAAAATACCTGAACATTAAATGTACAGCTTGATGAATATTTATACATATAAACACCCATGTTACCAATACCCAGATGAAAATATAGAGCATTTCCATTATCCAGAAAATTCTTCCATGCCTGCTGTGCTGGTATATTATGAACCCCAGAAAAGCCCTGTCCTTTAATCCTCATTCAGTACTATGGGTGGTATATTTTTTATTGTTTCCATGGAGATGTGACCCACCCAGTTGTGGGTGGTATCTTCTGATTACATGGTTTCCATGGAGATGTGTCTCCACCTATTTAAGGTGGAGTTGCTTACTGGAGCCCTTTAAGAGGGAACCATTTTAGAAAAAGATTTAAAGCCACCAGAACCAACAGTGCCCACACAGCCAGAGATCACTGGAGAAGAAGGAAAAAAATGGCCCTTGGGAAGCCATTAAAGATTCTTGGAGAGAAAGCTAGCAGGCATCACCATGTGCCCTTCCAGCTGAGAGAGAAACCCCAAACTTCATTGGCCCTTCCTTTGGACTTAAGTTGTCTTTCCCTCAATGCTTTATTTGGACATTTCCACAGCCTGAGAACTATAAACTTGCAACTTAATAAATTCCCTTTTTAAAAACCATTCTGCTTCAGGTATATTGCATTCTAGAAGCTTACAAACTAGAAAACCTGCATACCAGTTTAGTGCCTTTCACAAGGATAAATATATTCCACTCTTTGGAATATTGGTGACTTTCTACAAAGGAGAATATTTGATTAAGCAGAGTCCTAACCATGTTGGGGACTAAAGGAAACTAGCATTTATCAAGCAAATGAAATTTGCCAAGCACTTTAACATTTCATGCTGATCTTATTATGCAGGCATCATTATCTTCATTGAACCAATGAAGAAGCTCAGACTCTGAGAGTTTAAGGGAACTTTCCTAAAGAGTTAGAGTTGATGAACAACTCTAAAGCCTTTGCAGGTTCCATCTACTCTCACTACCAGATAGTACAACATATTGCACTTTGCAACTAATGAGAGGGTTTATTTGTTGTTTGTTTTTTAAGACACCTTTCATTTGACTTAAACTCAGTAAGAAAAGTGACAAAGGAGAAATGAAATCCATAGCAAATAACCTAGGTAACCATGAAACTAGCTTTAAAAATAGGATAAAAAGAGAAAGCGTCTAAACTCTCAACTAAGCTTTAAAACACAAACATATTGCTTTTTAATCTCTCCAAAATGGTCTCCTTTGGTATTGATTTTCAGATAAAGTTCAGAGCCAGAATAAAAGGACAGTGTTAACTAGACTCCTTAAACCACCTGATTTCATCTGACCACAAGGATCAGAAACCAATTTGTCCAGATCATAGACATGGTAGCTTTGTGGTATATTGGTTAGTGGTCCCCAAAGGCCAATTCTCCTTACTTCAGTTTATGATCAACCATTCCACTCTGCCTGGGACTGTCACAGCTTTAGCACTGCAAGTCCCACAACCCAGGCAACGTCTCAGTTCCAGGCTAACTGGGTTAATTGGTTGCCACCTTTCAAAGTAACTTAAAAAAAAAAATGTTGTTTGGTTTTGGGGATTCCAGGGGATGATTGGGAATATGAAAAAAAGTCATAAATACAAGTTATATCAATTTGTTCAGAAAAAGAGGAAAAAATAATAGGGATGCATTTGCTTAGATATATATAGGGAAACCCTAGAAGGTAAACATGGTAGTATAGTCCCATTGCTTCCAGAGAGGAAGCATATCTTTTGTGGGGCCTTTTGAATAAAATGGATGCACATGTATGAATACACCAGCCCAGTGTTGTTGAACTGTGCTCTTCTGTGCTCTTTTGAAGGGCTATAGGAATGGAAGGTAGGGAACTAATAGAGATGATGGCCAGTAACTTCCACCTTCTTTAACCAGCTTTGTACTTATGTATTTTATACTTTCAGCTTCCCCATTTAAATAACAGGTTTCCATGATATTTTAAAAAACACACCACTTATCCCTTTACTTACAATGAATACATAACAACACTTACTGAACAATCGTTTACAGAAAAGAGACCTCAAGATCTGCTGGAAAACAGGAGACATGGAGTCAAAGGAATAGAGTATAAATCCTGGGTCCACAGTTGCAGACTTCAGACCAGATGAAAGTTTCTATGTTGACCCTCCTGCCCCCACCCAAGTGCAGCACTCAGTTACTGACTACATAAAAGATCACATAGCTGAGGTTTAGATCTTTCAAACGCCAGGGTCAAGAGCCAACTCCAAGCCTAATCCATTCTGGAGACTGTGGCTTTGGAATTGTCCTCCAGGTACAGGAACCAACATAGAGACTGCACAGCCAAAAGGTGAGTGTGTGTGAAAGGAGGGGAGAATGAAGATAAGTGGGTGGTGACCACTGGTCCTCTGCAATCATCATGGCTGGATGGACCAGGGCTGGCTGTCCACGGGATAGAGGTTTCTGGTGATCAAATCCTCTCAGGGATTGTGGACCACGTAAGGCAGAGGCAGTGTTAAGGAAGCATCAAGAGAAGGAGGGACTAACGGAGGAAGACTACTAAAAGGCAACTGCAGAGATGGAGAAAATAGACAAAGTTGTTGGGGAGGCCCAGCCCTGAAAACACTGTCAGAGACTAAAGAGAAAGGTTTTCATTTTAACATAATTTTCAGTTAACCAAATTTACCAATGTTCAACACACACACACACACACACACACACACACACTCACTACAGAAAGATGAACTTATATTTTCCATCTAAATTGGAATCAGCGTTGGCGCTTTATTCAAGATCATTTCCTGTATCCACTACCCTTTTGCCTACCCACCAGCAGCTTTTTCCCAATCATAGCTCCGCAACAGCCACCTGGGCTGCTCGGTGGCTCCAGCCCCATTCCCGATCTTAATCAAGAACTCGAGTTCCTAGACAACTCCAATTCCAACAACCAACTCACAAGGATTTACAACCACTGGCAAGTCAATTATAATGAAACTTTAACCAAATATGGCAGAAATTCCCTTAACTTCTACCTCCACATAACCAGATTAACTGGGTAAACCAGTACTAGAGGTAACCCTATAATTTATCACTTAGAACCCCTTAGAGAGTAAAAGAGTTCTCTTAATAATTAACTCAGTTCAATAGGTACAAAACAGGACATACGGTCACCCTAATGCTCTCTAATCCCACTTTAAAACTCACCAAGGAGTAGTTGCGCTCCACAACCCCTGCACTTCTGTACCCACCAGCTGAGTCGTATGCTATAGTGACTTGTCTTCATTCCCAGACTTGTTTATGCCCACTGTGTTTATTATGGAAAGTATGCAATTTAATTAAACATCGTGTAAATATAAAAGGAAAAAGTTGTTTCTGTAAAACAAGTTGAATGTCTCATAAGACTCAAAAGTGAGTTGCTTTAAAAATTGCTGTCCATATAGGAGCAATGAGTGAGGCAACTGTAAAATATTAGAAGAAAAATATATTAAACTCTAGTCTAGACAGAGACTATACTCAGTTTATTTCTCTTTTTTTTTTTTTAACATCTTGCTCCACTTCAAAGAAATTACAGCTGGATGTTGTAAATGATGCATGACAGGAGCCGTTTACATAAGAATGAGGACATAGAACTCTAAACAATGAACTCATAGCAAGGAAAAGTTGGATCTCAGAGAAAATAATTATACATGCATTGTAAGCTAAACTAAAAGGATAAAATATGTATATATGCTTTTTTTTCCTTTTAATTCCCAACTTCAGCAGACTTTTTCAATTAACTCACCAACCTCTGGTCCCTGTTTAGACTCTTACCAAAGTTCGAACAGGTTCTCTGTCTTCATTCCAAATGCAGGTCTTGTAGTAAGAGAACTCTTGCCAACACAGGATGCTTCATAGCACGCCCTAAAATTTATTTCACGGCAAGCTCACTGATCACAGTTTATTTACGTCATGAGATTCAAGGTCCAAGATTTTACCCTCAATTTTAAAAAGACTTAGTGAGAAGGAAACTAAAAATGCCTGCTGTGCTACAAACAATGTTTCCCAGCTATGTAAATGCATATAAAATTTGCCTGACCATAACTTTCTATCATAAACAACTTATTGCAAAATAAGCAACTCCAAGAGAAAATGAAATGGGAAAAAATGTTTATGCCTTTTATCACAATTAAGTTACTGCCAAAACATGCACAATTCAACTAGAGGAATAAGTACTCACCAGGAACAAAGGAGAAAAAGAACATGGAGATCACTGTCATTCAAACAAAGTCAGCAATTTAGCAGTGGTATGTGAGGTTGAGGTTGGGGTAGATGAGAGAGGAGAGGGAAGTCAGGGTATTAGTGTGGTATAATAAAAAGAACATGATAGTAATCTTACCCCTATACTCTGAATTACCCTGACCTCAGAGAAATAGGTACACTCTGTTCACAGCACTATTAAAAGAATGTTAAGAAAATAATAATATTAACACTCATGTAATATTTACTCTATGTCAGGCACCATTCAAAAGCTTTACCCCATTCATTCATTTAAGAAGACACTGAGTTTAGAGATGAGTGAGAGAAATGACTAAAGAAACAGAAAATTGGTCCTATGAGGAAACTGGTCCTTAGAGGAACTGATAAGGAGATAATGGCTTACCTCAAGGCAAAAGAGATTTTAGCTGAACAAAACAAAGACATTATTTGGCCATCGAGCTGATCAAACACTGGAAAAGAGTGTGTAGGATGCTGTGACTTCAAAAGGCCATTTGCTTAGGGAGAGAGCCAAGGAACAAGGATGCCAGGAGAGGGCTGAGGCTGAGAGGCTAAATCCAAGTTGGCAGCATGTGGCCCCAATCAGTCCCCAGCCATAGAAGAAGAGACATCACCAAAATACCAAACCAAGGCGCCACAATGAGGTTTCCAGGTCACAGAAGCTGAGTCACGGAATGGGGTAGAACACACTGAAAGAACATGGCAGAGGTAAGAAGACAGGGACTGGAAAAGCCAGCTGGACAATGGTTGATCTCAACAGCTCTGTCCTACATCTTTTGCCACCAGGCTGTGTCCCTTTTAAAATAGTCCTACTTGTGAATTGTTATTTGTTACCAAAATTCTTCCAGAAGAACTTACTAAGCTCAATAAGTAAGCAATTTCTCTGAATGGCTTAGTTATGCATCTTCTCATCTCAAAGTGGGGTTTAGACAAGGGGATCACAATGTATTCACAAATTTAAGATTCTCTGAAAAATGTGGAAGAGATGGAAGAAGAGAGGGTGGGACAAAAGAAGGGAATAAGAAATTGAAAATGTCATTAAAATGTCTGTTTGTACATTTTAATATGAGTAACTCACCTAAAAGTGGAAACAAACATGCCATTATGCAGTTAACCTAGTACAGTGGTTCTGACACATCAATCCATGGCACACTAGGCACATTAGAATTGCATAACAAGTTTTTAATTTAAAAAAAAAGATTCCCAGACTTTCTAAATCAAAATCTCCAGGAATGGGCCTGGGTATCTCTATTTTGTAAACCTTGTCATGTGTTTCTGTTGCCTACGTAGATTTGGGAACTTTCGACTTTTTAGAACTCTCAATGATTCAGGGCCCTCTTCCAAAAGTGAGTGAGGGGCTTCTTATTCAACTACTGCTGAGGATACTAGGAGAGTAGTGCTGGGTGATTCCACTTTATTCAGGTACTTCCCAACAATAGCAGGAAAAGGATTTTTAACACAGAACCTGATAAGGAAAAGAAGACAATTTTCAAGGAAATATATTCCCATACAATGAAATGAATTGAATACATATACATTTCTTGTGTTAATATTAAACAGAAATATGTACAGTGAGGTATGATTAATCACAAATGAAAATGCCTTCCTCTCTAGGACACTTAGCCAGGGCCATTTAGAAGAGAAGCACTGCCCTAGCCTGGGTTCAGATCTGCAAGTTCTTCCATCATGTTGTCTATTTTCATGTAGGTCTTTTTTTGGCTGTTTCCTATTATTAGTGCTAATATGCTCATTGTAAAGAATTCAGTTTATTATGTCTGCAATTACTCAAAGTCCAATGCCTAAAAATGGTCTTTCTTCCACTCAGGTCATCTATATTTCCTTTGCTGTTTGTATTTTTATCTGTATTCCCAATTTATCTTGTTCAAATCCAAATAACCACAGAAACTTCTAAAGGTACAGTCCTCTTCTATGACCTCTTTTGAATGGAACTGTGTTGCGCTTAGGGTTTCACACCTTTCCAGTCTCAGACAAAAAGGAAAAAAGAAAAAGAAAAAGAAATTGCTTCTGATTTGAGCATTTAGCCTTCATTACTCTAACCCCTTTCCTTATATTGCACGTATAACAATGTACTGTAAATGATTTCCTTATCTTGCATGCATCCTATACATTATAAATTTGTGTTTAATTGTTTATTTTTACCACAACTTATAACAGGTTCTGGGACAACAAAGAAAATCTGAATTGTTCATTGTTGAGTCAACTATGTCTGATGCACAGCTCACATATTTACTTCAAAAATATTTGTTGAATCGATGGATGGATGGATGGATACACAGATGAATGGCTGTTTTCTGCTCTCATGACAAATATTCCTCCTACTAAGGTACTAGCTGCCCTTGAGCTCCCAGAGAACAGAGAAGGTATTACATCCATTTCAGTATCCTCAGTACTGAGTCCAATGGCTGGTATACACTGGGTGTGTAGCAAATGTTTGATGGATGATTAAATGACCCTAAGGCAGAGTGACCAAGCCATCTGATTCATGGTCTTGCTGTTTAACACCTTCAGTAAATGAGTTGCATAAACTTGTATATACTCTGAGCCAAAGCATAGGAATCCAGCAGCCCTTCTGTGAGCATGAACGGTCTGGCTTATGAAACAAATAAAGAGCTAAACATTCCCAGGTTCCCAAATGGTATATAGACTAAATAGTTTGCAGTCAGGAATCATCCTTGTTAGTCCTCAGAGAATCCCAACTCATACACTATTAAATCTAAAAAACAAATTATGTGTCCATTTGCCAAAACCATGGTTTCCTTATGGCATCATCTGAGATGAGTCAGGAGCAAAAGGTCATCAATGTCAGAAACATAATCTGTGGTTTCCTGCACAGTTGAAAGCTGAATTAGGAATTGGGAATTGAGGTTTTCAGCCTCAAATGTTCCTCTCCCCACCCCACCCCCTTAAATATGTATAATCAAGTGAACTTAGATTTCTCAGACAGACTATGAAAAGCAAGATTTTCCTGTTTCCACTTTCAGTAGCCACCTATAGGAAATAGAATATGATGTAGTGTTAAGTAAACACTCCATTGTTAGTGGGTCAATAAACATGGGTCAGCTCTGCACCTATAAACACAAGTAAGAATGTGAAGTGCAGAGTAAAAAATAAAATTTAGAGCTAATGTGTATTGAGCACTTACTGTATGTCAGGCATTGCACTAACTATTTTACATAGACTGTTTCATTGAATCTCCACAACAACAGAAGAGGTGGTTTCCACTATTATCACCATTTTACAAATAAAGAAACTGACATCCATAGAAGTTCAATAATTTTCCAAAGATTACACATTATGTAAGAGAAGAAACCAGGATTCAATCCAAATAGATGAAAAGTAAAAAGCCAGGTTAGTTACTGAGCAGCTGGAGAAACAGAGGAAAATAAATTAATATCTTTGAAGGTTCCTTCAGAATATAAGCAGGACTTTCCGGTCCATGCTATTCAAAGAGGGGAGCACTGTCACCTAGTGATGGGTCTGGGTGGGAATACAGCCAACCTGAAGGAAAGTGAGGAAAGAAAAGAGAGCCCAGAATATAGTATTATCTGTGATTCCAAAAGCCAATTCCCAGAGATGCTGTCCAATTTTTTAGATTTTCTGTTCAGGGTCACTTCTACGAAAAAAGTCTGTGGAGGCTCAGGGGAGGTGGTCTTTAAATACCTAAAGACCTGAAGACATCTGCATTCTTATCATTAAGGGTAAGAATCAGAAAAAGGCAGGTCTCCTCATGATTTACCCACTACCCAAAGCCTCCAGTTCGCTAGAATCTCCATTCTTTCCATTCGTACTGCCAAACTCAGGAAATGAGACCTTATCTCAGTCTAGTCTCTGGCTAGACCGCAGCAGGTACACAGCAGTCCTCATCCTGCAGTGAAGGCAATTTGCTTTGCATCCGGATGTAGCCAGGATCTGTTATCTGTGGCATCAAGCTGACCCAAGGCGAGGCACCACATAAGGTACTGAAATTTTTTCTGTGTTCCTCAAATGCTCTGAGGAACCAGTTCCACCTTGATTTTCCCCGTGGGAATTGTATACTGGCATCGATTAAACAATTGTAACAATACTTCTAGTTCTCTCTCTCTCTCTCTCTCTTAAATGCAGGGCCCCTCCCAACAAGCATTCTTTGTACAGTGGGGTCACAACTCGATCCCAGATCCCAGATCTAAGCCCCAGTCTACATAGAAATTTCCCGTCACAGCTCTCCTGGGCAGACTCTGCCTCTGCAGTCTAAGGGCAAAGGCAGGAAATTAAGTGGGAACTTGAAGTCAGTAGGTCAAGGCCAGTGAGACCAGAGCAAATGAAGAGCACCTGGAACAAAGGGGTCATTTCCCTTGCACTTGAGCCCTGCACGAATTACCATGCCTTCGGACTTCGTCACCACTTGCATCTGAAATTCAGCACTCCACAAGGACCACAATTTCCTATTTCTCCAGCTCCCTGAGTCTTTTATACCCACCACACCCTTTGCTGGACTCAGTGAGACCTTCTGTCCCTGACCAACTTCCCCTAATTTTAGCCCCTTCTATATTCACTTCCTGCCCAAACTGCCAGAGCCTCAGGTCCATCATGCAGCATCTCTTGTCACTACACTTAACTCCCCTGTTTACAGTCTACCACATCCGCCCAGTAAAATCCAAATTCCAGAGCAATCTTGCTACCAGCTACCTTTTCCGCATTAAGAACCAGGCTCCTCAGTGATGTTGAAGAAAATCAGAAAACTGCACATACAGGTGTCCCTTCAAATTTTGGCTTTACTAAAAACAGTCTCCCAGTATCTTCTCCTCTCTCTGTCTGGCCACTCATTCTTATTCTCTCTTTGAGACTCCTCATTGCTCACTTGCCCCAGATGTCCATCCTCCAGCCTCTTTGCTCTGTATACTCTGCCTGGATGATTTCATTTACTCCAGTTCTTAACCTCACCCATATTCTACCTAATTACTCATTGATCGACCATGTCAGAACTGTATTCCAGATCCATATATCCAATCACCTCCTAGGCAGCTATAGACACTCTAAGTTCCACAAATGCAAAATGGACCTCAAGGTCGGCCCTCATCCACCTTCTCCTTTACTCAATTACCAACCTGCTCTTCTCCTTATAGTTCCTCTTTCAATGATGAAAACACCAACTCCTTAGTTATTCAAAATGAAAAACTAGTATTTACCTCCCACATCCAAACAGCCACTCTATTCTGCATATTCTCTTTCTTTAAAATTCCTGCAACTATTTCCTAATATAACTTTTGTGGATAGCTTAATTGAACACCATAAGTATATGGAAACTTGAGTAGGGCATGAGATTTTGTAGGTTTGTCCAGAGTGATGCCCAGATAAATCCCAGAAAGATTTGAAGAGTGGATAAAAAAGTATATGCAAAGTTCCCTTGGGGGAATGGTGAGGAAGGGGGAAAATTCAACTTCCCCAAGTGGAGAATTCTTAATATTCTCACAAGCAGTGGGGACAACCAAAGCAATAGGCTGAGCCCCCAATCTTGGGGTTTGTTCATATGAAACTTAACCCTGCAAAGGACAGGCTAAGCCTACTTAAAATTAGGCCTAAGAGTCACCCCCAAGAGTACCTCTTTTGTTGCTCAGATGTGGCCTATCTCTCTCTCAGCCAACATGACAAGCAAACTCATTGCCTTCCCCCCTCTACATGGGACATGATTCCCAGGAGTGTGGACCTTCCTGTCAATGTGGGACAGAAATCCTAGAATGAGCTGGGACTCAGCACCAAGGAATTGAGAAAACCTTCTCAACCAAAAGGGGGAAAAGTGAAATGAGACAAAATAAGGTGTCAATGGCTAAGAGATTCCAAACAAAGTCAAGAGGTTATCCTGGAGGTTATTCTTACACATTAGATAAATATCACCTTTTTAGTTATGGCATAACAGAGAGGCTGGAGGGAACTGCCTGAAAATGTAGAACTGTGTTCCAGTAGCCATGTTTCTTGAAGATGATTGTATAATGATATAGCTTTCGCAGTGTGACCGTGTGATTGTGAAAACCTTGTGTCTGATGCTTCTTTTATCTACCTTATGGACAAATGAGTAAAACATATGGCTTAAAAATAAATAAATAATAGGGGGAACAAATGTTAAAATAAATTTAGTAGATTGAAATCCTAATGATCAATGAAAGGGAAGGGTAAGGGGTATGGTATGTATAAATTTTTTTTCTGTTTTCTTTTTATTTCTTTTTCTGAATTGATGCAAATATTCTAAGAAATGATCATGATGATGGATATACAACTATGTGATGAAAAAAAGAATGTACATATTGTATGTTGATGGGTTTTACTAATAAAAATTTTTAAAAAAGAGAAAAATTCCTACAACTGATGCCCCTCTTTTCCGACTGCTTTAAATGTCCTGTACTTTAAGGCTTGATTGCTTTCTCCTCTGCATTAATGCTTCAGCCTTTTTATTTGTGTTTCTCAAATCTGCAATGAGCTTTCTAGTCATACATTCAATTAATATTTTGAACACCTCCTATGTGTCAGGGATGGCGCTGGAAATATAGTAAGGAACAAACACAGGCACATTCCCTGTCTTCATGAGACTGATGCTCTCTCATGGTCTTTTTCTAAAGAATGAACGTGATGTTCCTCCCATACAGAAAAGGAGGGTCAGAGCCAGACTGCTGTGATTTGAAGCCTGGTTCCTCTGCCATCTGCCATGCGTGCTTGTGCAAGTTAACCACCCTGTGCCTCAGCTTCCTCATCTGTCAAACAAGAATCACAAGAGTGCACACGTCCAGGGCTGATTGTTATTAAGATGTAGAGTACTGTGCAGTGATGCTTTCAGCCAGCATCCTTTTTGACTGAATTGCTACTGATCATGACCAATGCCATACCAGCTATTAAATATTTTTAAGTCACTCCTGTTTACTTCATAGGGTTGATGTAAAGATTAAATGATCTGGGCAGGCAGCAGTGGCTCAGTGGCAGAGTTCTCGCCGACAGTGCTAGAGACCCAGATTCGATTCCCGGAGCCTGCCCATATAAAAAAAAAAAAAGATTAAATGAGTTAATACATGTGAAATGCATAGAATAGCACTGGCAACTTGAATGCTCAATAAACATTACCTTATTTAAATTCAGTTGGTGGTTTCCCATTTCACATAGACAAAATTTATTTCCGGCCTGCCAGATCTTAATTTCTGCTCCGGCCACGCTGAACTCCTTAGTTCCCTGAATAGGATGCTTTCTTTTCTCCCACCTTAATACCTTTATACAAGCTACTCCATCTATCTGGACCACCCTAACCTCTCCTGTGTCTGTATCTGTAGTAATACACACATAAACACCTGGAGAATGCCTACTCAGTCTTCAGCACTTAGCTCACATTTTAAAAACTATTTAGTTCAAGCAACAGCTTCTCCAAGAAACTCTCCCTGGCATCTGATTCCCCCTCTTAGGTGGCTGCTTGTTAGCAAGCATCTATTGCTTTGGCCTTCTCAGTATCCCTTCCTTTGATAACAGCCTCAGCCCTTTCCCTTTGGGAAATAGTTACTCCCCCACTACTCAGTCTGCAGTGTTGACCAGTCATGATTTGCTGCACCCCAGGCACATCACCTAGAACCAACTAGTCATATTAACCCATGTCCCTGGTGACAGCCGGTTGGTCCAAGAGGTGAGCACATGACACAAGCTAAGCCAACAAGAGTCTTTCCCTTGGCTTCTTCTCCGAGGGGCTGGCAGAAAAGAATCCTTGCCTTTGGGTTCATGGGAGGGAAAGGATGTGTGACACCTGAGTTCCTAAGAGCCACATTCTCCATCACGGAACTAAATCTCCTGCTATATTCTTAGAACATTCTAGGATTACCTCTATCAAAGCCAGTTGCTTCATTCATTAGGATTATCTTTTTAGCAGGTGTGCAACAAGTGTTTGTTGAATGAATCTCTCCTCTTTGGGTGTGTATAATTTCTAAAGGAAATACTGAAATTTGGGTATGGATAAATCCCATCTCTTGCCACATTTAAAGCTATGTCATGTTCTTGCTAGACTTCGACCCCAGGAACAAGTTTATTCCAGCTATTTGAACCTTCAGAAGAAAGAACATCCTAAGGGGAGAATATATGAGTTTGTCAATGGCTTGAGACCTAGAGACTGAGAGCTAAGCTATAACTGTCCAGGGCTCAAATCTTTCCTTTAATGTGAAATGTTTTTTTGCATGTGAACTTTTTGTACTGAAATGGTAGAAGATATTAAAGGGGGCAAAACAAGGATTTTTTATTATTATTATTATAAGAAAAAAGAGAGAAAACAATTTAGTTAAGCTGGGGAATAACTTATCTAAAATGAAAAAAGATGCAGGCTCTAAACCTTGTTTAGCCACTGAGTCACCAGCAGCATAGGGACTCCTTTGCGAATCCTCTCTTCCTCCACTTCCAGATCTATAAATTAGAAATAATATTATGTATCCTGGCTAGTCTCACTACAGCTTAATGAGATTACTTCTAGGAAACCTTTTGACTTCAGAAATCATAGGAAAATTTTAAGAACTTTTATTATAAAAGGTTTCAATTTGACTAAAAAGACCTGGCGTCTGCTTTGTGAATCATACATATTTCCCTCTGCCTTTCTATGCATCTCTATTATCAGCATTAAACATTCATTTAAAGTCAATTGAAATAAAAAAAATTATTCTCCCAGCTCGCAGTCCAAGGTGATTTCTAATGACTGTTTAGTTTTTATGATGATTTATAAAATTTGCATTAATAATAGAGGAATCTAACATTAAATTGAAGGTTATTAACATTGGCTTCCTCTCAAGCTTTCCGAATGTTGAAAAGATCTACTTTGCTTTTTTTTTACCCTCTCTTTCCTTAATTGCATGAGAATAGGTTACACTAATTATTATTTAGAATTTCTACAGCACATTTCTATAGGCAAAGACTTGAAGCTGTACCTTAGTTATGGCAGCCATGACTCACTGCTTTCTCAGCATCCACTAGGATGGCAAATAGGCATCTCAAATTTAACATGTCCAAAAACACTCCGATAGTCACTCTTACCCCCAGCCCCCAACCTGCTCCTCCTGTAGGCTGCCCCGTCTCAGTCAATGGCAACTCCATCCTTCTCACTGGTTGGGTCCAAATCCTGCCATCAACCTTTCTTCTTCTCACACTTCACACTCACTCAAGCAACAACTGCTCTCAACTCTACTCTCAAATATATCCCAAGATATGCCCCACTCTGGTCCTGCTCACTGCCATCCCTTCCCTGAATCATTTTAGTAGCCTCACACCTGGTTTCTCTTCTCCCCTCCTTGCCCCTTCAGTCTAGTCTCAGCACAGAAGCCAGAGTGATGCTGTTGGAGGATGCATTCCACTGCTGAAACCACGCTACACACCCCCCTCCCCAGACAATGGCTTCCCAACTCACTCAGAGCAAAAGCCCCGGTACAGACCATAAGTACAAGGGCTTTTATGATCTTTCTAGTGCCCCCAACAGCAGGGCTGCTCCTTCCTCCGGACTTGGTAGTTTGCTTTCTGCACCCCCTCCCCCCAGCTATCTGCATAGCAATTTCCCTTACCTTCTTCAGGAAATACCCAGATGTCAAGGTCCACATGGGGCCTCCCTTGGCCATTTTATCTAAAATTGCACCTCCCCACTCCATGCTTTGTTTCCCACCCTTAACACTATACACAATTTTTCTTAGCACTTAATATAATCTGACGTGTTACATTTTTTCTTATTTATCTTGTGTACTGTCTGTCTCCCTCCCTAAAATATAAAATACAGGAGGGCAGATATTTGTATCCCTTTTATTCACTACTCTTTTCATCACAGCAGCTCTCTACAGAAACACAACCGTCTGACAGAACTACACTTGCCCTGGGCCAATTAAATTTTCTCAGAGAGGATTTGTTCCAGGAGCAGTTTAATCTCCCCATAAACTGTAGACTAGAATGGAACCCACACCCTCAGCCCCAAAGGGTGAAATCTGAGAAGTCTTTAGGTATTGCACAGATAACAGAAATCAACAAGGCCCCAGCAGCAAAATGGAAAGAAAAAACTCCTACCAGCTGCTACCAGCACGGCCACTGCCATGCCAGATTACCAGACTGTCTGATTTTTAAAAGAGAAGCCAGAATTGCAACTTTATTTGAAATCTCTCAAGTGTAAAAAGTTTGCCTTGGACTCAGATTTAAAGAGCAACTGCCATCAAGCAAAGCAGCTTCTAACCACATCTCACTGTGTTTCAGCCTCTGCCTTGCAGGCTAGCAAAAATGTAAACCCAATTCTGAGAATAGCAAAACAAAACAAAATAACCAAACTTCCGCCTGCCTCGGTCTTCTGCTAAATTCCTTCCTCATAGAAAATAGTCTTCACGCACAGCTCAGGAAACTCGGCTCTAATGTTCCTGGCACTCTCATCACAGAACACAACAATCCTGTGAGCATGTTCCATCTCTCAACTTGCTGGGCAGAGCATGTACGGACATCCCTCCCCTCCCTTCTACTCCCTAGATGAGGTGCATCCCTCAGCCAGGTACATCCTTGGAAGAGGATCTGAGAACAGTGAGAATGGCAGAGAAACTGTCAAGGAAGGAAAAGAGAAGGCTGTGGCAGCCAGAGAAGGAGGGAGTAGAGCAGTCTATTTGCACGTGAGGAACACAAGCTGAGCTAAGAAGAGAGGGGTTAATAATCGCCCCAATTGTTCAGTAGACTGTGAGCCTCTACTCACAGTAGAAGCTGGGAATACATCGAATGCATCTTTGTATTCTTAAAGAACACTACAGTGGACAGGTCATAATAGACACTCTACCAGTTGTTGGATGAAAGCACAACAATCAGTTTTTATATCATATGACAGAGCAAACAAAGGAGTCCCCATCTCGCAGCCTTGAAACTTCCTCATGAAACTGCTGTGTGAAATTTAACAGTTCAGGATAGCTGTATCAATTGCAATTTCAAAAACCATAGATTTTATTGTTCTTTAAATTATCACCATAGAAGGGAGGGAAAAAAAAAGATAGAAAATTAAAGTCCAGGACTCATATTTTATCAAATGTGAAGCTGAAAAAAAACCAACCACAGTAAAAATCCGATTCACAGAGATGTGAATAAAACAATTCTACAGTACTGTTTCCCTCAGACATATTTTTTTAACACAATGATTTTAGCAGGGGTTGTTGAACTGTTACTTGTTAGATGGTGAATATGTAATTAAACCCACCATTCTGAACGAAAAGCTTTGTGAGTCCTTTTTTTTCTTTCTTTTTTTTTTTTTTTTTTTTTAAGTATTCTATGGCTGGGCTGGCAATTTTTTCCTTTCTCACACCTACTCAAAACCCAGGGGATTTGTCCTTGATGTGTGGCATGAGTATAATTACAGCACAGTTCTCTATTACATAGTTTAATCACGGCAGACAGCTATTGATTTGTGTGTAAATCAGAATACACATAATTTTCTCTGGTCTGGGAGTTGTTAAGATGCATCAGCAGACTCAGGTTTCATGTTTCAGATGTGCCAACGGTGGGTTTGTTGGTTGTTTTGTTTTGTATTTTTCATTTTCTTCTTTTTTTCTTTTTTGCTCAGAGACCTGGATGAGCCCTTTCTGAGCAGGAAAGCTCCGTTGACTTGTTCTGACAAATTCCCGTTCAATTTCACACTGGGTCACACACAGTCACAAGAAAAATGACTGTGACTGCAGAGAGAGCAAGAAGGGTGAGGCTGACTGCACAGAAAGCTCTCCCTCTCCTTGCTTTTATGAGGACCTTGCCAAAACCACTTTCTTCTCCTTCATGAGATGGTTTCCCAGTACAAAATCTCTATATAATGATCTCAAAAATGTTTTCACATGGTTGAGATGCAACAGCAGTAGAGATGCAACAATAGTAGCACAGAGTATGCATTCCCTTTTTGTCCATACAAGACGCTCTCTGACTGTTAAGAGACCGCATGGTGTAATGGAAGAGGGCAAAAGTGGACGTATGAGAAGACCTGAGTATGGTATTGGCTCTACCATCATCCCAGGAAAGTCGCACACCTTCTCTGGGCTCAGATTTTCTATCTATAGAAAGTGAGGACTGGGCATCAGTGGTTTTCGAAATATGCACCATGGAAGTTTGGGGGGTAGAGAATGGAGAAAAATTACATGGGTCTCTAGGACCACTATCCCACCACCACACTTCAGCTACAACTAGTCACTTCTCATCCATTTATCTGTTGTATTTCCACATTAGAATTTCCTTAGAAAGGGGGCTCGCTTTATAAGTTTGAAAATGTCCTTTTCCATTTTCAATTTCCTGATTCTGTGACTTCTCTCTGTGACTATAGACGGCCCTAATTTTTCACAGTGCATGTGTTCATTAAATCACACCAGGTTATGAAATGGGAAAGCAGATTGTGCATGACGGGTTTTTTCTCAATATAATTACCTCTATCATCAAAAACATGAAGTTATTAAGCATTCATTCATGCACAGTGCTATGCAGGTTATTTTTAGCACAAGAAAAGCTGACGAGTTTTGTTTTAAATCTGAGAAGCTGAGTGATTTTATAGATTTTGGAGAAGAGGACTCTTGATAATCATTCAATATGGTCTAGCTGGTAAGTAGCAGAGGCAGAAATGAAAAAGGATAATGTATTTGAAAATGCTTATACACAAACTGTATTAGTCATTAGGCAATTAAACAGCCTCACCTGGAACCACTGTCACTAATATTTCTTCATAGCACCAAGCAGGAAAGTATCTTGGCTCTATGTAAATGAGTAACCAGACTTCAGCATTTATTCCAGGCGAGAAATGACTCTTCCCAAGAAAAAGGCATCAAAATACCCACCCCCTATTACAAGCACAAGAAAGAACGTTGAGTCCTCAGATCATGGGATCTGGATTCTAACAAATAAGCAGTTCAGTCCAGAATTCAGATAATTCTGATTGCTAGAAGGGATGCTACTCCATTACACAAACAAAGGGCTTTAGAATTCTGAAAATCTTATCTACAACCAAAAATGACACAATCGGATGTCATCTCAAAGGCCAAAGAAATTCCATGGAAGTACCCTAAAGTTATAGCTATTATACCCATTGGGAATTAAAAGTTTAAAAGTTCACCATATAGCATTCAGTACCGTAATTCAGTCCTCTTATTAGACAGCATATGATAAAAAGAAAAATCACCACAAAAACAGGCAGTATGTGTGCTTCAGTATGGCTAAGTAGGTGATGGTTCTATGGCTCCTAGAACTCCAGAAAGAACATTCTATCAGGGCCATTAAAATTGAAATCATTTGGCAAAGTTGTTAATTCAATTTGTCAAAGCTCTGGTTCCCCATATTTCCAGGTTCCCTCTTAGAAGAGTCATAGAACTAATTCTGCCCTGTGAGTTGTGAGCAGAAGGGAAATAAGTCATCTCTAAGGAAGAAGTACTTAATTGTTAATGTAAGGCCTTCCAGAACTCTCTCTTTTCTTTCTGGCACAGTGACCAAAGTGTTAAGGATGATGACTGCTACATTAAGTCAGGTCCCAGAGTGACTTTGATAACCGTAACCTCCTTTCCCCACTATGGATACTCAGTGAGCATGTCACTCAGGAGAAAAATAAACCTTTGTGCTATTAGACTGCTGAGACCTGAGGATTGCTTGTTACTGCAGCATTACCTAGCCTATCCTGACAGATACACTGCTCCACAGACTGAGTTTCTTCAGTTCAGGAAGAATATATGCAAGAATGGATGGACTACCACAATAGGCTCCAAGAACTGACCCATCTCAGAGGGCTTCAGACCAACTACCAACGTCATCAAAACCATATCCCTAAGAAGCACTCATCAGCCAAAGCCACATTCAAGAGTCTGCAGGCTTTTCAACTCATTATCCCATCAACTAAACTGCTTCCATAGGATGGGTCTACTACTCTGTCTTATTTTTTTCCTAGCATTTTGGGCACTAGATTCTCCCTCCCGGGAGAATAAAACAGTCATGCAAAGTGCCTTGAGGGGGATTAGTGTAAAAAGTTGTTGTAGCTTCTGGACAGTAGAACATAGGACACATTAATTTTCTTTTTTTTTACTATCTTAGCACAGGACATTTTCCTCACAAAGCATTCATTTCAGGTCATTCACAGCACACACATTCAATAATGATTTTGCAAAAAATGTTTCTCAAAACCAATGCTCATAATTTGATGGAGAAGGGGAATTCCTTTCATTTTCTGTTTACAGCACTCTTCATTTACCTATGAAAACTAGCACTGGGTTATCATGATAACAACCTCTAAAGGCAAGTCTCCTTGACATTTCACCAGAACGCTGGGGGATTTGGAATATTTTCCCTCTATCTCCCTTAGGTCTTTGATTCGAGTTATTTCAAAGAACTTTAAGTTGACTGCTTTTTTTTTTTTAAGGAAAAAACTGTTCTTACCAAGCTTACCATTAAACAACAGTTTGACAGAGAACGTCATTAACTGAAAGCTACAAGAAAAACAAGCAAAACAAAGAAAAAACAAAATGCTTTTTTCTCTCTTTTCCTTTTTTTAGCTGGCAGAGTCAGTGGAAGCAACAACTTGAGCAAGGTAATCAGTTAACCCTCTCACCAATAGCAGCCACAAGCTTCAGAAAACCTTAAGTATAGCATTTACAACAGGACTTTATATTCAGCTGTTTCCCTCGGGTCTCCTCTCCTGGCAGTAATGTGTTTTTTAAATGCCTAAAACCTTTCTTCGTACCTAAGAATTCCCCTCGATTTCATGAATTACTGCAAATGGGTAATCACAAGTGCAAATGAGTAATTGGTAACAGGAGTACCCATCTGTGCATGCAATTAACTGCCTTGAGCAAGTAATTGCCTGTTTTTACAAGGGCCTATTTAGAAACCTCAATTTAAGCATATAGTTTTGGAATAATTCTGACATAACACACAGCAAAACTTTTATTTGAGACAAATACTTTTAAATGAGCAGCCAAACATCCTATAGTTTTTAGTCGTATAAAGATCATACCTAAAAAGTCAACCTCATGGTAAACTGACTTCAAAAGAGCATTATGATTCTAGACATGCCCAGGGCATTTCCTAATCAGAGCAGACCTTTTGTCCAGCCTGGCTAAACTTCTTGACTACTGCTCTTTGTCTGAGCACCTTCTGGAGATTTCTAAAGTTTTTGTTAATTTTTTCATTAATTAATTCAACAAATATTTATTGAACACCCATAACATGCAAAGTATTCTGTTCTAACCTCCATGCAGAATATAAAAATGAATTAGAATGTGATATCTCCTCTTAAGAAACTTAGCCCAGAAATAGAAAACAAAGATAATTATCCAAAACACGAACAACTCTGATTCAAGTGTTGTGAGGGTATTCCTGTTACTTTAGCAGACTACACCTGCCTGGTGAAGCAGGCATACATTTTGGGTAAAAATCTTGACAACAAAAAAGTATTTTTGATCTGAGCCTTCACCAAGCCATGTCACTGTTCCCTCTGCATCTCCCAAATGGCCCGCTTGCACTCCCTTTGCAAGGTCACCCACTCTCCTTGATGGTTATTTTCTCAGTTTCCCAGGCTGCTGTGACAAATACTATACAACGAGTTGACTTAAGGACAGAAATTTATTGGCTCACGGTTTCAGAAACTAGAAGACTTGCTGCCTCCCAGAGTTGGTTGCATTCTAGCTGGATGTCAATACACACGTTCCTTGGTTTTCCATCACACAGCCATGTCCTCTCTTTCTTCCAGGTTTGTTGACTTCTGGCTTCCAACTCCTCCACAGGTTTTCTGTAGATATGCATTTCTTATGCTTATAAAGGACTGTGTTAATCAGATCCAAGCTGACTGTCTTTCAGTTGGGCCACACACCAACTTAGACAACATCTTCAAGAGATCCCATTTACAATGGGCTCCTACCCACAGAAAGGAAGACTAAGATCAAACATGGGCTTTGAAACTCAACACCTTCCCCCTGTCTACGTGGGACATGACTCTCAGGGGTGTGGACCCCTGGCAACGTGGGACAGAAATCCTAGAACAAGCTGAGACTCAGCATCAAGGGATTGAGAAAATCCTCTCGACCAAAAAAGGGGAAGAGTGAAATGAGACAAAATGTCAATGGCTGAGAGATTCCAAACAGAGTCAAGAGGTTATCCTGGAGGTTATTCTTACGCATTAAGTAGATATCACCTTGTATTTCAAGATGTAATGGAGAGGCTGGAGGGAACTGCCTGAAAATGTAGAGCTGTGTTCCAGTAGCCATATTTCTTGATGATGATTGTATAATGATATAGCTTTCACAATGTGACTGTGTGATTGTGAAAACCTTGTGTCTGATGCTCCTTTTATCTACCTTGTCAACAGATGAGTAGAACATATGGAATAAAAATAAATAATAGGGGGAACAAATGTTAGAATAAATTTAGTTTGAAATGCTAGTGCTCAATGAAAGGGAGGGGTAAGGAGCATGGTATGTATGAATTTTTTTTTCCTGTTTTCGTTTTATTTCTTTTTCTGAATAGATGCAAATGTTCCAAGAAATGATCATGATGATGAATATGCAACTATGTGATGATATTGTGAATTACTGATTATATATGTTGAACAGAATGATCAAAAGAAGAATGTTTGAGTTTGTTACGTGTTTTTTGGTATTTAAAAAAAAACTAAAAAAAAAAAAAAAAAAACATGTGCTTTGGGTATGTAATTCAACCCAATACAATCATCAACATTTGTTTTCAGCAGCTATTGACTCTATTCCCTTTTCTGCTGTCAAAGGTCTTAATCATGTAGAATGGAATGATTTCTAAATGTTGTGTTAATTTCTTTTTTTCTTTAATTAATAAAAAAAAAAAAGGTCTTAATCGATCACTGTCTTTGATCCTATCCCAAGCTGCTACTTTGGAATTGCCAAATTCCTCACTACTCCTCTCATCGTTGCCCATTGCCTTTAAGTACTACCTATACGCTGAAAACTCCAAAATTTGATTTTCAGCCCCAGCTTCTCCCCTGAATCCCACATCCATCTATCTAACTGCTTCTTTTTATCATGTTAGTTTCCTAGGACTGCCCTAACAACTTATCACAAACTGGGTAGCTTAAAACAACAGAAATTCATTCTCTCACAGTTCTGGAGGCCAGAAGTTCAAGATCAAGGTGTCAGCAGGGCTGTGCTCCATCTGAAGGCTCTAGGAAAGGATCTTTCCTTACCTCTTTCCAGCTTCTGGTGACTCTGGGCAATCCTTGGCATTCTTTGGCTTGTAGCTACATTACTCCAATCTCTGGTTTCACCTTGACATGATCTTCTTTCTCTGGGTCTCTCTGTGTATTCCCTTCTCCTCTTATAAGGACACGTCATTGGATTAGAGCTTACCCTAATACAGTATGACCCCATTTTAACTTAATTACATCTGCAAAGACTGTTATTTCCCAATAAGGTCACATTCACAGAACCAGGGGTTAGGACTTGGACATATCTTTAGCAAGTGGGTGGGAGGCACAATCCAACCCACTGAAATACCTAATGGTTTTCTTAGACTTTGCTCCCTAAAACTAGACTAAACCTATTCCTCCTGCCATTTCCCCATCTCAGGGGTTGTCCCAAACTTTATATATAGACATCCATACCTCCTCTTTTTCAATCATGCCAGACATCCAATCCATTAGCATATCTTTTTGGTTCTACCTTCAGATTGATCCAAACTCCTACTACTTTTCATATCTCCACTAATACCACCCTTGTCCAAGCTGTCATTATCTCTTCCCTGGATTATTGCAATCACCTCCTCACTGTGTTCCCTGCTTCCAAACCTGTCCCTCTCGAGTTATGCTCCTGCTCAATCATCAGAATGGTCCTCTTCTATTCAAGACCTTCAAATGACTTGCCACTTGTGCTAATTTGAAACTGTTCTGTCCCCTAGAAAAGCCATATTCTTTAATCCCCATTCTTTGTTGCTGGGTGGGATCTTTTTTATTGTTTCCATGGAGATGTAACCCCCCAATTGTGGGTGGTAACTTTTCATTAGGTGTTTTCCATGGAGATGTGTCTCCACCCATTCAAGGTGGGGTTGCTTATAGTAGCCCTTTAAGAGGGAACCATTTTGGAAAAATCTTCAGTGCTGATGGAGCCCACACAGCCAGAGACCTTAGAAGATGCAGAAAGAAAACACTCCAGGGAACATTTGAAGAAACCAGTAGAGAAAGTCAGCAGACATTGCCACATGCCTTCCCAGCTGACAGAGGTGTTCAGGATGGTATCAGCCTTTCTGAAGTGAAGGTAACCTCTTGTTGGTGCCCTAATTTGGACATTTTCACAGCCTTAAAACTTTGAACTTGCAACTTAATAAATTCTCTTTTTAAAAGCCATTCCATTTCTGGTATGTTGCATTCAGGCAGTTTTAACAAACTAAAACATCATTTAATGCACAGTCAAAGCAAATTCCTTAAAAAAAAAATTATAAAATCATTTATGGGATGGGCAATGGTGGCTCAATGGCAGAGTTCTCACCTACCAAGCCGGAGACCCGGGTATGATTCCCCGAGCCTGCCCACATCAAAAAAAAAAAAAAAAAAATCATTTATTATCTTCCCTACAACCCCATCTTTATTTCATCATCTCTTATGTCCCTTTCCTAAGTAAATGTGCTTCAGCAAAACAGACTTCCTTCTTGCTCCTTGCATACACCAATCGCACTCCTGATCTTATTCGCAGGGATGCTCTTACCCAGATGTCTATGTAGCTCATTCCCACTCCTCTTTCAGGTTGCCTTATCAGAGGGTCTTCCCTAAGCATCTGGGTAACACAATTCCTGCCTACTTACCACTACCACATTTCCTAGTCCCTGCTTTATTTTTCTCTAAAACCCTTCTAGGGTTTATTTTCTGCCTCCCCTATTAGAATGCAAGCTCCATGAGAGTTGATGTTTTGTTGTACATTTTGTAGCATCTCAAGCGGCACTTGCCATATAACTTAATATATGGATGAATGAATGAACATCCCCAAGATAGAAGTCCTCTCCCTAACAGAATTACTATTCTTATTAAGCTCCAGAAAGGACAGCCATGCTCACTCAGTTCTTATGTCCCCCTTATGAAAAGAAATTGGAACACCATTTCCCAGACTGGCACAATTTGGAGAGTTTCTCTCAAAGACAATAAACTAGCATGACAGGATGCAGTCCAGGCTCTTCAAACCTTTTACCTCAGTGTTCTAGTTTGCTAACTGCCTGAATGCAATATACCAGAAATGGAATGGCTTTTAAAAAGGGCAATTTAATAAGTTTCTAGTTTACAGTTCTAAGGCTGAGAAAATGTGCCAATTAAAACAAGTCTATAGAAATGTCCAGAGACAAAAGGCTTCCAGAGAAAGATACCTTGGTTCAAGAAGGCCGATGAAATTCAAGGTTTCTTTCTCAAGTGGGAAGGGACATGGTGAACATAGGGCTTCTCTCTCAGCTGAAAGAGCATGTGGCAAACACGGCATCATCTGCTAGCTTTCTCTCCTGGTTTTCCAGTTTCATAAAGCTCCCTGGGAGGTGTTTTCCTTCTTCATCTCCAAAGGTCGCTGGTTCATGGACTCCCTGCTTCATGGTGCTGCAGCATTCTCTGCTCTCTCCTAATCTCTTATTCTCCAAAACGTTTCCTCTTTTATAGGACTCCAGTAAACCAATCAAGACCCACCCAAATGGGTGGAGACATGTCATCACCTAATCCAGTTTAACAACCACTCTGGATTAAATCACATCTCCAGGGAGGTGATCTGATTACAGTTTCAAACATACAGTATTGAATAGGGATTATTCTGCCTTTGTGAAATAGGATTTAGATTAAAACATGGCTTTTCTAGGTGACATACATGCTTTCAAACTAGCACACTCAGGTTGAATTCTTTGCCCTTGGATAATTAGCAAAAACCTGAGGGACTTCATTGTTTGTAAATCTTGACCCCACTGTTCTAATGACATATTTGTGTTCTCTCCCAGGTAAACCATCAGGTCTTCCTGGTAGTAAGATTCCTGGTCTGTCCAAATCTCCTACATTAGGCCTCCCTTAGAATCTTCATTATGCAAACAAGAATATGGGATGAGAAAAGCAAAATATTTTACTTAACCTCACACCTATCCATGACAAATCCAGGAATCAACAACCTTGATCAATGCTGATACTTTCCTTCACTAAAAAAATAAAGCACCAACTTCCTCATTTAATTGGTGATGCTAAGAATGTGACTAATGCCTCAAGGAAAATTTTTTTTATGTAAAATCTCCAGAATCCAACCACTCAGAGTACAAATGAAAGAGTACCCTCCTGAATGCTCAGAAGGAATATAAAAATTATGCATGAATATGTGTGTTAGATTATGTTTTGCTAAAATCGGAATACCTTTTTCAAGATTTAATTTGATATATTCCATCAATTCTAAGGTGGGGAAATGTGAACCATTATCAAACTTCAGCAAATGCTTAATTAATTTAGTATAGGCCTTCCAAAAAAATGTCTCAGGTCTAAGCTGATATGATTTTTTTTAACTATGATTGAAAAATTTTAATTGGATAAACATGTATATTTTCCCATTCTGTACAAATAAAATAGCTTTCTGTATTTTTAGGATATATCCAGCAGATAACAAAGCACAATCCTACTGTTCAACAAAAACAAGATTTGTGAAGAAGAGAATGAAAATGGAAGAGTGAATTATTAAAATAGCCAAAATTTTACAGCACCAAAACTTCCCTTCTATAGCTAAAACACCAGCCCTTCTGGGGAAAAAAAGGACATGAAGTTTTTTCTTATCTTAAAAATGGGGTAAGAAACAATAAGAAGCCCTTTTATAATAAATAATCCTAGGACTTCTGCTTCCTGCTAGAAAATCAGATAGCTGCAATAAAAACACAATTACATGGGGTGCTCTGAGCAGTCAAATCACAGATTTTTCCCTCGAGTTCTGACTTTACAAAAAGGGCATTAAATAAAGTGCCACATGTTCACATTTTCATTTTAATTACCCCTTTAAAATCTAGGATTTTTGAGCCACGTGGGGACTCATGTTCATTTTAAGTCACAAAGGACTCAATATTTTAAGTCATTAAATTCTCATTACACCTTCTTGTAGTTCATATGCTACCCTATCTATATTTAATATTATGTGTTTAAATAACTTGCCTAAGACCATTTAACAAGTTAGTACAAAAGCAAAAATGAGAATTGCAACTACAATTCTGCATATTATTATGTGACCTTGGGTTAGAATCCAAACTGCAGGGTCCCTTTAAAAGGAGAAAACTGCATCAGAAGATTCCAATCTCTCTTCTAGCCCTAATACTCAACAGCTTCCTATTCTCAGTTTTAGGCTTAAGGCTTTTATCTCTCTTCTGTGTCTAAATTGAGACTGCCAAAATTCAACATCATTAGATCACTCTAAGAGCATATTGAGGTTTAGCCCGTCAAGTTCTAATATCAACCAAAACCCCATGAGTGTGAGTGTTCATTCCTTTCACAAATCTTTGGTAGAAAGCTTTTGAGAACCATGAAAATGGAGACCCCCTCTGACCACACTATCGATTGCCCGCTGTATAACCGTCATACCACGGAGCCTTTTTATTCACCTCTCAGCTTTCTAGTCTTCTGCTTCTATTCTTCTAGATTTTTTTTTTAACTTTACTAGAGTGCCCTGACAAATATGCACAATGGGTTGGTTTAAATAATGAAAATTCATTGGTTCGACGCTTTAAGCTCAGAGAAGTCCAAAACTGAGGGATCAGCAGGTGATGACTTCTCTCCAAAGTCTGTAACATTCTGGTGTTGGTTGATGGCAATTCTTGGGCTTCCTTAGCTCCGCCTCAAGTCACATGCAAAGCCCTCCCCTCTCTGTCCCGGCTCCTTGACTTCCAGCTCCAGTCTCCTGCCCATGGCTTTCTCTCTCCATACAGTCTCAGAATTTCTTCTGCTTACACAGGATTCCAGTAATCCCCAGTAAGGCCCACCCTGCTTCAATGGACTACTTCTGAATTTAAAATAATATCTTCAAGAGATCCAATTTACAATGGGTTCATACCCAAAGGAATGTAAATTAAGAGTAAATTGAGGTACATAATTCAAATTGCCACGCTATTTTTCCTCACAGTTTCTTTTCCTACACTTTTATAATTTTTCTCACCCTCCCAATTGTCCACTTCTTAAAAGCCTTCAATGGCATAATAAAAAACCTGATTTATTCTGAGTAGGAAACTCTCTCACTCTTCCTACACATTAGGAATCCTTTGTTCACTCCAATATAAGGCAACATGGTTATTTTGTTTTGTTGTTCTGTTTTAATCAACTACATTGGGTTATAATACTGCCTTGTAGTCAGCTTTCATTCCAACGTCTCTGACTCTTTCTGATCCTTCTTGCCTTTAATCAGCAGTTAGCTATTGTCTATTTTTAGACCATTATTTTCCTTTGACAGTAAAATAAAATTAATGGCAGAATAAGGGTCTCCCTGGAATGGCCCATCTCCCAGTTATGACCATGGAGAGAATGATAGTGCTACTCTGCCCTCCATACCCACTGCTACTTGAAAGAGGAGGGGTGATGGGTGTGCTCATTACAGCAGACACACACACACACACACACTATTGGTGGCTAACACGATGTCCCACCATCTCCACTATCATTCCCAGACCCATTGGTTCAGGTGGATGGCTTCAAGATTTTCACAAGAAGAGAGGTACATTCTTTGGTGACTAATACATCTTATCTTACATCCCCATAGCTATTAAAATTCATTCTATTTTTTCCAACTAAACCAACTAGATCTTCCATTTTTCCCTTTATTTTCTTCTTCATACTCAAAGAATAATTAATAGCCTAGTAGATCTCAGGTAGGCAGCTAAATAGCCTAAGATTTTCTTGAGGAAGAATGGGACCAGATTTTCCTTGGCCCTCTTTATTCTAATCTTACCCCAAAGCCCCAAAGTTTATGTTCTGGGGGTACAGTTTAGTAATAGCCCAAATAGAATTGCCCAGTTTTTAGAACACCTAATATTTGAGCCTGGAATCAAGACTAGAATATTCCTAACAAGAAAGATTTACCCATCAAGTTTTCACTAAATGGCTTCATATTCTGACCTCTTCATTTTTCCATTCATTCACGTTTTCAGGAGTCATTTATTGCGCATCTAGTTTGTGCAAGGCACAGTAGTAGGTGCCAGGGTTACTGAAGATAATAAAGCATGAACATATTAAAAAATAATAATAAGAAAAGCCCAGGAAGCTATGTCATAAAGATTTCTAAGAAAAAGGAGGAGCAAGAAATTACAAAAATCAGAATTAAGAAATTCCAGGAGAGGGCGGTGCAATGGTGGCTCAGTGGCAGAATTCATGCCTGCTGTGCCAGGGACCTGGGTTCAATTTCCGGTGCCTGCCCATGGCAAAGAAAAAAAAAAAAAGGAGAAGGAGAAGAAGAAGAAATTCCAGGAGCAAAAGACTGCAAAAGACCCGATTCAAAAGACCCATCACGTCTGAACTGATATTTAGATAGGATGTTCAAAGTATAGTCAAGCGACACCTCACAAAGAGAGAAATATATGAATCTCTTTCCCTCTGCCTCCTTCCCTCCCTGACAAAACGTTGACCCCTTCCTTTGCAACTCCCCCAAAGAGATACCATTTGCATTCATATAATGCATCCAGATTATTTTACAAAAAGTATTTCAATCTTTTGAACCTCCTAACAGCAATCTCTGTTACTTTCTTTGAAACAAGTTTCCATTAGGCAGAGAGAATAAATAAACTCTGTGTCATTAGCAGTTTCTCTCTGTTGTGTGGGTAAAAGGGAATGGAGATAGCGGCAGCAGGCAGTGGTGGTGGCGAGGGCGAGGGCGAGTCCCCGAGGGAACAGTGCTGCTTTTTCCTGCAGCTCTGTGAGAGAATCCCGCAGACTGCTACAGGAAGGGGGAAGATCCTGAACCCACTCAAGAGTGCGCCTCAAGGGCAGTCGTGTTCTCTCTTCAGCACGTGATCAGGAACAAAGGAATCTTTATTCATCTCTTTCTGCTGCACTGGTTTGCTTTATATTCCTCAGAAGCAGCTGAAAGGAACCATGAGCAGCCCTTTTAATCAGCTGAGGAGGAGATGAAAGGTTTCAGAAGAGAGAAGCTGTCATTGCTGAGAATGGTTTATTCACATTATAGAATAATCTTTAAAGAAAAGCACTGTATGGGACTGATCTTTTAATTATAGAGGGATAAATACATCTGTGAAATCCACCAATTTCACTCTGGATTAAATAGTCTGTCGTTAAAAGCCGGATATTCAGTAAACAAATACATCAATTTGGAAATGGCTTTTCTGCCCAATATGTGTCTTCTAGCTACTCCCTTCCCCCACCCACCCCAAAGTTCCAATTGCTATTTAAGAAAGTCAGCAAGGAGAAAAGTATACAACCTTTTCCATTATTTCTGGATTTGGGATCAACCCTCTTCCTTGGACACTCTACAGAGTTATACAAATTCCCATTTCAGAAATGGGATTTGAGTGCCTTTAGATATATTCTGTCTTCTACCAAGCAAGTTCCGGACTCTGAAAAATGTTGATCAGTTATCCACGAATAATTTTATGGCAACAGTGTCTTATAGGGTATATTGTTTCATTTAGCAAAAAAATACCGAAGCATTTTAATCCTACTCAGTAATCATAGCCCAGCTCTGGCAGAAGAAAACAGGAATGACATCTTATAGTTTTTAGTGTACCTCCATAGAGCCTAGGATAGAGTGGGTACAGACGTACACTCTGGAAATTGTTATTGAATTGCAATAATACCATTCACAATTCTGGGAATGCCACCATCCCAAATTTTAAATTATAGTCTCTTCTAGTTCCTTACAGGTGAGCGACAAGTATAGAAACTGTATCCAACCCCCAGATGATTGTATCTCTGCCAATTCATCTTGTATGTTATGCCCTTTATCAAGAAAACTCAGGAGAAACTCTCTAGACCACACATAATTAGATAAAGGGCTCTCTAAATCCACCTCCCCTCCCCCATTATTTCTGATTTTAGGATCAACCCTCTTCCTTGGGTGCTCTAGGAAGTTATACAAGTTCTAGAAATCCCAACAGGGTAAGGGTTTGGTGGGAGGGGACTTGTGAAAAAGAAAAAAAATGATAAGAAAAAAAAAAAGACCCTGCATTATCTCAAGAATTATTTATTTTCTGGCTGTGTTTTAATTACTTTTCATTGAATTAATTCTCTAGCAAGAGGATATTTACACAAAATTTTTAAGATCCCTCCTTTGTGTTATCCCTTAACTTTTGCCACACAGAGGTACTTTGATGGATGACATTTAAACAGATGGCATCCCAAGGGTAGATTCATTCTTCCTATTAGTTAGCAAATGTTTATTCTGAAGCTTTCTCATTTTATCTATTAGCATCAGTTACCATGTGGTTCCGAAAGTTGGTGCCAAGTTTTGGTTCCTCCTGTTTGCAAAATCTTCTTCTCCCCAGGCAAACTCCTCCTAGGGTGGTAAGGATTCAGTCTCTGCCAGGACACTTCCGTGTTGATGTGCCCTGTGATGCACACCTCTTTTATCCCTAGATCATTGTTCATTGTTCTCAAACGCTTCCCTGAGCACTCAGGTCCTAAACTCCAGGAACCATCATTTCTTCAACGTAATCCCATAAGTAGCTTCCGGACAAGTTTTCATCTAGTTTCTGCTTAAATCCCCTCCACAGAAACTTTGAGACTAACACACACAATTTAATCTAAACAAGGAGATGCTAAATACGGAGACAAAGAGGAAATGGCATCAAGACATTTTCTCTTTGTGGTGGATATGAGAGATTGAATCATGTACTCCAATTTAGACATGTTCCTAATTTCAATCCCCATTTGTATAGGTCAAATCCATTATAAATAGGACACTTTAAAGATATTATTGTTTAGTTAAGATATGGCCAGCTGAAGCAGGGTAGGCCTTATTAAGAAGAGAAACCAGAAATCAGGGACAGTAAAGGTCATAGGGAGAAGCAGGAAGTCAGTGGGAACCCAGAAGAAAAAGGAGAAGACATCACCATGTGAGGGGAAAGCCAAGGAACCCCAAGGATTGCTGGCCAGCCAACACCAAACTGTTAACACACCCTAAAAAGAGGCAAACCTTCTCATCTGTGAAACCATGAGACAATAAATTCCCTTTGTGTAAGCCAATCCATTGTGGTATTTGTTATTGTAGCATGCAAACTGAGATAGTGGGAAAGCATGATTAACTTACCATTCTAACTTTAATTTCCTCTGCACTTGCATAATGCTAGGAGACTTGGTCAAGTTAGACTCATAAATCCATTCTAGGCCAGCATAGCCCTTAGAGGGATTGTATCAGCTCACAACCCTGACTCATCCTCTCCCTCTTGTCATTTCTCTGTTCTTGCCTTTGCTTGTTGCAAGGTAATGACCTAATCTGACCTCCTAAGTAGTTATGAATTCCCCTGAAACATTATGGATTCTATCAGCTTGCAGAAACCCTTGGGAAAGACTGGTTAATATTCTGCATTGGCTGTAACTGTAATATTATATTCTTATGTCATATTGTACTCATTTGATTGTAATTCTGTTTTCTTCTCTAAAAGATCACCTCCAAAAGGGGATGCTGCTGCCTTAAAAGAAGGACTATTTTTCACTTATCGTGGTTTTTCCAATTCCTTGCTCATAGTAAATGCTAAACAAATAATTGTTCACCTTCATTTATTGTTCTTCCTTTACATAGTGATCAGGAACTCAACAGGAGATTTCTGAAAAAAAAGAAGAAGCTAAACAAACCTTACTCACAGAGATACAGTTTGGTAAAATAAGGCAATAGGAGAGTTTCCCCAGAAGCCATCAAAGGAAGAAAATCATGACAGATGGAAAGGTGTAGTAATAAGACAGGCAGGAAACCAAGGGCAAAGTATCAGGAGTAACAGGTAAATATCTTAGAAAATAGTGAACCAGACCCTCAAATATCATCCTAGAGCATACAGCAGCTAAAAAAAAGATGAAGAACAGGGTTTATCATGAGGACCACCCTCCCTCAGAACCCTCCCAGTACTACCCTCATATCATGCACCCTACACTCCCTGGAGGTTGATGGATACCAGCATTTAGCCTTCTTTCTTTCATCTCTGAGTGATTCCATTTCTCTTTCCCCTCATTTATAACCCTTTGTACAAACATTCTTTGATCTTGATCAGGTCTTGCCTTATCCACTCCCATTCCCTCCTTTGTAAGATATTCAACAGTCTGGAATAGCCACTTCCTTACCACTCTGGGGCAGCCCCACCACCACACCAACCACACTTCTGCAGCAAAGATTGAGGTCCATTCTGCTTGTTTCACCACACTGCCCATATGCATTTAAGCCAGCCCAATAGACCTAACCTTTATTGACCAGCAGTGCCAGAGTAACTGATTCAAATAATCCAGATTTTAGTCTCTAGCCTATAAGGAATTTCATGGAAGATTCCAGACCCTTGCTGCTGCTGTCATGATGAATTGTATGTTTACTCTTCCTGTGTCTCTCTCTGCATTACATTGATGTGCTATTTCTGGGGGTTAGTCAAAATAAAAATATAATGAAATACCTGCATGATCCTGGGGCTAACTTGAAGTGAGAGCCATTATTGGAAGGAAGTACAGAGCTCAGCCATCAGCAAATCTAATCAGTTTTAGATTTGAATCTCAGCTCTCTTGTAAGACTTTCAGCAAGTTACCGAGCCTCTTTGAGCCTCAGTTTTTTTATTCTTAATTGCTAGCTTGCTATGACTTCTTAACCATTCAGTGCTATACAGTGCCACCAGTCCATACAATCGCTCTTTTCAAGTATCATTTATTTCTGTCATATCTCTGAGGACCCTGGTATCATGGTATCGTAGGGAAGACCCATAAAGATCAAAGAATGTGTGTCCAAAGTGTTATCAAGGATGAGAAAGGGAATAAACTTCACTGAGACACAAGGAAAAGAAGGAGTCTGACAGCTGGCATTTGTACTTGGACACTGTGCTGGTTTGAAACTTTTATGTACCCCCAGAAAATCCATGTTCTTTTAACCCAGTCTTATGGGGGAAGACCTATCATTGGATGGGAGATTTGTTTAGATGGAGATGTGGCCCACTCACTCAAGGTGGGTCTTAATCCTTTTACTGGAGACCTCTATGAAGAGAATAAAAGGCAGAAAACAGAGAGAGATCTCAGAGTCAACACAGAGGGCAGAGAGATGAAATCAAAAGACACAGACATTTGGAGAGGCTAAGCTAAGAGATGAAATCCAGGGTTTACCCCGGAAAAACTATGTGAGAACCCAAAGACACTTAGAGAAGGATGCCACTGGAATCAGAAGCTGAAAGGAACAAACCAAGAGCAAAGACCAGCAGATATTGCCAGGTGCCTTCCCATTAAACAGAGAAAGCCCAGACACAATTGGCCTTTCTTGAGTGAAGGTATCTTCTTGTTGATGATTTCATTTGAACATTTTCATGGCCTTAGAACTATAAGCTTATAACCTAATAAATCTCCTTTGTAAAAGTCGATCCATTTCTATTATATTGCATTCCAGCAACATTAGCAAATCACGTTCTATTTAGAGGTTGAATATGGTTTAAGGTGATATGTATAGCTGCCAAGTTGACAAAGGGTAGACTGTTATGGTAAGGTTCACGTGTCAACTTGGCTAGGTGATGGTGCCCAGTTGTCTGGTCAGGCAAGCACTGGCCTAACCATTACTGCATGGACATTTTGTGGCTGGTTAATAAACCAGAAGGCTGGTTTATTAAATCATCATCATGTTGGTTACATCTATGGCTGATTAGATCTGCCGTTGGCTAAGGGGAGCATCTCCCACAACAAGTGACATTTAGTCTAATCAGCTGAAGATTTTTAGGAGAAGATAGAAAAGAGAATCTCTCTTTCCACTTTCTAATTCTCCTGGAGAATTCATTGAGGACTTTCATCAGAGTTGTCAACTTGTGGCCTGCCCTAATGAATTTGAACTCCTACATCTCCATAGCTGCATGAGACACTTTTATAAAATCTCATATTTACAGATATCTCCTATTGGTTCTTGTATCAGTCAGGTTTCCTAAAGAAACAGAATAACAGGAGATATCTATAAATATGAGATTTATAAAAGTGTCTCACACAATCATGGGATGGTACAGTCCAAAATCCATAGGGTTGACTGTGAGGCTGGCAACTCCAATGATGTTCTGTAATGAACTCTACAGGAGAGGCTGTCTGGTTGAAGAAAAAGTGAAAATTCTCTCTTCTCCCTTAAAAGTCTTCAAATGATTGGATCAAATCCAACTGATTAGATTCTCTCATTTGCAGAGGACACACTCTTAGTTATCTTAGATGTAATCAGTCATATATACAGTTAACTGACTGATGATTTAATAAACCAACCTTCTGGATTATCAACCAGCCATGAAATAACCTTGCAGTCATGATTAGACTAGTGCTTGCCTGATCAGACACCTGGGCACCATCACCTGGCCAATTTGACACCTGAACCCAACCATCACAATTCCATTTCCCTAGAGAACCCTGAGCAATACAGACACCGAGGCACAAAGACGTTAAGTAGGTGGCACTGTAAAATGGGGCAGCCACTGCGAAAATCAGTTTAGCAGATCCTCAGAAAGTTGAACATAGAATTACCACATGACCTGGCAATCCCACTTCTTGATATATATCCAAAAGAATTGAAAATAGGAGCTCGAATAGATATTTATATTCCAGTGTTTATAACAGCATTATTTACAACAGCCAAAAGGTGGAATCAACTCAAGTGTCCATCAACAGATGAATGGATAAGCAAAATGTAGCCTATACACCCAATGGAATATTAACCATAAAGAGTAATCAAATTCTCAGGGAGATTTTCACTCCTGAATGGCTTGTACCACGTAGGGGAGGGTGACAATTTTCCTTGCAGAGTTGATGGAATCTGTTCTGTAACTACTTGTTGAAGTCTGCCTTGAAAATTTGTTGTTTTTTTCCTTTATTTGCTTTGTATATATATTATATTATACATTAAAAAAAGATTTTTAAAAAAGTGATGAAGTTCTGAAACATGCTATAATATGGATGAAACTTGAAGCCATCATGTTAAGTGAAATAAGCCAGACACAAAGGGATAAATATTGTATGCTCTCACTTATATGAAATTTACCAAGAAGAAACAAATTTCATAGAGATAAATAGTAGATGCAGGTTAGAAAGGGCTAAGAAGGGTAGGGGACAGGAGAATTATGATTTCAGAGTTCCTGTTTGAGGTGCTGCAAATATTGGAGTAATGGATGCTGGTAATGGTAGCACAATATTTTTAAGGTAATTAATGCCATAGAATCGTACACTTGAAAGTGGTTAACATGGGCATTTTTTATTTGTCTGTATGTTATCAAAGTTAAAAGGTATTTTAAAAAAAGAAATTATATAATTTGTTAGAGGTCTAATGAGACATCATATAGTCATTTCTTTTTAAGTATATTTAAGCATATTTGATTCTTAAACAACTGTAGCCTCATTTCTTTAAAGCTCAGTGGAATTTATTTCAGGAAATTTATTTGGCTGATAAAATCAACATAAAGAATATAAAGCCAGTGGTTTCCAAATTGTACGCACGCTGAGAAACTCAGGGACCACAAATACGTAGTCCTATGCCTCATGTAAGGACTGAATGAACAACACACGCACACACAATCATATATATATCTATCTCTACATATATTCATATATATCCAGTATTGCTATATTTAAATGTATAGTAGATGCTATTGACTAATAAAATATAAGCTTATTTTAAAAGCATTACTTCAATACTAGTGGTCAATGAGAGGCAGGGGTAAATGGCATGGGATGTAAGGGGGTTTTCCTTATTCTTTTTTATTTCTTTTTCTGGAGTGATGCAAATGTTCTGAAAATGATCATACTGATAAATACACAACTACATGATTATATTGTGAGCCATTGATCGTATACTTTGGATAGACTGCATGGTATATGAAGATAACTCAATAAAAATATTTTTAAAGCATAACTTAATTTTTTAAAGCTTATTTTACATTTTCTCAGTCAACACATTTGCTAATGTAAAATGCAGCAGGCCTAAATTTTTAATATTAATATTTAATTAAATTTTGACATTGATATTATAAGTAATGTTTGCTAATTGTTCATAATAATAGCCAATACTTACTATGTGACAGGCACTGCTCTAACTACTTAATATACTCATTAAATCCTCATAGTGACCCTCCAAGGTAAAGCTATTATCATTTTCCATTTGCATATTAGGGAATTGAGGCGCAGAGAAGTTGAGTCATTTGTCCCAGAACTAGTAAGTGACAGAGCTTGGATTCAAACTTAGACATTCTGGCTCTGAATCCAAGGTCTGTTTTCACACTCAACAGTTTGAGAACTCAGCAATACAGTCATTGGTGCCACTGTTTTCACCCAGGAAATTATTTGTGACCTCGACACTGATTTCATTTTCAAAGAAAATGAGCGTATTTCTAACTGGGCACAAAGTGATATGCACACATACACAATGGCATATATATGATCAGGGCACAACCAGGAAATCTGCAATAACTGGTTTACAGAGAGAACAATAAATAAATTCGAACAAAAATAATAAGAAGAATACTCCCTTTGCTGGGACTGCCCATATAACCTCCTGCCCAAGGTCACATGGGTAAGAGTTTCTATCAATGGCATTTTATCAGATGTTCATTTTGTTTCTATCTTGATGTTTTCATCTGTATATGCTTCAACTAAGCAACTAACTTTCCAATACTGTGATAATTGATTACTTGCTAATTGAAAGGTAACAACAACCACACAAAAGCAACTACTCAGAAAATTAAATGCAATAGAAGTAAAATGATATATTTCCACTTTTAACTTGGGATGTATTCATACTCACACTCATGTTCCATTCCATTGATTGGGCATTCCAGAACATTCATTGACTCTGCTACATACCAGGAAATATGTTTGGAGCTGCAAATATGTGAATAGACTAACACGTACCAATCCTTTTAGAACACAATCTAATAGATTCCAGACAGACCACACTCAGCTTATGACTACATTGTCATAAGGAACAATTTTCTATACATGTTCTGAATGGTGAGAGAGGACTCTAAGAAAGTCAGTCATCTGATAGAAAGCCTCTTTCTCAACTCTCTCCCAAGCACTCCCTACCACTCCTTCAGCCACTTTGAGTGTAGGCAAAGACTTCCTTATGGGCTGAATTAGGGTTCTCTAGAGAAACAGAACCAACAGGAAAGACTGTAAATATGAGATTTATAAAGGTGTCTCATGCAACCGTGTAATAGAAGAGCCTAAAATCCATAGGGCAGGCTGTGAAGCTGGCAGCTCCAGGGAAGTGTCTGGACGAACTCTACAGGAGAGGCTTGCTGGCTGAAGAAGAAGCAAAAGAGTCTCTCTTCTTCCTTAGAGGTCCTCAACTGATTAGATTATCTTGTTCGTCGGAGACATGTGTTAGTTGATCACATATGTAATTAGCCACATATGTAATCAACTGACTAATGATTTAATACACCAGCCTTCCAGTTTATCAACCAGCCATGAAATATCCTTGCAGCAACTGTCAGGCCAGTGCTTACCTGACCAGACAACTGGTCAGCATCACTTGGCAAAGTTGACACCAGAACCTAACCATTACATGAGCCTAGGGCTACCTTTATTTCCTAGAAACAACTCATCTCAGACTACAAATGTTACCTTCTATTCTATGCTCTCTGCTGATTCCCTACCACTATGTTTCAGCTTTTACTTTTTTTATTCATTCAACATTTTGTGTCTTCTTCCTTTCTCCTCACAATTCTCCTTCACTTAAGGTATGACTTCCCTGCTAATATTTTTACTAAATTACTAATTATGTTGATGTTTGTTAATTACCATTTCAGGAGGTGGCATTTTCCAACCCTGTCTCCAAATTGTGGGGTTTCAAGCTAGTTAGAAACTCATAGCCCTGTAGGCACTAAATATTCTGTATGTGATCACTTTAAAGTGTCCTTTCTCAAATCTTTTGAATCAGAATTTGATTCAAAGATGATGGACAGAACAAGGTCAAGAATGACTTTGGATGAAGTGAGAAACTCAAGAGAGGTTTGAAGAAAAGAAATGTGTAAAAGACAAGACAATCATTTTCAGGAACTCCTACTGCACAGATAGGTTACATGGGTCTTTTGGGAAAATGGAAAACTCTAATATAGACAAATATGCATTTTGAAGTGAGTAGTTACAGAGACATTGCTCTATACCCTTTCATCCATATATCCTAGAATTTTTATTTTTCTTAAAGAATTCTAGTAGTCCTATTTATTCATTTACACACTTATTTTAATGGAGACTAAATCTTTTTTAGCTAAAAACTAGGGCTAGTTTTGCCCTCTGGGATCTAAAAGTAAATGTTCCACTCAGTGGAATTTTCAGTGGAAATTCAATGGAATTTTCCGGATTAACTTTCCTACTTAAGCCTGGTAGTAGAGAGAACAATGTTGATGCTAATTCTTGTACAAACTTGGCAAGGTGTACTTAGGAAAAAATTCTAACACTGTCTTTTTGAATTGCTTAAAAAAACGTGTGGTCAAGTGAGAAATTACTTAGGTCGCAGATTTCACTGCTGTAGAGTGTGCTTTCTCACTGACTAGCATAAATTGGTTAAGTCATTTCACCTGTCTGGCTTCAACTTATCATCGGTAATGAACATGTAAAAAGTACTCTATAGAGCTCCCCGCTGCCGCCAAGGCAGGCGTGGAAGACTCGCACAATCCAGCGCCATGTCCGCTCATTCTGGGAGTGTCTCCAAGTCCAGGGACGACAAAATATTCTCCCCCCAGGAAGTGGAATGCGGTGGTCACGTGGAGCTGGAACGTGGAACTGGGACGTGGAGTGCGATAAGTGCGCCATTTGCAGGGGGCAGGATGGCTGCCTGTCTTAGATGCCACGCTGGAAACAAACAAAAGGATTGTGCTGTGGTCTGGGGAGAATGTAATCATTTGTTCCACAATTCCTGCATGTCCCCGTGGGAAAATAAAGGCTGCCCTCTCTGGCAGCAAGACTGGGTGGTCCAAAGGATGGGCAAATGAGAGTGGTGGAAAGGCTTTCTCAGTGCAGTTGTTTGGAGCCCGGGTAGAACTTATCAACAAGGTCCCTACAAAGGCTTAAAGTAAGAATTAAATCAGGGGATTTAATTCTTCAAATAGAAAGTGGATCCCATGGTCCTTTGGCATTCATCAAAGGCATGGTTTAGCATTTTGTCAGTTTTATTTTTGTAAATTCTCTACAATGGAAAGGATGAATGTTTGGGGATGCGAGCATGGGCAGGTTCCAGGAACCAAACACAGGTCTCTGGCACGGCAGGTGAGAATTCTGTCACTGAGCCACCATTGTACCACCTGAAGATTTTTTTCTTTTTTTTTTTTTTTTGCATGGGAAGGCATGGGTTATTGAACCCCCGTCTCTAGCATGGCAGGCTAGAATTCTGCCACTGAGCCACTGTTGCACCACCTGAAGGTTTTTTTTTTCCTTTTTTGCATGAGCAGGCACTGGGAATCGAACCACCATGGCCCACTCCAAAGAAGATCATTTTTTAACAATGGTCTTTCCTACCTCTGTGGTGTGTCTCACACATTGCTTAGAAGTGCTGTGATAGAGGAGAAAACTGCAAATCCAATGACATCTGTAATTGACATATTGATATCCAAGGGGCTGTGGAAGCAGTTTCATTCAGAAGAGAACTTTAGGCATGCTTGTGGTTGATCAGTTAAAAAAGAGAAAGAAAGAATGGTATAGCCACAAATAAAATACAGTTTCAAACCCAACTCTTAACCTTAATTTGTTTCTGATATTTATTTTTTGAGGAGAGGGGAGATGTGACTCATGAAACCTTTATTTGATGTAATGAGAATTTTATGTTTGGACATATACCTATAAACAGAGTACAGAATATTTAACGTTTGCATATATGAGATTTTTATTGTCTCTGACTCCTCAATACGGCTTAGGTTGGTACTCACCTCACTGTGAAATCATTGAGTGTTAAATGACATATAAGTATTTTCAAGCTCTGGTCAGATTGGATTAAGTTGTAATTTAACTGCAACTGTGCTTTAGATGGAATGTTAATGAGGGAGAAATGCTTACCTCTGTACAATTAGAACAAAAAGTTTATCCCGTAGGGTGCATGGGTGGTTCAGTGGTAGAATGCTCGCTGTTCATGCGGGAGACCCAGGTTTGATTTCCCAACCATGCGCCGCCCCCGGCCCCCCAACCAAAAAAAAGTCTTTAAAAAGTTTATCACCTGATGTTTTAATAAATGATTTATTCTGTTTACTTTATTTGAACTGTCATTATTACAATTTTATGCATAACCTTAAAATGAATAAGTTAATTTGTCCAATGAATGTTTTCATTTAGTTTGAAAAAAATAACCACGTGCTTTTATTTGGCAATAAAATTTCAAGCTTATTACCTAGAAACATAAGTGCAGGAAAATACTTAAATTTTACCAAACTCATTCACATTTGGGGAATTTATTTTGTAGCAATTGATGAACAAGCTCATTTTAAACTCTTCAAAGAAAACTCATAATAATTGCTAATACTATGAATTTTAAAAAACACAAAATCTTAAAATCATAGCTGTTCACTTTTGCAGATTCAGAGTTTACCATTATTTCAGAGACTCAGTTTGTCATGCTTTTTTAATCGAAGGAATGCAGATACATAATTCTAAAAATGTAATAGAATACAAAATCAGAGTCATGTACACTTCCACATTGACTACTTTCTATTAATCTGATTTCTCTGGAAATTTCTGCTTTATTTTTTTTTTTTTTTTTTTTTTTTTATTTTTTTTTTTTTAAAGGAAAGACAGAGAGAAGGAAGGAAGGATAGAAGGAAGGAAGGAAGGAAGAAAGGGAAACATTTTCTTGTTTTATTGTATTTTGTTTTTCCGTTTTTTGTTACATGGGCTGGGGCCGGGAATCGAACCGAGGTCCTCCGGCATAGCAGGCAAGCACTTTGCCCGCTGAGCCACCGCGGCCCGCCCTCTGCTTTATTTTTTCACAGTTGTGTTCCTACTGAAAAGATTAATTGAAATACATAAAAATGTCAGGCCATTTGAAAAAACAGTACTCTATAAATAATTATTGAGTAAATTAATGATCTGTGCTACCTTGTGGGATTATCTTGAAGAGTAAACTCTGAGTGGAGTAGGTAAGAGCTTTATCTGTCTCGCTCACCATTGTATTTCCTAGCATGGTGCCAGGCACATAGCAGAATCCCAACAGAAACACAGCGAATTAATGTATGAATATACAAATTAATCATTTAATAGTTAATGTAATAATTAGTAAATTTTATATAGTTGCCCTATTTTACAAAATTATTGAATATTACTTGATTTTAGACCCACCTGTGAAGACAAACTGTGTTGATCATATTCACCACTGTATCTCTAATACTTCACTCACACTCTGGCATTTGTAGGTATTCAATAAATTACTTTTCACAATGAATGCCTGATCAATGTAATATGATCTCAAGAAGTACAAATTCCAATACCAATAAAGAGCATAATTAAGAGTTCATTTACTCACACACATATACCAATAGCAACCTCTGTAAAGAGATGGATGGCCTGAATTTGGTGTCATCTACAGCTATAAAATAGTTTGCGTCAAAGAGTATGAGGCATGATGACTGAGAAAAAGATGAGATACAACCTGATATCCCATAGCTGGCTCTCAAGATGGAATCAACCATGTGGTAAAGCTTAGTGTTTTCCAAGGGTAAGGGATATTTAAAAAAAAAAAAAATTTTTCATTGAGAAATCTTCACACGCATATTGTCCATACATGGTATACAATCATCACAATATCATCACATAGTTGTGTATTCATTACCATGGTCATTTTTAGAACATTTGCATCATTCCAGAAAAAGAAATAAGAAGAAAAAAGAAAAACGCCCTATATTCCATACCTCTTACTCCTCTCTCTCATTGACCACTAGTATTGCAATGTACCCAATTTTTTACCCTTTATCTGGCCCCCCATTTATTTATTTATTTATTAACCTTATTTTTTTACTCATCTGTCCATACCCTGGATAAAAGGAGCATCAGACACAATGTTTTCACAATTACACAGTCACAGTGTAAAAGCTATATCTTTATACAATCATCTTCAAGGATCAAGGCTTCAGGAACATAGCTCAACAGTTTCAGGAACTTCCCTCCAACTACTCCGCTACACCAGAAATTAAATAGGGATATCTATATAATGCATAAGAACAAGCTACAGGATAATTCTCAACTCTGTTTGAAATCTTTCAGCCACTGAAACTTTATTTTGTCTCATTTCTCTCTTCTCTCTTTGTGTCCGGAAGGCTTTCTCAGTCCCAGCTGCTGGATCCTGGCTCAAGGGGATACATTTTTAAGGAGCATAAGATAAATATTATTCCAGATATATAAGCTAGAATATTTCCAGCTACAAATAACAAAAAACTCTGATTTAAAAGTGGCTTAAACCCCAAGAGGCATGTATTATCTCAGTTAATAAGAAATCCTAAGGTAGAAAAGTTTCAAGGTGGGTAAAGTTTAGAACTCAACATCATTATCAAAGACCCAGATTATTTCCTTTTCTCATCTCTGCCATCCTCTGGGTATTCTCTTTGTCCTCAGCTAGTTTCTCTCATGGTTAAAAGATGGCTGTCACAGGTCCACACCTTGCCAGATAACATGTCTAATGGGAAAATAAGAGGAATCATATTTTCTGTGACTCTTTTATCAACAAAGAAACCATTCCCAGAAGTGCCCCACCAAAGCTCCCTTTACATCTTATTGCCTAGAATTATGTTATATGTTCATTCCTAAACCAATCACTATCAAGGGAAATGAAGCCATTATAATTGGCTTAGACCTCTCAAGTTTTACCCTAAGAACTGAAGATAAAATCAGTCTTCCCTTAATCATATGTTGGAGTGAGGAGAGGAGTGGCAACAAGGAAGAAGGAGGAGTAGGGGTGTGGCAATTATCTGGGCAACTGTATCTGCTCTGCTTTTAAAACTGTTATAAATAAATTAAAATGCATCTGATTGAAAGAAGCAGAAAAAATTGAAAGACAAGACAAAATCTAAAACTAGAAAAACTGATTAATTATTTAAATAGAAAAATACGTGACTTTAAGACCCATGTCCTACCAAAACCCATGGAAAAATTAGCCATGAATTGAAGAAAAAATATTCACTGAGTGAAAACTCCTTCAGGTCTATTTGATGTTATCGTTGCTAATAATGAAAATCTGATTACTTTGCCTAATATATGGAAAAGCCATCACTGGAAAACAGGAAGATGCTAACGAGGGACTCACTAGTTCTGTTTAAAATTGAAAAACCTGAAAGCCAAATCCATTGCTGTTGCTAACTTGGAGGCTGGGACACAGAAAGGGTAAATGACACGTCTTCAAGGGTGGAAGGAGGCAGTCAACTTGGCACAAGACAACAATTTTTTTTCTTTTTTTAGTTTTGAATCTGCAAATACATTTATACTAGAATCACAACAGTGGACTACCCAGATTTCAGCAGGGATGCTCTTGCAAAGAGTGGAAACAAGGGAATTTGACCCTTTGCACATGGGCTGTGAAGGCTTCACAACTTTGCCAAAAGTGGCATAAAAACACCAAATTAGACAACTGATGAAGCTCAAGTAATGGGTTGATTTTACTTCATGAACACCAACCTGAAGGAACCCTTGATAACTCAGATATGAATATATGTTTCACACTCTAATATCAAATGAAGAAGATATGCAACCAATATGCCCTATCTGACGTTATTCTTTTTTAATTTATTTTTTATTATCAAACCAAAGCAACATGCAAACATGAACATTATTTTCTTTTTTTTAAACATAACAACATACAAACACAAACATTCTTTTTTTTTTTATAACGGAAAAAAAAAAAGAAATTAACACAACATTTAGAAATCATACCATTCTACATATGCAATCAGTAATTCTTAACATCATCACATAGATGCATGATCATCGTTTCTTAGTACATTTGCATCGGTTTAGAGGAACTAGCAACACAACAGAAAAAGATATAGAATGTTAATATAGAGAAAAGAAATAAAAGTAGTAATAATAGTAAAAAAAAAAAAAAAAAACCCTATAGCTCAGATGCAGCTTCATTCAGTGTTTTAACATGATTACTTTACAATTAGGTATTATTGTGCTGTCCATTTTTGAGTTTTTGTATCTAGTCTTGTTGTACAGTCTGTATCCCTTCAGCTCCAATTACCCATTATCTTACCCTGTTTCTAACTCCTGCTGGACTCTGTTACCAATGACATATTTCAAGTTACAAAATGGGAAAAAGACTTGAACAGACACCTAACAGAATAGGAAATACGGATGGCCAAGAGGCACATGAAGAGATGCTCAATGTCCCTGGCCATTAGAGAAATGCAAATCAAAACCACAATGAGATATCATCTCACACCCACCAGAATGGCCATTATCAACAAAACAGAAAATGACAAGTGCTGGAGAGGATGTGGAGAAAGAGGCACACTTATCCACTGTTGGTGGGAATGTCAAATGGTGCAACCACTGTGGAAGGCAGTTTGGCGGTTCCTCAAAAAGCTGAATATAGAATTGCCATACGACCCAGCAATACCATTGCTAGGTATCTACTCAAAGGACTTAAGGGCAAAAACACAAACGGACATTTGCACACCAATGTTTATAGCAGCGTTATTTACAATTGCAAAGAGATGGAAACAGCCAAAATGTCCATCAACAGAAGAATGGCTAAACAAACTGTGGTATATACATACGATGGAATATTATGCAGCTTTAAGACAAGATAAACTTAAGAAGCATTAATAACATAGATGGACCTAGAGAATATTATGCTGAGTGAGTCTAGCCAAAAACTAAAGGACAAATACTGTATGGTCCCACTGATGTGAACGGACATTCGAGAACAAACACAAACATTCTTACCATTTGATCATCCATTCTTGGTATCTAATCAATAACTCACAGTATCATTACATAGTTGTATATTCATTACCGTGACCATTTCATAGAACATTTGCATCAATTCTGAAAAAGAAAAAATATCATACATACCATATCCCTTGCCCCTCCCACTTATTGACCCCCAATATTTCCATCTACCCAATATATTTTAGACTTTGTTTCCCCTATTTTTTTCTATACCCTTATCACTCCCTTTCACTGATCACTAGCATTTCAATCTATTAAATGTATTTTAACATTTATTCCCCCATTATTTGTTTATTTTTAATCCATATGTTTTACTCATCTGTCCATACCATAGATAAAAGGAGCATCAGACACAAGGTTTTCACAATCACACAGTCACATTGCGAAAGCTGTATCATTATACAATCATCTTCATGAAACATGGCTACTGGAACACAGCTCTACATTCCCAGGCACTTCCCTCCAGTCCCTCCAATATATCTTAACTAAAAAGTAATATCTATATAATATGTAAGAATAACCTCCAGAATAACCTCTCGACTCTGTTTGAAATCTCTCAGCCATTGACACTTTATTTTTTCTCATTTCTCTCTTCCCCCTTTTGGTCTAGAAAGTTTCCTCAAAAACATGAACATTCTTAACATACAAACATTCCATGCATGGTGTAAAATCAATGGCTCACAAGATCAGCACATAGTAGTATGTTCAACACCATGATCAATTTTTAGAACATTTGCATCACTCCAGAAAAGAAAGAAAAAGAAAAAAGAAAAAAACTCACACATACCACACCCCTTATCCCCCCCTCATTGACCACTAGTATTTCCATCTACTAAATAGATTTTAACCTTTGTTCCCCCTATTTTTTTCTATACCCCTTACCACTCCCTTTCATTGTTCCCTAGTATTTCAATCTACTCAATTTATTTTAACATTTGTTCCCCCTATTATATGTTTATTTTTAATCCATATTTTTTACTCATCTGTCAATGTTGTAGACAAAAGGAGCATCAGACACAAGCTCTTCACAATCACATAGTCACATTGTGAAATCTATATCATTATACATTCATCTTCCAGAAACACGGCTACTGGAACACAGCTCTACAGTTTCAGGAACTTCCCTCTAGCCATTCTAATACACCTTAAACTAAAAAGGGGATGTCTATAAAATGCGTAAGAATAACCTTCAGGATAACCTGTCCCTACCTAGACAAAGGGAGCATCAGACACAAGGTTTTCACAGTTACGCAGTCACATTGCAAATGTTGTGTCTTTATACAATCACCTTCAAGAAACAAGGCTACTGGAACACAGCTCTATAATTTCAGATACTTCCCTTTATCCACTCAAAGACACTAAAAACTGAAAAGGGATATCTATATAATGTGTAGGAATAACCTCCAGGATAACCTCTTGACTCTATTTGATATCTCTCAGCCTCTGACACTTTATTTTGTCTCATTTCTCTCTTCTCCCTTTCAGTCAAGAAGGTTTTCTCAGTCCCTTGATGCTGAGTTCCAGCTCATTCTATGATTTCTGTCCCATGTTGCCAGAGGAGTTACACCCTTGGGAGTCATGTCCCACATAGAGAGGGGGAGGGCGGTGAGTTTGCTTGCCATGTTGTATGAGAGAAAGCTAGGCCACAACTGAGTGACAAAAGAGGTTCTGGGTGTGACTCTTAGGTTTAATTTTAAGTAGGCTTAGTCTATCCTTTGCAGAGATAAGTTTCATATAAGCAAACCCCAAGACTGAGGGCTCAGTCTATTGATTTGGTTGTCCCCACTGCTTGTGAGAATATCAAGAATTTTCCAAAAGGGAAGTTGAATATTCCCCCTTGTTTTAGTTTGCTAGCTGCTGGAATGCAACACACCAGAAATGGATTGGCTTTTAATAAAAGGGGATTTATTTAGTTAAAAGTTATAGTTCTTTAGAGGAAAGGCAGCTAACTTTCAACTGACATTCTTTCTTACATGGATGATCTCTGCTGGCCTTCTTTCCAGGCCTGTGGGTTCCAACAACTTTCCCTGGGGTGATACTTTTCTGCATCTCCAAAGGCCTGGGCTCGGCTGCAAGTGCTGAGATGAGGTATACTAAGCTGCTTTTACAAAATGGGATTAGGATTAAAACATGGGTTTTCTAGGGTACATACATCCTTGCAAACCAGCACACCCCCTTTCTCACCATTCCCCCAAGGGGACTTTGCAAATACTTTTTTATTCACTGTTCAAATCACTCTGGGATTTATTGGGGCATCACTCTGGACAAACCTACAAAATCTCATGCCCTACTCAAGGTTCCATGTACTTACGGTGTTCAATTAACCTGTCCATATAAGTTATATTAGGAAATGCACTAGTCAAAATATAAATTTTGACAACAAATTTCTTCAGTTTCGATAAAGATTCTATGAGTCTAAGACTTCAGAATATTGATACTTTATCTTCAGTTTCCAGAGGAAGCCAACTTGAAGAGTTTTATGAAATATATAACAATAGATGCTCCTTTCAAATTACAATGTACACCTTTCCCAGTGGCTCTTGAACTTTTTTGCCCTTGACCCACAGTGAGAAATACAGTATATATCACAACCTTGTACATACTCATACTCTTCATAACCTGTTCAGTGAAACAATATTTGCCTGACTACTTGCGAAGCATATTTATTTTTTCTATTCTATTCTATTTTATTTAGCTTTTTTTTAAAATGCTAATCCCAAGCAGCCAAATTTATTTTAGGACCCACTAATGGGCTGCAACCCACTATTTATAAAGCATTGCTCATTGGGCAAGTCTTATATTTTTATAAAATATATAGCATTGTTTACTGAATGTAATTATCATACTATTTTATTTAATCCAGTGAATATTATCATTAACCTTATTTTATAGCTGAAAAAACAGACAGACAGAGTATGAGTTATTTGCCATGATTACACAGCCAGTGAGAACTAAGGCTGGGTTGAAAGAATGTGGCAGACCTCAAAAAACTGTTTAAATAAGTATTTAAAAGGAAAAAAGCTATAATATAATAGTTACTCCAGCAAAGTCTTTAAGTTCCTTCACATTGCAGTTGTAAAAAAGAAAAGCATAATTTTCACCCTAGTATATTTAAAAAATAGTCAAATAAAATTGTCCATGGCCAATTACTCCTGCCAGAACCAAATGGAGAGTCATGCAGTTATCTGACAATTCATTATACTTAATTAAGGAAAATTATTTTGAGATGATACTGAAGTCTATTAGAGAATGTGTCATGCTAAGATTTCTAAAACATTTTGGGGCAGATACAGCTTATGAGCTATAACAGGTTCACAAGACTAGAACTCTGATCTGGAGAGATTAAAAGTCCTTGACTTGTCCATCTTCTCTTCTAGTTCCAGAGAAAGCATTTCTTTCAGTAATCAAAGTGCCCTTTCTGTTCAGCATTAAAGTTATTTGCACTATTAAATACTAAGTAGGAAAATTCCTTTGAGCTTATGAGTAACATTAACTTTTCTAGCCCAAGGAAAAAAACAGCTTAAGAATTTCCAGCCCAAAGACACAAAGGAGAACCATGAATTATCTGCTTCCTAGGTTAAAACAGAGGCACTGTAGGCCAAACCTACACTGTGTAGGCCAAACACATGGTATCATCTTCTCCAATCTCCTTTAAAAGAAAATAGATGTTAGAACCAGAGCTTAAATCTTCCTACTTCTAAGCCAAGGCTCTTCCAATAAGACAAACTAAATGATAGTCCTGTTTCTTGGTTCATTATCACTGGAAAGAAAGTGTTTCCAATTTAAGTGTAGTATGGTTAAGGGAAGAAAGGATTTGGGTAAAGATAGACCGAGGGTTGAAGCCTATCTTCATCACTTACTAGCATTGAAAACTTGAGCTAGTTATTTAACTTCTTTTAGCCATAGTTTCTACATCCATAAAATGAGAGTAATAATAAATAATGCCTTTTTGTTTATTGGTGTGGGTAGATATGAAGAGCTATGCAAGTGTTTTGTTTGCTAAAACTGACAAAAAAAAAAAGTATACAAGAAATGGACTGGCCCTTAACAATGGGGATTTATTAGCTTGCAGTTTACAATTCTAAGGCTGTGAAAATGTACAAATTAAGGCATCAACAAGACAATACCTTTTTCGAAAGCTGTTTACCGGTGAGCTTGGGCTTCTCTGGCAGATAGCAAAGCACATGGAAGTATCTACTCATCCTTCATTCCCAGGTTTCATTGCTTTCAGCTTCTATGGGTTCTTTCTTAGCTTCTCTTGGGCTTTTCTCTATGAGCTTCTCTTAATTTTATCTCTTTTAATTTCTATGTTTCTCTTATAAACAACTCCAATGTGAGGACTGTTAGTGTGTAAATGCTACTGAATGCAATATACCAGAAATAGGTTGGCGTATATAAAGGGGATTTATTAAGTTACAAGTTTGCAGGTCTAAGGCCATAAAAGCGTCCAAACTAAAGCATCCGGAGAAAGATACCTTGACTCTGAAGAAAGTCCAAATGGCGTCTGTGATTTCTCTGTCAGCAGGGAGGACACATGGTGGCATCAGAGGTCTTCCCGGTTCATTGCTTGTACTTCTGATCCCAGTCCCTTTCTTTCCAAGCATCTGTGGGCCCTCAGTTTCTCAGCATCAGCTCTCTCCAGGTTCTGGCCTGCTTAGCATCTCATCGGAAGGCACATGGCAACATCTGCTGGGCTTTGTATCTCCAAACATCTGTGTCTAAGCCTCTACTCTCTGTTGGCACTCCAAACATCTCCAAATGTCTGGTGTCCAATCTTTCTTCTAAAATGTTTCCCTGTGCCAGCTCTTTTAATGACTCTAGTAAACTAATCAAAATCCACCTTGAATGGGTGGAGTCACATCTCCATCTAATCAAAAGGTCACACCGGTAATCAGGCATGTCACATGTCCATGGAAACAACCTAATCAAGAGGTCCCATCCTACAATATTGAGTCAGGATTAAGAAAACATGGCTATTCTGGGGTACATAACAATTTCAAACCAGCACACTCACCTTGAATAAGGTATATCACATCTCAATTGAAATAACCTAATCAAAGGTCCCACCTACAATGGGTCTCTATATACAGGAATAGATTTTTAAAACATGGCCTTTTCTGGGATACACAACAGTTTCAAAATACTACACCAAGATACACCTTTAAATAGAAAAGAAAAAAAACTCAAGTTGCAAAATAGCATATCTGCTATAACCCCATTTCTAATAAATTTTTTCTGGACAAAACATGGAAAACCTCTACATCATGGTTACCTTTCAGGATTAGTAGTAGTGAGGTGGAGAGATTAGAAGCCTTGAATTTTCTCCTTTGCATCCCTTCCCATTAAATGTCTTTCTATGGCCATGTGTTATCTTTAATTTTTAAAAAAGAAAGAAAAATACTAGATACTCATTAGAAAAAGAATTAAGCCTGATAATTCCATGAGCTTTATACTTACATGATGTGCACTTTTCTGTGTATATATATATATACCATATTTCAATAAAGAGTTTTTGGCTTTGTTTTTCTTCTTTTGTAATGAGGGGGATGCATGTGCTCAGTCATGGGGAAAAAAAAAACACAAAGCAAAGAAAAAGCAACAGAGCAGAGGCTTTCCACAGTCTTCCTTCAACTAGAGGCAGACGCTGAATAATGATTTACTCCATTGCTGGACTGTCCAGTTTTCAAAGTGTCCCAGGTGGGGAAGCTGGCAGGGGGAGGACAATAGGAGCAGCTGTGGGAAGCAGAGAGGAAAGGAAGCAGGAGCCAGAGGGAAACGGTCACAGAATCGCTCAAACATTGTCCTGGTCCTCTCTGACAGATGGGGAGGCCGACAGGCGGACACTGCATGGAACAGGGGTCACAACTCTCCATGGTTAACTGCGCCAAAGGTGCTGTTAAATCCAAGATGCCCTGTTCGAATAATAAAGCATTGTCCTCACTTCAAAGGAGACCGTCAGATGCCTGAACTATGCTGGCTTCTTTTTCTAAGGGAACATTTTAAGAATTCATGACAGCAAAATGGCTCTGAGTCCAAAAGACCATTATTTTCAGAACCAAAAATCAGAACTTAAGAGCCGTCAAAAGCGGTTTTGTTTTATTTCTGATTTGTAGGAGAAGTTGTGCAAGGCTAAATAATTAAGTTGCATTTCATTGTAGATTTAATAAATCATTTCTACTGAATAGAATAAAATAACATCTGGTGGATGCTGTCCCGGAAAAATGTAGAATATACAGCCTTCGGGAAATCAAAATGGTAAAAATATTTCAGATGTGCCTCTGGGAAGTTCCATAGACACTATTTCTACTCCCCACAACTGGAAAGCAATCAAAACAGGATGGGGGAGACATCTAATTTAATATTTTTCCCTGACTCTCCCATTAAAAGAAACTCTATGGAAACAAATATAATTTCTAACTCTTTGATCATTTCCTCACATTATTTCTTGCAGTGTATTATTCAATAGATGATAGTGTTTTCTGTGCTTACTTGATGCATTACTTAAGAATATGGAATCTTTACCAAAGAAATAACAAACTGTTCCAACAAGTTTAAGTTTACATTTAAATTAAATGTAAAAATTTTTTTTTTTACTTTATATACAACTCTAGAAATAGTACATCTGTGTGAAGGGAGGAAAGCGCACCCATGTGCTTGTCAGCATTTCAATATAACCAGCTTCTCTGGGTCATGCAGGAAAGTCAGAAAGTCTGGGATCCCAGGAGACAATAAACCCAAGAGGAATTCATACTCCCAGGGCAGCCTGTGGTACTCAGTTTTGAAGACCAATAAAAATACAAGGGATTCAAAAAAAAAATAAAAGGATGGGCAATGATGATTCAGTGGCAGAGTTCTCACCTGCCATGCCAGAGGCCCAGGTTCGATTCCTAGTGCCTGCCCATGCCAAAAAAAAAAAAAAAAAAAATACAAGGGACTAAGCTGAAACTTCTTCCTCAGGTAGATTTGGCAAGTAGTTTAGTTTAGGGATAACTAGCAGGACTCCAGTTCCTCAGGTGCTCAGACCTGAGAGACTTCTATCTCCTTCACATTTGGGTAATTCTACCCACATAATGACCTAGCACTGACAGAGGCAAGTGAGGAAATATTTACCCACAAAAAGCCAGTGCGTAGCTAGTGCCTAGGAAGGTGCAATATTCAAGGAGATGTTGGCGCCTGTGGCTTTAAGGTTAAGCAAGAGTTGCATGTCCTGGGGCATGTATGAGACTCCCTCACAAACTTTTTGGCACTCAGAAAATGGTGAAACTCGTAGTAGAGAGTGTTATGGTCATTGTCTTTTTTATTAATGCATTTAATCATCACAACTACCCTAGGAGGAAGATAACTTATAGTCCCCATTTTACAGACGAGAAAACTGAGGTTGATGAAAGTTAAATAAATTGCCCAAGGTCACAGAGCTAAGGTGGAGCCAGGAGCCCAACCCAGAAAGCCAGTGTACAACACCATGCTCTTAACCATGACATTATATTGCATATTTCTACCAAATATATATGTAGTACCTATGTGTGTGTATGTTTGTGATGTGTGCAGCCCAATGATAACTCAATCTCTGCAGTCTATCATAAAAACAGATTTGTTCTAAGGTATGTACTTATGGCAGTAGTACTATAAGGTTGTAAAAAAAAAAAGAAAGGTAAGCATGTACAAAGGATTGTCGAGTCTATTGTGTGGATTAGCCAAATTCTTCGAAGATTTCTCAGTCTCCTAACAGATTTAGCAGGTCCACAGCAGATTCAAAATGCCTAAGAAATAGAATACTTTCCTCCAGAGGAGTCATTAATTTTAATAACTGTGAGTTTGAAGGGTAATTTTACTCGACTGAACTTCCTCTACTATACACTTCACTTGGTGATGTGCATAAGACGAAGGGATAAAAATGAACTTCAACTGTTTCAGCTTTGTTGAAATTAGACATCAATTACCTTGGGAAGCCAATGTTTATTAACAGGAGGCAAAAGTTACCTTTTAGAGAAAAGCACCCATACCCAGCCTGACCTGATGCTGAGTGTGAGAGAGGGCATCACTGATGTGGGGACAGAGCAGATGGCTGGGTATCTCTTGCATACCAGTGCACACTGATGCAAAAGCATAAACAAATTGACCAGAAGGACTCTAGATAAGTCACCTGATTTGGTTTCATACCTTCAGGGAGAAGCAAGCTTAAACTGAAAAGACCAATAAATTTTGCTGTATCTTTTGCATTTCCATGGACAGAGGTTCTACTGTGATTTGAGTGCCCCACCTAAGTGTTTTACTGCACTATCAGTAAATAAATGCTATTTTCTATTCAAGCACATCCTTTAGTTTACTTTACATCTATTTCCTTTGAACATTCCATGAGCACAGAGAACCATTTCACATCATCCTCATAGCTATTATTACAGGCAAAGTGATATTATTCTCTTATAATTTTCATCAGACATTTTTTCCCGCATTTCCTAGGGACTTCCCTAAGATTCTTGTGTAATTTTTACTGCATATTAAAATAATTTAAAAAGTCATATCAAAATAACACATTTTCATGGCGGAAAATTAGAGAAATAATGAAAATCCCAAAGAAGATGTTTAAAAATCCATAATCTCACTTTCAAGAATTAACAGCTAGTTTGGGATATATCTTTCCAGTCTTGTATGCCAATGGATATATGTGTTTTGGGAACTATTTTCCCACGTCACTAATTAGTACTCCTTACCACAAAGTTGGAGTCTTTAACTCAGGTCTATATGTGGAACTCATATAGTCCATGAATTCTCTGAAATTATATTCAAAACTTTATGTAAGTGCATATATGCTTTCTTCCCAAGAAGGAAGTTGACTGCTTTCATCAAATTCTCAAAAGTCTATGAAAATAATTAGGATAAGCAAACTCATAGAGTCAGAATCTAGAATACAGGTTACCAGGACACAAGGAAGTGAAGGACGGCGGTGATGGTAGCACACAATGTGAACAATTTAACAGCACTGAATTATATATGCGAATGTGGTCAAAAAGGGAAATTTTAGGTTGTATATTTGTTACCAGAATAAGAATTTTAAAAGAACATAGGACCACACACCACAGTGAATCCTATTGTGAACAATGGGCTATAATTAATAGTATAATTATAAAAATGTTCTTTCATGAATTATAACAAATATACCACACTTAATGCAAGGTGTTAATAATAGGGTGGGATATGGGAACTCTATTTTAGGGATGGCTTTTCTGTAAACATACAATTTTTCTAATAAAACACACCCACATAAAGGAGTCAATGACCTCCTCATTCAACATGATTCGTAAAGCCACACAATATTCGACCATATTAGCCAATTTATAATATACACTATTATAAATTATACTGAAACAAATACTTGTATAGCTAAATATTTTTAACTATCTCCAATTATTTCTTTAGAGAAAAAAATTTCTGGAATTGAAATTGCTCCAAGAATATTCACAGTTGTTATGTGGACAGCTTAATTGAACACCGTAGTACTTGGAACCTTGCATAGTGCATGAGATTTTGTAGGTTTGTCCAGAGTGATGCCCAGATAAATCCCAGAGCAATTTGAACAGTGAATAGGGAAGTATTTGCAGAGTCCCCTAGGGGAAATGGTGAGAAAGGGGGAAAATTCAACTTCCCCAAGTGGAGAATTCTTGATATTCTCACAGGCAGTGGAGAGAGCCAAAGCAATAGGCCGAGCCTTCAATCCTGGGGTTTGTTCATATGAAACTTAATTCCGCAAAAGATAAGCTAAGCCTACTTAAAATTAGGCCTAAGAGTCACCCCCAAGAGAACCTCTTCTGTTGCTCAAATGTGGCCTCTGTCTTGGCCAACACAGCAAGCAAACTCACTGCCCTCCCCCTCTCTATGTGAGACATGACTCCCAAGGGTATGGACCTTTCTGGCAACATGAGACAGAAATCCTAAAATGAGCTGGAACTCAGCATCAAGGAATTGAGAAAATCTTCTCGACCAAAAGGAGGAGGAGTGAAATGAGACAAAATAAAGTGCCAGTAGCTGAGAGATTCCAAACAGAGTCGAAAGGTTATCCTGGAGGTTAGTCTTACACATTAAATAGATATTACCTGTGTAGTTAAGGTGTAAGGGAGAGGCTGGAAGGAACTGCCTGAAAATGTGGAGCTGTGCTCTGGTGGCCATGTTTCTTGAAGATAACTGTATGATGATATGGCTGTCGCAGTGTGACTGTGTGGTTGTGAGAGCCTTGTGTCTGATGCTCCTTTTCTCTACCTTATTGATGGACAAGTAAAACATATGGCTTAAAAATAAATAAATAATAGGGGGAACAAATGCTAAAATAAATTTAGTAGATTGAAATGCTGGTGATCAGTGAAGGGGAGGGGTAAGGGGTATGGTATGTATGAATTTTTTTCTGTTTTCTTTTTATTGCTTTTTCTGAATTGATGCAGATGTTCTAAGAAATGATCATGATGATGAATATACAACTATGTGATGATAGCGTGAGCCATTGGTCATATAACAAGAATGGAATGATCATATGATAAGAATGTTTGTGTTTGTATGTGTGTATCATAAATAAAAAATAAATAAATTAAAAAAAGAAAATTCACAGTTGAAGGCTTTTAATACATATTATCAAACCTGCGTTAATGCTAAGTATTTTTTTTTACTTTTCTAATTTTATTAGAAAAAATAAAATTATACTCATATTTGAATATTTTTCAGTACAGGGGACATTAGTATTTGTAACACTAGAGTGTAACTGAAGAACACACAGCACAGAAGCTTACACCCTGGCTGGCCCTTAGCTTTATTCCCCACAATGACGTGATGCTGCTGACTACTCACTACAATCACCTCTGACCCACAGGTCTTTTAAAATAAGGATTGTGGCTAGCCAACGTTAGAATGATTTTTACGGTTTCGGTTTCCTAAGTGCCTATCTTACATTTGTATAATAGTATTTGATCCTGTTTGTCAAGGATTGCGCTTCTAATTTAAGGATCTCCCATTGGTCTACTCAATCTCGCATCACTTACAGGTTAGATAAGTACATAGCAACATATTTCATTGAGATATCAGTGAAGCCGAGGGTGATGGTCTACCTAGCGTATGCCCCTCACATTAATGCCAGGGCATTAGAGACTATGCATCAACTAAATTTCCTAGCTTCTTGTTAGTAGTAACTCTGAGACCAGACTCTGGCTGCACAGAACATAAAATCATACCAAAATCAGTAGAGATAAGGGTGGACAAAAAGCCCTTGCCTTGATTAAGCGTGTGAGCTCTTGCACTTAGACACCCTGAGTTAAAGCCCAACTGTTCCACTGGCTGTCTGTATAACCTCAGGTATGTAACTCTATGTGTCTAAGCTTCATCACTCAAAAAATAGGCTCATAAAGGAGTGTGCCTTCTAAGCACAATAGGACTCTTGACTTCATGTTGTTTCTTAGGAAGTTGCAATCCTTTTTCTACAGCATGTTCCCAGCCTCCCCTATATTAAACAATAACCCCCACAGTGCCGTCCTCCACCCCCTTACCCTGTCTTACATTTCACCATTGTGTGCCTCATCATCTGACATATGGCGCATCTACTTGTTTTCTTTTCATCTGGCCTCCTCATTTGGTTCACTGCTTTAGTGCTAGCATCTTGGGAAATAAATGAATGACATTGTAGTTTGAATACTTGATGCAATGTGTCTACAACAGGTAGCACAGTGCTTGGCACGTAGTTGGCATTCAAGAACTGCTAACTCTTCTTAACATGCTCACGTTATGGGCATGTTGATCTACCATCAACAGGTTTTCCGAAGCCGCTACAACAAAACCTCACACAAGAAGAAATATTCACCAAGCTTTTGTCCACTGCCAAATGTCTTTGACTCAGAATAACAATCCAGGAGGATAAGGGGGCTATAAAATCAAAGCCTTCGTGACCAATACATTTTAACCCCCTATTTTATAGCCAAGAAAAGAGAGGCCAAAGGCAATGACTTATCCAATGTCTCGGCATTAGTTAAAGCAAAAGTAGACCAGTAGCCAGGCTTTCTCACTTTTGGATCCCTTCTTCTTTCATATAAAACTATTCATATATATTTAAAATAATAGTTATTATTATCATTATGGATACATTTCAAAGTAGCCTGAATGATTAGCAACAAATATAAAAAAATTTCACCAGAGAAGCAAATTTTAAAATTTCTGAACAAAATTAGCTACCGGATTTCATCAAATCAAGATTCCATCTATTGTAAAACACCATTTTTAAATCTACAACCGCGAAAGAAAAAACACAGCCAACTAAAGTGTCATATGCAATGATTACGAGAAAGATAGCTTCCAAATTTGAGGTGTTAAAGTATGCGCTTCAGAAGCCACAATTCACAGTAACACAATTGGACGACACTTTTAATTTATATAAACTGTCTTTCATAGACTGGCTCAGTCTAATACAGCTTGATGGAAAGACAGGTAAAACAGATTTTACGACATGCAGCAAGGTTACTCAACATCCCTTAAGCTACCTAACACATCCTCTTCATGTCCCTACCAAACCGAGTATGCATTTTGTATCTCTGGACACAAGAAGTGACCAGCAGGAGAAAATAGTTGAATCAAAGAGATGAGAGCAGAGAAGAGAAGAGAGCTCAGAGCATTCCTCTGCCAAAGCAAACATATACAGGCAGAGGAGGGTGGGAGACTGACATTTCCTTCGTAGATTCTCCAAAGGAAAATTACAAAGAATTCATCGACCAGTATCTGGAGATGAGATGACCACTGTAGAGCCATGTATAGCCTGAGAACCTTCAAGATTTGCTCTTGTGGTCTCTAACCTGGCAGAAGACCTAGTCACCTCTGGCTGGTATTTACAAAGAACTGGTGAGGGCCAGTTGGCTGCCCGGGGCAGATTTCTGCATCATTCATCGCACACAAAGGGCTCTACAGCTGGAAGAGTCATGATTGCTACAGCCAGTCAAGCCCAGGAACCATGTCCAGCCTCCCTGCCTGTTCTACCCTCAACCCTTTTCCCAAGAGAAGCAATTGGCAAAAGCCCAGCAGTGTTCAGTGAGAAACCGGCCAAGGAAGCCACAGGGGTTATAGAGGTTATGGTTAAGCTAGTAGAGATGCTTTGTCATGAGAGTCATTCAGCAAGTGTGTGTTAAATACCTACTATGTTATAGGTCCTGGGGTTACAGCAGTAGACAAGACACACAGCACATACCTACTGCTATTTTTTTATTTGGAATAATTTTGTGCCCTGGGCTCTTCACATCTACTTCCACTTGCAAGGGCAAGACACTTCCACACAGCTAGGGCCTTTGTTCGCACTCTCCCACCAGCTCACATTCTCCCATCCTCCCACTTCTTGCCATAGGATCTCATCTGGGAATGCTGGTTCAGCCGGGCAGCCCAGGAAAATCAACAACCTCCTTAGAAGAAGTCGGTATTTCACCACAACCTTGGAAAAATTTGGAAGTGGCTCACAGGAATAAAAGGAAAGAGAATAGATAGAAGGGGCGTGGTGGAATTAACAAGAAACAGTGTGGCCTCAACCACGGGCTGAATAAATTGGTGCAATTATCATGGGAGGATAAACACTGATGCCTATTCAAGTGGACAGTGGGAGCTGGACACTTGACATTTACAACAATGCCCAATGCAAATCGAGGAACTTGCCCTGAGAAATGGAATTTCATAGATTCATCCTTTAAAAGGCTGTTTCTCTGACTAGTCTGGGTCAGCAATTAAACTGAAAGAGAAATATTTCTATTATTTGGCAGATTTTTCTCAAAAGCATTTCACTAGGCGAGAGAGGCCTTTAAAAAGTACGTCTCTGCTGTGGTGGTGAGGGCAAACAGAATGAGAAAACATCAAAGAACAATCCCATTTCCAGAAGTGATTAAAACAAATGCTTCCTCTGAAGTCCCTGGTGTTCGGGGGCGGGGGGGGGGGGGGGGGGTGCTGCCCAGGTGTCCTGGCACCACTCCAGCTCTGCCAATAATATCCTTTCAACATGCTCCAGTAACTCTCGTGGCTTCACCTTGAAAAAGCAAAACTTTCCATCCCACTGCCGCCTGCTCTTTCATGGAAACGGATAAAAACCCACAGCCTCCACCCACTAGTTGGTTGACCCTGAAAAGTCACAAAGCTTTGAGCAAAACCTCAGTGCTTAGCACCTGCTGTTCCCTCCACCAGGTGTGTCACCTGCTTTTATTCCCAAGGGCTCTAGATTACTCAAGTCTTGGGAAAATGTCATCCCCTGAGCAAGTCCTCCCTGACCAGCCTGTGTAACAGTGACCCCCACGGCCAAATCAGTCACCCTCAGACCCATTACCCTGTTTGATTTTCCTCATGGCACTTGCGATTTGAAATTATCTTACTTATTCATATGCTTGTTTATCACAGTCAGCTTCCTAAGCACAGAGACTATATCTGCCCTTTTTCATCTCTGAGTCCTTGGCACTTAAAATGATGGCTGGTCCCTTGAAGGTCTTCAATAAATATACATTAAGTGAATAAATGAACGTCATTAGACTTGTTCAAGCTTAGTTTCTATAATAATAAAAATAAATATAATATGTGCCTGGTAGGAATAGTTTCAGAGATCAAGTGAGATCACGTTAATAAAAGCAGCGCTGATACATTGTAAGGTGCTGTGTTAGTTAGAGTCAGTTGTCAACTTGGCCAGGTGAGCATACCTAGTCTTGTTGCTGCGGACATAAGCCAATGGTACGTGAACCTCATCTGTTGCTAATTACATCTGCAGTCAGCTAGGAGGCGTGTCTGCTGCAATGAGTGACGTTTGACTTAATTGGCTGGTGCTTAAATGAGAGAGTGCAATGTTGCACAGCCAAGCAGCTTGGCATTCCTCATCTCAGCACTTGCAGCTCAGCCCAGGCCCTTGGAGATGCAGAAAGAAGTCACCCCGGGGAAAGTTGTTGGAGCCCAGGGGCCTGGAGAGAAGACCAGCAGAGACCATCCTGTGCCTTCCACGTAAGAAAGAACCTCAGTGGAAAGTTGGCTGCCTTTCCTCTGAAGAACCAACAAAATAAATCCCCTTTTATTAAAAGCCAATCTGTCTCTGGTGTGTTGCATTTTGGCAGCTAGCAAACTAGAACAGGTGCTCAAAAAATGTTAATTAAAAATAAATATGTATATATACATACATTTGAATACATGTTTTATCTTGAAGTAATTTCAAATTTGTAGGACAGTTGCAAAACTAATATACAAAACCCACACAAGAGAACTCCACCCAGATACCCAGATACACCAACTTTTAACATTTTTCCCCATTTGCCATAACAGTCTATATAGCTACCTATTTATTTAGCTAGCTGGCTACCTATTCATTTATTTTCTAAGCATATGAAGGTTGTATACATCATGCTCCTTGTACATTTCATACTATCACACATATTTTTTTTAAAAAAATTAGTGGCAATCCACAGATGAACAAGGAACTAATTTTCCTTTTTTGGCATGGGCAGGCTCCAGGAATAAAACCGAGGTTTCCTGCATGGCAGGCAAGAATTCTGCCACTAAGCCACCATTGCACTCCCTGAGGAACTCATTTTAATATGTGGAACTCAATTTTGCCCATATTTTAACACGCTAAGGGCACAAGTGGGCTTTATTAACAGTAATTACATAAGTTTCACCCACTGTTGCTCCTACCTTCATGATTCAGAATCCCACTCTCTTCTCAGGTTGCTCCCTCCTCCACATTGCTCTGTGAGTCTAGGCAGTGCCTAAGGTTATCAAAAAAATGCTCTCAAGATGCCCCCTCCCTTTCCCGGTCCCTCCAGCTGGTGTCTGAGACCTAACGCACACCTGGGTGAATTGGCCCATGGCTATGCCCGTGTGCTGTCCCAGCTGACACAGCCAGGAGCCCTGGGGACCCAGTGTGGGGCTCCGTGAAGCATCCTTGAGTAGGGGGCATGCTGAGTCCCACATAGAAGGGAGGGATGCCTCCTCCCCTCCCTGCCGCCCGCTACTGCCCACCCTACTCTACCCACCCCACCAGGCCTGCTGCTCCCCCACCCCAGCCAAAGGAACTGTTCACACCTCCTGGGTCCCTGGCCAAAGGCAGATGAGCCCTGTAGGTCTCCTCTCATCCGCCTCCAGGCTAGGCAAGAAGACCAAATTCTGGCACATATACCAACATCTATTGGGAAGCAGGCACAAAACAGTCATACAGCTCGCCCTTAAGCTCAATATACTACCCTAATATGCACTACACATCACAGTTAATAATATAATTATAATAATATTGTTTCATACCTTGTAACGAAAGTATCACACTAATGCAAAGTGTTAATAGGGAAAACTGTGGGCGATGGGGGGGAGGGTATATGGGAACCCCGTACTTTCTGCATCGTTTTTCTGTAAACCTACAACTTCTCTAATAAAAAAAAAGAAAAGAAAAATTACAAGCGAGAAAAAAAAGAAAAAACTCACTGTACTCCCAGGGCTCTGTTGATTTCTGCCTCTGAAATGAATCTTGCCTGAAAGGTTCACCGGCAGAAGGAGACACTCGTGATGGTTTAGGTTCTGATGTCAATTTGGCCAAGTGATGGTGGCCCATTGTCTGGTCAGGCAAGCACTGGCCTGACCATTGCTGCAAGGATATTTCGTGGCGGGTCGATATACCGGAAGGCTGGTGTATTAAATCATCAGTCAGTTGATTGCAGCTGTGGATGATTACATCTGTGCTCAACTAAGGCGTGCCGCCCACAACGAGATAATCCTATCAGAAGGCTTTTAAGGAAGCAGGGAGACTCTCGCTGCCTCTTCGGCCAGCGAGCATCTCCTGTGGAGTTTGTCCAGACCCTCCATCCGAGCCTCCAGGTTCATAGCCTGCCCTATGGATTAGATTCTTCCTTTCCCACGGTTGCATTCTATACCTTTATTACTCTCATATCTGCAGATCTCTCCTGCCGATTCTGTTTCTCTAGAGAATTCTGACTGGCACGCACAGCATTCTGGCAGCAGACAGGTGCAGCTCACCTCTAGTCAGAACCGGAAGACAAAACCCTCCATTAAGCCCCTGAACAAGTAACCCAGCAAAGGACCCAATAGATCCAAGGCTCAAAATACCAACCCCAAGGGTGTTTGCTTTTCTGTCACCAGATTCTTAAATCCTGTCCATGCAAGAGTGGAGGTGCCCGTACAATATTTCTGGCCAACTCACATTTTGTGGAGGATATGACAATTAGCATGAAGGATGTTAGAAATTACTTTTCCTTTGCTGAATGACAGCTAATTGTCATATCCTCAGGGCCAATCACAGACAAAATTAGCTAAAGTGCTTGGAGTAAGTAGATTAGCTTTAAGCCTATTTTTATTTTATTTTTTATTCTTTAAAAAAAAAGTTTAAATATGGAAATCTCCAAATATATTCCAAAGTAGAAAGACTAGCATGCTAACCACCCATTCACACATCACCCAGCTTCTACAGTTATCAACTCCTGGTCAGTCCTGCTCATCTAGAGTCCCCTTACCCCTCCTCTCCTCCCCTCCTCCCACACCCGCCCCATTCACGGGCTTCTTTTGGAGAAAATCACAAACATCTTATCATTTCATCCACAGATTCCTCACAGTGAAGCTCTAAAAGATAATATAACCACATTTTAAAAACCATTGTCATATCTTAAAATCAACAATATTTCCATAATAAAAGGTACTTTCAAATTCAAACTAACTACTCACATCATACTTCAAATGTTGATTAACAGCCTGGAGTGTAGATATGAAAACAAAGTGACATGGATTACACCGTCCAAACGAAGTGTTTTTAAGTAAATTGCAGGTAATATAACACTAGTTCAGTATTGCACTTTTTCAACTGTACTGAAGAGTAAGGTTTTTAAAGAAAAAGAAGATCACAGAAATTATTTGTGTTTGATAGATAGCTGGGGCGCCCCAAATGTCCTTCAGGTTAGACGGTTTACTGAGTTCTTTATCTTGCGCTTTGTGCCTGCTGTCCAGATGTCCTTAGGGTTTTGAGGAACATTGTTGTTTAAGACTTTGCACACTTTGGCAGTTTGTAATAATCTGGCTGAGATTTGCATAAACCTCCTGACTCCATTTTCAATCTCTTAGCCACTGCAATTCTGTTTTATTTCTTTTTACAAGTGAATGCTGTCATATGCCTACTCAATAAGAAAGTGGCCACCTAACATTAAGATTTTAAGAAGCAGGGTCAATATTAGGTAAAAAATATGGGATTTCCCGGAAAATACACACAAAAGAAAAAAAAATGTGTATATATATATATATATATTTATGGAATCTTCAGCTACTTAATTTTGTGCATCACTCTACTATTCCACCCCCCTTTTTTGAGCCTCCTTCTGAAACCACTGACTATGATAGTTTTACTTGTAATTGTAGTTCCTAATTTATCTTATTTCCATCCCCTTACCTGATATTGTAGTTATCTTATGTTAACTCAGCGATTTACACTTGTTACTGAAATTATTGCTTTAACTTATCTCCATTTCTTTACCTTAAGTGTAGTTGTTTCTTTACCCAGCTTGTTAACAACTCCACCTCCCCTTGTTTGGCTCCTATAAAAACCCTAAACTTCTTCGACTTGGTGAGACAGATTTGAGCAGTTGGCTCCTGTCTCCATGCCAGTTGACCTTGCATTAAAGCCCATTCTTTTCTCGAAATCCTGCAGTCACAGTATTGACCTTGCTCAGTAATGCTTAGTCCCCTATATTTTGCAGTTTTATGCCATTTCCATCTCTCATCCTTCCAACATTCCCAATTCTGTAATGTCCTTTTCTCAGGTAGCTTTCCAGAAACAAAAATTCTGAGATAATTTATTCTGAGATATGATTAATAACTGCTTGATAGACCATATTTTCAACATTCTAAACTACCATCCATTGAAAATGCAAATAAATTTAATAAAATTTGTTGAGGAAAAACATTATATATTTATTACTTGTAATGCATACAAATTTCAAAAATGTAGAAATGTGAAAAAAATTTTAAGAAATATTTTAATGCAGGCAAAAAAAACAACGGATGTTCTACAGAAATCATGGTATTGCCTCTCCTCGGGAAAAAAGAAAGCTATATTTTAGCCCAAATGAACAAATCTACTCTGGTACGATCTCAGGCAGTATGATCAAAAGGCGGGAAAGACAGTGGATTAAGGAGGCTTCCCGATATCTCCTATCACACTCATATCACACCAAATAATGCTATTCCCTGGCCCACGTCTGGGATAAAGCAGTTGCTCTTGCTTTCAGACTAAGTAAGCAAAATAATTAGCAAACATACAATTAACTCTCAATTATCTTCAGTAACTGGGGTTAGGAAATGCTTGACTAGTCAAATCCCTAAGAAATCAGATTACTAGGATGCAGCCACTGGAAAATAGAAATTGTTCTAAAGAGACGTCTTCCTTTTACAATATAAGTCACTAAGATGGAGCTAAACTCTATTTAATTATATAGTCAGATTTGTCTACTTGTGATGGAAATACTTTCTTGTTTTAAACTCTATCATTTCATTCCTTCAACACAACTGGGCAGCTGTGTTAGTGACCAAATAAAAAGGAGTCAAGAAAAAGAAAGGTTAACTAATAAAAAGGAAAGCAAATTAATAAGACATAATAATTAAGATTAATTATTAGCAAATTAATAAGATATAACTGACCCATCCCCCCCACACAAGTGTCCGGTTTCTTCCACTGAATGAAAAGCATTATGGAGCATTCACAGTGTTTAATGTGCCTCTTCCTCTGTTTCCACTTTCTCACTGAACAGCTTCAGCCACCATAAGAGTTCAAAGGTTTTGGAATAGAGCCTGATATCCCAGGGAAAGAAAGCAGGAGGCAATTTTCCTGGCAAAGCCTTGTGTCTGGCACCCAAATCTGAGGTGAATTCCTTCTATAATAGATGTCAGTTAATTTTTGTTTTTAGATCTCCACATGAAAGTGGAGTCAGGCTGGCAGATGTCATATGCAAAGGGTCTAGGCTAAAGAGCATGGGAAGGTCCAGTGGCTTGTCCGAGGTGGGAAAATCACCAGTGAGGCATGGTTTCCCTTTGCCGTTTCTTGGACTCCGCCTTCTCCAAACAACAGAATGAATGGAGAGAGGAAGGGAGACCAGGGACAAAATTAAAAGATCAGTTTCCAAAGGGACATCAAAATATTGTCAAAAGCCACCTGCTAACTCCTGAGACTGGGGAACCATTATATGGTCTGAGAGGGCTAAATGGACTAGTACTTTGACAGAACAAAAATAAAAATGACTTCCATGAGTTTTGCCAATTGACCTGTCTGAAGACAGGCATTTAGAGGGCAGGAGGCATTTCTTACACTGTGAGTCCAGGCGAGAAATGTTATTTCCAAGAAAGGCAAAAACCAGCTTCACAAGGAAAACTGTTTTTGTTTCGCTTTGTTTTGTTTTCCCTAAAAGGAGTCTAACAATTATTTGGCTTCTTTGTGCCTTCCTGTGTATACTACTGAGCAGAATGCCAGAAAGGGGAAAAAACTCCACTCTTGTCAGACCAAGTAGAAGCTCCAGGCACTCCCGAAAGGGAAAGGGAAGTCTGTGCCGCTCTCACAAGCTTTTCTGACCAGAGAAGCCTCCTGGCCTCTGTGGTAACCTGAGATGGGTTCCAAGCAGAGCCAGGCACACATTCTGACACCTCCTCCTCTCCAGCTGGGAGCACCAACCCAGCATGCATTTCCTATGACACAGCCCCACTCCACGAATTCTAGGAGCTCTGGAGAGACCCCATTCAGATAACGGGCTGACCAGATAAGCTTGTCAGGTGGTCACCCATTTTGTGCCCTGCAAACAAGCCAGCTGAGTGGCTACGGAAGGAACAGAGGATGTCGCCAGGAGGTTTACTATTGTGCTTTTAATTTTTATGCTGCCTCAGACCACGTGCAGACAATGCAATCAAATACCCTGATCCGAATAAAAATCTTGTTCGTCCCAGGACTCTCCTGGGACATAAATAGCCCCTTCCATTTCCAGGGATAATCCTTTTAGTATGTTCTCACACTTCCCCAATACGAAAGGATTTTTTTTAAGTCAAGTTTTTCTTTACAAAAGAACTTTCAGCAGAAGGTTTGTTTGGACTGGTGACTATATAGCAACCGGTTCAGTATTAACACAAGTGGTAAAATACATATTAAAGCTACTTACGTTAGCTCTGTTGTTCATTCAGGTTTGTTTTTTTTTACATTTTTCTATTGTGAAATATAGCATATATGCGAAAAAGCGATAAATTTCAAAGTACATTGTAATGAGTAGTTATAGAATAAACTTCAAAGTATGGTATGGGTTACAGTTCCACTATTTCAAATATTTCCTTCTAGCTGTTCTAAGACACTGAAGATTAAAAAGAAATAACCCCATAATGATTCAATAGTCATACTCATTTCTTAATCCTATTTTCTCTTACAACTCCTCCTTCTCCTTTGATCCTTCTCCCAATCTTTAGGGATATTTGGGCAATGACTGTTCTAACTTCACGTTGAAGACGGGGGTCGACATTAAGGGGTAGGGGGATGCAACTGGTTGTACTCTTGGAAAGACTGGTACCTCTGGGTTTCAGGGTGTATCTGGCATGGGAAAAGTCTGAAAGTTTTAGGTTTCCGAAAAATAAACTTAGTGAGTGAAACTTCTACAGAGTCTCAGATAGAGGGCTGCCTATCTTTAGGGTTTCATGAATATTGTTGGTTGAGGCTTGGCATAACATGGCATTTTGCGATATCTAGCTGAAGCTTGCATAACAGTAACCTCCAGAACAGCCTCTCAACTCTATTTTAAATCTTTTAGCCACTGAAATCCCATTTTATTACACTTCTTTCTCCCCCTTTTTATTGTCCATTAAGTTTTAATTTCTAATCAGATGGAGTGGTTCTATGAAAATACAGACTAAGTGACTAACTAGAATTTTTAATCTTATAAAGACACTATATGCTACTTTTAATTGAACCAAGAACGTATCAATGACTCAAATCAACAGCATCAGTCTTTTGATCTACTGTAAGAAACACAGTTCACATCTTAAACCAGCATGCACTCTCGCATGGATATATAACTGAAACAAAATTTTCCCCACACAGTGCCCATCCTTGCTATTTTCTATTCAATATTTTTCCTTTTAATAAAATGCGGCCCCAAGTCAAAACCCACTATTTTGAGTAGATAACCCTTTAATCGAATAAGACTTACAGTTGGCTTTTTTTCATGCTGCTTTAAATTATATCCAGAAAAACATCACAAAATTCCCCTTTCCATTTTTCTAATAACTAACATTCTTTCATTAAAAGCATAAACATCCACATATCATCGGAATTGTACTGTTATGTTTCAGGGGTGAGAGAAGTGGTAAGATGTGGAGAAGACTTTTTTTTTTAAGAAAAGTATAAACCAGAACATACCAGTTAAGGGAATGTCTCCAAGTTCTGCAAAAAGTTACCTCCTAATGCCCCATTCAACAAAGAGATTCTAACAGTCTTTACTGAGCGCTACTCTGGACAAGGGGCCATGAGGGGCTCCTGGCAGGGAGGCAGGAGAGGGAAATAGGGAGAAATTTTGCTGCATGTTCATCACCCAGGCAGACTCTGTGCACACAGCTTGGGGCTGAACGAGCAGCCCAGTAGAAGGAAGCCTCTGCGCTCTCCCTCGCAGGAGAAGTCTGTCCAGGAGTCCAAATGCCAAGCTCCCAGGCAGGAAACTGGAAGAAGGGCTGAGCTCTGCCCCCTTCCCATTCACTGGCCAGGCAAAAGGGACTCTTCGTGGAGGAGCCTGAAGCTCTAGGAAAATCCTCCACCCATGCCTTGCTTAAATAGTAAAAGTCTTGTTTTAACGCATCTTTAAAATGGTAGTAATAAAAAAGCAAAGCAGAGAAAGAAAATTATTTGTATTCAATAGTCTAAATTTGGGGGCTTGTTAAATTATTATACAATTTACATCCTGGCAGGAAGAGCTTATAAAGCACATTTCCCAGCCCCACCACTCCCCTTCCATTTCCTCTCTTGGCAGGAAAAAGGAAGGGAACAAAGAAGGAGAGAGGGAGAAGGAGAGAGAGAAAGAGGAGAAGGGGGAGGAAAAAAGAAGGATGGGAGGCAAGAAGGAAGGAAGGAAGGAAAAGTGCTGAAGTCAGGCTGTAATTAGATCTCAATTAATTAAACCTGGACAGATTTTCTTTGTGCATTTACAAGGGATCTTTCAAGATCACATAGCACCCCAAATATCTGGACTCTTAGTTGATTCTTTTTCAAAATAGAAAAAAAAAAGAGTAAAATTAATGTAATTTATACTAAAGCTTTAATGCATTTTCAGTGACTTTCTAGAAGATAAAGTGTAATCAGTGAAAGACGTGAAGAGCACCTTACCATTTCCATTTTGTCTAAAGTGGGTCCTATCAATTTCCTCCTTCTCAAATCACCTTCATTGGTCACCCACCGCATTGGCTCCATTTCTACCTCCTCTTTCAATCAATCCAAACATCAAAAGTGCCTAGAGCTAATGTTAGAGTTAATCATTTCTTTTCCAAAATGACTCTACAACCTGGTATGCATTTGGGGTGAGGAAGGGGGTCAGTAGGCAGCCAGGTTAACAAGCAAAGATGACAAATGTTTTCTAGAGAATTAAATGTAAAGTGAACAACCTCTCTCCATTTAATTCCAAAGGCCTTCAAGCCTTCTCTTAAATAACATCTTTTTTTGTATTTTTTTTAACTTTTTTTATTAATTAAAAAAATTAACAAACAAAACATTAAGATATCATTCCATCCTACATATAAATCAGTTATTCTTAATATCATCACATAGTTGCATATTCATCATTTCTTAGAACATGTGCATCAATTCAGAAAAAGAAATTAAAAAACAACAGAAAAAGAAACAAAACGATAATAGAGAAAAAAAAAATTATACATACCATACCCCTTACCCCTCACTTTCATTTCATTTCAAACTAAATTTATTTTAACATTTGTTCCCCCCTATTATTTATTTTTATTCCATATGTTCTACTCTTCTGTTGATATAGTAGCTAAAAGGAGAATCAGACACAAGGTTTTCACATTCACAGAATCTCATTGTGAAAGCTATATCATTGTTCAATCATCATCAAGAAACATGGCTACTGGAACACAGCTCTACATTTTCAGGCAGTCCCCTCCAGCCTCTCACCTACATCTTGAACAACAAGGTGATATCTATTTATGCATAAGAATAACCTCCAGGATAACCTCTCAACTCTGTTTGGAATCTCTCAGCCATTGACACTTAGTCTCATTTCACTCTTCCCCCTTTTGGTCGAGAAGGTTCTCTCACTCCCTTGATGTTAATTTTCAGCTCATTCTAGGGTTTTTCTCAGTCCTTTGATGCTGAGTCTCAGCTCATTCCAGGATGTTTGTCCCATGTTGCCAGGAAGGTCCACACCCCTGGGAGTCGTGTCCCACGCAGAGAGGGGGAGGGTGGTGAGAATGCTCATCATATTGGCTGGAGAGAGAGGCCACATCTGAGCAACAAAAGAGGCTCTCTTGGGGATGACTCTTAGGCCTAAATTTTAAGTAGACTTGACCTATCTTTTGTGGGTTTAAGTTTCATGTGAACAAACCCCAAGACTGGGGGCTCAGCCTATAGCTTTGGTTGTCCACACTGCTTGTGAGAATATCAAGAATTCAGTTTGGGGAGGTTGAATTTCTCCCCACTCTCACCATTCCCCGAAGGGGGCTTGCAAATACTTTTCCAGTCACTGATCAAATCATTCTGGGATTCATCGGGGGATCACTCTGGACAAACCAACAAAATCTCATGTGCTACCTGAGATTCCAAGTACTTATGACATTCAATCAAACTATCTACATGAGTTATATTAGGAAATGCTCTAGTCAAAATCTAAAGTTTGTAACAAATAAACATTTTTTGCTTTAGTCTCACACATAAGGTGACATTTTAAAGTATTAGATATCATCTATTTTCAGCACCCTGCAATAATGATAATCCTTTGTTTTTCCTCATGCAAAAACATTTTTAAAATTTGTACATTGTACATTTCACTATTATTATACACGCTAGGCATTCCTAGATTATACCATCTTGATCTTTAACATCTATCTTTCTTTCTGATTACATTTATGTCCCAAGCCCTCCTCCTTCTATCATTCTCACATGCAGCTTCATTCAATGTTTTAACATAATTACATTACAATTAGGTAGTATTGTGCTGTCCATTTCTGAGTTTTTGTATCCAGTCCTGTTGCACAGTCCGTATCCCTTCAGCTCCAATTACCCACTATCTTTACTCTATTTCTATCTCCTGATGGTCTCTGTTACCAACGACATATTCCAAGTTTATTCACTCTTGTCGGTTTATATCAGGGAGACCATACAGTATTTGTCCTTTAGTTTTTGGCTAGTCTCACTCAGCATAATGTTCTCTAGGTCCATCCATGTTATTACATACTTCATAAGTTTATTCTGTCTTAGAGCTGCATAATATTCCATCGTATGTACATACCACAGTTTGTTTAGCCACTTGTCCATTGATGGACAGTTTGGCTGTTTCCATCTCTTTGCAATTGTAAATAATGTTGCTATAAACATTGGTGTGCAAAATGTCCGTTTGTGTCTTTCCCCTTAAGTCCTCTGAGTAGATACCTAGCAATGGTATTGCTGGGTCATATGGCAATTCTATATTCAGCTTTTTGAGGAACCACCAAACTGCCTTCCACAGTGGTTGCACTGTTTGACATTCCCACCAACAGTGGATAAGTGTGCCTCTTTCTCCACATCCTCTCCAGCACTTGTCATTTTCTGTTTTGTTGATAATGGCCATTTTGGTGGGTGTGATATGATATCTCATTGTGGTTTTGATTTGCATTTCTCTAATGGCCAGGGATGTTGAGCATCTCTTCATGTGCCTTTTGGCCATTTGTATTTCCTCTTCTGAGAAGTGTCTGTTCAAGTCTTTTTCCCATTTTGTAATTGGATTGGCTGTCTTTTTGTTGTTGAGTTGAACAATCTCTTTATAAATTCTGGATACTAGACCTTTGTCTGATATGTTGTTTCCAAATATTGTCTCCCATTGTGTAGGCTGTCTTTTTACTTTCTTGATGAAGTTCTTTGATGCACAAAAGTGTTCAATTTTGAGAAGCTCCCATTTATTTATTTCTTTCTTCAGTGCTCTTGCTTTAGGTGTAAGGTCCATAAAACCTCCTCCAATTATAAGGTTCATAAGCTATCTCCCTACATTTTCCTCTAATTGTTTTATGGTCTTAGACCTAATGTTTAGATCTTTGATCCATTTTGAGTTAACTTTTGTATAGGGTGTGAGATATGGGTCCTCTTTCATTCTTTTGCATATAGATATCCAGTTCTCTAGGCACCATTTATTGAAGAGACTGTTCTGTCCCAAATGAGTTGACGTGACTGCCTTATCAAAGATCAAATGTCCATAGATGAGAGGGTCTATATCTGAGCACTCTATTCGATTCCATTGGTCAATATATCTATCTTTATGCCAGTACCATGCTGTTTTGACCACTGTGGCTTCATAATATGCCTTAAAGTCAGGCAGCGTGAGACCTCCAGGTTCGTTTTTTTCCTCAAGATACTTTTAGCAATTCGGGGCACCCTGCCCTTCCAGATAAATTTGCTTATTGGTTTTTCTTTTTTTTTTTTTTTTTTTTATTAATTAAAAAAAGAATTAACAAAACAATTAGAAATCATTCCAATCTACATGTACAATCAGTAATTCTTAATAACATCACATAGTTGCATATTCATCATTTCTTAGTACATTTGCATCGATTTAGAAAAAGAAATAAAAAGACAACAGAATAAGAATTAAAACAATAATAGAAAGAAAAAAAAACAAAAAAAACAAAAACAAAAAACCTATACCTCACATGCAGCTTCATTCAGTGTTTTAACATAATTGCATTACAATTGGGTAGTATTGTGCTGTCCATTTCTGAGTTTTTATATCCAGTCCCGTTGTACAGTCTGTGTCCCTTCATCTCCAATTATCCCTTCTCTTTTTTTTTTTTTAATTAACGGAAAAAAAGAAATTAACCCAACATTTAGAGATCATACCATTCTACACATGCAATCATTAATTCTTAACATCATCACATAGATGCATGATCATCATTTCTTAGTACATTTGCATTGGTTTAGAAGAACTAGCAATATAACCGAAAAAGATATAGAATGTTAATATAGAGAAAAAAATAAAAGTAATAATAGTAAAATCAAAACAAAACAAAACAAAACAAAACAAAAACCTATAGCTCAGATGCAGCTTCATTCAGTGTTTTAACATGATTACTTTACAATTAGGTATTATTGTGCTGTCCATTTTTGAGTTTTTGTATCTAGTCCTGTTGCACAGTCTGAATCCCTTCAGCTTCAATTACCCATTGTCTTACCCTGTTTCTAACTCCTGCTGAACTCTGTTACCAATGACATATTTCAAGTTTATTCTCGAATGTCCGTTCACATCAGTGGGACCATACAGTATTTGTCCTTTAGTTTTTGGCTGGATTCACTCAGCATAATATTCTCTAGGTCCATCCATGTTATTACATGGTTCATAAGTTTATCTTGTCTTAAAGCTGCATAATATTCCATCGTATGTATATACCACAGTTTGTTTAGCCACTCTTCTGTTGATGGAGATTTTGGCTGTTTCCATCTCTTTGCAATTGTAAATAATGCTGCTATAAACATTGGTGTGCAAATGTCCGTTTGTGTCTTTGCCCTTAAGTCCTTTGAGTAGATACCTAGCAATGGTATTGCTGGGTCGTATGGCAATTCTATATTCAGCTTTTTGAGGAACCGCCAAACTGCCTTCCACAGTGGTTGCACCCTTTGACATTCCCACCAACAGTGGATAAGTGTGCCTCTTTCTCCGCATCCTCTCCAGCACTTGTCATTTTCTGTTTTGTTGATAATGGCCATTCTGGTGGGTGTGATATGATATCTCATTGTGGTTTTGATTTGCATTTCTCTAATGGCCAGGGACATTGAGCATCTCTTCATGTGCCTCTTGGTCATCCGTATTTCCTCTTCTGAGAGGTGTCTGTTCAAGTCTTTTTCCCATTTTGTAATTGGGTTGGCTGTCTTTTTGTTGTTGAGATGAACAATCTCTTTATAAATTCTGGATACTAGACCTTTATCTGATATATCATTTCCAAATATTGTCTCCCATTGTGAAGGCTGTCTTTCTACTTTCTTGATGAAGTTCTTTGATGCACAAAAGTGTTTAATTTTGAGGAGTTCCCATTTATTTATTTCCTTCTTCAGTGCTCTTGCTTTAGGTTTAAGGTCCATAAAACCGCCTCCAATTGTAAGATCCATAAGATATCTCCCAACATTTTCCTCTAACTGTTTTATGGTCTTAGACCTAATGTTTAGATCTTTGATCCATTTTGAGTTAACTTTTGTATAGGGTGTGAGAGATGGGTCTTCTTTCATTCTTTTGTATATGGATATCCAGTTCTCTAGGCACCATTTATTGAAGAGACTGCTCTGTCCCAGGTGAGTTGGCTTGACTGCCTTATCAAAGATCAAATGTCCATAGATGAGAGGGTCTATATCTGAGCACTCTATTCGATTCCATTGGTCGATATATCTATCTTTATGCCAATATCATGCTGTTTTGACCACTGTGGCTTCATAATATGCCTTAAAGTCAGGCAGCGCGAGACCTCCAGCTTCGTTTTTTTTCCTCAAGATGTTTTTAGCAATTCGGGGCACCCTGCCCTTCCAGATAAATTTGCTTATTGGTTTTTCTATTTCTGAAAAGTAAGTTGTTGGGATTTTGATTGGTATTGCGTTGAATCTGTAAATCAATTTAGGTAGAATTGACATCTTAACTATGTTTAGTCTTCCAATCCATGAACACGGTATGCCCTTCCATCTATTTAGGTCTTCTGTGATTTCTTTGAACAGTTTCTTGTAGTTTTCTTTGTATAGGTCTTTTGTCTCTTTAGTTAAATTTATTCCTAAGTATTTTATTCTTTTAGTTGCAATTGTAAATGGAATTTGTTTCTTGATATCCCCCTCAGCTTGTTCATTACTAGTGTATAGAAACACTACAGATTTTTGAATGTTGATCTTGTAACCTGCCACTTTGCTGTACTCGTTTATTAGCTCTAGTAGTTTTGCTGTGGATTTTTCAGGGTTTTCGATGTATAGTATCATATCATCTGCAAACAGTGATAGTTTAACTTCTTCCTTTCCAATTTCAATGCCTTGTATTTCTTTTTCTTGTCTAATTGCTCTGGCTAGAACTTCCAACACGATGTTGAATAACAGTGGTGATAGTGGACATCCTTGTCTTGTTCCTGATCTTAGGGGAAAAGCTTTCAGTTTTTCCCCATTGAGGATGATATTAGCTGTGGGTTTTTAATATATTTCCTTTATCATATTAAGGAAGTTCCCTTGTATTCCTATCCTTTGAAGTGTTTTCAACAGGAAATAATGTTGAATCTTGTCAAAAACCTTCTCTGCATCAATTGAGATGATCATGTGATTTTTCTGCTTTGATTTGTTGATATGGTGTATTACATTAATTGATTTTCTTTTTTTTATTAATTAAAAAAAATTAACTAACACAACATTTAGAAATCATTCCATTCTACATATGCAATCAGTAATTCTTAATATCATCACATGATTTTTTTATGTTGAACCATCCTTGCATACCTGGGATGAATCCTACTTGGTCATGATGTATAATTCTTTTAATGTGTTGCTGGATTTGATTTGCTAGAAATTTTGAGGATTTTTGCATCTATATTCATTAGAGAGATTGATCTGTAGTTTTCTTTCTTTGTAATATCTTTGCCTGGTTTTGGTATGAGGGTGATGTTGGCTTCACAGAATGAATTAGGTAGCTTTCCCTCCACTTCAATTTTTTTTGAAGAGTTTGAGCAGGGTTCATACTAATTCTTTCTGGAATGTTTGGTAGAATTCACATGTGAAGCCATCTGGTCCTGGACTTTTCTTTTTGGGAAGCTTTTTAATGACTCATTCAGTTTCTTTACTTGTGATTGGTTTGTTGAGGTCATCTATTTCTTCTTGAGTCAAAGTTGGTTGTTCATGCCTTTCTAGGAAGTTGTCCATTTCATCTACATTGTTGTATTTATTAGCATAAAGTTGTTCATAGTGTCTTGTTATTACCTTCTTTATTTATGTGAGGTCAGTGGTTATGTCTCCTCTTCCATTTCTGATCTTATTTATTTGCATCCTCTCTCTTCTTCTTTTTTGTCAATCTTGCTAAGGGCCCATCAGTCTTATTGATTTTCTCATAGAACCAACTTCTGGTTTTATTGATTTTCTCAATTGTTTTCACGTTCTCAATTTCATTTATTTCTGCTCTAATCTTTGATATTTCTTTCCTTTTGCTTGCTTTGGGGTTAGTTTACTGTTCTTTCTCCAGTTCTTCCAAGTGGACAGTTAATTCCTGAATTTTTGCCCTTTCTTCTTTTTTGATATAGGCATTTAGGGCAATAAATTTCCCTCTTAGCACTGCCTTTGCTGCATCCCATAAGTTTTTATATGTTGTTTTTTCATTTTCATTTGCCTCGAGATATTTACTGATTTCTCTTGTAATTTCTTCCTTGATCCACTGGTTGTTTAAGAGTGTGTTGTTGAGCCTCCACATATTTGTGAATTTTCTGATGCTCTGCCTATTATTGATTTCCGGCTTCATTCCTTATGATCTGAGAAAGTGTTGTGTATGATTTCAGTCTTTTTAAATTTGTTGAGACTTGCCTTGTGACCCAGCATATGGTCTATCTTTGAGAATGATCCATGAGCACTTGAGAAAAAGGTGTATCCTGCTGTTGTGGGGGTGTAATGTTCTATAAATGCCTATTAAGTCTAGCACATTTATTGTAATATTCAACTTCTCTGTTCCTTTATTGATCCTCTGTCTAGATGTTCTGTCCATTGATGAGAGTGGGGAATTGAAGTTTCCAACTATTGTGGTACATGTGTCTATTTCCTTTCTCAGTGTTTGCAATGTTGCCTCATGTATTTTGGGGCATTCTGGTTCAGTGCATAAATATTTATGATTGTTATGTCTTCATGTTGAATTGTTCCTTTTATTAGTACATAGTATCCTTCTTTGTCTCTTTTAACTGTTTTACATTTGAAGTCTAATTTGTTGGATATTAGTATAGCCACTGCTGCTCTTTTCTGGTTGTTATTTGCATGAAATATCTTTTCCCAACCTTTCACTTTCAACCTATGTTTATCTTTGGGTCTAAGATATGTTTCCTGTAGACAGCATATAGAAGGATCCTGTTTTTTAATCCATTCTGCCAGTCTATGTCTTTTGATTGGGGAGTTCAATCCATTAACATTTAGTGTTATTACTGTTTGGTTAATACTTTCCTCTACCATTTTGCCTTTTGTATTTTATATGTCATATCTAATTTTCCTTCTTTCTACACTCTTCTCCACACCTCTCTCTCTGTCTTTTCGTATCAGTCTCTAGTGCTCCCTTTAGTATTTCTTGCAGAGCTGGTCTCTTGGTCACAAATTCTCTCAGTGACTTTTTGTCTGAAAATGTTTTAATTTCTCCCTCATTTTTGAAGGACAGTTTTGCTGGGTAGAGAATTCTTGGTTGGCAGTTTTTCTTTTTTAGTAATTTAAATATATCATCCCATTGTCTTCTCGCCTCCATGGTTTCTGCTGAGAAATCTACACATAGTCCTATTGGGTTTCCCTTGTATGTGATAGATTGCTTTTCTCTTGCTGCTTTCAAGATCCTCTCTTTCTCTTTGACCTCTGACATTCTGACTAGTAAGTGTCTTGGAGAACGTCTATTTGGATCTATTCTCTTTGGGGTGCGCTGAACTTCTTGGATCTGTAATTTTAGGTCCTTCATAAGAGTTGGGAAATTTTCAGTGATAGTTTCTTCCATTAGTTTTTCTCCTCTTTTTCCCTTCTCTTCTCCTTTCGGGACATCCAAAACACATATATTTGTGTGCTTCATATTATCATTCAATTCCCTGAGTTCCTGCTCATATTTTTCCATTCTTTTCCCTATAGTTTCTGCTTCTTTTTGGATTTCAGATGTTCCATCCTCCAGTTCACTAATTCTAGCCTCTGTCTCTTTAAATCTACCATTGTAAGTTTCCATTGTTTTTTTTCATCTCTTCTACTGTATCTTTCATTCCCATAAGTTCTATGATTTGTGTTTTCAGATTTCCATTTCTTCTTTTTGTTCATTCCTTGCCTTCTTCATATCCTCCCTCCATTCATTGATTTGGTTTTTGATGAGGTTTTCCATTTCTGTTTGTATATTCTGAATTAATTGTTTCAGCTCCTGTATCTCACTTGAACTATTGGCTTGTTCCTTTGACTGGGCCATATCTTCAATTTTCCTGGTGTGATTTGTTATTTTTTTGCTGGTATCTAGACATTTAATTACCTTAATTAGTTTATTCTGGAGATTGCTTTCACTTATCTTACTTAGGTTTTTCTTGCTAGATGAATTTGCTGTCTATCTGTTCTTTGACCTTCAGTTCAGCTTTCTCTGGGCCTCTAGCTTAAGTTTTGTTTAATAGAGGGTCATTTTTCAGTTCTTGTTTTCTTGTTTCTTGTCCTGTTTGTAAGGTGCCTTTTCCCTTCCCACACTTAGGAGGGTCTACATAGGTTTTACAGACTCCAGCCGGGTTTTCCCGGACTAAACTAATCTCCTATCAGGGGGAAGGAGTTACCTGCATCAGTTTTCCCTGAGGGTGAGACACAGCAGGTTGAAAGACTTTCCTGTGAAGTCTCTGGGCTCTGTTTTTCTTATCTTGCCCAGTATGTGGCACTTGTCTGCCTGCGGGTCCCACCAGCAAAAGATTTGTGGCTCCTTTAACTTTGGAAGGCTCTCCCTGCTGGGGGCGTGGTGGAGATGGAGGAGAGGTTGTAGGCTGGTTTTAGTGGCTTCAAGTTGCCAAGCCCTGGGGTCTGAATTCCTTGAGAGAGGGATTCCACCTAAGTTGGGCTTCACCCCTCCCCTGGGGAACAGGCAGGAGACAGCCCTGAAAGCAGTCTGTTTCTGCCTATGCCTGGGGCAGTTGCAGCCCGACTAGTCCCACCACTGAATCCAGAGGCAGCCAAGCCTCCATAGAAACAGCCACAAAAACTTCTGTTTCATCCCCTTTCCTCTTTTTCGGTTAGCCCAATAAGCGACCTCCACCTTGACCAGTTTTGCTTGAGCTGGGGGCCTATTTTTAGTGGTCAGAATTTGTTTATTAATGCCACAATTGGTGTTTGGTTGGACTCAGTCCCTGCTACTGTTAGAGTGTCTTTTGTTTCCCTCTGGGAAGCTGCCTGTGGGGGACGGGTGCCGGCCACCGGCCTCCGCGGCTTGGGGAACTCACAGTTCCGGAGACTCACAGCCGGTCCAGCTGGTCCAGACTGGGGTATGCTGTGTGTCTGGTCACTATCGTGGCTCTGGGAGCTGTTCTGTACTGTTTCTGGTTATTTAGTAGTTGTTCTGGAGGATGAACTAAAACACGCACATTGCTAAGCTGCCATATTGGCCCCTCTGACTTAAATAACATCTTGATGCTCTTGAAGGCATCGCTTCAACTGATTGCCTGCTCTGTTTCTGTTGCCAGTTTATGTGCCTGCTGACTCTATTTCACCACCAGGCAGGCGGTGTTTTTGAGCCAATCATAAGGAAAGTGCTTAATTTGAGATGAGCTTAAAATACGTTTTTGCACTCACACCCCATTTTAATGTTTTATGAGTTAGCAGCCCCCTCCACATTATTGAATTTTCTTCTCACAGCAAGAAACCATATTTACATAAGCTTACACCCAGCATCTCCTGATGTCAGCAAGCTAAGTGACAATATATGTAGGTTAGAAAACCATTGTAAACTTCAGCTCAGGGTCAGAATGAAGTCACATAGCCTCTCCAGAAGGTAAAACATTCTCCTTCCCAGGAATTAGCTTGATAATAAGAAAAATTACAAGTTACATCAATGCTCATACTGAGGAACTGCCAACAAAATGGCTTGTGTCACCCTCCTCAGTTTTGTCTGAGGACAGCCATGCCACAAATGTGCGGTGATGAATCAGAAGACCTGGACCCTTCCAAACACCAGCACTGCTCTCAGTTAGCTTTATCACTGAACACCTCAGTAAGTCTCTCTTGACCCATTTCCTCAAATACAAAGAAGCACACACACACACACACACAATCTCCCCTGAAAAATGCCAGTACTTGATTACATGATCTCTAAAACTGGTTTCCATTTGTAACATCCTTTTCTAAAAATAGGAATCATCTCAACTCCTCATAAATACATATGGGTTAAAAAAAAAATCCCCCAATTCCCAGATTTTCTCTAATACCCAATGTCCCCTGAATTTGAAATGGAGGTTAATTTCACACCAACAGTCATTCTGATACAACCATGGGGTGTCTACCTCCTTCTTCCCTTGAGAATCACTGCACTAGTGAACCATGCAAGTGGAGTGTGCTCAAGTAGAATGCAGATTAAGGATCCCTACACTAAAGGATCACTACCCACAATAAAAATATAGAGAGCTAAAGTAAATTAGCAATAGCTTTCCATTTATCACCCTACCTATCCTAACTGCAATGTCTTTATTAAAACTAAACCTAGATATTAAGTTAAAACATGAAAATTATAACATAATCACTAATCTGTTCTGATATGATGAATATACTCTTTTTTAGACCCTTAAATGTAGAGAAAATTGGCTCCTAGTCAATAAGCCAAGAAACTTAATATGTGTGAGCCATTGATTATACACCAAGAATGGAATGTGCATATGTTAAGGATGTTCATGTATGCTGTTATGTTTTGTCAATAAAAATAAAAAGAAGAACATGGTCTTTCCTGGGGTACATAACAGCTTCAAATTAACATACCCTCTTCAAAGAATTTATCCTAAGGAAATAATCATAAGAAAGGAAAATAACCATATGAATGGATGTGATATAAAATTCCAAAAGATTAAAAATAATCTGTGGAGTGGTTATGCCAGTTACAGATATAACCTTGACAGTCAGTAGAACATTAGAATTTCTACATGGGAGGGGTTAGGGGTACCCAAATTTGTTGGAAGAAAGTGAGGGGACTTTGTGCTGCATTTAGATAGAATGAATTTTTAGTTAGATAGAACTGTTGTTTGCAAGGAATGAAAAACGACGTTGGGGGGAACACCAAAGTCTACTCCAGAGTAGCCACTTTTTGTATAATATGATACAGTAAATAAAATAAGCATTAGGATGTTTACATAGCAGCGTACAAAAATGCTTGTGATATCTTAGTAAGGGAGTAGAGCAGAACATAAAATTTTATCTATGCTCTGTCTACAGGTATATAAAAACTTAAAATTGTCATTTGAATTAGTTGTGGAAAAAAATAGGAAGAATATGATTTGTCAAATGGCAAATCTATTGATAAATATTGTGAACTTTCCATTTGGGGAACTCCTGATACTCTCACAATCAGTGGGGACAACCAAATCAATAGTCTGAGCCCTCAATCTTAGGGTGTGCCCCTATGAAACTTATCCCTGCAAAGGGTAGACTAAGCCTACTTAAAATTAGGTCAAACTTAAAGCAAAAATGTTTATTCGGTACAAAATTTATATTTTGACTAGTACATTTCCTAATATGACTTATGTAGACAGTTTAATTGAACACCATAAGTACATGGAAACTTGCTTGAGTAGGGCATGAGATTTTGTTGGTTTGTCCAGAGTGATGCCCCGATAAATCCCAGAGTGATTTGAACAGTGAATTAAAAAGTATTTGCAAAGTCCCCTTTGGGGAATGATTAGAAAGGGGGAAAATTCAACTTCCCCAGGTTGAATTCTTGATATTCTCACAAGCAGTTCAGACAGCCAAAGCTATAGGCTAAGCCCCCAGTCTTGGGGTTTGTTCATATGAAACTTAACGTCACAAAGGATAGGTCAAGCCACTTAAAATTAGACCTAAGAGTCACCCCCAAGAGAACCTCTTTTGTTGCTCAGATGTGGCCTCTCTCTCTCTCAGCCAACACGGCAAGTGAACTCACTGCCTTCTCCCCCTCTAGGAACTTGGGAACCAAAATTTCCAGATCTTTTAATGTTTCATGCTCTTTACAAACAAAACCAAGCATTTTTCTAAAATGTAGACTTATTGAGCTAGAAGAGAATGCTCTCTCCTTTTATACACATACAAGTTAGGGAAGGGAAATGATCAAAGGAAGGAGAGAGGGAGGGAGAGGAAAAACAATATTTATAGAGACCGAGAAGTAATCACCTTAGTAATGATTTCAAAATTAAATTCATTATGCTTACCAAAAACAACTAAAAACATGCAAGAAAGCCCACTCCAATTTTGGCCTGTGCTCTTTAGTTTAACTACACCAAGAACAAATTCAGCAACAACAAAAAACAAATTCAAGGGCTAACTTTCTTCCTTTCCTCTTGCCTACATCTATTTTAAGAGGGTATTTGCATTTACTAGGCACAGGTTAGGCATGTGCTTCACTCCTTCTTTGAGGACCTGAGGAAGACATTGTTAATAGATGGAGACACCTGGTAGGCATTCAGCCTGGTAGGCCTTTAAATACTTCTCAACACAATGTTCCAGGAAATCTAACACCTGGAGTTGGCACACAGTGAAGCTACTTTTCCATCTGGCCCCAAGAGTCTATTGACATCTTCTGAACACTAAGGAATAGCTCATTAATACATGTTATAGCTGGCATATGGTGGAGGTGGATGAGGGGAGGAATATTTTGTGAAAACTAGCAAGAAATATAAAGTGAAGAAGATAAAAGTCTGACTTCCCCTTGACCTTTTGGTATAAAAACTAAGTGTCCCCCAAAACACAAAGATGCAAACCTCTCCCTCACTTGCCATCTCTGATTATTGGAGACAACTGGGTTTATGTTTAGTGATAGTCAGAGATTCCATTATTTCAAGTGCCTGGTTGATGGTTGAAAGTAAAAAGTTCTACAGATAAGTGGTCTCAAAGGGATAAATTGTGGGACCATGAGGCAGAAGGCCACAGAAATAAAATACCTATGTCTATACCAGCTACACAGTTTCATCACTACATAGCCCATGCCCACCTGCCACCCACTCTACTAGAGAATTACTTATAGAGTTACATATATTTAAGTATACCATCCATCCTAAACTACTGATAGGCATACTCTACCTACTCTACCTACATTTCTGGCTCTGACCATTTATATATTTATATAAACATATAAATATTTATATTTAATAGAAAACTGTCTACAGCTGCAAAGGTTTATCTCAAATGTGTATCTTGGCAGGGAAAGGTGAAGAGACTCTTTGAGAGGGAAGCCATGGTTAAATCAACAGCACAGACAACCACCAGCTCCTTCTAAGCTTGCCATGCATGAGGACATGAAAAAGACCCACCCAGCACTCAAGACTCTGGTGCGGTTGCAGATTCCAATTCAACCAACATTTATTGAGCCTTATTATCAGCCCTGCATTGTAAGAAGGGCTTTTACATAAACGATCTTATCTAACTCACAAAACAACCAAATGTTGTAAGTCTTCTTAGAGTCCTTATACAGATGAAATATTAAGATTAACCATTTAGTAAATAGCACAATTCTCAGTATGCAGCATGTAAGTCTTAAACCAACTTAGAATAGGTAAACTTCTGATGGCATCAGCCCACAAACATGGTCAGTTTAACTCACACAATCGTGCACTCTCTTTTTTTTTAATACGGTGCTACATTTAAAATGTGACATGTTTAACTTAAAAGATCAGATTTCTCATTTCTTCTGAAGAATGAGAAGTCCTGGAAACATTAGGTCCACATGGTAATAATCAGCTGGAGCTAAGAAGTGAGTAGCTGACTTAATGAGGTAGAGAATATTCTCTTCCCTAGTCTACCTCAGCCCCTTCCACACAGGCACACATTCCCGCACCCACACGGTCAGTGAGTGCACACACAGTAAACAGAATGACTTCGCTTACTATGTCACCAACCTGACCCTGTCCAGATAACCTACCTTTGTTCTTTGCTAATTCTAGATCTGAATCTTAGCCCATCATCTACCAATATCCTAGTTGGAGTCAGCTGTTAATGCTTGTTCTCACTCCTTATCAGTGTCCCCTTTTCTTTAACTAGCATAGTCAGCTTCTAGTTGACTTTCCAACATGGTCCTCTCCACATCGTTGACACACTTTGAGTGGATGCCTCAACCATCTTCCAGCCCTGTAGTCATTGTTTCAAGAGAAGAGCAGAATTTTCAGAGGGGCCACCCAAGAGCCAGAAGGCTGTCAAATTCCTGTGAAACGAAAACCATACGTATTGAGTGATGGCATAAATTAAAACTTTTTCTGAAATATGTTCTACAACTAATTGCAGTGTTCTGCTTTGAAATTTTTGCTTTTTTTCATATATGTTATTTTTCACAAAAAAAAGAAGGAAAATAAGTCAACTGTGATGGTAAAAAAAAATTTAAGCCTTCTAGCCTCCCATATTTTGAAACAGCTAGGAGGAAAAAATCTGAGAAGATCGTATGGTAGCCCATGACAAACTCTGGGGTCTGTCCTGTAACTACTTGTTGAAGAGCACATTGAAAGCTATTGCTTTTTTATTTCTTTGCTTTGTATATATGCTATACTATACAATAAAAAAGTTTAAAAAATTAACACTTTTTTGCATCATCAATTTGTATTTTCTACCAATCATATTCATTGCAACTACCACTTATATCAGTTATTTTGTATTCTCCAGATCCAGAAAATGGCAATTAATAGAATCTGCACAAAAGAAGAATCCAAAGAATACATTTTTCTCTTTAATAGACTGGTATAATATTTAAAACAGAAAAATTAGTCAGTATTCAACAATAATCTCTGCATTTATCCCCACTACATCTCCATCTAAAGGATAATCTGAAAAATAACAAAGAAATGTAGAGTCCTCGGCACAATTCTGGCATACACTTTAAAAGCATTGTTGATAGGCAAAAATACTAAAACACGAAACAAATGTGCACCATATTAAATGGTAAGCACAACTTGATCTCTGTGTATCTGTTAGGTGTTATCAAAGGAATCCTGTAAGATGCTAACCAGTTGAAAAGGTCAACAGTTAGCAGAATTGCTCATTGCCAAATTATCTGTGTAGTTGTCTTATAAATGATCGCTTAAGTAAGTTCTTTTAACTACCTGGCTCAGTCTCAATCTGCCTTATAAGAAATTCTGTTCATTAGCTAGCAATGTTCTAGCAACACCCTAACATGTGTACACTCACACACATTACTTCACTCAGAAAGTAATTTGTGGTATCTCCAATAAAAGTCCGGAAGACTCTTCCCTGGGAGTTAGTTATTCTGGTGTGCATTGAGAGTCACCCCAGAGTTTCCGTGTTCAGAAACCTTTTCCATTGCATCGGTTGAAGGTATTGCCTATTCAAATGTTTTGACCCATGTAATGGAAGCAAGACTGTTAATGAAACAAGTTCCTATGATTGAAATATAAGCCATTGACTCCTAGAAGCTCCAAATTGTTTCACTGTGCCTTTTCCTTTGGATCTTAAATACCACTGCCTGATGCTATATGTCTTTAACTATTACTGCTTTAAATTTACTTAAGGGTGCTGTCTAATTTCAGTTTTGCATATGGCAGTTTAGGAAGCAATATAAAAAATGAATCAAGTGGATGAGTGAATACATGAGCCTAGTAATCAATCAGAAATTGCAAAGAAAAGCAGAACTTGGAAAAGTTGTTAAAAGAACGTTTCCATAGAAAAGTTCATGAAATGCTTGACTCATCTGTTCTCATGAACAAAGATTCAAGGTTAGACAAGAAAAGTACCTGATTATTAGACACTTTTCCACATTAATGGAAACAAGTTCAACTAAAATCTAAGTGCTAAGAAAACTGTTTTTCTACCTTTGGCAAGATATAAACACCAATTTATTGTGGATTCAGCTGTGTGCATTATCTAGCACTAGGATTAATCATTGCTCTTTCCCTGAGCACATCCTGACTGCATGGAGGGTGGAGACGAGGGAGAGGATGATGAAACCTCAGGAAGGGATGAAAGAAATTCAGTCTGAGATTTGAAATGTGTCACAGTTATCTACAATGAAGATACAGTACATGAGGAGTTAAGATAAAAACATTACTGAAAAAACAGCTAACTTCAAATTTCGCCAATGATATCAGACCCTGCCACAGCAAAGAGTTAACTCAAAGCTGTACTTGGGGCCACAGTATTAGGAAAGGAAGTCAGCAGTACTGAAGACAAAATTGTCTAAAATATTTTGGCTTCAGTTGGAACAAAAATAACATTCTCTTTTAAGGAACTGATATTGTGGAGACTTGATGATATTCTAGGAAATGAACATGAGATAATGTTTTCAAAATAGCCCCATGATAATGTCAATGAGTAATTTCAGTTCTTATCACCACATTACGTGATTCATAAGCAGTACTGATACTGAGGCAAGGAAAGGTGTCAGAATATTTTTTAAAAAAAGAAAAAAGAAAGAAAGAGAAATCAATGCCTCCCTCTCTCTAAGGAAAACAGCTGATGAACAGCCGCCCCCAATGAATGAAAACCTAACACTGCTCACTCATAGGAGAAAAATGTCCGAAAACAATTTTCATTGTTTCTCAGCAAATGCTGAGCCAAGTATCTTGGTCCAATGCCCATCAACATACATATGTCCAGCTTCATCATCAGAGAGAAAGTCATGGAAACCAGTGTCCTGCATCATTAAAACTGGAAGGGGCTTTAAAGAGCACCTGGCCCATGCCCAAAATGACAGATGCCCAGAGATATCAAGTAACTTCCCTCAATTACACAGCACTTAAATTACAGTCTGTAGGATCAGATCTTCTCCTTTCTCCTTAGTCTATTTCCCCTTTATTTTTCTTTTTTTCTCCATTTTATTGTGGTAACGTATGTATATAACATAAAATTTGCCATTTTAAACATTTTTAAGTATGCAATTCAATGGCATTAATTATATTCACAATGCTGTGCTCCCATCACCACTACTCAATACCAAAACTGTTTCATCACCCCAACTAAAAACCCTGTATACATTCAGCTCATCCAACCCTCCCTCCTTCTAACCTCTGGTAAGAAGAAATCTATTTTCTGTCCTTTTGAATTTGCTTAATCTAGATATATCATATAAGTGAACTCACACAATATTTGTCCTTTTGTATCCAGCTTATTTCACTTAGCAAATGTTTTCAAGGTTCATCCATGTCATAGCATGTATCAGGACTTCATTCATTTGCATGACTAAATAACAATCCGTTGTATGAATACACCACATTTTGTTTATCCATTCTTCTGTTGATAGATGCTTGGATCATTTTTTACCTTTTGGCTATTGTGAGTTATGCATGAACACTGGCATACAAAAATCTGTTTGGGTCCCTATTTTCAATTCCTTTGAGTTTACCTAGGAGTGGACTCACCAGGTCATGTGGTAATTCTATATTTAACTTCTTGAAGAACTGGCAAATTGTTATCCACAGCTGCAGCTCCACCAGTAGTGTTCCTTTCTTCTACTTGTCACTTTCTGCTTTTTTATTTTTCTTAATAATAGCCATCCTAGTGGGTGTGAAGTGCCATTTCATTGTGATTTTGATCTACATTTCCCTAAAGCCTCCTCTTCTTTTTAAAACAATCCTCTTTTTTAAAGGAGATTTAGATTGGGGAAGAAATATTGCTAAATCCTGTTGCAAATCCACAAAAATGCAAAAAGCTACCCACCCTGATTCCACTGTCTCACCTCCCACCCACGTCTCACACATTGTAGTTCTCAGGATCTGGAATGCCTCATCATCTCTGCCTACTTTTGAGGTTTCACTTTTTTCTTTGGTGGCTCTTTCCATCCTCTAGCAAGAGTTAGGGGCTCCCTTTGAATACTTCCTACAGTTTCTTATATTTCCCTGTGTCACAGCATTTATTGCCTTGTTTTTTTTTAATGCAATTTTACTGAGATATATTATATATTCACATACAATATAATCATCTAAATTGTACAATCAGTGGTTCACAGTATCATCATGTAGCTGCGCATTTATCATTGTTTTTTTAACCATTTTATAACCTTCCTTTCTCCTACCACATCTGAAACAGAATGATTTCTTGGAAGCAGTGCTTTTATATTATTTACCTTTGTATCCGCTATTACCCCTAGCCCATAGTAAAGATCAATAACTTTTTATTGAATACATAAATGAATATTACCAAATAGTTGACTCTCTGGATATGCGGAAACAGCAGACAGCCAAAGTAACATGATACAGGATAATATATCCATGCTGAACAAATATTTGCAACAAGCAAACTCACTGCCCTCCCCCTGCCTACGTGGGACATGACTCCCAGGGGTGTGGATCTTCCTGGTGACATGGGACAGAAACCCTAGAATGAGCTGGGACTAAGCATCAAGGGATGGATAAAACCTTCTCGTACAAAAGGGGAAAGAGAGAAATGAGACAAAATAAAGTGTCAATGGCTGAGAGATTCCAAACAGAGTCGAGAGGTTATCCTGGAGGTTATTCTAAGCATTAGATAGATATCACCTTTTTAGTTAAGGCATAACAGAGAGGCTGGAGGGAACCGCCTGAAAATGTAGAGCTGTGTTCCAGTAGCCTTGTTTCTTGAAGATGATTGTTTAATGATACAGCTTTCACAATGTGACTGTGTGATTGTGAAAACCTCATGTCTGATGCTCCTTTTATCTACCTTATCAACAGATGAGTAAAACATATGGAATAAAAATAAATAATAGGGGGAACAAATGTTAAAATAAATTTAGTAGATTGAAATGCTAGTGATCAATGAAAGGGAGAAGGGGTATGGTATGTATGAATTTTTTTCTGTTGTCTTTTTATTTCTTTTTCTGAATTGATGCAAATGTTCTGAGAAATGATCATGATGATGATATGCAACTATGTGATGATATTGTGAATTACTAATTATATATGTAGAATGGAATGATCATATGTTAAGAATGTTTGTGTCTGTTTGTTGTTATATATTTTTTAATTAAAAATTAATTTTTAAAAAACCTATAGCTTGCCTGTATTAAGATATGATCTTAAAATGGACTGGAATAAATACTCATTTGAATGGAAAAAATAATATTAATTGTCAATTTTTTTTATTTCTAGATATAACTTTATCAAAAAATACTCGTAAGGGAATTAGGACCTAGATTGTAAGATTTTGCAGTAGTCACATTTGTTTATAAGCTTTAATTATTGTTTCTAATTTCTGAGAAGCTTTGCTCTTTGTATGTAACTTAGTAGCTTTGTAGAGCTTTGGGAAGTCTTTGTGACACTTTAGAATGAAAAAGTTCTCCATCTCTAAAAAAATATATGTGATTTGGTGCTACACAATAATTTAATTTAAATATTTAAATTTTTTTTAAAAATGAAAACTTCTATAAGCTCCCAAACATATATAGTTATGCCTATTATTTAACTGCAACCTACTCTCTGTCTTTTCTTTCACCTGCCCCTCTGCCCCAAATGCACTTCCCCTGTATCTGCACCCTGCCCAGCCATGTTAAAGGTTCAGCTCAGTCCCTTGCCCTGACCTCCTTGACAACCAAGGGGCCCTTTATCATGCCCTCCTCTGAGGTCTAGTAGCATTTTAGCTGTACCTCTCTTGTGCTAGTTACTCCTTAATTGATTACATTCTACTTATTTAAGTAGATGTTTTATTTCTACTAATCTCACTAAGCAACTTGATGGAAAAGTCTTTCTCTTTCTGCCCTGAAAATATCTAAAACAGTGCCTTGCCCACAGCAGGTCCTTACTAAACAATACCCAAATTGCTAAAACAGGAAGTTTGGATTCATTCCTTAAAGACAAAAAGCTGAAAACTAGGAAATCTTCATGTAAAGATAAAGAGGTGGTCCTGTTCACCTGGAACATTCTATGAATGTCTGATCTGTCTCAGATAGATCCAAAGGTGATGGAGAACAGTGTGGAACACTGAGCCAACCTATCATGAAGGGCTTTTTATGGCAGCTGGATAAAGAAGGTGTCTAACTTGGGTCAGAAGTCAGAAAAGAATTCCTAGAAGAGGTGGCTGCTGAGGTGAGGCTTGAAGATTAAATTAAACACAGAGAAGGAAGGGCATTCTAATCAGAGAGCTGCCTGGGTGCAGGCACAGAGGGGAGAAAATGGGTACTATTTGGAAATGCAAGGAGTTGGACTTTAGGGTAGGAGACTTGGAATTAGAAGAGAAGTCTAAAAATGCTGCTCAGGCCATACAGGGTTTTATATTTCTTGCTACCAAGCATCTTTCTTTTCCCAGAGGAATGGGGAGCAAATGAAGGATTTCATGAACTATAGTAACATGATGGCTCAGACAACAGTGTGGGAAGAGCATTGGAGGGTCTTAAACAGGAAGAAGGATTATGGCTACTGCAGTAATCTATGTAAAATGTAAGCAGCTTTAGAGAGGAGAATATGAAAGTCAGTGATTTTAAGGTTATTATGACTTAGTGTTTTATTAGAAATGGGAATGAGGAGAGCAGGAAGGCTGAAGAGAACATCAAGGATAATTACCAAATTTCTGTCTTAAGCAATAGGGGAGGTAGTGATATTCACAAAAATGGACAATGCAGAAAATAGAGGAAATTGAAGGGGAAACATAATGGATCAAGTTTAAAATATGTTGTGGCTGAGTTGTGTAAGGAACATCAAGTGCCTGAAAAGTAAGCAGTTGGTTACATAGATTCAGATCTTAGGAAAGATATTTCAGATCCATATGTCATCCTAAAGGTGATGATTGAATTAATAGGAATAGATGTGGGATTCATGAAATACTTCAGTTTAAGGGAAGACAGAGGAATAAAGATGAAAGACCTTCAGAGTTGTTGAGAAGTTGCATTCAGAGATGTAGGAAGAAAACCAAGAGATAACAATTCATGGAAGCTAGAGAATGTTTCAAGAAACAGAGCCAGTGGCCAACAATGTAAAATGCTGCCAAGATATGCCAGAGACCCAGGTTTGATTCCTGGTGCCTGCTCATGCAAAAAAAAAAAAAAAAAAAAAAAAAAAATGCTACCTGCTCAAAAAAAAACATGCCACCAAGATATCAGGTGAGATAAGGACTCAAACAATGGCCATTGCATTAGTCATAGGCAGGTTTTAGTGACCTTGAACTGTTTCTGTGGAGTGATAGGAGCTGAAGGCAGGCAATGGGTTAGGGAGTAAATGGAAGTTGAAAGTGTGAGCTAAACGAATGTAGGGGATTTTTTAGAGACTTGACTTTGAAATGAAAGTGTGAGAAGGGGCCAAAATTAAAATGAGACACAAAGCGGAGGAAGTTTTGTGTTGTGTGTGTGTGTGTCTGTCTGTTTAGTATTATTTGTTAGGTTTTTTTTGAATAGTTGTAAGAGTCCTAACCATATGCCGTGAGAAAAAAGCTGGCAAGAAGCTAACCAAACAGAAGTAGGATAAAGAATGGAGGGAACTCTTAAGGAGGCATGTGGGGAGAGAAGAGTTAGTGTTAGATAAGAAGGAAACCTCCTTAAATTCCTTAGAGGGGTGCAACAATAGATTGAGGCAGGCAAGAAAAAATAAGAGGAAAGTGAAGAGAAGATAATTGAAATCATTCAGTCTGAGGAGCAGAAAGAAGAAAGAATAAAGAAAACTGAACAGAGCCTGAGGAACCTGTGGGATACCATCAGCATGCCAACATATGCATTGTGGGAGTTTCAGAAGGAGAAGAGAGAAGGGGGCAGAGAGAATATTCAAAGAAATAATGGCTGAAAACTTCCCAAATTTAATCAAAGACATGAATATACACATCCAAGATAATCAATGAACTCCAAACAGGATAAATTGAAATAGACCCATGCTGCAGCATATTATAACGAAACTGCTAAATGCCAGAAATAGAGAGAACTGTAAAAGCTAGAAGAGAGAAGTAATATTTCATGTACAAGCATGCCTCAGTAAGATTAAACACCAATTTTTCATTGGAAACCATGGAGGCAAAAAAGGCAGTGGGATGATATATTTAAAGGGCTGACAGTAAAAAATTGCCAGCCAAGAATTCTATAGTTAGCAAAACTATCTTTCAAAAATGAGGGAGACTGTACACATCAACACTCTGTCTCTATGAGCTTGTATATTTTCCTTGTAGTCACTATGGGGCTTATATTTTAACATACTAAATCTATAATAATCTTATTTGCTTTGATACCAACTTAACTTCCATAGTATACACAAACTCATACTCCTCTGCCCACCTTACATAGTTCCTGTTACAAATGACATATTTATTATTTGATGAGTCCAAAACTACTCATTTATCATAACATTTTATGAATTTGTCCTTTAGATCCTATAAAAACTGGTAAGTGAAGTCACAAACCAAAAATACAATAGCATTGGCATTTATATTTACCTATGTTGTCACCTTCCCTGGAGATCTTTATTTCTTCATTTGGCTTTTATCTCTTATCTATTGTCTTTTCCTTTCAACTTGCTGAACTCCCTTTACCATCTCCTGTAGGACTGGTCTAGAGGTGAAAATCCCTTCAGCTTTTCCCATCTGGAAATGTCTTAATCTCTCCCTCATTTTTTTTTTTAAATCTACAAATGTCCTATTAAAAATTATGATTTGCTTCCTGGTGCCCACCCATGTGGAAAAAAAAAGGACCGTTTCATGAATTTGTGTGTCATCCTTGCACAGGGGCCATGCTAATCTTCTCTGTATTGTTTCAATTTTAGTACATGTGCTGCTGAAGTATGTAAGGAGGGGGTGTAGGGGTATACTGATGTTTTCTGTATGGGGTTTGTATTATTTTGTAACTACCCTGTAGTGTGAAAGTATTTCCAAATAAAAAAATTAGGAAAAAAAGAGAAAGAGATACTTAACAGACATCATAACCAATCACAATATATGTACCTCATTTGGATCCTGATTCAAACAAATTTTAAAAAAACGAAAAAGTTAAAAGACAATCAAGGATGTGAAAATCCCTGAATGTCAAATGGTATTAGGGAATTACTGTTAACTTTTTTGCTGACATAATGATATTGTGGTTAAATGTTTAAGTGTCCTTATCTTTTAGAGTTCATACAGTACTTCCAGATAAGGTAATATGATTTCAAGGATTTGTTTTAAAGTCATCTGTGGGTGAGAGAGGGGCCATAGATGAAACAAGATTGAGGAAAACTAGACAATTATTGCAGTGATAGACATATGGAGATTTATGATACAGTTGTTTTTACTGTTCTATCAGTTTGAAATTTTTTTTAATTAAAAAATTTATTTTTTAAAAACTGGAAGAAAAAAATGAAACAATCTTGCAGAATGAAAAAAGAAATATCTAAAGATTTATAGACTGATTACAATAGCCTTATAAGCCTGGCTAAAGTTGAAGACAATAAATTTGTTAGAATAAAGTTGAGTGATTTTGTTCTGCTAGCACCCAGAAGCTTAGATGCAAAAGAGGAGAAGGTATCCAGTTTTATTGGTACAGGGTAAGGATCTTAAAGGATATGATGGCCGAAGTTACAAGGGATGTGATGTTATTGAATAGAGAGTACCTGAAGCATTAAGCCATCATCCGGTCTAGTCTGGAAAGGAAAGAAGTAAAAACAGGGAAGTGACTGATAGACGGGGAGAACAAAGAACAGGAAGCCTCAAAGAAAGCAGGTGGCTGGAAAATGGGGGTGAGAAAGCTGGAAGGATAAGAAGCTGTAGTTAGCAAGCCAATCTCTGGAGTTTAAGATTTCAGTGCTGGGTGATGACAAGGTCAAGTGTAATTTGTAAATGCCAATGAAGTGCCTATGTAAACGGATGGCTGAAGCGGAATGGAGATGAGACTCAACAGAATTAAGAATTCTAATAAGAAAAATTTAAGATAAAAATAAAGAATTAAGAAAGTTTTGAAATTGTAAGGGTTAGCTGCTACATGGGTCCTAAAGGAATCTTGAAGTCTCCCATAATGACATAGTTACGCTATAATTCCTATAAAGACAAAGCTTATAATTGTTTGTTTGTTTGTTTTTACTTAATATCTACCCAGCACCTTGTGCAGTACTTGCTGCAGAGGAGGTGCCTCCAAAATGGTTGTGAAAATGCATAAATGGAAGGACTCTGTCCCTAATTGCTTCATTATAAGCTTTGGAATTTCCATTCACCACTGGGAGAGTTGGGAGAGGGAGGAGGGAATGGAGAGAACAGATGAATGAATAAGCACCAAAGCAGGATTCAAAGAGCAAAAGAAATATTAGAAGGAAAAATAAAAGAGAGAGAAATATTAAAAGGAGTTTACCTTATTAGTCATTTGTGTGTGAACTGATAGATGAGCTGTGACTGAGTTAATAACTGTCTTTGAAGACAGGAAGGTGCTTTCAAGGGAGGGAAAAACAATAGAACATTGCTTGTCTAGTGCCCTGGACAGGTGTGTTTTGGTAGGACGGGGCCAGTCCCCTGTGGCTCCTCTGGATCACAGCAGCCAGAGGTCAACTCCAGTTCAGAAGCCAACAGGCAGGGCAAAGAATCCTGGCCTCCAGGAACCCCTGAACTCTGCAGGGGAATCCAATAAACTCCTCACCCTGCAACCAGACTATCTGGCCTGTCCTCTCAAGGGCAATTTAGAATTTTTGAGAATAAAGTAGGTTCTTATAATTGAGAACATATACCACCACCATTCATTCAGTCATTTTTTCATTTATTTGACAAGTCCTGGTTATCCAGAAAATAAAAAGAGGGAAAATAATTTAAATTGAAAGAAATGCTTTAGAAAGGGCACTTAAAAAGAACTTTAAACCCATAAAAGAATTGGACACTAAATCAGGTTTCAAGGAAAATTCCTATTATTATCTCAAACTCTGGTTGGGATTCTTACTGGCCAGACACTGGGCCATGCGCTTTGCGTTAATTCTCATGTTATCATCACAGCAGCCCTGTGATCCAGGTATGATTGTCATTCCCATCTACAGGTGAGGAAAGAGGCTTGAGTTTAAATGACTTCTCCAAGGTTACACAGCCAGTAAGAAACAGAGCCAGGTCCAGCCGACACTGCAGCTCAGGCTCCTGACCTCCTGACCTCCTGACCTCCTGACCCTAAACTGCTTTATTAAACCCTATGAAGGTCACAGTAGGGAATAAGTGTAGCTCCCAGGACAGATGCACAAGGCATGATGCAAAGGGTGGAGGGTCTGAACTTTTGAAGAGGTAGGAATATAAAGTACAGTAGTTTGTATAACCTCTCTCTGGTCTGTGCTCTGACATTCATGCAATTCCTCTTTCCAGCAGAGAAAGGAAAGGCTGTGTGGGGCAGCTGTGTAAGGGACAGGTTGTGGGCAGAGATAATCATCCCAGGGATTGCTTAGGCCACTGCCTACCAAAGAGCAGGAATGAAAAATGAGGAACTCCAGTCCCGAAGCCCTTGAGACTTTATTTCCTTGTGAATGGAAGGGACTAGTATGTAAATAAGGGCTTTGCATTAGCCAGACATTCTTTTGAGTCCAGTTTATCTGTGGGGTGAGTCATTTCCTTTATAAAGCAAGAATTAAAAGAGATAGAGGCTCATAATCATTGCCCAGCACATACCTTCTTCAGAGATCTTTTCATTCAAATAGCAAGAAGGCAAAGGACTCCTCCTTTGACAAAACAGTAATATCATTTTGCAATACTATACACTCTGGCAAGTTAATATCCTCATTCAGTAGAGAGGAATGAACAAGGGAGATAAACCCACAGATGAGATGGTAGAAGGGAGGCCACAGGTCCAGCTGGGTTAAGCTAACAAAGCAACCTGAATAACAAGAAGTCTTTGAATGACTCAGGTAAGGTTTCTCTCCTCCAAACAAGTTTAACCTCACGTTATCTGTAGCAGAAAAGATACTCATAAACCTTAGGAAGAAGTCTCAAAGCGGCTTATGGACAGAAAATGGAAAAGGAAGCAAGCCATGGGTTTATCCACAGATGAGCACAGGGACTTGAGCTTTTGAACTGAAGGACAAATAAAGTAATATCTGGGGGTGATCCAAAAACAGAGCAAGAAAATGACTGGCCTCTTCTCCCAATGCCTACTGTGGGTCTAGTCCAGCCCCTGAAACAGATTTATTAGTGATGTTCCTTTTTCTGGAGTTAAAGATCCCTGAAGGAGAATTTGGACATATCAGGGATGATTCATTTTTCAGCAGTTCAAGATTGGATCCAGAGAGTGAAGTGGGGAGGAAGAAGGCAAGTAGAAACTGAAGAACATTTCCATTGCCTAGGGGACTACTGAGGCCTAATTCACCTGCAAATATGTCCATTAAAGCCTCAGACCCAACCACCCCTCCAATGTCCACATTCACTAATGTGCAAAGCTAACTGGAGACAACCAAGACCAAAGTTTAAAGGCCTTGGGATGCCCTGCATAATACAACAAAATATTATTAAGCATTTGCTACATGCTAGGTAAGCACTGTGCTAGGAGCCAAGGTCACAACAATAATCAAAACTCACGATCTCCCTGTTCTCATGGAACTGCAGTCCAAGGGAAGGACGGTGAGTTCATTAGACTCATCAAGTTCCTGACACCGAAGTTGCTAAGGTTGTGCTTTGGAGGAAAACTCAAAACAATCCTAAGCCATTTGTAAGTCTTTACTTAGGGGAATTAAACTGGCTTGCTGTGTTTTGGGGAAAGTCATCTTTAAGTGATTTTTTGAAATACTCAAAACTTTAAGGAAAAAGTTTTGAAAATATTTCCCCATGACAAAAGCTGTTATTATTTCTATTCTATTTTCATTTCAAATCTAGAATCATTTCATTGATTAGAAGAAGAAAAAGAAGAATCTAGGGGGAAATTTTTGAGAACTTATCAGGTTGTTCTCGAGTGCAAGAAACAGAAATCCCCTCCTCCAAATCACTGAAAAAAAGAGAAGCTGGTGATTCTTGGCTGACAGTAGCATCTAGCTGTGTGAATTGACTTTGAGACCCTTTATTGTTCTCAGTATAATCTATTGGGAATACATACTGCTGTTAAAAGTTTTTTCAAATAATAGTTGCTTGGGAAAAAAAAAAAAAAAGACCTTGTCAAATTGCTAATTTTCTTGTTCTGAGTCAATAAGTTTCTAGATCATCATTTGTATTTTTCCCAGATCGATCCAAGATGGATGAGAAGAGCTGAGAAAAGGACTCCATAAATACTGCTTGCTTAAAATAATCTAGCTTCTCTGATATCATTAATTAACCCTGCAGAACTAGTAGAATAGCATCGTTCTTGTAGAGGTAAGCGCTGTGAAGTCCGGTAGGGAAGCCACATAATCACCCACTATCAATTGGTTTTATGCAGAAGAGTCGGTATTCTGAAGACTAAGAAAGCACTGGTTTCAACAATTTCAAAGCCCCCCCCCTTTTTTTTAAATTTGGAGATATTTTATTAAGATCAATATTTTTCCATTACATTTGTTTATAATTTTTTGCTAGTCAAAAAGGAAAAAATAATAAAAATTTTTATCTTTCAGTAGTTAACAACATAGTTTTGTAAATCTGAGTTTACGTGTTTGTCAATTTAGATGCCTTCATCATTGCACTACACCAGGAACTTCACCCTTAAGAGCAAAAAAAGAACTTTCATATTGATTAGTAAAAACATGATGAAAGAAAAAGAAAAAAGAAAAAAAGGATACCTCAAGTACATCTTTTTATTTTTATTTTATTGTGGCAACAGGTATACCACACAAAATTTCCCACTTTAGCCACTTTCTTGTGATGCAATGACATTCATCACCATCCATTATCAAAACTTTTTTTACCAGCCCAAATGGAAATTCTGTATCTACCATCTTTTTATTTTTAACTGACTCTATTGTGTCAATTAGGAGGGTATAGAATGCCCATTCTTGTCTTGGACTTTTAATATATTAACCTTTAAATAGTAAACAGTTCCTCTTCTCTCAAATATTAGCTGACATTCCATCTTGAGAACAGGTTGTTTAAAGATCTGCTAAGTGAGGAGCATAATACCCCACTTTTTAAGAAAAAGTGATGCTAGATTTATGAAGCAATGGATTAAAAAAGCAAAAAAAAGTGGTAAATGCTGCTTTCCAAAACAAATGTAACCCATGTGTTATTTTTTACCATTATCCACTGCCCTCAATGAGAAAAGCTCTTCTTTGCAGTCCATTTATACACAAGATCTATGTAATAATTTAACTACTTTACTATAGAAAGTGTCCTAAAGAAATAAATATTTATATGTCTATAAAGATTATTAGCAAAACTAAACTCTTTTATTCTGATTTTTCATGAATTGAAAAATTGCAGTAAATATTTGGAGTTCATCTGTCATGAGTTTTATTTCCAGGTTCCAAATAGATTCATATGCCAAGTACAAATGCATCTCCTTTCTGTTTCTGGTACTTGTTCATATAAAGGGATCTTACCTTATTGAATAGAAGAGACTGGCACAGAGAATCTTCCCAGTCCTAGATTTGTGTATCTGTTGCATTTAAATTGGTACACTTTCTCATGCCTATTTCATTAATAAGCAATTCAGAAGACTATTTGAGATGATTCTGCATCTCCAAAATGTCTAAGATGTAAGCATTATCACACCAAAATGTACCTGAATTCAAGTGGTTCCTTATGAAAAGACTGAGTCAAGTTCACTCAGGCAATGAACAAACAGTTGTGACTGAATTCAATAGTTACGGTTCATACAATTTTCTTGTTTAAAGCACTGATTTTCTTTCAAACCAACCGAGTCTTTTTTCCCTAAAAGACTCATGAGGTAGATGTAACTTTTAACACAAAAGTCAACAAAAACTGCACACACACAAGACTTGTTCATTGACAATCAGTTTTGAATGGTATTAAAACTGATTTTTTTTCTATTTAAATAAAAATCCTGGATTACCATGAAGAAATAACATTCACTCTCACTTCTTTGAAGAACAGGGACAGATTTGAGCACTGATTTATATTAGGAAAAAAAATTGTAAGTATGCAAGTGCTTTTAAAAAATGTAAGTGGGATTACACATGAGGCCTCTACAAAAATAAGTATTGGTAGAACATAACACCATTCAGCACAAATTAAAGAGCAGAAGAGAAGTTACAAGAACTCTTACGCAACAAATAAAAGCAGATCAAATTCTACTTTCAAAGTGTAATTTTTAAATAGTTGAAAACATGACTCATACAAATGTAGAATGAACACGTGTTAACTCAGATTCAACTCATTGATGAGGACGCTAGCAGGATGGTAAAGCTGGTTCTAAGGGCGTGTGAGGACCTGGATATTTATGGAAGTTTGAAAAAAAAGAAGAATGTATGAATAAGCAAGCTGGTTAAAGATAAAAACTGGTTAATGTCCTAAAGAAAATAAAGCCTTAATCTTTGGGGTTATCTTCTACATAATATAACAGATATTATAGAATATAACAGACAGAAACCTGCAAATTAATATGTAAATTCATAGTCTGGGCCCTCTCAGCAGAAAACAGCACATCAAAGGAAAGATACTCTTCCTTAGATAATTATATAATCCCTGGTAGCCTTGTAAACATTTTTCCAATGTGCCCTTGATAGGATATGCTGTCCTCTCTTTCTAAGTTTTAGATTTTTTTTCTTAACACCTCAGATGTTGTGTTTAAATCAAATGAGAATAAATGCTACAGGTCAGAAGAATCATTATTGAAAAGTAATTCCAAATCTGGGCCCCTGGAAGCTATTTGTGGAAATGAATTTTAACTTCTTTTTTCCTACCCCTGTTTTGAAACAAAGATTCTTCATCTGTTGAGCCAGTGGCTTTGCCTCCTTTTTGCCTCTTTCTTTACTAGCAGAACCTGGCTCTCTTCCCTGTACACTGGCACAAATTATGCAAGTTACTATCCTACTCTTCAAACACTTAAAGAAATGCCATACCATGCCACACTAATGTCCAACACAGCTTTCACCTGAAAAAAAAAATGCTCCTTTTAAGTAAACATGAAGAAATATCACTTTCTTATTCTTTCCATAGCATAATTTTTGACAAATCAAGTCTCTTTCAGTAATCACCCTCATTTTATTGGAAAGCCAATACTCTCCTTCAAACTAAATGATCTCTGAAACTTTAACTTCCTCCTAAGTCTTATTTTCCATTTCTAAATTTCCTTCTAGGTGTCTAAATTTTTTCTTAATTTGCTAGATTAAAATGCCTTCTTAGTAGAGATATGAATGAAGCTGATTTGCATAGACTAAGGTAAAGCAGAATACAGAGTAAAGGATGATATGGTCCATATTTTAAAACTTCAACTTCTGTGTGAGACCCAAAGATGAGATGTGTATTTGGTGCAAAATTTATATTTTGGATAGTGCATTTCCTAATTTAACTTGTATGGTCAGTTTCATTGAACACCATAGGGCTGCTACACAGGCCCTTGGAAAGGGTGGGCCTGCTGCTTTCTAAAGCCCTGCAGATAAATGACTCTCACTGAAATCTAATGGAATTTGCCCTGAAGGTTTTCAAAATGGTTTGGGTCTGATGACCCCTGTATTCCTTCCAATTTCTCCCTGTGGAAATGGGAACATCTATCATATGTCTCCTTTGTATATTGGCAGCAGATAATTTGTTCTGAGTTTTACAGGTCCAGAGCCAGAGGAGAATTTTGCCTTAGGACAGATCATGCCTGTAGCTGACTTAGAGATTTTGTACTTTTTCTGGTTTTGTATTGTATTTGTATTGCTACCCAGTTGGTTTAAGCCTTTCTTATTTTGGTATGGAATGAATGTATTTTGCATTTGGAAAGAACATGTCTTTTGGGGGTCCAAAGTCTGGAATGTGCTCCGGAAACACATATATACTTCCAGAAAAGCCATGTCCTTTAATCCTCATTCAATACAGGTGGGTGGGATCTTCCTGATTGTTTCCATAGAGATGTGACCCATCCAATTGTGGGTGCTAACTTTTGATTAGATGGTTTCCATGAAGTTGTGTCTCCACCCATTCAAGGTAGGATTGCTTACTGGAGTCCTTTAAGAGGGAACCATTTTGGAAAAAGCTATGAACCAACAGAGCCCACAGAGACAGAGACCTTTGGAGATGCATAAAGAAAATGCCCCCCAGGAAGCCACTGAAGAAGCCTTGAGAGAAAGCTAGCAGAGGCTGCCATGTACCTTTCCAGCTGGGAGAAAAGCCATGAATGTCATGGACTTCTTGAACGAAGATATTTTCCTGGATGCCTTAGTTTGGACATTTTTATAGCCATGTCTTAATTTAGACATTTTCACAGCCTTAGAACTGTAAATTTGCAACTTAATAAATTTCCTTTCAAAAAGCAGTTCCATTTCTGATATATGGCATTTGGATAGCTTTTACAAACTAAACCATGCTCTAATAAATATTTAAAGAAATGATGAAATTACCTTTCCTTTGCCTACTTACACCTCTCAGAGTAAACAATTAGACTTTAGTGGTAAACAGGTTGAGCATAGGTGAAAGATGCAAAGACTCAGTAGAGAATTTTAAATGAAAAACAAGTAATGGCAAAGAGGCTTCAGACTAGGGATTTTGTTGTTTGCTTGGTATGTGTTGGATTTTGTGATATGATCTGTGCCATTTTAATAATGTTCCTGATCTCTTGCAGTAACCATGGCACCAAGCTAGGAAGCACTGGCCTCTGCCTGCAATGCACACAGTCTGAATTTCCTCACAAATGAGTCCCATGAAGACCAAAAGGAAAGGAAAGGCTTAGCATGTAAATGTCTCATTAGCCTGAGCCTGGGCTTGCTGCCCGGCTCTGATCTAGCTCCCAGTGACTTCTTTTAGGCTTGGGTCCAGGACTTATTTTTGTGGTAGGTCTTGAGGCAATTTATTCAAACCCCATGATATTGTGAAAACTTCAGATTCATCAGCAGAGTCTACAAGAGGGTTGGGGATAGAGAAATAGCCAGAAGGGGAGAGAAAGACAAAATGCCATTAAGATACTTAATGAGGTATAAAGCAGTGCTTCTGTTGGTCAAAACGATTGTGCTCCAACCTGCCAATCAATCTCCAGACCTAAATTCCATCATCAGCCTGAAATAATTAGTCTCCCTAACCTCAAAGAGGGAAACCTCCAGGGTAGGCTTTGGAAAGGGGACAGAGGGCAAGAGGCAGGAAAGTTCTATTTAATGATCACTATCCACATTCCTAACCCTGCACCAGGGGCTTTAGCTAACTGATTCTTCAAAACAACCCTAGGAGGAAGGACAAGAGAAAAGAATCCTGCTGTCAATGTCATCAACTCCCCACACACACACATCCACCGCCTGACCTGTAATTCAGTGGGCAAACCCAGGCCATGCATAAAACTTGGGAAACCAATTACAATACTTGAATTAATTATGTAACTTGAATAAACAACAGACATAATGCTTCCTTTGAACTTGACTCCATCACAAACTCATCAGTTAGGACAGAAGTTCACTCCAAAATGAACTATATGTATGAAGTGTTACTCAGCATTCTTGAAGGGTGAGTGGAGAGCATCCTTCTAGTTGCCTTGGGGCACTAAGCGAAAGGACAGCCATGGCTCCGGGAGAGGTCGTTTTTCTCTTTCCAACCTCTGGCCAGGTCTTGGTCACATCTATGATTCCCCACACACATGGCTCCCACCAAGTTGGGAAGGCTGACTGTTCACTTGGACCAGCAAGCAGAAACTCTCTGTGCTGAAGGAAAGCCAGCAATGAGCAGAGAGCCCAAAGCCAGAGGTATTTTGAAGAAAGAAACTATATTTTAATACACACTAACAATATGCCAATCTGTGAACCTAACAAGCCAAGTACATTGGAAGAATTTGATGGAAACAATGAATTTAAAGCCTTCTTCTTAATTGCTCACCAACTCCTATGGAAGGGATGACCAACATTTATTCATGCAGTCATCTATCCAACATATATTTACTGAGCAGCAGCTATATATTAGACATTGTTCCAGGACCTGAGTAGCAGAGAATGAAACAACAACAACAAAAGAGTTCTTTTATCTTCCTTATTAAAGGAAGAAAATGCTTATTGGTGAAAAATTATAAAATGCAGGAAAAACTGAAAGAAGAAATCACCTGAATACTACCAATCAGAAAAAAAGTACTCATCTTTATAGGATATATATTCTCTTTTTCAATCTATTTTTAATGTGTTTGAATCCATATGTACATAATATTTTCCCCCAAATAATACTATATTGTACACAATATTGTATCATAGCTGCTTTTTTTCATTTGCCATATTGTTAGTTGTATTTCTATATATTTCAGTCTGGTTAAAGACTAATGTCCTAATTTCAAATGTAGAACTAGGAGTATATTTTCTCTTCTCACCAGTGAGATATATCTACCTCATTAGATATGAGGAAGACAAAAAGGAAGATTAAATGGGTCGCCATTCCACCCCACCTCCTGGGTTACCATCCAGGAGAGAGTGGTACTAAAGTACCCCAAAATCTCAGTTGATGGAAGGGAGGTGAGTAAGCAGCATCCTGACAGGCCACCTTGGAGTCCAGGTTCATAGCCTAAGTTTGCCCAACCAAAGCAAGGGTGAGACAGAAGATCCCCTTCAGGGGGTGTAACAGCAACACACAGTCTGGAATGCTTGATTCCTGTAGCAGGTTATCCTGGAGGGAGCCCAAACTTAACTATGGCTCTTATGGAGAACAGTAGGCATGGGCTACTGGGCCCATTTGTAGGTAACCTGCAATTTCTTTCACATTATATATTTCTCAAAACTAATCACATTCTTATTATTCAAGTTGGCGCTTATGCCCAAATTCAATCTATTGCACTTTAGCAAAGTAGCAAAATTTGAGATCTAACTCTTTTATTGATTTAAGAGAAGGGTAGTACCCAAAGAAACCTTCCTTGCAAGATGGATTTGTTTGTGGAGACCAGACCAGACCCCATAAAAATGGAAATTATTCCAGGGGCCATACCACAGTGTGCTGGTTTGAAAGGATGCATGTCCCCTAGAAAAGCCACGTTTTAATCTAAATCCCATTTCATAAAGTCAGAATAATCCCTATTCAGTAATGTATGTTTGAAACTGTAATCAGATCATCTCCCTGGAGATGTGATTTAATCAAGAGTGGTTGTTAAACTGGATTAGGTGACGACATATCTCCACCCATTTGCATAGATACTGATGAGTTTCTGGAGTCCTATAAAAGAGGAAACATTTTGGAGAATGAAGCAATTCAGGGAGAGCAGAGCAGAATGACATAGCCATGAGAAGCAGAGTCCATCAGCCAGTGACTTTTGGAGATAAAGAAGGAAAATACCTCCCAGGGAGCTTCATGAAACAGGAAGCCAGGAGAAGAAGCTAGCAGATGACACCATGTTTGTCATGTGTCCTTCCAGATGAGAGAAGAACCCTGACCGTGTTCATCATGTGCCTTTCCAGATGAGAGAGAAACTCTGACCATGTTCGCCATGTGCCCTCCCACTTGAGAGAGAAACCCTGAACTTCATCAGCCTTCTTGAACTAAGGTATCTTTCCCTGGATGCCTTAGATTGGACATTTCTATAAACTTGCTTTAATTGGGACATTTTCTCGGCCTTAGAACTGTAAACTAGCAAATTATTAAACTTCCTTTTTAAAAAGCCATTCTGTTTCTGGTATATTGTATTCCAGCAGCTAGCAAATTAGAGCACACAGCATCATTTTTAATGATTGTGTCTTTTTCCATTGCATCAGTACACCGAAGTTTATCAATCCTCTTTTCTGGGGAAAAAAAAAAAATTAGCATCCATCTTTTAATTATAACAAATAGCTTTCAGTGAACATCCTTGTCACTAAATATTGTGTATCTGCTTTATTATGGCCTTAAAATAAATTCTTCTAGATAATGTTACCATTTCAAAGGATATAAATATTCCTATGGCTTTTGATTCAGATTACCAAATTGCTCCCTCAGAAAGCTACCAGTCTTTATTCCCATTGGTTTTGTGTGGAGGCATTTAATCCCCTATAACTTTTTCTACACTGGATGTTACCATAAAACAAAATTGCTAATTTGAGAATTAAAGAAATAATTTCATTGTTTTCATTCATATTCCTTTACTATTGATGGGGCTGAATATATTTTTATATGCTTGCTTACTATTTACTTCTTTTGTAAATTAGTTGTTCATATACTTGGTAAGTGTGCTTTATATGATAAGGATATTAACACTTTACATGTATATACTCTGTAAAGGACATGCATATACTTTATAATGTATATACTAAGCCTAATAGGTTTTCTTCTCTTTGTCCTTTAAGTTATTTAAAGGATTCTTTTCTTTACAGGTTGGCTGCATTTATGACTTCTCTAATCATATATCCAAAATACTAGATCATTTTGAAAGAACTCAGTATACAACTCATGATACGAGAGAATTGCAGGGTCATATCAAGCACCCCTTTTCAATTTGCATGCTATTGTCTCATGCTTTTCAATGTTTTTGACTGCATTTAAAATAAGATATTATACATTGCATTCCAGTAAATCTTCTGTGAGTATATTTGTAAACAATACATAAGTAAGCATTTATAATAGCTCACATATAAAAGTGCATATCTATAAATGAAATGCTTATGAAACAATACTATTCTTAATACCTGCCCTTTATAGTGATATTTTTCATCTTTATTTTAAAGCTAGTTGTGACCTAATTAAACTGATTTTGTGAACCATTAAGAAGACCTAACCCACAGTTGGAAAAATACTATCATAATTGAAGATGCACTAGATCCAGAAAAGAGATAGAAGCATGAGTCTTCTCCTTTGTTTTTGGAGTCCAGTTAAATAACAGTCAAGATTATTATAATCATAGCATATTTGAGTGCTTACCATATGCTTATTGCTTGTTTTACATGCATTATCCCATTAGACCTTCATGATTTCCCTATAAGATAAGAATTATCATTGTTCCTATTTGACCGATGTGGAAATGGAGGCAGAAAGATTAAGGAACTTGCTCAAATTCCCCTGGCTAGTACTTGATAAAGCCAGAATTTCAACTGAGCAGTCTGATTCTAGAAAGCCTTGTGTCCTCTGGGCTTCCATTTACTCTGTCACAGACCAGATGTTAGTGCAGGGTACAGTTCCCTACGGGCAGAAGAAAACTAACTGAAAAATTTAGCACCAAAGTCTACAGAAACTTTTGTTGGTTCTGATAAACCACAAAGCACTGGGAGAGGAAGGAGATGGGGGACAAAGAGAAAGGGGTGAATAAATTTCCACCATCAGAGTAGTTGCAGGCAGTTTGCAAAGAATCTGCTGTATTCCACAATCTTCTCTCTCCCTGCCCGAGAAGTGAGTAGAAGAAACAAGAAGTCTGTAAAGTGGAGAATGGAAGGAATATTAGGACAGCAGTTCTCATTTATCTGTCACCTCCAGACAGAAACGTTCAATGAAACCACCTTCCACACACTCATGCAGATATTTGTCTACACTGTTTTTAAAGAAAGAGCCTGTAAGGATTTTCTTTGTATGTAAGTGAAGACGAGAGGGAAAGGGAGCTGAAGCCTGAATGCATACACAGGAACTGCTAGAAAGCCTTCCCCAGGTGAAATTTGGTATTTATGATACTAAATTGAGACATCGAACACTGTTTTCCTGTCTTGGATTCAGCCAAGTCCAGAGTCTTTAAAGGAGACTAAAATTTGGGTTTTCCTAGGTCACATTTTTTCTTTCCTTTGAGACTTTACTACTTGTGTTTAAGTAGAAACCCAGCTTGTTCTACTGGAAGAGGATGATGGTTTGGTTTTGCAGTAAAAAGGACACCATCAAAGAGACAGGAAGTCCTCTATGATGCAACTTTTTAAAAATGGCTACCATAATTCAGGCAAACACAATAACATCACAACCAGGAAGTCCTCTTTTAGATCTAATCTACATCCATCTTGCTACAATTTATAAATAAACTTTGGCTTTCCATCCCAGCCCCAGATTGCTAGATGCCTAAGGAAAATTTAAACAGTAATTGAATGCATACAGAGCAAGCATTCAGGAGAGTTCATTAATTTGCATACAGCAGCACGTGATCCTCAGATAAAAGGTGCCACCTTTGTACAAAGCATCACCAATTTTTCTTTTTTACAGATTAGTCTCATAATTAAACTCCTGCTAATATTAATTCCAGATACCTACCTCATTACTAAATAATTCCTATTCAGAAAAGAAAAATCCAGCTCATTTCCTCATATTATTGTTAGACTGATTTATGCAATGGATTTTTATCTAAAGACACAGGCCCCTGAGCACTTGCTGAGATAAATGAGAAAAACAATGCTTTCAAATCCTCTGCAACTGAGAAAAATGTGCTTCAACTTCCCAGGTGTTGGTTGGAAGTGGGCGGACTGGGCTTCATGGTTGCACATTAAACTCTGACCTCCACTAGATAGCCAGGTGACAGCTGCAGTGAGGTTTCTTTGAAGTGTGACATTCCTGCAGCACTTCAAAGGGCCCTGGCCTCGGATCAGGTACATTTCCAGGCCACACCTGGTGCCTGCCAATCCCACAGCAGCATCTGGCTGACAGGAAGCTCCTAAGAACCAGCTCAGGGTCTCCGTAATGAAGTACATTCAACTGACACTGGGGTGGGGCTGGGGGCGTGGAGGGGAGAGTGGGGCCCTGAGATGAATCAAGAGATTCGGGACCTGTCCTTTTCTGACAATGTAATGCCTACCTCGGCCCAGGTCAGATCATCACAGCTCAGAAAGCAGCAAGTATGGAATTTTAACTGGCAAGAGCCCATTCTGGAAATCAAACCTGCTTCTCTTAAGCAGGCAGTCTGAGCAGGTTACTTAAAGGGAGGCTTAGTTAAAAATGACAAATGCGAGCAGAATGCTAAGGTGGAAAACTCTCCTGGGAAAAGCAGCCATAATAATTGAAGCCAACCTGAGAGCACACTGAGGTCAGGTCTAGAATAGGAAAATAACCCTGGCATCGATTCAAGACCATTAAAAAGCACTTAGCCTGCATATCATCCCCACACCATCACCAATCACTCTGAAACAATCATCTTTTGGCGTTTTTCCTGACTAACAAGTATTACTGAGTACACACTCAGTGGTATGCATAGTGTATACTTACACTATATGGATGCATGCTATGATGGTGAATAAAACAATATCCCTCAAAGAATTTACCATCTGGTTGAGATGAAAAGCTGCACACCTCTTCAACAGGCATTTGGCCTCTAAAATCAGACATCCTTAGGTTTGAATCCAGCTTTCCACTGGCTAACTGTGAAACGCTGGACAAACAGACTTAATTTCTCCTTCTCAGTTCCCCCTCAGAGAGCGGTTGTGAGGATTAAATAAGAGAATGCATGGCTAATGACTAGGGCAGTGTCCAGCACTTAGCAACAGCTCAACAAACATTAGCTAATATGATTACTGCTATTGCAGGCAAGAAGGTAATCAGTGGGATATGGCCCCACAAAAACCACTGCTCCACCCAGGATCATGTTGACTGTCTGTGAAATGTATCCGTGCTCATAACTCCCTTGTTTCTGGGGGAAGAAAGGTTCTACAGCAGTTATTTGTAGTTCAGTGGCGAATATTGTGAACTGAATAATCTGAGTGTCCAGGGTACTTCCCTGTAGCATCCTCTGTGGAAGCCAGTGCAATGGGCGTTGTACCGGTGAGGCATGGGCCGTGAGCTGCGAAGGGACTTGTGCTAATCCCCTTACTGCCTTCCAAAGTCAGGCGCGTAAAGTGCTTAGCTTGATGTGAGGATTAAATGAGATCATGCTCATGATGCTCTAAGCATAGTGACTGGCACGTATTAAGAGCTCAATAAATGTTCTCTCTTATCACTAAGATACAGCGGTGTCCCTGGAACAGCAAGCGATTCTTTCCCATCAACATAGCTGTGGTGGTTTGGATTTGTATGTACCCCAGAAAAACATGTTCTTAAACTTAATCCGTTCCTGTGGGTGTGAACCCAGTGTAAGTGGGACCTTTGATGAGGTTACTTCAGTCAAGGTATGGTCTAGGATGGACCTTGATCCTATCACTAAAAGGAAAGCAGAATGAAATGAGCAGACTGAAACTCAAAAAGAAAGACAGCCATAGAACCCAAAAAGCTGAAGATAGATGGTACCCAGAAGAGAAAGGAGAGGCCAGGGGAGGCTGTAATGTGTCTTATGTTGTGCCAGTGAGCCCAGAACCCAGGATCACTGTAGCCAGGCCCAGAATGTCAGTCTTGGAGAAGAAAGTATCACCTTAATGATGTCTTTATTAGAACTTTCTCTTAGCCTCAAAACCATGAGCTAATATATTCCCTTTGTTTAAGCAAACTCATTTCATGGTTTTTGCTTAAGCAGCCAAAGAAATAAAAACAACTTCCATTCCTGCCACTGAGTTAGCCCATCCACAAGATGCAAAATAACTGTAGAGGGAAGAAGACAAAGGCAGAGCGAGAGTCTCACTTCACTTTAAATCTTCATATCCATTTCAGATGGATTTTCAAAAAGTATGGATTTGCAATTCAGGACGATCTGTGTTTGAATTCTGACTTCACAGCTTTCTAACCAAGTTTTTTTAACTTCTCTAAGCCTCAGTTTTCCCATCTTTAAAAGGGAAAGAGGGGTTGTAAAAATTAAGTATAATGTATGAGAAACACGTAGCTCACTGCCTGGTACACCCTGAGTGTTCAATAAATGACCAATAAGATAGATTCGTGTTACCAACTTTCTCTTTGTTTCTCCCTTCCTTTTATATATTCTCTTTTAGCAGGTGCTTTGTGAGTTGTAAAAGCCATGAAAATTGGCTGTCAAAGCAGCATGAGATCACATGACAACACACAACATCATTTTTCTCCAAAAAGAAGGAGCTGGAATTAGAGAACCTGGTTGTGTCAGCACACCTATCATGCTTCCACAGGTGAGGCCATAGGTAAGGCTGACCCCGGACAGAATGGAAAAATAGCAGAAGTTTACCTTCATTAGCACCCATCCCTCCCCTTCTCCCACCATCTTCACAAAACTCTGTCTCTGTCACCAACCAGGTAATGCCTTCTGAGCCTTTAACACACACACACACACACACACACACACATACACATCACTCTAGGCCCTCTCTTATCTTTATATGGTAAGTCTGTATACCAGGCTGTGGTAGAAATGGCTTGGATTTTGAGACCAAGCTCCCGTCCAAATGGATCTAATTTTACAAAGACCCCACCCCAATCATTTTTTCCTTTTTTGCCAAAACCAGGGACTGGTCAGCCTCTCACATCACCTGTTAAAATACACACTGTCTAGACTTTCCACTCCAGCACAATTCTCCTCTGCCATTCTCCCAATGTATTTCATAAGGACCTCTACCCAGTATTTGAGCTACTCCCTTCCCCCATTGAAAAACAACTCAATAAATCCTCAGTGAGTATGGGAGCTATTAATGTCAACCCTGCTACTACTAATATAATGATAGCTTGCCATTATTGAGGCACTGTGCTAAGGGTTAAAGGTATATTAGATCATTTTATTTCTTCCAATACCCTTATAACATAAGTATTATTTTTTCCAATTTAGCAAATAGGAAAACTGGCATACAGAGAGCTGTTAATTTGCTCAAGGCCACAAAGTGAAAATATAGTAGCTCTGAGATCTCAAACAGTTTAGTTCATTCATTCATATATCTCTTTAATCATTTCCTCAACCTTCAACAAATAGTATTTGAGTATACACTCTGTGTCAGCAATAGAGCTAGGCACTAGTTCATCAAGAACCAAGATGGATGCAATTCCAGCTTAGGATCTTTGGTCTGACTCAGAATTCTGTTTCTTAACCACTGCATCTATCTGCTCCCAAATTAGACACCAAACAGCTGTCCCAGTATACTATATCTTGCCCTAACCTGGAAAAGGTTCTGCAACCTGACTTCCTAGAGCCTAGAGCCTGATAAACCCAATCATCATCCTTTACAAGCAAAAGGAAGAGCTTCTAAATAGTTCTAGAAAATTCAGACTACATTCTGGAAGTACCACATTAGAAAGCTTAGATGCTCTACATTCAAGTTCTGCTCAATCTGAACACAATACTACCAGTAGAGATCTATAAATGTCTGTCACAAAAAAGCTAACCACACTTTTCCAGTGCAGAGTTCCATCCTGCCTGAGGGAAAGCATCACTATCAGATATTTCCTTTCACTTCCTTATCAGGCCAGCTTTGCCTCACTTCCAAGTTCATTTCCTTATCTGTCTCTCCCATACGGCTGGTCAGAGAGGTAAGCTCCTAGTTAGCATTTCAGAAATACAGGGCTGCTCCTGTGCACATCTCCAGGAATAGGGAATTTAATGATCTTCCATCCAAGGTTTCTCTGGGATGGGAGGCCCTGTTCCTTCCGCCCCACAAAACACCATTCGTTCTCTACTTATCCCAAGTCACCACCCTTTCCTTCCATACTTAGAGAAATGAAAAGGCAAATGCTCTCCTCAAAGATTGCATTCATGCTGAGAGTCAAATCTTTACCTGATGATATTTGGGGTGGGGGTGGTAGAGAAGAGGAGGTGGGGCATCCCTGTGGAAGTCAGAATTTTCCTACTGCATATGAAGTACTGAAAAGACAGAGAGCATGGAAAGGGAATTTGGAACATAGGGGAAAGTCATGGAGCACACCAGGGACAGCTGTTGCCCCCTTTTAGTTTGGGTTAATCCTAACTCCATATACCAAATGAGCCTGGTCTTCAAAATCACAAATGCCTCTAACCAAGGGTAAAGTAAGTTGAAATATAATACACTGCTTTCTTTACCTACTCTTTGCTAGCAACATGTCCATATAGATTCAAAACCTGGCACATTTAAGAGGATAAAAACATATAATTTTCACAGTACCAAGCCATCGTCTATTTTCTAGTTTTCAGAAGATTTATTCTAAAGTACTGACATGCATATCATTTTGAGGAGACATCTCATGTTCCAGAAAAGAGGCATAAGAAAATACCACCTGTCTTCCATGGATATGATGAGTTTCATTTAATATTTCTTAAAGTGTGACTTGCTTTCAATTCATAAATCGTGAAAACAGATTTTGACCCCCAGTGTACTGTTTTCATTGGCTGAGCAATTTTTCTTTCCCTTGACATTTTATAGTTTGTGTTTAAATATGAGACACAGATGGTTTTGCCAGTGGGAGTTCCTAGTTTGGTTTTAAAAGAAAACATAGAACAAAATCCTCAAAGATTTACAACAGGCATCCTATTTCCTCCTCATAGTGAAATAATACATTGTGCAATAATGAAAAAGGTAAGACAAGGAAATGCCCAACCTAGCAGGATAGGAAATATGAATCCTGGCTGATTGGCAGATTCAGAGCAGCAGATTCAGATGCATTCAGTCTGTCTTTCCCTTTTGAAGAAATCTTTGATGCCAATAACATGAAATTGAAAATAAATATCCAAACTGGCAAACTAGAGGAAGAGAAAGTGTACATATGAGACAGAGTTTGGAGGATGCTGGGAATAGTGATAAGGAAATGTCATTCTTTACGGATAGATTATTTTGAGGGTTTTACCCCACATATTCCTTTGTTCTCATGGCTTCTATAGAGCACCACAACCCTTCATGTGACCTGATAACCAACTAAGTCAAGTTCCTTGTCCAGAGAGGCAGGACAGCCAAGGTGACTGATCACTGGATTTGAGCATAAAACACACTATACTGTTAGAACCGGCTTTGAGGTGCATGTGGATTATGCCATATACAAAGCTTAATTTCCAGATGATCATAATGATGATAATGATGATGTTAATAGCTAAAATTTGTTGAGCACTTACTATGGATCAGGCACTGTTCTAAGCTCTTAACTCATTTAATCCTGACAACAGCCTTATGTATAGGTATGATGATTATTCCCATTAGACGGATGAGAAAACTGAGACCCAGGGAGTTAGTGACTGGCTCAAGATCATACAGTTGCAAGGAACAAGCCATGATGAAACAGCTAGGTAAGGAGGAAAGTCTTTGGATGGGTGCATGACTGAGTACCATTGTAAATATTATCAACCCACAATGTTCTCTGTACTCAGGTGGGAAGACAGACAGGAGATTTGGTAATCCAAGGAATCTCAAAAGTCATCAGAAATGTTTAATCTATTCCAAAATTCCCAGTCACTCTGTCCACACTAACCACTAATTACAATAAGTGCTTAATAAACATATCTATGTTCCTGTTACTATTTTCAGTGCTTTAAATGTATTACTCATGTAATGCTTGCATCAACCCCATAATATAGATAACATTATCCCCATCTACAGATGTAGAAACTGAGGAATGGAGAGGCTAAATAACTTCATGTTTACACAGCTGCTATGTGTTTTCCCCAGGATTCTAACGTGGGCTCTTCTGGATTCAGAAGTCAGGGAAAGGACACGTTTATTTTGTTCACCGTTTGATTACATATACGGAATATGCATGCATTGAGTGGTAGAGAATAATTGGCATCCAATAGGTTTGTTGAACTGAATTGATACTATTGATATTATTATTAGACATGAACCATTTTATTTTCCTGATTAGACATAATCCCTTTTGAGAGATAACTTTTTGGAGCTGTAATGTCTGAAATAATTCCAAGGTGATTTTAAGATCACTTAAAATGGGGTCTACTGGGTTTCTTCACCGTATAGTTACTAATTTTCCCTTTGTCATTAAGAATATCTTGAGAGAGATACTTTGAGCCTCTGCAAATAACCTGTTTCTTCTCAAAGTTTGGCTGTGACAATTATTAGTGTGGTGTTCCAGTGGTGATTTTCTATGTCCCTCATTCCTTCCACATTTATTAATTGAAATCCGTCTATAAGTAGGAGTTGTCCCTTCTCCCAATTTATTTATTTATGTGATTATTTATTGACATCTGTATGGACCCAGGGGTATTTATTTTATTCTATGAGTTTTAACTCAGAGCTGTCATTATTAACTTTGTTGCTCAAGCTAATCTAATTTTTTAAATCTAATTTTTTAAAGCTGGTATGGGAACCATTGACTTAGCCTCTCCAATCCTGTCTCCTCATTTGTAAAATGCGAATAACAACAAGGCTGCATTCGATGGACTGTTGTGAGAATCGATATCATCCTGTAACGCCCATCACTCGCTGCTTAGCCTGCAGTAGACTCTACAATATGCTAGCCTGGTTGTTACTATTGCCATTACATGAATCCATGTGTCACATACAGATTGGAGACAGTGGCAGAGTGAAATGTGGTCCATGGAGCAGGTGTTTTAAGAAAATAAATTGGGCAGGAATTTCATCTGGGAGTCAGAAGAACAGGATTTACACTACTATTAACCAGATGGGCAAATCACCTGCCCATCTGGAACTCAGTTTCTTCAGGGATAAACAATGGGGGTCCTTTCCAGTTCTGACATTGTGGGATACTGAACTCTCTCAGATATAGGGAAAGATTCAGTTGCACAAAGTCAGGGAATGAACAGTGATGCTCCTACACTGATTGGAGAAGGGACTGACCTGAAGAAACATAATCTAAGAATTTTCTGCCAGTGTCAAAAAAGCAAGGAACAGCGCAAGGAAAATAACACACATGGCCACTGTCTCATCAGACACATGCTCTAACTTTTGATAAAATCCCCGTTATTTATTTGCCTCTAAGTTTTACGTATGGCATTTTCTTTTAAAATTATTCCTAATTATTTGAAGGACAAACAGCAACTTTTTTTTCGTAGCACTTGCAATCATATAATTGTATTTTAAAATTCGTTAAAAAAAAAGAAAAAATTTTTAAATGAAATAAATTGTGTTTTTAGCCCCCGAGACATATTGAAGTGGGAGCTGTTGTCACTGTTTTCTCTCCAACATCTTCCACCACCACACACACACAAAAAACTTGTCCTTTAGCACTGGGCAGCAGAAACTCAGATGGTGAAAGAAAGCCACCGGCTCAGGGTCCTGACCTCTGTGACCAGGTCCCACATATAATGTGACTCAGATGTAACTTCCTCCCAAAGTTAAGGACATGGATTTGTCTGATTCATAAGCACCTCTGAAAATAACTCCTCTGTACTCCGTTAATACCATCTCCAGACATCCTACAAAATTAAATCCCTGCCTCATTTACTTTCCCAACACTTGCTCCTTGGCTGACCAGACTTTTTCACACAGACATTTAACCTGCTTTCCCCTCATGGGGAAACAGATGCTGGCTACAGGAAATCACACTAGGGAAGTGCCTGATGGGCAAGTTCACTGTATAACAGTGCTTTTGTGGTACTTCAGTAACGATGCCTTGGGTAAGCTCCAAGATGGACGGGCATCTTACCAAATTGTAGTCTCCAGTGAATAGCATTATAGCACAGTGGAGGTTTCCAGGGTAATTCCACTCCATGTCGTCTTTGTCATCTTCTAATTAGGTTTTCTCACATTAAGTTTATAATACCTACTACACAGCTATGGGCACCAGGTCACAGAGGCGGCCAGACCTGTGATGTCAGGAAGCACAGAAAATGGCCTTGATCAAACGTGTGCTTCAAAGACAGACCATCCCTCCTCCAGCCTGACAGTACTCCCATAAGCTAAATTTACCGTATAAATTCCCAGACCTAAGCCTGCTCTTAAGAAGAAAATTGTTTGGGACCTTGAACCCGTGACTACTAACAAATCTCAAAACTTTTCATTCTGTCTGATAAAAATGGAAGCTCTTTAAAAAATGGTTGCCAAGGAAACACCAAGGTCATTGGGCAAAGGAATTGAGAAGCAGCTTGACAAAGAGGCAAGAGAATATGGGTTTAGCATCATGTTTCAGTTCCTGATCGTACCAATTTCTTACTGTGTGATTCTGTGTAGTTACTCAACTTCTCTGAAATTCAGTGGCCTCAATTAAAAAAGGAAGCCAATAAATAATTATCCCACAATGTTGTTAGTATTTAATAAGATAACGGAATCAAAAGTGACTGGCCTAGATTAGCAGTGCAATTAAATGTTAACCTGCCTTCACTTCATCTACAAATTTGCCTGAGCCAATCAGTTCCCTGATTGATTTACTTTCGTAAAGAAAGAAGAGGAAATGAAAATTGGTTAAAAATCAGATTTTAAGTCCTATTCCCATTTGTCTCCCTTTTCTAGCTTGGCAGTGACTATGTCAGACCAAAGAAGGTCAAAAAATCCTTAGGGTGAGTTACTACCAACTGTGTGATGCTGAAATAGCACACATAATTCTCACAGTAGGAACCAAAGGAGGAAAAATTCCAAGAACAGTAAATGGATCTAAATGCTACAGATTTTTAGAATCTGCTAAGCCATTTATCAAGAAATTTAAAAAAAAAAAGAAGGCAGGAGCAGGGAAGAATATTCCTATCTCATATCATAAAATTATTGACCTCAGTTTGCAGCTCAGGACCTAGAGCCCAGAAGAGAGACCACCAAAAGTTTCATTCTTGTTTCATCTTTTCACTGTCATTGCTTTAAACATGGGTCTTTCAGGACTATTATTAGTTCCTGACAGTAGGTAGGCATGGATAAGCAGTTATGTGGAATCTTGGGGTGGGGGAGAAAAAAACAGTACATACAACCCAATGTCATCCTGCGGTCATTACTTAATACAAATGAATTACACTGTGTGCCACTGGCAAGAACTGATTTTGCTTTGAGAAAATAATAGGTAGGTTTTCAGAAAAGCAAGGAAGTGATTATCACAAAAGTCAAGTAGTAGTTTCCTCCGGAGGTAGGAAAGGGGTGTGTTCTAGAAGGTAAACAAAGGAGGGGCTTCGGGGCAGGTGATGTCCTATTTCTTGATTTGAGTGGTGGTGACAGGGGTGTCCCCTTTGTAATTATTCATTACACTAGACATTTATGTTTTCTGTTTGTGTATTATATTTCATAATTTTTTAAAGGTTAAAAAAAAAGCAAGAAAATAATAACCCTCCCATCATTGAGAAAATAACACTTCACTGCAGATCTTAGCTCCAGGTATTTAAACTTCATCTTCCTCATTGGATGCCCATGTCCCTTCCATACATTGATACTCTGGGGAAAAGAGAAGAGGGTGGATCTTTGAGGGGTTACCTGCAGACTGCTATTATTGTTCCAGTATATGTGATATTGTGAAGGATATTTTAATCCTGGAGTATGTTTTGGGTATGTATATATTTTAACTTTTCAGTTTAAAATAATTTCAAACTTACAGCACAGTTGCAAGAACAATACAAACCCTATACAGAGAATTCCAGCTTAACTCACTCCCTCAGATACCCAGATCCGCCAATGTTAACATCTGCCACTTTCGCTGCATCATTTTTTCTATCTATCTGTCTACTTACCTATCTATCTCTTTTCTGTACATTTGAGAGCAGGTTGTACATGTCATATTCCTTGATCGCATAATACGTCCATGTACATTTCCTATGAGAAAACTGTACTTATGTGCAGTTATCAAATTAAAAATTTGACATTGATATAATGCTGACATTCTATATTCCAATATTTCTTGGAAATACTGGAATATAGAATATTTCTCTTGAGTGTTTTCTCCTCTATTCTTAGATTCCATCCAGTATCATGTATTGCATTTAACTGGCATTATCTCTTTAGTTTTTTTTCTTTCTTCTTTCTTTCTCTCTCTCTCTCTCTCTCTCTTTCTCCCCTCCCCTTTTTCTCTTTCATGTGGGAACATATATACAATATAAAACTTCTCATCCTAACCCCTCCCAAGCACACCATACAGTGGGATTAATCACATTCAAAATATTGTAGGACATTCACTTCCATCCATTATTATAACTTACCCTTAACCCCAAACAGAAACCCTATACCCATTTTGCATTAATTCCCCATTGGCCCTGCCCCCCACCCCTGGAAACCTGTACACTACTTCCTGCCCCTAAGTGTTTGCATATCCTCTGGTATTTCTATTCTAGTACCATAGAGTTTAAATTAACATCCTAAATCTATAACAATCTTCTTTGCTTTGATACCAACTTCACAACTTCAATAACATACATAAACTAAGTTCCTATATCCCTCCAACCCCCTACTTTTTATGTAGTTCTTGTCACAAATTATATATTTAGATAGTATGAGTCCAAAGCAATTGATTAACTTTACATTTTATGTCTCTTAGATCCTGTAGGAAGTAAAAAGTGTAGTTACAAATTAAAAATAAAATAGTACTGGTATTTGTATTTATCCATGCCATCATCTTTGCTGGAGATCTTTATTAATTTATGAGGTTTCAGTCAACTGTCCATTGTGTTTTCCTTTCAACCTGCAGAACTCCCTTTGGCATTTCTCGTAGGGCTGGCCTAGCAGTGATGAACTCCCTTAGCTTTTGTTCATCTGGAAATATCTTAAAATATCCCTCATTATTAAAAAAAATTTTATTAATAAAACCAATCAACATACAATATGAACATTCTTTTTTCTTCATCACATAGTTGCATATTCATCATCATGATCATTTCTTAGAACATTTGCATCAATTCAGAAAAAGAAATAAAAAGAAAACAGAAAAAAATTCATATATACCATACCCCTTATCCCTCCCTTTCATTAATCACTAACATTTCAATCTACTAAATTTATTTTAACATTTGTTCCCCTATTATTTATTTATTTTTAAGCCATATGTTTTACTCATCTGTCCATAAGGTAGATAAAAGAAGCATCAGACACAAGGTTTTCACAATCACACAGTCACATTGCAAAAGGTATATCATTATACAATCATCTTCAAGAAACATGGCTACTGGAACACAGCTTTACATTTTCAGCCAGTTCCCTCCAGCCTCTCCATTACACCTTAATTTAAAAGGTGATATCTATATAATGTGCAAGAATAATCTCCAGGATAACCTCTAGACTCTGTCTGGAATCTCTCAGCCATTGACACTCTATATTGTCTCATTTCTCTCTTCCCCCTTTCGGTCAAGAAGGTTTTCTCAATCCCTTGGTGCTGAGTCCTAGCTCATTCTAGGATTTCTGTCCCACGTCGCCAGGGAGCTCCACATCCCTGGGAGTCATGTCCCATGTAGAGAAAAATCTCTCTCATTTTTGAGAGACAGTTTTACCAAATACAGAATTCCTGGTTGGCAAGATTTTGCTTTTAGCACTTTAAATATGTCTTCCCAATGGCCACTTGCCTTTATCATTTCTGATGAGAAATCAACACCTTATCTAAATGAGGTTCCTTTTTATGTGACATGTTGCTTCTCTCTTGCAGCTTTCAGAATTTTGTCTTTATCTTTGGCACACAACAGTTGGATTATAACATGGCATACTTTGAGTCTATTTGGGTTTATCTTATTTGGAGTCCATTAAGCATCTTGGATGTGTATATTCATGTCTTTCATTAAATTTGGGAAGCTTACAGCCATTATTTCTTTTAATATTCTCTCTGCCCCTTTCTCTCCTTCTCCCCCTTCTGGCTCTCCCATAATCATATATTCGTATGCTTCTCGGTGTCCCACAGGTTCCTCAGACTCTGTTTTTTCATTCTTTATTCTTTCTGCTCCTCAGACAAAATGATTTCAATTATCTTATCCTCAAGATCTCTTGTTCTTTTTTCTGCTCACTCTAATTTACTGTTGAACCCCTCTAAGGAATTTTCAATTTCTGTTATTATAGTTTTCAGTTCTGTTTGGTTTCTTTTCATAATTTCCCTCACTCTTGAAATTCTCTTTGTGTTCATCTGTGTTTTCCTGACCTCATTTATTTCTTTGTCCAGTGTTCTAGTTTGCTAGTTGCCAGAATGTGATATACCAGAAACAGAACCGTTTATAAAAAGGAGAATTTATTAAATTGCCACTTTACAGTTCTAAGGCCATGAAAATGTCCAAATTAAAGCAAGACTATAGAAATGTCCAATCTAAGCCTTCCAGGGAGAGATACCTTGGTTCAAGAAGGCCAATGATGTTCAGAGTTTCTCTCTCAAGTGGAAGGCACATGGCGAACATGGCATCATCTGCTAGCTTTCTCTTCAGGCTTCTTGTTTCATGAAGCTCCCCCAGAGGCATTTTCCTTGTTCATCTCCAAAGGTCCCTGGCTACATGGGTGCTAAAGCTTTTTCTAAAATGCTTCCCCCTTAAAGGGCTCCAGTAAGCAAACCCCACCTTGATGGGTGGAGACAAATCTCCATGGACACCATCTAATCAAAAGTTACCACCCACAATTGGGTGGGTAACATCTCCATAGATAATCAAAAAGCTCCCACCCACCAATGTAAAATGAGGATTAAAGGATATGACTATTCTGGGGTACACAATAGATTCAAACCAGCACACCATGCTTTCTTTTAGCTCTTTAAGCACATTTAGGATCATTTTTAAAAGTTTTTGTCTGAAATATCCCAGGTCTGATCCTTCTCATTGATGGTTTCTAAAGTTTAATCTTCTCCTTTGCTTGGGCCATCACTTCCTGTTTCTTTGTATATTTTGTAAACTTTTGTTGAAACCTAGACATTTTTGGTATTTTAATATGTTATTGCTGGTATTTAGACCCTGAAGCATCTTTTCTTAAGCTTGTTCCAGTTAGTGTAATGACAGCTTTCCTTGAATACCTGGAGCTAAGAGAAAAAGAAGGAGGAGGAGGAGGAGGAGACAAGACCCACACCAATTCAAGAGACAGGTACAGAAAGGATCAAGGAGGACCCAGCACTTTGGCCCAGAGCTATGCTCCAAATTCATTGTGTGATAAATCCTGAAGGAGAGCTCTCTGCACAGATTAATCTGCAAGCCCTGGGAAAGATGGTTTTTTTGACCCTTCCTCTTCTTCTTCCTCCTCCTCCTCTTCCTTAGTAAATTGGTTCTTCATATCTGGGCACTGCACTATATGTCTTACAGCCAGTAATACCGTGCCCCAGGCAGCACAACTTGATTGTTCTTCCACCGCATTCTATAGGAGAGCTCAATAAGCCATGTTCTATACCAGGTCAAGTTCTAGGATAGTGAGTGACTCAGGTCCCCACTGGAGAGATTGGGCTATACCTACATGCTCTCAGTATGTGCACAAGGATGACTCTGTTCCTTCTGGAACCAGGGCCAGGGCCCTGCATGGGGAGAGCAGGCTCTGGACCAAGCTGGTAAAGATGAGGGAAGGGACCAGCAGGGGTGCCATGAAATTCTGCTACCTTTACCTGACTTTGTTTCTTGATTCAGCACTCATCCTAGTACAATTGTCTTTTAACTGTTTTCTGGAGCTTTGATAAAGGGGTTTCTGCCAGTTCTCGCTGATTATTCAAGGCTTTTGTGGGAAGATAGAACCCTGAATTATGTCACTTTGCCATCTCAATCAGGGCAGGGCAGGGGCATATTTTTAAGGCTCAGTATATTAGAGTCAGAATCCAGTGTAGTTCTGCAAGATAGCAAAAGTTTTGCAAGACGAAGGCAACATTCACAAATCAGCATCAATAGACCCAAACAAAGGGCATATAAATGGGTTTATGGAATCATCAGAGAGAATACAAAAGTTTAAGGAGATATTAAGAACTCAGTTCCTCCAATTCAGCGGAGCCTCAGGGCCTCTATGTGAAGAAAATCCCTCCTGTGTTTGGCATCTGAGTGACTCACCCAGAAAACCATCCACTGCGTGCAGTAAAGAGGAAATGAATCATGGAAGCTTCTGACCTTTACCCTTGTCATCCCTGCACAGGGGAACCACCCACGGACAATCTCAACAGAGCTGGAGACAAGGCAGTCAAATAAGGCAGACACGAAAATGATGTAAATCCATCAGCAGAGGAGAGCAAGATAATCAGGTCAGGATAATGAAGTTCAGAGTTTGAGGATACAGGATAAACAGTGACTTTATGAAACAGAAAGCGTAGCAGTTGAACTGGCATTCAAGACAATTTGGCAGTGCCCACTGACCCGTTTTCTTAAACAGTAATCTGAACTCCCTTATACCATTCGCTGGGATGGGGGTGGGAATAGGGGAGAGCAGCATGGAGGAAACAATGACCCCATGCCCCTTGGCATCTTCATCTTGTGTTTGGTATTTGGGGAATTTGCTTGACCTACTTAGAGGAATAGCCCAAACTAAAGCTAGTATGAAAAGTTAGAAGAATTAAATTGATAGAATTATTCACATGTAAGATGAATACCCAATGCCTGCATTCTAAAAGTGACATGACAACTGGTAGAAGAGTACAAATGCAATCTGAAGAATTATCTGCTGCCATATTCCAATATTGTAGGTTATGATTTTTGTCTTAAAAATCAGACTGCCTTCAAATTGCTAAGAAAATTAAACATAGTTCATAAAAGACATATGTGCAGAGTAGAAAGCAAATACCTGAGAGGACACGAAGGAAAATCTCTAATTGCCTGCCTTACTGAGCATAAGTCCATTCGGGGATAATGTATGGTGAGGTGGCTCTCAGCTTGTCTACTCACCCATCAAAGGTCAGGAAAAAGGTGACTAATCGCAGAGCTGCAAAGCTGTAAGGCGTTTCCCTTCACTCTAAGGTAAACTTTTTAGTGCATTTCTCCCCTGATATGGATCTAGAAATTGTAGTAAAACTTTGTAAATATTTTATTATAAATGAATATGTTGTCCCTCAAAAAACATCACCAGTGATGAAAAATGTTTAGTAAAGGAAGGTGGTAATGATAGTACGAACATTGTCAAAGTAACTAATGCCACTGAATTGTACACTTAAAAATGGTTAGAATAGCAAATATATATATATATATATATATATGTGTGTGTGTGTGTGTGTTATCACAATTTTTTAAAACGGATATCACTCAGGCCTTTCATTGAGAGGTATTTAGCAAGGAAACCTTGTCCTTGCTGGTTAGGAGAGTAGGGACTAGGCATTTTTGTGCCATGCAGCTTAATTCAAAGTTCTGATTTGTGCTTTACATTGGGGAACAGATATTGGGACATACTGGATCTCAGATGAGTTTTCTTGTCATAGCCTAATAAGGAACATTGGGGCTGATCACCAAAACTTTCCTCTCCCTTCCACTCCCACTTCCCACTTCGGCCACTTTCATATTTTCTCTTCTCACCTGCTCGAACATCGTTCTACTTTATTGAATTAAAGATTAGTCATTTCCACATATACAAGCAAAATTTATTGCTTCTTACCCTATTATTAACCTCAGGATTTATTGATGGAAATGAAATGATTCAGTCTTCTTTCATAGCACAGAATTACAGTGTGATGCTTTGCATACTGTTAAGTGATTTAGATACAATTGGTACCAAGAAGTCCCAGAATTATCTTCCCATTTGCTTCTGAGCTTCCAAAACCATTCCCACCACGATTTTCAACATATTGAGTGAGTATATTTTCTGCAAAAAGTAATGATAATTTTAAAAACAGCTCATACTTACCACATGCCAGGTACTCTGCTAAATTTTTGCAGATGTTAATGTTTTAATCATCTTAGTAACATCAGGTACAATTTTAAGTGGAATACTATGGATTAGAGAGATTGTGCAACTTGCCCAAAATCAAGCCAAAAAGTGAAGGAGCCAAGAGTCAAGCCCAGATCTTTCCAAATCCAGAATCTGAGCTCTTCACCACCACACTATGTGCTCTAGGACGCTGGGGCCGGAAAAGAATCATATTTATTGCCACATTGATTTTGGTCACCTTTTCCTTACATTTGAGTATGTAATCATAGTAGGCAGTGAAGGGGAAATATAATAAACTCTAAATTCCATTTGGATATCCCATCTAAATTCATAAATTTTCTATATTTCTTTCTCATGTATAAGAAATTAGACAGAAAGAAAGGTGGTAGTAGAACTGCCTTCAGCTTCTAGCTTGATTTTCCTATTCCTTGATAATAGGGAATTTGACCTTTCTGAAAAGATGATCTTTCAAGCTTGACCAATAAAATCTCCATCAGAAACACCTCATCAAGCGCACATTGAAAAGGGCCAATTGAGGTCAGCTTCTCATTTGGAATTCACTTCTGACCTTCTGCTGGGAATAACAGTAAAGATAAGACGTCATTCTCTCGTCTTCTGCCTCCATTTTTTACCTGTGCCAAACTAGTAACAATTAAGTATCTGTCATATGAATTAGGACTATAACAATCACTGTGTAGCAATCTCTAAAGAATTAGACAATCTGTCTTTAAAGAGTACATGTTCCTCAAACTTGGTATTCTGTAATTAGTTAGTCTCTTGTTGATGTACAGTACAGTTGGTTTCTGATTCAGGGCTTGCGATGTTCAAAGCATTTTTTAAAAATAGAACAGCAGCTTAAATATTCACACTTTCTTTTTGGCTAATCAGTGTTCTGACTCTAGGAATAGAGAAAGAATATTGCAAAGTCAACTCAACATTTAGATTTCAAATGAGTATCAGAGTAGTTGAAAATTTTCTAGGGAAATTATAATTTTGGAAAATGAGAAAGAAAGCAACTTGATTCTCTCCTGCTGATTTGGTTTTAAATCCCACACTTCAGGAGAACATATTGTCCTTAACAGCACGGGTTCTAGAATCAGACCAATGTGGTTCAAATCCTGGTTCCTCACACTTACTGGCTCTAACTTGGGCAAGTTACTTAACCTCTCTAAGAATCAATAGCCATCTATAAAATGGATCTTTTGTGTACAGGACTTAGCACAACGACAGGCACATAATACCTCAATACATGGCAGCTGACAAAAAAAAAATAATTGAAAAACCTTCATTGTGTTTTTCCAGTCAACTGATTTGAAGACCGTAGATGCCAAAGGTAAGGCTTAACAGGACATTAAAGCCTTATCACAAAAATATTGGTTGTACCTCCAGATGGGTCCCTCGACCAGATAAGTCGTGAAACCTAGAGGGCCCAGCCTCTCCAGAACATCAGCTAGTTCCATCTCCCTACCCCATATTAGTGATAGACCCTTCCAACATGAAAATGTTTGAATGGACATAGCCTGAATACCCCTAAAGAGTGGGAGAAAGATCAGAAGTTGTGTGGGCTATACAGTAGGGTTCAACAAACGAGTATGAAACATTATATTGATATTTCTTTTAGTCTCTAGTATCTTAGAGCAGCTAGAAGTAAAAACCTAAAATTGTGGGATTGTAACCCACAGCAAATTCTGAATTCTATTCTACAACTAACTGTTACAATGTGCTTTGAAATTTATTGCTTTTTTATATAACTGTTATTTTTCACAAAAGAAAAAGTCAATTGTGATGATAAAAATATATACATTCCTTCTAGCCTCCAATGTTCTGGAGCAGCTAGAAGGAAAAATCTGAGATGATGGTATGGTAGCCCATGCCAAACTCTTGGATCTGTCCTATAACTTCTTGTTGAAGAGTGCTTTGAACACTATTGCTTTTTTCTTTCTTTGCTTTGTATATATATTATATTATACAATAAAAAAGTTAAAAAATATATATATATATAGGTTGTAAAGCAGACTTTGGTGTCAGGAAAGTCTATTTAGGACCCCATTATAGGGGGTTTAGAGTGGATGTACTGGTGGTTCAGTGGTAGAATTCTCACCTGCCATGCGGGAGACCTGGTTCAATTTCCAGCCCATGCACTCAAAACAAAACAAAAAAACCCAAATATTCAACAAAATTGTGCTGCAATATTCACGTGGAAATGAACAAAATGTGATACCCACCACCCCACCTCCACATAGCACACAAAAAAGGGGGGGGAGAGGAAATATTGATTTTTTGAGGCCCTTCTTTATAAGGAAGTTCACCCATATCATATTACGCACAGACCCAAAATGGAGAACCCTCTTGAGATACCAGCAGATGGAAACTGAGCACTCACTCTTAATTGAGCAGTAGGGTGGGAGTTTTAAGATAATTAACCGAATTGGCATCAAAGAAAAAAGTTTTTAAATTCAAACCCAACTAACTGGCAAAAAGAGAGGTTCAGACAAAGGGAGCCCATGAAATGTGTAGAACAGAAGTCTGAGTTCAAGTAAACTCAGAGTAATTAAATAACTTGAACCACATGACTTGGACCGTGCAGATTTTCCACGTCTAGAGCTCTTCTGATCAAATAACTTCCTCCCAAAATAAAGTTGGTGGGAAACTTTCAGGTGGCATTTAATAATCTTGAAACATAATATTAATGACAATTGTTTTATGTCTTATCCCAGCTGGCAGTCATGGACTGCCCAACTTTCATTGTTAGGGGTGTCTAATTGATTTCTGAATGAAGCTGAGAAACCCACAAGTAGCATAATGAAAGTTAAAAACAAACAAACCATTGTCGGAAACCCAGGTTCGATTCCCGGTGCCTGCCATGCAAAAAAAAAAAAAAAAAAGATCCAAACAAACCACTGAGTTTTGACCTTATTGATTAGGTTCAGATAGAATAAAAATGCAAAACAAATTTCAACATAAAACAAGCCATAAGAAATAAAATTGGTGGGGAAGAGGGAAAGGGGCAGGGGAATAAGTCAACAAAACTAACCAAAGAGAAAGAGAAATTTGCCAAATTCTCACAGAATTTACAGAGAATGGGAGGAGAGAACGTCGAGTCTGACAGGAAAAGATTCAAGAAAGAAACTGTGGGAAAGTGTGAAAGTGCCTTGAGGAGGAGCCAAATTTTGGTGGGTGGGAGAGATGAAATGATAACATCTGCTGGGCCGCCTCAACTCTGAAAGGAAGAATCTGGAGCCTGGCGTCTCATTAAGACCTTGAAGAAAGGAAAGGGCTTCTGGAGCATAGAAGGCTGTGCTGAGTAAGCTTCAGAAAGGAACAGCCTCATTCACAAGTCAGCGATGAACTAATGAGCGGCTGTGAACAGTACCAACAATAAACATAAGAATAAAGATTTTCTTTCACCTCTGCATGGAAAGACATTTTTTTTCTGCCGAAGTAATTTGTAGGGAGAGTGACTCCCATGGGTTTTTCTTACAGTGACTCTTTTGTGAGGGGCAATGCCAAGGATGGGTTCACCTTGCCGCACCACAGAAGACTGAGGGTGGGGAAGTGAGAGGTGACTTTGAAAAGTGACTCACCTAAGCTGTGGCAGCTGGAAGCAGAGACATGGCATCCAGCTCAGCTCTTCTCTCTGTCAGGTATGATGCCTCTACCGAGAGTTCTGGATACCAGTCTTCCCCTGGGATAACTAGTCGCCCCTAGTTACCAGCATCCTCAGAGGGTCCTCGTCCCCAGTAAAGCCCCCAAGAGCGAGGCTCAGAACCCACCTACACAGTCTTCTCGCCCATTCCTCGCCCTTGCCTTCATCTTCTCCTTCTGGTGAAAGGATGCAATACCAAATTTTGCTATTTGAAAAGGCACATCTAACTGCCAGCTTGACATCTGGAGAGCTAATAGTCATTTCAAACTTATCATGTCAAAAATGAACTCATGATCTTTCCCTATTCCCTCCCCACCCGCCACCTATCCCCTCCCCCAAAAGCAACCCTGCTCTGCACGAAGTTTTCCCTTTCAATTAACGGCAACTTCAATCTTCCTTGAATTCTTCTATTTGGCTTACACCCTACATCTGATCCATTAGCAGAGGTTGTTGGTTTACTACCAAAATATATCCAGATTTTCATCACTTCTCATCACCCCCATTATCTCTTACATGAACTTTCTGCAAGAGCCTCCTAACTGGCCTCCCTGCTTCTCCATTTGTCCTCCTACACTCAGCACACTAGTTTAAGAAAGGGAATCTCTCTGCTCAAACCCTCCAATGGCATCCCATTTTAGTTGGAGTAAAAGCTAAAGTTCTTACAGTGGCCTAAAAAGTCTTAAACCTCCTGGTCCCCAGTACTTCTCTTACTTCATCTACTTCTACTCTTCCTCTTCTTCATAACTAGGGTTGCCAGATTTAGAAAATAAAAACACAGGGCACCTGTAATTTTTTTTTTTAGCATAGGTATGTCCCAAATATTGTAGGAGACATACAAATATTTAAAAATTATTTGTCGTTTATCTGCAAATCATATTTAACTGGGCACCTGTATTTTATCAGGCAAACCCAGATATACCCCTGCCTCATGCCTTTGTATTGCTTCTCCATACTGCCTAGAATACCCTGACCCCAGTATTTGCTGGCTAACTCCCTCATCTACTTCAATCCTTTGCCCAAATGTCACCATCTCTGTGAAGCCACCCTTAGTCTCAGGAACAATTACAACCTCAACCCCCACCACCACTTCCTACTTCCTTCCCTACTTTATTTTTCCCTAAAACATAATTCACTTTTTTATTGTCAGTCTCCCCCCAATAGAATGAAAACTTCATGAAGGCTTTGTTCATTGCTGTTTCTCCAGCACCTAGAACATTACCTGGTACCTAGGAAGCTGTCAATGACTGTTGAATAAATGAATGAACAAATGAATGAACACCTCTCAAAACTTGATAATAAAAGTCAACCACTAATTGCCACTGACTCAAAGATTGTTAATACTATACTCTCTTCTCTCCATCCACTTTGAGACTTCAAAAAAAAAAAAAAAACATGGAAATACTAAAAACAATCTTTCAACATTTCACTCGGCCTCCCCCCTCCCACCCACCCCCACCCCCGCAACACAGCAGCCCCAGAATAAATGATCTCTCTTGGTTACCCACAACAGGAAGTGTCTCTTTTGATATTGATTTTAAATGTGAAAATTCCAAACTTCGCCAAAAAAATCTAATGCAACGGTTTGCTTTATTTGCAGCTTTATGAAACACTTTCACCATGTGAACCCTTTGCAAAGGCCTCAAATACAATAGATTCAGATTCAAGGGGACAAAATTCAAAAGGAAAAAGTTGACTTCCACAGTAATAATTACATTTGTAAAGACAGTAATAATCAGCCCAAAATACTTCTGCAAAATCTCTACCGTGCTCACTCTACTAAAAATTTCCCCTTTAGAATCCAGCTAGAGCTGTCGATGTTGTGATAAATTACTTGTGAAAATTTATTAGCAGTGGTTAACAGCTTGATTTTGGGCATGTGTGGCTTTAAGAGACCAAAAGCCTGCTTCACATAAAGTGAACCCCATTAATTATTGAGCATGTGTCAGTTTTATGATCATCAAAGTCTCTTGAGTGTTTATATTAGAGCATGAGAAAAACATACATTACTATGTGCTTTCAGGGTGAATCATTATAAGGCCCATCTAAATTTTAAATCATAGGGGAAAAATAAAATCATTTAGAAACTTGACTCATTCACCAAAAACATGCTACGTTCCTTGAGCACTTCTGGGAAAAAGTGGGGAACAGTGGGCCTGGAACTGTTGCCACAGGGGTTCTCAGCCTGACTGCACATTGGAAGCACCAGAGAACAATCACTGACTGATCACTAGTTCCTAACCCAGAGTTTCTTATATAGTTCATCTGGGGTGCAGCTGGACCCCAGGAGTTTTAAAAGCTCCCCAGGTGAGTCTAATAAAGAGCAAGGTTAAGAACTACTATTTTAGAGTCGCCCAAAAAATGCACAGCGAAATAGCCCTCTTCGGTTTTCAATGTGAAGCCACAGATCCTGATTTTATAAAACTCTTCTACAAAATAGAGTGAAGTAGAAGAGTTTGAAGGGGGGGGGGAAGCACTCTCAGATTTATCTTAAATCAATGTGCACTGTTTGAGGAAAAAAAAATAATAATAGCCCAGGCTTTAATATAAACAAAGGAAATTTCAGGTCAGCGGTCATGGGAAACTCCCCAATTTAACTTAGCTTTTCAACGATTCTCGTGTGCCATGACTATGGCAGCAGACATAATAACTAACAATGTGCTCTTTATTCACACCAAACACACCAGTGGACTTCAAAAGAAAATCAATATTTATAGTTTAATTGCTGTTTATTCCCTGTATTCAAATCAGCTTTCTTTGGCTGCCCTTTCCTAAATGCTCAGAAGGGGATTTAATCATCTGATCCAATTTTCCCAAAGAATAGGAAGTCATCATTATGGCAGCACAATGGGAAAAAATTAAATGACTGCAAGAGAAATTGCATGAAGAATAACCACACTGGGTATTTTCAAAAGTTCGGTCACATAAGACAGTTCATTTTTTAAATCAAAAGCTTGAGGGATTAAAAAGCCTGATTCTGATTTCTTAACTGACGTTTGAGTTATTGATTAGGTCCATACTTGCAGAATGAATTACAGCAGTGAAAAACTGGTGCTAAAAGTCAATGGTACCCCCCAAAAAAGACAATAAAGAAAGAAGGGAGGGAGGGAGAAAAGAAAAGAAAAAAAGAGAGAGAGAAAAGAAAGAAAGAAAAAGAAAGGTCAATGGTAACATTTATGCCAGCACTGTCCAATGGAAATATAATGCAAGTTTAAATAAATACAAATATAATTTAAGTTTTCTAGTAATAGCCATGTAACCGAGAAATTAGAATTTAAGAGATGATTTTAATATAGATATATTTGCTTTCTGGGATATTGGAGAAAACAGAGGGGAATACCTGAAATCCCTAAACTATAATGCAGCTACTCTGCAATCTGTAATGCGTGTAAAAGCCCTTATCTTGTGCCTTTGTGACTATAAGAGCTGTTACGCCCTTCACCTGCTCATTTCCTTGTAGGACAAAGGTCTAATGCTAATGAAGTCAGCCAGAACCTAGCCTCAGTCCCTGACACTTGTAAATCATATCTACTAGATTCTGCCATTGAAAGATAACTTGTCTCCCTTCCTTTTGGCTCGCACCTTTAGTACTGAAGTGATAGCTCTGCCTCCCCTCTTTTCAGCTTCTGTTCTCCTATTGAAATGATAATGATAACACTATCTCCTTTTCTGCTTTGAACTTGCTATTGGAAATGACCTTCTCTCCCCTTGCCAAAATCCTTAAAATCCTAGAAACTCCTAAACTTGGGGAGACAGATTTGGGGCCGATAGGCCATCTGTTCTCCTACTACGCACCTAGTAATAAACTCTTTCTTTCATTGAAAACCCGGTATCTCGGGAATTGGCTATTGAGCCTGTCAGGCAAAAGAATCCACAGCCTTTGTCCAGTAACAGCCACATTAAAAGTAGTCAGAAATAGGTGAAATTAATTTTAATAAATTAGCTTGTTTTTAACTCAACATAACCAAAATATTATCATTTCAACATGAAATCAATATTTAAAAAGTCATCAATAAGATAGTCTACATTCTTTTTTTTTTGACTAAATCTTCCAAATCCAATGTCTGTTTTGCACTCACAGCACAAATCAATGCAGACTAGACACATCTCGAGTTTTCAACAGCCGTAAGTGGACAGTGGCTACCAGACTGAAGAACGCAGATCTACATCAACAGCAGTGGTTTGAAAATGAAAGCGCACATTTTCTCTTCTGGCTCTTTCCTTTTTGACGAACCACATTTTGCTGTGCTAAACAGAAAGTAGGGTTTCATGATATATAACGCCTATAGAGCACTGTCTCCCCTTTAAATACTTTCTGTGGCTTTGCTGGAGTTGGAAACTATAGTTTAACCCTTTTCTGTGCTGTAATAATTCATGTCGGTTTTTCATTAGCCTCAAAGAAAACATCTGATTGCGCGTGGCTCGCACTAACCCCTGAAAATTAATGGCAATTTTCTCCAAAAGATTACCTATCTGTATAGTAACAGTTGTTTTAGCATCTTCTTTCCCTTTGTCGGTAATACTTGTTGATCACACTTGACGAGCTCACTCTACCTTCATTAACCGCAGTATTTGAAAAATGCTTGCTTCTACTTCGCAGGCATTTGAAAGGAGTTTAAATCCTTTTCATGATGCCAGGATGCACATTCACAATACGCTTACAAAATCCTGACAACAGAGCCCGCCTCTTAAACAATGTAAGGGACTACCATTGTAGACTTCATGTTTTTACAATACAGAGACACTTGAGCTTATTCTTAACTTTCAATGACCTATCCAACAGGATTTATTCAAATTTAACCTAAGTCAACTTTCCATCATATCTCCAAGAGATCCAGGCAATCTTTATCCAGGCCTCTCTCCACACGCTCTTTGAAGTGACATTATTTCTTAATCACCCTTCAGCCATTGGTAAATACACTGCAGGCTCCAAATCAAACAAAAAAGTCTCCATGTTCTCCAGCTAGTGGATGATGTCAGGAGAAAAAAGTGAAGGAAACATTTATATTTACGCCACAAGTCAATACATTGTGACCTTCATCTCAGCCTTCAAGAAAAGCAAATCAGATAACTAGAAATGGCATTGAATTTGTCACAGGAATGGGATTTCAAGAACCCAGCTATCAGTTTTGTCATTTACTAAGATTGCTAGAGTGTAGTCACTCTGTGCTGTGCAAATATAATTTGCCTTCTTTGAAATGGCTTCATTTTTCCATGCATGAGGCCTTGCATTTTAAAGAATCTTTGCACATAGCAGAGCCCCGATAAAAGGAATGAAGTCTGAAGTCAAAGGACTGATCTTTTCCTCCTTTCTGAAGAATGTAGTCTCAGTATGAGAAAGGATTTATATTTTGATATAGATATGAAATGTACATAAACCAGAATAAGGACTGACGTGGATCCTTATTGCTAATACCAAGTCTGAATTCCCTCCGCAGTCTGACGTCATGTCATTTGCCAACATTTTGTCTCCCCGCCAATCAGGATGGTTTGTTTACTGCCCACCCCACCCCATCCCCTACTACCACCCATGCTTTTACTCCTGCACCTAAGCACCCACATGGAAAGCTCTCAATCCACAAATGAATCCATAAATAAATAGAAGTGAAGGCCCTGCACTTTGTACCTTAACACTTTTAGGTTTGGGGTTGCAAAGCTAAAATTCCCAAGGCTCTTTCATCCCAATGGATAGTGACAGCTGACTCACTTGACATTGTAACCTAATTAGCTATAGGGTTCCCAAAGGAATGCTTGACTGAAACAGAAGAAACGCTTTTTGTTCTTAACTATGCTTTATAAGAAAAGAAGTTCTTTATTAAAAGAAAAAAAATGAATAGGCATATATTTAAATTGTAGCAAAACATAAGTAGAAACATAGAACCTCACCCATTGACGCTTGACTGTTTGACACTGTTTAATCTCACTCTGTTATTACCAAAAGATGGTGAAACACAACTTTGCCACAAATCTGAGCCTTTCTCAACTTTTAGTTTTTTTCACAGTATTTGTTATAATCGGTGGTGAAGGGGCTCAGAGTGTTAGCATCAAATACCTTTGCAGACAGTTTTCTTTGGACTTTCTTTTTAGCAAAAAGCAACTTTATCTGAGACAAATTATAAAGAAAAGGACCCATTTACCCTCTGAAGCTTCCTGTTAACATACTCTGCTTCCCGTCTTCCTCATGACAAAGGAGGATTCCCTTAATTTACTAAAACAAAACAAACAAACAAACAAAAAAAAAACACAGAAGTTTCCATAGCAGCTTGCTATTAAATGTTCATGAATAGACTTTTTAAAAATGTGAAGGTCACTCCATTTTCCTATCCTAGATATCTCCCTTTTTGATCAGTCTCACATCTGCTAACAATTAATTGAGTTTGGTTTAAAATACTAGCAAAATTGGCTGCTTCTCTCACAGCTTTGGTCCATGACTATCATATCGCAGTTGGTGATCAGAAATTAAGTTCTTAAACCACATGTAGCAAAACACTACAATCGAGAAAAGGGATTACTAAAAATACCTGCCCTGAGAGATCTTTATCTCACCTTTTACTGACATGTTATATTGTTCATAGGGCTATACCACAGCATGGGGCTCTGAATTCTATTCTGTATCATTATTCCCTCCATATGCGTTGTCATTTTGTCTTTCCAACTAAGCATAAACTCCTTCAAAGCAAGTTCTGGATCTTATGTTTCCTTTTATTCCCTATGGGTACCTTAACACAGCCCTCATTTTTCGGTCCAAGGAAAATACTTGTCTGACTGTTTGAGTGCCTGAGGTACACGGTGGCTCAGGTTGTGGGTGCTCAATAAAATATTAAGAGACAATTTCTTTCTCCCATAGACTCAAATGAATCATACCTGAATTTCACACTTTCTTCAAGTACCCTCACTCAGCAACTCCAATATCTAAACGAGCGATTTGACCGTACTCAGGGTGACACAGCAAGGGCACAGATGAAGCATGCTTCTTGCTTCTTACATGGTGGGTGTGCTGCATTCCAGAAATTATTTAAATAGATTTCACCCTCTCTTGAAATCACCACACAACAAGTAACCAGTAAATAGCCAGGGAGAGGGGAGAGGCTTGAAGTAGCTATAATGCTGCAATGATTCTGCTGCGAGGACCGAGTTGGAACTGAGGAACAGGTCTCCAAAAAGCCCAACCTATGGGCCAGAAAAGAGGGAGTACAATGATGTCATTATCGTGCAAGTGAGTGGAAACTGTGCACAGTTCTCATGGTATGAGCTATCTCAGCCCATCATAAATGAAAAAGAGTTTCTTTTTTCATATTTTTTATTTTTCTAACATTTTAATTGTATAATGTAGCATGTATACAAAGCAAAGAAAGAGAAAAGCTATAGTTTTTAAAGCACTCTTCAACAAGCAGTTACAGGACAGACCCCAGACTTTGTCGCGGGCTACCATACCATCAGGAAAAGAGATTGTTTTTACTTAGAGTGAGTAACGAAGATGACAGTGACCACAACTACAGGAACAACAATGGTCATAGCAACTACTGGGCACTGAATTTGCACGGAGGATCTGCTAAGTCATTTCCTTACAGCACCCTGCCGGTCAGGTATTATTAAACCTATTTTATAGGTGGAGTTATTTAGATTAGATACCACACCCACTTACTTAGGAGCAGTCCTGGTGTGTAATCCTAAATCTACTGAACTACAAATTCTGTTTTACATATTTTATCAGGCAGACTAAGCCAGAGGGGCGCTGAGGATGTTCTTAACTTATTCTTTTTTTGGAGAAGGGCTAGCTCTGATTTAATACCCACTGAGTGGCCTGGTGTCTTGAGAGTTTGCCCAAAGTGTCATGAGAAGATCACCTAACCCTAACATGACCATATAACTTATCAACCAAACCAATTCTCTGTTGTCCAGGACAAATGTTAAATCAGCTGTGTCACCATGACAACAAGCATTGACTGGGACTGACCAGGATAAACCAAGATCTACCTACATATCAGGTTGTTCTACCTAATCTAGCTATGTTTTTATAGCAACAAAGTAAATTAAATGACCAAAAATCTGAAGTGCTAAATAGCTAAATTAGTTTTTCAGAACTAGGTCCATTGAATTATAATTTACATATAATAAAATTTACTTTTATTTAGGTATACAGTTCTATGAATTTGAACAATCATAAAAAGTCAGCTAACCATCATCACTGTCAAGGTATAGAATATTTCTATCACCCCAAACAGCATCCTTTGTAGTAATTCTCTCTTACCCCCAGTCTATGGAAATTATTGCTCTGATTTCTGTCCCTATAGTTTTCCCTTTTTGGAAATGTCATAGCAAAGGAATCATACAATATGCAGGTTTTGAGTTTGGCTTCTTTCAATTAGCATAAGACATTGGAGATTCATCCACGTCATTGTTCTCTTCCTCGTTCAGTCCTTTTTATTGATGAGTCCCTTCCATTCTCTTCCATATGGATGTAATACAGTTTGTTCATCTATTTGCCAGTTGATGGACATTTGGGTTGTCTCCAGTTTTGGGTGATTATGCACAAAGCTGTTGTAAACATTCACTTACAGGTTTTTATGTGGACTTATGTCATTATTTCTCTTGTGTAAATATCTAGGAACAGGATGCTGGATTAAGAGTAAGGGTATGTTCAACTTAAAAGAAAATGCCAATCAATCTTCCAAAGTGGCTTCCCTTTTTGCTTTTCCACTAGGAATGTATGAAAGAAGAATTACTCCACAAACTTGCCATTTTGGTATTTTCAGTTTTTTCTTTTTAACTTATTCTAATAGGTATCACATTGGAGTTTTAATTTGTATTTTCCTAATGGTGATGTTGAATGTCTTTTCATGTGCTTATCCATCATCCACATATCTTCTTTGGGAAGTGTTGGCTTAAATCTCAAGCCATTTTTTTTTATTGTGTGGTTTGTTCTCTTATTACTAAGTACTGAGAGTTTGTCCTATTTTCTGGATAGCTACAGTATTTTTTGAGGTTAAAAAAAGTATGATTGCTGAATGACTCTAGGAGTCATTGCAGTGTGTGCCTTTCCAGGAAATCATCCAAGAAACCAACTACACTAATATTCTCTCCTACACCAACGACAAATGTCTACAACTCTAGTAAGGCCAGAGACCTTATCCCAGATCCAGCCAAGATAAGCCACTCCTGGAGAGCTTGAGAATGATGAGGTACCAGGAAAAGGAAAGGCAGATTATTTTCATTAAAAAAAAATTGGATCTATCATTTTCTGTCAATCAACCTAAACTATACAGTACAAGACACCATAAGATATCCAAGAAATCTAGAGCAAGACACAGTGGGATATCCAAAATTCTTGATGAAAGGCATGGTGGGATAGTAAAGACTGTTAGTACAAAACACTGGAATATCCGAGGTTCTTGGTGTGAGGCATTGTAAGATATCCAAACGCCTATAAAATCCAATCCTCTGTTTTCAATGAGTTCATTTCAGCTGGGGTGACAAGATGTAGAAAGAAAATTAACTATACCAAGTTGCACAAAATGAGTATCATAGACAATAGAAGTTCCAGGAGTCAAAGTGGCAATAAGGGCCCAAGAGACTTTACAGAGATTCCAAAAGTAGACATGTTTGGGAGTCAGTGAAAAGTTTGCGGGAACTCAAGGAGCTCTTCCTGAATGCTGGATGCTGTGCCAGAGAAAAGTATTGCCTACCACATAAGGTTGTTAAAATCAGTAAATGCATGTAAAGTGGTCTGTGTCTGGCACCTAATAAATGCCCTCAGAATGTCAGTTATTTTGTAGAATGCCCCTCAGTTTGGGTTTTCTGATGTTTTCTCATAATTGGAATGAGCTTATATATTTTTGGCAGCTCTAGTAAAGAAGTTATGTTGTGTCTTTCTCAGTGCATCATGCTAAGTTACTATCGTAATTTTCAAGAAGAAGATTCTGAGGCTCAATGAAGGGCACAAAGCTAGTGAGTGGCAAAACCTTTGAATGTCAAAACAGAAGTTTGTCTCTGACTTCTATCCTTTGCTGCCCCTGCACAGAAATGGAGTGAAAAACGACTTGAAAGGGACTTTGGAGAAGCCAATGTGGGAGGCTTTTGAATGCTGGATAGATGGGTTAGGGCTCAGTTAGTCTATAGATACTGGGTAGCCATTAAAAGACCTTGAGAAATGTAAACCTTCCTGGCAACATGGGACAGAAATCCTAGAATGAGCTGAGATTCAGTATCGAGGGGTTGAGAAAACCTTCTCGACCAAAAGAGGAAAGAGAAAAATGAAACAAAATAAAGTATCAATGGCCTAGAGATTCCAAACAGAGTCGAGAGGTTATCCTGGAGGTTATTCTTAAGCATTAGATAGATATCACTTTTTTAGTTAAGGCATAACAGAGAGGCTGGAGGGAACTGCCTGAAAATGTAGAGCTGAGTTCCAGTAGCCATGTTTCTTGAAGATGATTGTATAATGATATAGCTTTCACAATGTGACTGTGTGATTGTGAAAACCTTGTGTCTGTTGCTTCTTTTATCTACCTTATCAACAGACATGTGAAATATATGGAATAAAAATAAATAACAGGGGGAACAAATGTTAAAATAAATTTAGTAGATTGAAATGCTAGTGATCAATAAAAGGAAGGAGTAAGGGGTAAGAGGTATGGTACGTATGAGTTTTTTTCTTTTTTTCTTTTTCTTTCTTTTTCTGAATTGATGCAAATGTTCTAAGAAATGATCATGATGATTAATATGCAACTATGTGATGATATTGTGAATTACTGATTATATATGTAGAACAGAATGATCATATGTTAAGAATGTTTGTGTTGAGCATTTTTAAAAAATTAAAAAATTAATTTAAAATAAATAAATAATAGGGGGAACAAATGTCAAAATAAATTTAGTAGATTGAAATGCTAGTGATCAATGAAAGGGAGTGAAAAGGGATATAGAAAAAAATAGGGAAATAAAGGTTAAAATATATTGGGTAGATGGAAATACTAGCAGTCAATGAGAGGGAGAGGTGGGGGTATGGTATGTATGAGTTTTTTTCTTTTTTTCTTTTTCTTTCTTTTTCTGAATTGATGCAAATGTTCTAAGAAATGATCATGGTGATGAATATACAACTATGTGACAATAGCGTGAATTATTGATTATATAACAAGAATGGAATGATCATATGGTAAGAATGCTCGTGTTTGTACGTTATGTTTTAAAAAAATTTTTTTAATAAAAAATAAAAAAAAGATCTTGAGAAAGTGGTAAGATATCAAAAGCAATGTTTAGGGGAGATGAGTCTGACCATAAAATAAAACACTGGATTGGAAAAGGGAGGGGCTACTGACACGGAAATCAGTAAGGCTCTAATGAGACAGTCCAAACATAAGGTAATAAAGGTTTCTCCTGGTGTAGCTCAAAGAGCATTTCATCAGAATCATCGTGGGGCTTACTGAAAAAGAGATGCCTAGGCCACAAAAGCCCTCCATCGAATCACAATCTCTGAGAGTGGGCTGAAGTACTTGCATTTTAAAAACTCTCTTCAGGTTATTCTTATACATAGTAAATAAATTAAATATTACAAATATAAGAAAACAGAGATCAACCTGATCAAGGTCAGCAAACTTTCTCCATAAAGGGCCAGACAGTAAATATTTTAGGCTTTGCGAGCCTATTGATCTTTGTCATAATTTGCAAGGCACAGGACAAAATGAAAACGCAGGGCCCCTGATTCAAAAGTTAAGATTTCAAAACAATCACAGCAGAACCTTAAAACTTCACAGATCTCACACCCATGTCACAAGTACTGGACTTGTGCCATTGTAGATCAAAAATAGCCAAAGACAATCTGTAGTGAAGGGGACAGGTAGGGGATAGGATTTGGCCCAGGGCTATAGATTTCCAGCCCCTGAGCCTTTAGAATGTCAGCATGCTCAGTGATGTTCAGAAAGCTAAATAAAAGCTCTTTTTTTTTTAAAAAAAAAAAAGGAAGCAATGCAAAATAAAATTGTATGTTTACCAAATAAACACAATTTCACACGGGTGGATTTAGGTAGATCATCAAGTGAATTTTATATGTATTGATATTCTTAGTTAATAGAAGAGAATGAACAAGTTTCATACACCAGACAAGGAAAGAGGGACTCTCAAACATCCAAAGAACATCCTGTGGTCCAAACTTCTCTGATGCAAGCTTGTTCCTGGTTTATCTATCATCTGTACACCATAACTCAGTTAAAATTCACTTCACAGGAATCTGCAGTCTGTTAAATTCTACAAGATTATCTCAAAAGTGAAGACTGCTTTTGTGTTACTGCTTCGAGTAATCAGAAATCAGATTACTCGAAGGTAACAGATTTTTCTATCAAAGAAACCTGAGAATGATTTAGAATTCAGTTGAAATTGGAAAAAGAAATAGCAACCTCCAACCAATAATATCTAAAAAGCTTTTTCCCTGGTGTCACATTCCAGCTCAAATATTTGGGCTGCATGTCAGATGTTGTATTACTATTTCCTATCCTGAAGCATTTCAGGCCTTAGCCTCTCTCTCCACTAATAAAACAGAACCATTCTTAAAAACCTAGATGGTATATCTAAATGAGGTAACATTTATGAAAAGCAACTGGCTCAGATACATAGTAGGTGCTCAAGAAATGTTCCCTTTACTCTCTTTAATAATAAAATTGCACAAAACCAAGAATTAAAATAAAGGCATAATCAGTTCATCAGAGGAGGGGGAAAATGCTTCCTGGCATTTTTTCCAGTCTTAATTGTTCTGGTGCCCATGGCCATGACTGTTTTAGAAAAACATATGCTACACAGCTGCAAATGCAAACCTGATTACCTCTAAATTAATAACACGTAGGCGGCAACACTTGCAGCTGTAAGACAGAGAGACAGCCCTGGTGCAGTCCAATCCCCCTAATATTTTTAGCTGTTTATTTTATTACAGATATCTTTTTAAAATCCTAATAAAAATCCCTGAAGAGGAGGGAAAAGCACACACACAAAAAAAATTCAAACCCACCACCGCCACTTCTTTGTTCTTGACTAACCACTTTGGGTAATTATCAACTGAAGTCAGATTGTTTTTCTTTCTTGATCCTCTGGCTCTGAGGATGTGGAATCTTTCAGCAGCTAAAGGGATCACAAAAGAGAAACTGCGTAGTACCTTTCAGCAGTCAAGGAGCTGGCATGTCCACTTTATACACTTCACGTCAAACACAGGAAGTTAGGGAAGCAAAATCACAACTGGGTACTTCTGCTTAACGTTGATTTTTCAAGAGCAAAACTAATGTGCCGGGCAGTGGGGAGGACGGGGAGGGAATGCACTGGGCAAAGCACACATATGTTTCCTCAAGAGACGGTATTTCTTTCAACATGTACCAAGGAGAAGAAAAAGAAGCTTATAGGCAACTTAATCTTTGGTTTGGTCTGAACAAAAGCTTAACCTGAGGTATGAAGGTTAAATACTAAGTTCATCATTTAGAGTTTTGTTAAACTCAGGTTCAATTAATCATGTGTGTGCATCAATTGTTTCCACTCCCTATAAGAAACTTCAAGAGATGCAGAAAACATCCAGAGGTTCCAGGCTTGAACTATAAGCATTAACTCTCCTGGTATTGGGGAGGCCAGCCATATGCTTCTGAGAACAAAGAGGATTAGGTAGTTACTGACTTGGTAAACCTTAAATGCTATGGGATTTGAAGATGGAGGTGAGTGGCTTTATAACTGCAAATAAATTAATCTCTCCGAGTCTCAGATTCTTCTTCCACAAAATGGGTATAATAACATTCACCTTGTAGGACTGTTGTGAAGATTAAATGAAATTGTAAAAGAGCTGGGCATATAGTAGGCCCCCAAAAAATACTAATTAAATCAACCTGAAGCAAATGTTTGGCGACTCCAACCAGGAAGAACATGAGTGCATGAACACGGCACTTTTATTTGGCAGCAAGAAGACAGGGCTGCTAGGAGCAAAAGATTTGTGTTGGGCTGTACCATGAGGCTTGAGGGCAGCTGTGGTTGTACAGCTGGGTAGAGGAGCATGTAGCTGATGATGAAAGCAGAACTCTTTGATGTTCAAGGTGGTGTGACTGACATTGGGCTTGGGTAGACCATATTGCCAGTCTCCCTTGCGGTTGGGTGTGGCTATAGGATTGAGTACTAGACAATGAAACAAGCGAAAGTAATGCATTTTACTTTAAGATTAAGTCCATAAAAACCTTTTATGCACATTCTTCTTGGCTCTTTTCCTCATCCAGCTGACTTGGGTGGTAACCCCAGAGCAACCTTGAAAGTTGTATGTTGCAGAAACCAGAACCTCTATCTACCTAAGTCCCCGAATACTTTGTGAAATACAGACCCACGTCCAACCAGAAAGCTTCTTGGACTGTCTCATGAGCAAGATATAAACTTCACTATGTCTTTACCACAGTTTAGGAGTAATAATCTTAGCTGGTATAGCTAAGGAGATATATGATGAAAGCAGTGCCTTAGTAAATTGGCATATTAGGAACTAGAGAAGGAATAATAAAATAATAATTTCCATTATGGAGGACATAGCAAGTGCTTTATGTAATAGTAATAATCACTATTACAATGCTTACAATAAACACTTATACAGTGTTTATCAGGTACAAGGAACTTTCTAAGCACTTTTTATGTATTGACTCATTTTTAGTTCTCTAAGCTCTATTAGGTGGGGTCTATCAGTATCCCTAGCTCACAGATGGATAAACTGAAACATAGCCTGGTTAAATAACTTGCCCAAGATCACATAGCTGTATACATAATCTAATTTGGTCCTTTCAACAACTAACTCTATGAGCTAAGTATCATCTTCCCCATTCTGCAGAGTAGAAAACTGAGTCTAAGACCCAAATATAACTGAGGGATTCTGCCAGGAAGTTGGAGATGCTGAGCTTGACCCTGAGGAACTCCTAGGTCCTCTTTCTTTTCCAATCCAGATGCCGATAGTCAGGAAATCAACCTGGAGACCACTTGAGAACTGAAAAGGCAGGAGGGGAAACATTATTTATGTTTTATTGTCAATGCTAATTATTCAGTGGGTTAATTTACCTCTCCATCCTTTAATAGACCTAGTGCTGCTTTTCAGTAAAATAAATGACAAGCTTGAATTTCACCAATCTGTGAGAATCTCATACATCTTATATTTCCTGAGGTTATCCAAGACTTGTAGTTTTCTCCTATAAGAATAGCTCACAGGGGCCTCCCAAGGCAATAGATTAAGAATGATGGGTTGACAGAGTGATTCGATCAATGAGTGGAAAAGTATTTGCAAAGCCCCCTTCAGGGAATGGTGAGAACGGGGAGAAATTCAACTTCCCCAAGTTGAATTCTTGATATTCTCACAAGCAGTGTGGACAACCAAAGCTATAGGCTGAGCCCCCAGTCTTGGGGTTTGTTCATGTGAAACTTAACCCCACAAAGGATAGGTCAAGTCTACTTAAAATTTAGGCCTAAGAGTCACCCCCAAGAGAGCCTCTTTTGTGGCTCAGATGTGGCCTCTCTCTCCAGCCAATATGATGAGCATTCTCACCACCCTCCCCCTCTCTGCGTGGGACATGACTCCAAGGGGTGTGGACCTTCCTGGCAATGTGGGACAGAGATCTTGGAATGAGTGGAGACTCAGCATCAAGGGATTGAGAAAAACCCTAGAATGAGCTGAGACTTAGCATCAAGGGATTGAGAAAAACCTTCTCGACCAAAAGAGGGAGGAGTGAAATGAGATAAAGTGTCAATGGCTGAGAGATTCCACACAGAGTCAAGAGGTTATCTTGGAGGTTATTCTTACACCTTAAGTAGATGTCACCTTGTTATTCAAGATGTAATGGAGATGCTGGAGGGAAATGCCTGAAAATGTAGAGCTGTGTTCCAGGAGCCATGTTTCTTGAAGATGATTGAATAATGATATAGCTTTCACAATGTGACTGTGTGATTGTGAAAACCTTGTGTCTGATGCTCCTTTTATCTACTTTGTCAACAAACAAGTAGAGCATATGGAATAAAAATAAAAATAAATAATAGGGGGAACAAATGCTAAAAAATTTAGTTTGAAATGCTAGTGATCAATGAAAGCGAGGGGTAAGGGGTATGGTAGGTATAATCTTTTTTTTTCCTTTTCTGTTTTCATTTGCTTTTTCTATTGTCTTTTTATTTCTTTTTCTGAATTGATGCAAATGTTCTAAGAAATGATGAATATGCAAGTAAGTGATAATATTGTGAATTACTGATTGTATATGTTGGTGTTTTATTTGGCTTGTTAAATTTTTTTAATTAATAAATAAATTTTTAAAAAATGATGGGTTGATTAACATATCCTTAAGGGAGAAGCTGCTTTATAAGAAGTTGCCCTTTTTATATCTTTATCAGTACCAACAACACAAAATGACATTGTAGCCAGGCAGGGTAAAATTGTCCCCCAACAGCTGCCCTTGGTTGGAGATGGACACAGCCAGTAACGGGAGTTTCGCCTTTCACTCTGGCCTCTCTTCTGTATTGGTGCCTCCTCTTCAGCAGCTTCACTCTCCACCTATACTCTACCACTTTTCCTGGATCTAAATCAGGAAGGAGGCATGTCATTTTCAATCACATGGATTGTGCAGTAGCATGAATCGAGTTTCAATCCTTTACTTCAATATGATTTAAATTTTAACACTTTTGTCTATGCCTAATTTGGGGGAGAAATCCCTGGTTCCTTGCAACTGAATTCCATGTGGTCCCCAGACAAGTTGAGAGAGAATTATTTGAAAAGCCTCCTCTGACCCCTCACACGTGGGCGAAATGATCCCCCACCCACAACAAATGGTAAGTTCTGCAAGGAGAGAATCTCTCACTGTTATTCATTTATTTATTGGTCAGTGAGTTCATTGGGGCAGAGACTGTGCCTTACTCAAGTTTTGGAGAAAGACATCAGAGTTCCTGGCAAGTAGGAAACATTCAATGAATGTTTGTTGAATGAAGTGAGTAAATGAAAGCTGAGGAGCTAATGGAATAGAACCACATAGCAGTGCTTCCTGTCTCTCAAGTATACACATTCATGCACACACAAGTGCATGCATGCACACACTCACATATCACACAAATATACATGCCCAAAGCATACACACACACATACACACACAGTTTCTTAAGGAATGGCTTGGGAATGGCAACACTTGGGGCATGTATTGACAACAGACTCTAACCAGTTCTTACATTCTTTGAGAAACTGAAGTCTGGCCCAGCAGCCCTCCCCTTCCCTTGACCGATAGGAGAGTAGGTTCCTTCCTGCATCTCTATGAGCCTCAGGTCGTCCCAGCCTTCCTGCTGTACGAGACTCTTAGGCATGTATTTTGTGTCTCTGGCACACTTCCTTCCAGTTAGTATTGAAAGTTTGCTAACACTTACTTCTGCTATCCTAAATTAAGTACTGTTACTTTCTGTCAACTTCATCTCTGGAAATGGCGTTTCTAACAAGATGTTGTGAAAACCACTATGTAATAAACAAAGGTATTAGGATATCATTCATAATGAAACTGATAATGTACCGAGTGGATAAAAGTAGCAATGGTAACAGGCAGTGTGTCTTAAACCTTTACTGGATGCTGAAGCTTTATCTGTACTTTCCTTTAATCCTCCCCAAAGCTCTCTGAAGTATTACTACTATTACTTTTTTTTATAGATAAGAAACTGAATCTGACAACAAAGTAAATGTTCTTACTACCTGGTAAATGGCAAACCACCAATACACCAGTTATTATCTCGTATAGCAGAGAGAGTACTGTTCTGGAGTTCAAAGATCATGGTTTGAATCCTGATTTTGCCAAGGGGTGGTTTGGGTAAGTTCCTTAACCTCTCTCTTTCCTCATATGTAAAATTCAGATAACAATAACCAGTTTATAGGTTTTTGTGGCAATTACAAGATATAAGGAGGGGATGCAAGGGTAGTCAGTGGTAGAATTCTTGCTCGCCATGCAGGAAACCTAGGTTCGATTCCTGACCCATGCACATCCCAAAACAAACAAGCAAAGAAACAAAAAACCAAGGAAATAAAAATTCAACAAATGGTGTTGCAATAATGGGATACTCACATGGAAAACGAATGAAATGTGACCCCCACCATACAGCATAAAAAATAAAAAAAAAGATGTAAGGAACACATCTTTCTGGCACCCAGGAAGAGGTCAATAAATGTCTGCTTAGCTTTTCCCACCTCATGGTTTATAGCTCCCATCCAGTGACTAGATGTCAGAGAAAAAATGCATTAAACTCTCTGGATCTCAGCAAAAGTAGATCACCTCAACCTGCTGGCTGGCTGGAACCATTTGAAAACAAAAACAAATGTTTCTACCCCTGGGAAAGCACAGGGCAGATGGTCTTTATCTGTCACATTGCAGAAAAATAGAGAAAGTTACAGTGCTTTTCGGGCATAGACATATACTTCCATGCTGATTAACGGCACCCAATCTAGAGGTTTTTATTCAACTGGTCACTTTTCCATTTCTCACTTGGAATCTCTATGTGAGAATCAAAGCTACTGATTCCTCTAATACATGATGTGCCAACACATCACCACATGCCAATACATCACATCTCCGCACATGTATTTAAAGCTAAAATAAAATACTGTTCTAGGCTCCTTACTGGTATGTTCTAGTAGAGCACAGATTTCCTTTCTGCTTACTAAAGAGCATAGAAATGTTGGATAAATGTAAGGTGGCACAGAAAGGTTTTATCTATATAGAAGCAGAGTCAAGAAAGATTGGGTCAGATATTAAAATAATTCAAACATTTGGCACCTAACACTTGGGCTTCAATTACTTGACTGTTTACCTAAAAGCAGGTTTTAAATCTGGTTTATAAAGTCAACTGCCCCAGTTCCTAATAACCATTTAGAAGTTTAGACAAAGCTGGGATTAACACCTGCTGAAATATGATATCACTTCTTGGCCCAAGAATAAGATGGCTTGTGAAATGTAAAGAGTGAATTTCAGGTAGGCAAATGCAAACAGAAATGTCATTCCATTCAAACCTCCCTTACCTGGCTGGGCATCTTATTTAACTAAATTGATAGATACCAACACACACCATTGGATTGAGAGTCATGTTTGTTTGTTTTTTTAATTAATTTTTTAATTTTTAAAAATATATAACAACAGACAAACACAAACATTCTTATGATCATTCCATTCTACATATAGAATCAGAAATTCACAATATTGTCACATAGTTGCATATTCATCATTATGATCATTAGAACATTTGCATTAATTCAGAAAAAGAAATAAAAAGACAAGAGAAAAAATTTATACATACCATACCCCTTACCCCATTCTTTCATTCATCACTAGCATTTCAATCTAAATTTATTTTAACATTTGTTCCCCCTATTATTTATTTTTATTCCATATGTTTTACTTGTCTGTTGATAAGGTAGATAAAAGGAGCATCAGACACAAGGTTTTCATAATCACACAGTCACATTGTGAAAGCTATATCATCATATAATCATCTACATGAAACATGGCTACTGGAACACTGCTCTACATTTTCAGGCAGTTACTTCCAGCCTCTCCATTACACCTTGACTAACAAGGTGATATCTATCTAATGCATAAGAATAACCTCCAGGATAACCTCTCAACTCTGTTTGGAATCTCTCAGCCATTAACACTTTATTTTTTCTCATTTCACTCTTCCCCCTTTTGGTCGAGAAGCTTTTCTCAATCCCTTGCTGCTGAGGCTCAGCTCATTCTAGGATTTATGTCCCATGTTGTCAGGAAGGTCCACACCCCCCGGGAGTCATGTCCCACGTAGACAGGGGGAGGGCAGTGAGTTTGCTTGTTGTCCTGGCTGGAGAGAGAGAGGCCACATCTGAGCCACAAAAGAGATTCTATTGGTGGTGACTCTTAGGCCTAATTTTAAGCAGGCTAAGCATATCCTTTGTGGGGTTAAATTTCATATGAACAAACCCCAAGATTGGGGGCTCAGCCTATTGCTTTGGTTGTCTGCACTGCTTGTGAGAATATCAAGAATTCAACTTGGGGAAGTTGAATTTTCCCCCTTTCTCACCATTCCCAGAAGGGGACTTTGCAAATACTTTTTTATTCACTGTTCAAATCACTCTGGGATTTATTGGGGCATCACTCTGGACAAACCAACAAAATCTCACACCCTACTCAAGGTTCCATGTACTTATGGTGTTCAATTTAACTCTCCATGTAAGTTATATTAGGAAATGCACTAGTCAAATTATAAATTTTGTACCAAATAAACATTTTTTACTTTAGTCTTATACGTATGTTAAAGTTTTAAAATATTAATTACCGTCTATTTTCAACGGTGATGACATTCTGCAGTAATGACATTCCTTTGTTCTTCCTCATGCAAAAACATTTTTTTAATTTGTCATTTAGTCACTATCATTATGCACTCTAGGCATTCTTAGATTATACCATCTCAATTTTTAGCATCTATCTTTCTTTCTGATTTCATTTGTGCCCCCAGCCCTCCTTCCCCTATCATTCTCACATTCAGCTTCATTCAGTGTTTTAACATAATTGTATTACAGTTATGTAGTATTGTGCTTCCATTTCTGAGTTTTTACAATTAGTCCTGTTGCACAATCTGTATCCCTTCACCTCCAATCACCCAGTATCTTACCTTATTTCTATCTCCTCATAGTCTCTGTTACCAATGAAATTCTCCAAATTTATTCACTTATGTCAGTTCATATCAGTGAGACCATACAGCATTTGTCCTTTTGTTTCTGGCTAATCTCACTCAGCATAATGTCCTTAAGGTCCATCCATGTTGTTACATTCTTCATAACTTTATTCTGTCTTACAGCTGCATAATATTCCATCATATGTATATACCACAGTTTGTTTAGCCACTCATCTGTTGATGGACATTTTGGCTGTTTCCATCTCTTGGCAATTGTAATTAGTGCTGCTATAAACATTGGTGTGCAAATATCTGTTTGTGTCCTTGCCCTCATGTCCTCTGAATAGATACCTAACAATGGTATTGCCAGGTCATACGGCAATTCTTTATTTAGCTTCTTGAGGAACCGCCAAACTGCCTTCCACAGCAGTTGTACCATTTGACATTCCCACCAACAGTGGATAAGTGTGCCTCTTTCTCCACATCCTCTCCAGCACTTGTCATTTTCTGTTTTATTGATAATGGCCATTCCGGTGGGTGTGAGATGATTTCTCATTGTGGTTTTGATTTGCATTTCCCTAATAGCCAGGGAAGTTGAGCATCTTTTCATATGCCTTTTGGTCATTTGTATTTCTTTTCTGAGAAGTGTCTGCTCAAGCTTTTTGCCCATTTTGTAATTGGGTTGTCTGTCTTTTTATCGTTGAGTTGAACAATCTCTTTATATATGCTGGATACTAGACCTTTATCTGATATGTCGTTTCCAAATGTTGTCTCCCATTGTGTAGGCTGTCTTTTTACTTTCTTGATGAAGTTCTATGATGCACAAAAGTGTTTAATTTTGAGGAGTTCGCATTTATTTCTTTCTTTCTTCAATGCTCATGCTTTGGGTGTAAGGTAGAATCGTGTTTTTTAAGAAATAGCTTTATAACAGAAGTGGCGAGCACAACATATGTGTATGCACAATATTTAGCTCATTACCTAGCATGAGGTAAGCACTACATAACCAGGAGCTAGGTACAATACTTGCAAAAAGTACTAGAAGTGGTAATAATAGGTTATAGAATCTATGTCTTATGTGCCAGCAACAGAAATACATTCAGATACACTTAAAATTTCAAAATAATGCCTATCCATGGATCAGGAGTTCTCATTCCCATCTTGCAGACAAGGAAACATGCTCAGCATGTGTCAATTCTGAGTTTAATAGAGCTGAGTTTTTGGCCCAGGACTGTCTAATTCCAAAGCTCATACTGCCCTTCTCTGTGAAACTAGGCTGTGCTGAGCAGGATTAACGGGGAATTTGTAGGTATGAAAGCAGACCAAGAAACCTGCCCGTCTCAGCCACCTCATCCCCTTTCTCATATCCCCACCATCTCTCTCCTGTCTCACCCCAGGAAAATTTGGCTGAGAGAAGGAGAGCAGTGGAACAATGTTTTAGGGGCAGACGGCAGAGTGTCGGCATGGCTGTACGTAACAGAACATGTATGTTTGCTTGGTTGGAGCTGGAATGCCCTGGCATAAGGGGTGCTATAAGTTGCCAAAAGCCAGGAGGGCATTTTCCTGTTTGCTGGGTGGCTGACGCTCATGTGTATAGATCACTGTTCTTTGAAGCTGTTCTGCTTTGTTTATAGTCATGCCCTAGTCATTAGCTAACTGGGACTTTGGGAGTAGAGTATTCTGGGAATACTTCCTGTCAGGTTTTTCCCAGCCTTTCTCTGGAATGCCTCTGCAGTGCACTTTGCAGCTCTGGGGGTGGTCCAATGTGCCCAAAGGGACTGTGCCTTGTGTGCTCAAAAGGATTCCCAGCAGTCAGCCTCAACCTCAAAAATAGCTCAGGGCTTAATGAGACCTCATTGAAATAGTCCCTGATTTTGCATAAAAACGCAAGTCTAGCTTAGCTTCTACAAGTCATCCATAAAGAATTATTATGTTCCTTGCTTCTTAAATTACATGTCACTGTAGGGTACTAATCCATGTGCTTATTTCAGAGACTCTGAGAAATGGGGCAGGCTACTGAGATCCCTCTATTTGCGTGAGGAACCCTTTGAGCCTCCAAGAAGAAACAGCAAAGGGACTTAGGGCTGACAGACACCACAGAGACTGGGATTAGCCCTCATGCACAATGAGGGAGACAAATGCTGCCCTGACTTCTTAGGAGAGCAGAGGAAGAAAGAAGATAAAGCTGAACCACCACAAGGGAACGGCAGCGAAGGATAAATCCTGCAGGACCCACACTGCACGAGGACCCACACTTGAATATTACACACACTGGTGTCCCAGATGACACCTGGCCTGTGCCCTAGTTCCTTAAGAGGACAGCACCATAAATTTAACAAGCCAGACTCTATTCCAGGGATCTTAAAAGGCTCTGATGGTCACTGGGGGAACAGACCAACGCTATGCTGGAGGACCCAGATGTGGCCATGGCTGAAAATAGCTTTGATTAAAGGATCAGCACCAAATGTCCAACCAGCTGACCACCCCCTTCTGAAAAGAAGTGTTAGGAGGCAATAGTGAGTGGATGGAGGGATCAATCCAAAACCACTGTCATTGCTGCCCAAGCTGTGATTATCTCCAAGGTCGGGGGACCTGGGACATGCTCTGTTATGATGACTAGGTCAGCTCCTTGCCCTACCCTGCCACCGGCAGTTACTCCCACCTGCAGTTGCCCACAAGGCCTTTCTTTGCTCAGCTTTCTGTGATTCTGTTTTTCCACTGAACTCCATTTCCTTCTCCAAGTTCTCTCCTTGGCTGGAGATGCACTATCACATACCACATTTGTATGTGCTTCAGTGCGAATTAAAGCTGTTTCATTTCCTGGCATCTTGTCCCTCCCTGTCCTAGACAATTCTGTGAGAGCAGCCACCTTATGGAAGTTCCCGTATAGTGATACCACAGCCCTCAGCACCCTCGGAGGTGGGATGGAGACAGGTAGAGAGCCAGGGAAGGTGGGGCTGAGGCAGGTGTTAGGTCAGCACCACTTCCGTCAGGCCACAAAAGCCCTCAAAATACTTATTTTTGTAAAGAGGGGATGGGGTGGAGGAAACAAGGGGACCAGGGAGGGCTTGATAAATTACAAATAAAAAAATAAAAATCAAGAGACAGTGAGAGCTGGCTGAAGGCTGACTGGTAATGGGGTCACCATTCCGTTGAGCTTTCTGTTCCTTTCTGCTGTTCCGTGCAGCTTACCCTCCTCCGACTGGTAGGAAAGTCTTCACCAAGCCTTTGTTTTTACCATGATCCATGTGTTTTGCCTCCGATAAGGCCTGGGGTGGTGGGGGCTCTCCGAGGGACGAGGTGCTCTCATTAATTCCCCAGGAAGTGATGCTTGTCCTTGCAGTTGGGAGATGTGGCTTCCATTCCATTCCTTATAAAGGCATGTGTTTTCCTTGAATAAATACTAAATGAAAATAGGCTTTATGTTTTTTCCCTTGATCCACAACCCCATCATTCTATAAATAAAATGCTGCCTTCAAAGCACACAGACTGTTTTGCAGGGTGGTCTGGGAGCGAATCTGAAGCCTGTGTGTTGGCCTGTCTTTCTGACTCCACGCTGTTCTTTGGCAAGTGGTACTGGCCACAAGGCTCCCTGGTCCCAGACTCTCCTTGGTCCCCCCCCCCCATTCCTGAAGGGCTAGGAATCAGCCTCCCATTGTGGAAGGAGTAGGGGCTGTGGGGTTTCCCAGGTCCTGTGTTCAAGTTGCATCTCTGTCTTCTGATCTTAATCTTGGAAAGTTAACTTTCCCAAGCTTCTGTTTTCTTATTGGTAAAAAAGGAGATAACCAATTCTTACCTTATCACTGTTATCATAAATGACCTACCATAAAGCAAATGCTACAAAAAATAGTAACTAGCATTGTTATTTTTATTATTATTTTCTCAGCTGTTATTCTCTCCCATTATATTATTAAAATGAAATGCTGCTCATTTGAGTGTCCAGGTTATAGAAGTTTCTGGTTAAATAAATTTTCTCACTAAACCAAGCCTTTCAGAAGCATCCTTTTTCCTTTCAGGCCATGGCATAGAAAACAATTCCAGATGATGTCAGGCTGCACTGCAAACTTAGTAAGGAATCGGGTCCTTCCATCATTGAGTGCCTTTCATTGCCCTGGACATTAGTTCTCTTAGCAAGTTGACTTTTCCTTGCATAGCAGTCAGAGGAGGTTGAGTTGAAAGCATATTGGGGCTGTAAAACAAAACCTATAATGTATCTAAAGCAAAACCTATAATATGGCATGTCTAGATGTGGTGTCCTTCTTTTTCCTAAAGGAAGAAGGGGGAAAAGTTCAGAGCAAAAACGGATGGCTTCGTAAAGTAATGGAGATTTTTGCTGCTTGGAGTTCTGGTGTCTTAAAATGAAGAGATTATAAAAAGGAGATGCTCTTTAGCAAACAGTGCTAAATAAAGACAGGCTTCCCATCAGGGAAAGAGGTTTGGGGGGTTGTATATAAACTAACCAGGTGAAGTAAAGGGATTAGTTTTTTCATCTATGGTTATGACTGCTCTTCTAAGTCCCTTCCTTTCTCTTCTCTCCCAAAGAGGGGGTAGAATACATAAGATTTCTCTCTCTCTCTCATTCTTTCTCTTTTTTGGGGTCTAAAGTAGTCATTAAGCATTAAGTAATAAAAAGAAAGTGCTATGGTGGGTTAGTGGCATATTTCTTGGTCACACATTAATCTACTACTGTGCAAAAGAATTTCATATATATTGTTTATTTTAATTCTCACAATAGCTCTGTAACACAAGTGTACAAATAAGGAAACTGAGATGCTCAAAAATGTTAAGTGACTTGTGCAAAGTCACACAATTTTAAAAGCGGCTAGAAGCTAAGATTCTAACTGAAGTCTTCCAAATTCAAAGTCTGTATACTTTCTAAACAAAGGCAATTGAATACAGAAATAACTAATAATCATGTTATAATGTCACAATTTAAAAGGGGAAATTTTTAATTCTAAAAATTAAATTTTAATTAAAATTTTAAATTTAATTTAATAATCACATAAATTTTAATTAAGTTAAATTCATGAAGTTATTTCTGAGACCCTTAGATCTTATTATATCTTTTCCACATCAATATGATTCTGATATAAAAGCCTGGATAATGTCATATTTCTCCAAATTTGGTTTTACTCTGTTTCAATTGTCTAAACGTAAAAAAAGGATCAGTTGAAAATTTACTATAGTACTTGTTTTCATTTCCCAGCTGCTAAAACAAATACCATACAACAGGTTGGTTTAACAACAGGAATAATGAAACTCAAGGTCTCAGAAGCTAAAAGGTTTGCTTCCTCCTGAGTCGATACCATCTGCCTGGCTGGCAGTCTTTGGGGTTCCTTTTTTTTTCCATCACGTGGCAATGTTCATGGCAGCATTGCTAAATTCACTGTGTTTGCATCTAAACTAACAACATCTTCAGAGTGTTTATGCACAAGTGGGGTTGAGAATTGAATATGCCTTCTGTGAAAGATATGAATCAATCCCCAACAATATCATATTTGACAGGAAACAATTAGACCTTAGTAAGAATTGTGAGAATACCCAACCAACTCCAGATTAGTGTCCCTAAGCCTGTTTCCATCTCTGTGAGAGGTCTGCTTATATTTTGGTGCTAGCACATGGGCAGCAGTTTGCGTTGTGGCTAAGTGTAAACACAGAGGTTAGATGCCCGGATGACAATACTGGCCCCAGGATTTGCTGGCAAGTTTCCTCCACCCCCTAATTCTCAATTTTTCATGCATTAACTGGGATGTGTTAAGAATTATGGGAGTAACTGCTAATTTCCTTCCTGATAATGAATCTCCCCTTCATTATCAGAATGAGGAAGCTGATTTTATTTGAGGTGGCATTTACATTTGTGGCTCTCCCTTGCAGCTCTGGATAGCAAATGAGATGTCAGTGGAAGTCATTAGGTGGAGGTCCCAAGAATTCTTCAAAAATAATTAGTCACCAAGAAGGTGCCCCCTTTTGTTCTTTGCTCAAATTCTTCTTCTTGCCTGTCTAGGACACAGACATGGTGCCCGGAATTCCAGCAGCAATGTTGGATCACGCAGCTAGAAGCCCTCTAACCAAGGGTGGTAGAAGACAAAAACAGAAGGAACCTGGGTCTATGGTGACACAAAAATCATCACACTACCCAACTCTGCATTTCTTTTATGCAAAAAAATAAGTATCTCTTTATCTTAAGACACTTGGTTGGATTTTCTTGTAATTACAGTCAAACCTAATGCTGAATGAAAATCCATATAAAATACTGGGTAAGTGCCTGGCATTTGGTAAGTAGTCAACAAGCATTAGCTGCTGCTTCTGCCATTTGATACTCTCTTTACTAGGATGAGTGGGACTATATCCCTATTGTTATTTTGTCTCACCTTCCTCAAGTTTCACATGTAAGTTCCTTGAGAGCAAACTTTGTATCTGATTCCTATTTATATATCCCTATAAGCCTGCCACTGTGCCCTGCACATAGATTTTTTTTTAAAGCATCTTTTCTTAAGGAGATTTTTAGCTTTAAGTTTATCTTTTAGTTAAACCTGCTCACTATCAAAACCAGGATCAGACCTATCAATGTTTGATAATTGAAGATAAGGGAGAAACTATTCCAATTTTTATGCAGGTTTTTCCTTAATTTTTGTTTTGAAGTACATATTCTTTTATTTAGATGTGAATTCACAATCAGTTTTGTTAGAGCATTGTTTTCTTTTGCAGAAAAAGATAATGTGCAAAAAGCTATGGAAAACCATCTGGGTCTGCAAACCATCTCCCTTACCCCATCATACACCACATAGCAGTCTTGTTTTCATCGTAGCTCTGCTTTACTGAGCTCTCTGAGCTCTGCTCTAAGCGAAGTATTCAATGTGTCTTGTCTGTTTGTTCCTGTGGGTCAAATGGTAACCTTCATCCCTCCTTTACTGGCTAGGATGTAGGAGGAAATATTCTAATGAATGTCAGCGTTTCAAACTCAAGCCAAATTGGAGAAAATGTTTTCAAGGGATTTGAGCCTGTAGGAAAAATACAGAAATTTTGCCTTGTTCTGTATTATTTCCTTTTTCAGAAACTCATTTAGGGAGAAACAAAGTCTTATAAGGAGAGGAGAAAGCTTCATTCTTCATCCCTTTTCCTCTAAAATGATCTCCATTTTTAAAATACGATATTCTCCGTCACCTGTTAGAAACAATCCGAGGTCTTACAGGAATTATACATCCTGAGTAAAGATTCTTCCCCCACAAAAGAGAAATTTTCATTGGTAACTGGGAAAGCATGAATGGAGGACGTCTTTGGAAAAATTGACCTTCCTTTGCCCTGCATTTTCTCCCAGGATCTCTTCACTTCCCAGGCACTCTAGGAACCCCCTTGCCTTGTCTTATCTGGAGGATGGAATCCTCTGGCCACCCTACAACTCAGACACTTCCATTTCACACCTAATTCTTTCTATATTTTTAATTCACAACCCCCCTTATCGCTCATCCTTGCTCTATATGTTAATCGCTGTGCAATAAAATATAAAATTGGAGTAAGAATAATGATTTTTATATGTCTAATATGTGCAAATAGGAGGTTTTGCTGATCGCGACATTGGCAAGGTCATGAATCTGTGAGGTTTAGGGGTGTGGAGAACCAGCTAACCCCATGAAAGCAGCTCAGTGGATCCATTTTACACAGCCATTTGGTTCATCGGGATATTGCTTTGTGAAGCTACGTTGAAATCAAAGCGTTTTCCCAGGCTCTCAGAATGCCCGGGTCAAGAATGCTGAAAATCTGCTGTCAGAGAGGGTTGCTGTCAGCATTACCCCCTATCAAGCACTCCCAGTCAGCACTTGCATAAGAACAAGCCGGCAACCCGCTGCCTTGTGACAAGCGCTGTGACTCCAGAAGGGAGCCAAGTGCTATGAATGAATCCCTGTAAAAGGTCATTTTATGTAAGAGGAAACATTGGCATCACTGGGGCACATGCATGGTTTTGAATTAAAAACCAGATTCCTAAACTAGACACACAAAAGGACAGATATTGTATTATTTCACTTTTAAGCAAATGCACAGAGACAGAAAGTAGATTACAGGTTACGGGGGAGGCGTGTGTGAGGGGAAAGGATAGGGGATTGGGGAGTTATTGCTTAATGGGTGCAGAGTTTCTGTTTGGGGTGATGAAAAATTTTGGTAGTGAGACGGTAGTGAGAGCAGCACAATATTGTGACTGTAACTAATGCCAGTGAATTGTACAGATGAAAAGTGGTTAAAACGTGAAATTTTGTGTTGTGTATGTTATCCGCACCCCCCCCCCCCATACACACACCACAGCTGGATCACTGGATGCTGGAGTTGCAGATACTTATTGGAGATCCCCTCTCCTTTATGTCTCCCCTATTTTTTCATACAAGTTCCGAAATTTTCTCCAAGTTGAGCCCTTAAATCAAAGGAATACATAGGAAAATACTGTCTGACTTGGGATATTCGATGTCCTAGGTGGATCATAAATTTAGCTACGATTGGGTTTTGTCCTATGTGAATGAAACTCACCAAGTTCCCCAGGGAAGGAAGCCACAAGTTTCACTGTCCCACTCCCACCCCTCATTGGGACCCCCTGGTGCACATAGATCCATTACCCACAAACCTTTGTGTGCGTGTGTAGGTGTCTCCTGACACCCACACAATGAGTCTAGGAAAGCTAGTCGCCTACCTCAAGTAACTGTATAAACATTCAAATCACTTCAACATTTTTCAACTCCACAGATAATTTCAAGACTTCAGGGTGACTAGCAACGGTGGAAACATTCCAAGGATATTTTAGGAGTCATAAGATAAAATAAATTCCAAGCAGCTATTTAACCTAGTTTCTAAATAAATTTCTTTTCAATAAATTTTTGTAAAAGAATATATTTTAACAGTCACGTTTTAGAATATATCTGTTTCAAAATATATACCTGGTTTCTCTTGTGAATTCGCCTCTTGCTTATGGTTTCCTTAACTCATGTGGATTATAGGGGGATGATCTAAGTCACAATTCACTTTTAAAAAGTGTAATATTAAACATTAAATTTTTAATAGCTGTAGACTCCTTAAGAAGACTTTAAATATTTAAAATAATAACTTATACTTGCTTTTGGACAAGATGCGAGACCTGAATGCTTCAAATGATTATTTGCGAGAATAACAACACCTTGAATTTAAAAATATATCTATTTTCCAAGCCTTGCAAATTAATAATACAATGCCTGGCTTCATTTTCTTCCTCTGTAAAAGGGATGTTCAAAGACTTTGTCCAAATCCCTAAAATCCCAGGATCAACTCTGTGCCGTTTTGAAGCCGTTAATGTACCCCTAGAAAAGCAATGCCCAATTTCCTGATCCAGTTTTGTGCAGAAAGCCTTGTTACTTTAAATCTCGATTCAAAATTGTGAGGTGGAAGCTTTGGATTGTTTTCACGTAGATGTGACATACCAGATGTGGGTGTGACCTTTTGATTAGACAGAGATGTGACTCTGCTCATTCCAGGTGAGTCTTGCTTAGTTTACTAGAATCCTTTAAAAGAGAAAACATTTTGGAGAAGCTTCAGAGCAGAGAGAGCCAACACGAGACTCAGACGTTTGGAGATGCAGAAAGTAAATGCCCCTGGGGAAGCTGTTTGAAACCAATAGCCAAAGACCCCAGCAGATGCCAGTCCTGTGGCGTCCCCCCTGACAGAGGTGTTCTGGACCCCATGGCTTTTCTGGAGTCAAGGTTTGCCTTGTTTTGTACATTCTTGGGTTAAGGATGCCTTAGTCTGTGCATTTTGACTGCCTTATAACTGTAAAATCGTAACTTAATTCCCTTTTTAAAAGCTGTTCCATTTCTGTTATATTGCATTCCAGCAGTTTTAACAAACCAAAACAGGTTCTAAAGCAGTTTTAACAAACCAAAACAGGTTCTAATTTCAAACTCACTTATATGCAGGTGAAGGAAAGGTATTAATGCCTGAAGTTTTATAGCCAGCAAATATGAACCTAGGTTTACCAGCTAACAAGACAGTAACGTAACTCAGGTCTGCCAATAGCTACCTGGCACTATTTGCAGGCATAAGAAATATAATTTGAATTTCTGGCAATGATTGTAATTATTCTATAGTGAAGCACCGTGTTGTGGTGATGATCAAATTCATTCTCACACCTGAAAATATAACTCATATAGTAATATCCACCTCAAGAGTCTCCTTTGCCATCAGAAACTAAAAGGGTAAGTCACCGAAAAGATCTCCCACTGAAACGGGAGCCATTCCCTCCAGCGCTGTTGTTAACACAAGGCAACAGGAAATTACAGAGGAACCTGGCACCTCTACAGACCACTACTTTATAACAGGTATTCAGGTAGGGTAGGATTAGCCCTCAAAGCAGGACACTCAAAGCTCTGGAAAAGATAGCTATGCCCAGGGCTTTTATAAACTCTTCAGGTATCAGGTTCCATACTAAAAAGCTGACCAACCTGCCTTCATGGGCTATGAAACAAAAAAATCTGTCTGTCTATCATCTATCTATCTATCTATCTATCTATCTATCTATCTATCTATCTATCTATCTATCTATCTATCTATCTATCTATCTATCGATCTATCTATCTATCATCTATCCAGCCTATCCTATTCTATTCTATTTATCTATCTGTTTACCGGATTATACGAAATGAGCATTAAAGACAGATATGTATTGTCTGAGCATTAAAGACAGACAGCCAAGTCTGTAGAAATGGATATTTCATTAGCAGCTAAAAACTAGAAAGAGAATATGCGTGAAACTTGACTGTGATTAGTCACAAAGGCGGTCTGTTTTATTTTGAGGGGATGAGTCAGATGGGGTGAGCCTCACTAACTCAGTAGAATTTTTTACGGCAAAGTTCAAAATGCTTGCAAAATAACACATGAACTGTTGGCTTCAGGAGAAAGCCAGTGGAGGACAGTTGTGACATAATTAAACTTTGAAACTCCCCAAGAGTCATATCCTGTTTCTTTCTGTACAATAGTTACATACTCATTTATCAGTGGCTTCGGAAGCCCAGGATGTCTGGTTTTAAAAGACTATGGTACATTGTTGCTCCCTCTATTATAAATGACTTTGGCAGGGTTTGAGAACATGCAATATAAGCACATGGACTATTTTTTCAAGTTTTCATTTCCGGAGTTAACTAAACATCAAATGCCCCAGGTGAGTGTCTGGGCAGGGAACAAGCCACTCCCACATGTATACTATATCTCAGAAGCAGTTTCATCCTGGCTCTGTATCAAGGGGTTACAAAGTAAATCTCTTTGCCTTCAGGCCCTAACAAACCTTTCTAGATAACCTCAGATTCAGAACAACCCTCAAACCAATGAGACCTACCTACAGCAACAGCCCACCCAGCCCTCTGGCCCCCACGTGTAACTTCTGGATCACCAGAACCACTTCACAGACAGGTAAGGCCAGGGCACCAGTACACTCACCCATGATGTCCCTCTAACTATGGCCTTTCTATGTGATGAGTGTTTCTGTTTCCAGAAAGGTCTTTGAGAAAAAAACAAAGCAAGGGATGGGAGAAAAAATATGGAACTGTTAAACTTTACCCCTGCTACCATGCCAAACATTAGGGACACCAAAATAAATACACCAAGCCCTTAATCTTGAGGCTGGCTCTTGTGAAGCTTATTTATGTAGTGGAAAAGCTTAGCCAACCTATAGGTATGTCTAAGAGTCACCTCCAGAGGACCTCTGTTGTTGTCAGATGTGGCCTATCTCTCCCTAAGCCCAACTCTGCAAGTGAAGCCATTGCCCTCTCCACTATGTGGGACATAACATCCAGTGGTGAAAGCCTCCCTGGCAGCATGGAAGACAACTCCGAGGGATGAGTCTGGCCCTGGCATTGTGGGATCAACAATGCCATCCTGACTAAAAGGGGGAAAAAAGTGTAACAAGTAAGGTATCAGTGGCTGAGAGAGTTCAACTAAGGTATCAGTTCTGGAAGCTACTCTTACACAAACTTCAGTTAGATATTGCTACCTATCATAACTTGCCAAACTTCAACCAAAACCATTCCAGTCAATCCTAAAGAACACCTAGGGCAATATATAAGATTCTACAAAAGTTCCATGCACTAGGGTAACTTTTCAGAAACCTGCAACCTCCAGATGTGTCCCTGGACCAGATAAGTCCTGAAACCTTGAGGGCCCAGACTTTCCAGAACCTTACCCCTTATTATTGACATCTCTTCCAACATGAAAAAGTTAGAATGGGCATAGCCCAAATACCCCTAAAGAGTGGGAGAAAGATCAAAGATGATGGTGGAGTTATACAGAGCAGGTAGGTTAGCAAAAAGTATGATTGCTGAATCACTATATTGATATTTCTTTTGGTCTCCAGTATCTTAGAGCAACTAGAAGTAAAAACCTAAAATTGTGGAATTGTAACTCAAACACTCTGACATCTGCTCTACAACTAATTATTGCGCTGTGCATTGAAATTTGCTGCTTTTTTGTATATATGTTATTTTTCACAAAAAAGAAAAAAAGAGATAATAAAAAAATATATCTATTCCTTCTAGCCTCCAATGTTCTGGAGCAGCTAGAAGGAAAATTCTGAGATGATGATATGGTAGCTCATGATAAACTGTGGGATCTGTCCTGTAACTATTTGTCGAAGAGTACTTTGAAAACTGTTGCTTTTTTCTTTCTTTGCTTTGTATATATGTTATACTATACAATAAAAGAAGTTAAAAAAAAAGCAATTAAGGACACCTAGCTCTATAGATTCATATGTTCAGTGAATTCAGTATTCAGGTTTTCCTCTATCAATAATTCTGCACAGTTGAAATGTTGTGTTCATATGATTTCTTCTACTTCAACATATACATTTGGCTCCAATTCTACAAAAAAACTAGGAATTGTTTGATGCTATTTTTCTCATTGCCATAATATCCCATTTGTTAAATCCAAATTATTTGGATTATAATATGTATACAGGTATGAATATATAATATCAACCGTTTCCCTCTTAAAATGGAAACCAGATGATAATAGAGTTTTCATTTGCATAACACTTTTACTGTAAGTCAAGTTCAAGTGCCGATCCTGGAACTTGAACCCATGTAGATTTCATGGCCAATTCACTGTATACCCATAAGAGCTCATCAAGGGCAGTCTACTATTTGTAATCCCACTTACAAATGAGTAGAACAAGGCTCAGAGAGATTAAGTGAGCTGCCAAAATTACAAGACTAAGCACAGTCAGGACTAGAACACAAGTCAGTGCTCTTTTCAATATGATGCATAAAGATATTTACTGCAGCATTACTGAAAACAGCATAAAGAAAGAAGCTCAAGGACAATAGGTAAATGAGTGAATAAATAAAACATCACCTCAATTATGTATTAAGTTGTCATTAAAATTATGAGTTGAAATAATAATAATGGCTACATTTATTGTATGCTTACTTTGTAACAGGAACAGCAACAGCTCTTTATGTGAAATACCTCGTTTTGGTTTCACAACTCCATGAGACAGAAAGTATTATTATTTGCATTTTACTCACGAGAAAAATGAGGCACAAATAAATTAAATCACTTGCCCAAGGTAATATAAACCTAATAAAAACAAAACTTGGTCTGTCTGGCTCCAAAGGGGGTTTCTCAACATTATCTGGCCATGGACATTTTGGGCCAGATAATTGTTTGTTGTAGGGTGCTGTCCTCTGAATTGAAGGCTGTGAGGCAGCATCCCTGGCCTCTACCTACCAGCTGTGAAAACCAAAAATGACCTTGTCAAATGTCCCCAGGGAGCCAAAACTGTTCCAGGTTGAGAACCACTAATCCAAAACCTAGACTTGGCCAGCATTCTATTTACCGTTCTTCCACCACCACCTGCCCTCCTACAGAAGCATGGAAGCGGAAATATGTAGAGGAAAGACATATTTACACACTCACAAGCCAGACACGATCATAGGCAGGACTCTTTGAGAAACAGATATTAAGACTCTGAGATTCGACCACAGGAGATTCCGCGAGGAGGGTGGAGTTCTTGGGACAACACCCCCGAGGGAGCAAGGAAAACAGGATTGGGCAGAGGGAGAGCTGAACTGCTATGGGCACCGATTCAGAGAAGCCTCAGCCAATTCTACAGAGACCTCTAGAGCTGGGATGGCCCTTCAGAGTTGTCCTGACTTGAGACAATGAGGACAAAGCCTTGGCCTTTATCCACCCTCCGTAGAGCAAACATTGAATGTGGGGTTGTCCCCAAGGAAGTGGTGTGTCATAAGGTAAGGCAAAGTGGGTCTTGCTGAGGGCAATTCCCAGAGAAGGACTCGCTGAGAACAGTCACAGCCGGTCCCCACGGGGGTATGGGCTCATCTGTGTCCCAAAAGGACAAGCTGGGGGGACACCACAGCATCCTCTGTAGATGTGCACACGAATATTTCCATTGTTCAATTGTAACAAACCTAAAATCCATAAGCACGTGGATGAAGACTGGAAAGTAATAACGAAAATGAAAATAGTTATAAGATGAAGGTATTATGAATAATGTTTTTTTCCCAAAGTTGAATTTAAAGATATTGTCATCATACTGTTTTTGACATTTAAGATGTGCTAAGATCCTAGAAAAGACAATTTAGATCTTTAAAATACCATATGTTATATATTCATGTGGCTATAGCATTCACAAGCCCCTTTATCTGCCCTAAAAATGCAGGAAGCTTTTCTTAGCAGTGTCCTATACTGTTCTAAGCATTTTTACTTTACTTATTAAATCTTCTCAATAACCCTAAGGCTATTAATTCCATTTTATAGAGGAGGAAATGTAGTTGCCTAAAAATTAAATAACTCAAGTTCTACAGAGCTAGAAAGTGGTGGAACTGCGCCTTGAACCATAACATTAAAATACTGGCTTTTGCCCACCTTCTTCACTAATTACTGTATCCATTGATTACACAGTGCTCCTGACCCTCACAACAACAGTAATTTGTCCTCCCAGATTTCATTTCTTCTTCTTAAAAAAAAAAAAAAGTAGAGTAATGAATCTGTCAGTGCAAGATTGATCCTAAGGAATTAAACGTTGCCTTCAAATTCCTCCTTCAAAAACAATTTTGAAATGTAAAGGCTTTTAGATGCCAATGGAGATTGTCAAAGTAGTTATGCTCTTTTTTTAAAGAATCAAGTCCTTCTTCTGTTTTCAACACAAAAGCATACCTGTTTGAAGGACGATTCTCTCTCAGCCAATCTTTACCCTCTAAGAGACCTACAAGCACTAGAATCTCTTTTGGGGACTCAAGAGGGAATAACCCTCAAGCTAATTCACTAAGGGCCAATTCTAACTATCAGAGACCCTGTAGAAAGTTCAATTCAAATTCACTAGCATCTAAAAGTTAATTCTTTCACTGAAAGAGCTGAGGGGAATTTCTATGTTCAAAATTCCCAGATAATTGTTGGGTGGAGGGGATAACCTCAAAATGGTCTTTTTCCTCCCAGAATGGTCATGGCCTTTAAGATAGCTAAGCCCTTTAGAACCTTTCTTGCATAGGAATGGAGAGTGTGTGCGCCAGGAGAACAAGGTCTTCAAGAGGTCCAGAGACATCATCTCAATAGATACTTTATTTGAAATGGAATGCATTTTGAAAATACGAAAAATAAATCACATCTTTCCAAAGTCATTTAAGAGGCATATTTACACAAATTATGAGCACACCGTTTAGTTCATAAATGTGATAGTTTGTAAAGCATTTGGTATACCACGCTGCTTGCTTTTCAGAAGCTTGCATTTGCATATTCTGAAACTTTAAGTAGAAGGCTGACTGTGGAATGTAACAGACAGGTTTATCTTTCTTCTCAAAATAAACATTGTGATCTTAAAGGACCACCTATTGTTAAAACCTGCTTTCCCCACGCCCAGCATATCACAACAAGCCAGCTTCAGAGCACTGGGTAGCCAGCTCTTATGCAGATACTTCTAATGACCTAGAGCTATTCTGCTTCCTTCCGGGTAATAATGTCCTTCCTAAGAAAACCTTATTGGATTCTTTTTGTAAACGTCTGCCAAGAAAGTCACAGATCACTGTATCACCCGATCTTATTATGTAAATCTGGATTGGCCATTCTGCATTGCAGATTGAAAGTCTCCCTTCAAAACTGTGTAAAGAATTTAGAAAATCAGTTCTTAAATGTCCTCTCACAATTCCATCATTAATATATTTTAGGCTGCTTTAGATAAATAAATGTATTCCTCTGGAAACAATCACTGAGAGATTGAAAAATCAAGCTCTATAACTTCCAACTTCAACATTTATCCTATGGTGGTTATTTTATTGGTAAAGTGAAAACCAATTAGTTTGGCAAGTACAAAAAGAAAAAACAAAACAAAAAAGCAAATAAAAACAAATGTTCACAGGCCTGTCCTCTTCCCGCAAAGCTCTGTATTCTATGGGATCACTCCAGCTACTCTTCTTGAAGTCTCCTATAAACCTACTGCTGACTGTGGGATTAGAAACACCTGGGATCAGGCTAAAACCAAGCCATTTTCCCCCGGGGGGACAGAAAGCAAGTGATGTGATGGAATTCATACTCTGGCAGCAACTGTTTAGCGTCAGATTTTAAATTAGGGATCTTTAAGAGAAATACGGAGTATTTACTATATGATAGCAGGTTAGAGTTAAAACAGTCCTTTCCATTTAAACCAGACTTCTATCAGTGTTGACATGTATGGCCAACTCCTTTAAGCAATGTGTAAGGTTTCTGTGGGTTTTTTCCCTCACTGGAAAAAAATATGTGAAATAAAGTTGGCTTGATTTCTACACAATGAAAGAATCCCGGTTTGCGCTGTGAGAAAAACGTTCATTTTGAAAGGGCCCCTTCCAGCCATTTACCCTCTGACCTCAGCACTCCCTGTAGGGCATATGCAGATCTATGTGGATTTCTGTTAAGAATGTGTTTAAGGGGTGACCTCATGAGGTTTAGCCTATTCCCAGTATTAGTTGTTCTCAGGGAACTAAACAGAACAAGTAAAGGAAACACTGAGTGAGGAAAGAGAAATCTCATCCTGGGTGCTGCTGAGGAGTTACATATTTTTTCCTTTCTTCATTCATTTGCCCAATAAAGTTTTTGAGCTCCCTGTGTACGAGGCTTGCTGCCAACACAAGTTCAGGACAAAAGTTCAGTTTCCAGATGGGACAATTTGCTTTGATTTTCCAACTTTTTACAATTTATGTTTACTTAAGGGGTGGATTTTCTCTTGAATCTGTCCCCTTCCCCCGTAATTCTTCCCTTTCTTCGGTCAAAATACATACTTCTTTTATAATTTTCAAATGTCAAAACAACAAAACGAAAAACATCTGACTCCTTTCTAATTTCTGAGGTTTCACAGGTAAGTGCTAAGAGGGGTTCAGACCCAGAGGGTCTGATGACAAAGGAGACCACTCAACATAATTATCACAATCCACAAGGCAGCAGGGACCAGGATTCAGGACCCCTTAAGAGCTATGGCTATTGGGTGGGGGGATAATTCCAGCAGTCAGGGGAGCCTGAGCAGGTTTCTTTTCAACAATGAGTCTATCTAGCCCTCTATGTTAGCTAACAACATACAAATGTCTTTTTTTTTGGAAAAAAAAAACTTACACAAATCTTCAAGTTAAAGGTATTTGGCACGAATTTGACTTTTATAAAGTACAAGAATTTGGAAGAAAAATTCTTCTATTTTCCATTCGGGAAAAAAAACACCTGGTTCAATTGGGGTTATGATGATCTGTATGTATTGTAACTACAGTATTGTGGGCATTCCCTACAAATTATAGGTATAGTTCTAAGGAAGCCAAACTACACTTAGCTTTAAGAAATCTCCCTTAGAATTTGGTTCTCTGAGCTACCCAGAGTATGTATCTAAGTAAGGTGTTTTTTAAATCTTTGTCGTTTATCTTTACAACCTGAAACCTAAAATAGCCACTGGAAGTGAGGGTCCACTTAAATTTTGTTTGCCATTTGTTTGAATTTTGGTTTTCCCCGTTATTGTTTGGATGATTTATGATCTCAAAATTTCATCATTTATAATATACTGCACTAAAACATAATTTGACCTTGAAACTCCTTTCTAGATGGAGAGAGAATAAAGACATCTCCAGCATGTGATTCTCTTTTCACTTAACTGTTTAACTTAGCAGTGGCCTAATGTTAACCATTCCAAATTGGAGCTGGAAAAACACTGACCAAAACTTGCTGTAAGACAATGGGAAACACAGAGACCCTCTAGCAAAGCCATGCAGATAGGAAGTGATTTTCAGCTCCAAGAGGGCTGGTATCATCTATGGCTCTTTCTAAACTTAAGTAGCATCTGCCCTTGTGGATTTTGACCGCCCTTTTGATTTAACACAGAAGAGGGTTTGTTCTACCTTTAAAAGCACATCCTCTACCCTACCCCCACCCCTACCCTGACTGCTGAACAAGTGGTTGATAAAACAAGATTGGAGCTGTTTTCCTACTGAAAATCTAGTGTTTATCCAGTCCTACCTTTTTCAGTTTGAGTTTTGCTAACCTAACAATAAAACACATAACCCCAAATTTCTCACAGGGCTATAAAAGCCAAAACAATTGGTTTCTCTGGTCAACGTTATTTTCAGTATTAAAAAGTTATGACTCCTAGTCTTTGAAATATTTACAAACTGTATTTTAAACTATGACATTTCTTCAGTATGCTTCTAGAACAAAGTAAAAGCATCAAAAAATGTTGTTCAAGTAAAATGTGTGAAGTGCTTGGAGAAGAGAAATCTCTAGTCTGGATAGGGGCACAAATAAATATTCTCTTCCCCCCCCACTACTTTTTTGAAATGAAACACCTAATGTATTAATACTCATAAATCACAGTTTAAAAGACTCTTTTTCTTATTAAGTCCTTCACACACAGATGATACAAGCAAGGCCTGTCCTACAGAAAACCTAGCCCTACCATATTTTCAAAATCTGATCATCCTTCCATCAGTTGGGTTATGTTTTAAATAACATTTTGAAATCAGATTTCATCCCACTGATTTCCTTTTCAGAAGAGCAGTATCTTGAATATTAGATATTTAGAATTACATAATTCTGATCTTTTAGTTTCTTTAAACGGCTACACAAAATATCGGCTAAGAGGAAAAAAAACTTCAAAAAAAATAATAATGTCACAGAATTTAATTTCAACCACCTGGTATAACAATGAAAGTGTCAGACATTCTGAAACTATGCTAGGAATAATGAATGGATTGCTAATGTTTTCCCCTCCACCGCCCTTTTTCCTTATTCTTTTCCAACTACTAGGGAATAGGTTTTGAACATAAAGTATTTTTCTTGATAAATGGCCTACATTCAGAAATGTCTTAGAACAGCATTTTAAAAAACAACTAATAAATAATCACAAATCAAAATACATTAAAATAAAATTACAGTACAGCATTGCTCCTGGAAGGTCCACCATACTAGAAGATCCTTTCAAAGGTTCATAAAATAGGCGTCTTGATTCGAAATCGTTTCCTGCATTGTGATGAAGAGTGTGCAGAAAACTACAAGGGATAGCAAGTTGTAGGTCAGATGTCCAAACTACTTGATCTGGTGGGGGCGGGGAGACTTTTGTTTTCGACCAAAGCGAAGACAATAGAAATGTGCTTGTCTCACTTCCTCAAGTCCTCAAAACCTGGAAAGAAATGACACGGAATGAAGTCGGTGGCACAGAATCTTCCCAGACCAGTCGGGCGCACCGAGAATGCTCAGAAAGACACGGGGTCACTCCCTCGAGTTGCCCAGATACAGTTAAGTAGCACTTGTGACACTGAGAGAAGCAGACTCGGACTAGCTGCGGGGTGCGCCACTGAACCAGCGCGGTCCGGAGTCGGCTGGGAGGCGGTACGGAAGGTCTCACTGCCGGCGGGGGTCCCTGTCCTCACCTCTCTGTCTGGTCTCTCCCGGCTCCAGCTCGCTTCCCTTCTTTCCACCCGCCCAGAAACTTGGAATGATTTCTCATTTCACCACCCAGGAGCCAAACCCGTCAACAGCACCCAATAGCCCCGCGACCCTCGGTAGTAGAGTTGCCGGGACCTTACCTCGCCTGGCCCGAATGCTGCCCCCTTCAGGCAGAGTTGGAGGTGCTACGGAGAAGCCGGTGGCCGTGCTGCTGCGAGTGTGGTGCTTGGTGTTGGTGCGGTTGTTGGTGAGGGTGCGGTTGTTGGTGCTGGTGCGGTTGTTGGTGAGGGTGCGGATGTGGATGTGGATGCGGATGCGGGTACGGGTGGAGCTGCTGGGGCTGAGGCTGAGGCTGGTGCTGAGGCTGGGGCTGGGGCTGGGGCTGGGGCTGGGGCTGGAGCTGGAGCTGGGGCTGGGGCTGGGGCTGGGGCTGGGGCTGAGGGGGCTGCTGCTGGACCAGGTGCTGCTGTTTCTGCCGCGTGGACTTGACCGCCAGGATGGCCTGGCGGTTCTTGTATTGCACCATCTGCAGTGTGATCTCGGCGTTCCAGCCCTGGTCCTGTGGGCACCGAAAGTCGATCTCCTTGCCCTCGGCCATCACCACAGTGAAGTACATGTACTTGCCCTTGCGCTCCACGCAGTCCACGGTCTTCATGTTGGAAAAGTGCAATTCCTTGAGCTTGACCGGTGGCTCTAGGCTGGCGACTGCTGGGCCGCCAGGTTGGGACGGCTCCGCCAGCCCCTGCCCCTGTCCGGGCTGCTGGTGCTGGTGCTGGTGCTGGTGGTGCTGGTGTTGCAGTTGCTTGGGCGGGATGAGCAGCAGCCCCTCCTCAGTGAGGATGCAGCACTTTTTCTTCCAGAGCTGCAGCAACCCGTCGCTACGCTTCTCCAGCACGCCCTCCTTCAGCGCCTTGCAGCCGCTGCTCTCCAGCATCCTCCCGGCATAGGGGGACCCGCCACTCGGCTCGGCCTCTCCGCTTCCAGCCGCTGGGGCCGGGGGCAGCAGGAGCAGTCGCGCGCCGTCCTCTCCCCAGCGGCTCCCGCGGCCGCTCGGCCTGAGCGCGCAGAGGAGGCTGACACGCAGGAGACAGAGGGGCGGCGGCGGCTCGGGGTCCCGGCAGAGAGGCAGCCGCCTTCTGATCCGCCACAAGGTCCCGGAGCTGCCAGCCGCCGGGCCTCTGCCGTCCTCTTGCGAGCGCTCACTGAAGGGCACTGGCCAGGCCCCCTCGCGGCGCTTTTGAATGGGCCATCCTCCCCACCCCCGAGTGACACCCAGCGGAAAAGGCGGCTCTTGGCGCCCGCACCGCGGGGGAAAGCCCAGATCCGAGAGGCGCTCGACAGTCGGCGTACGCCTCATTAACTTGGAGCCTTTCCAAAGCCGGCCGCGTCCACGCCCCCCGCGTCGCTCGCTCCGCCTCCCGCCTCCCACTAGCTTCCGCGCTCCTTCCGCGCGAAGTCAGCGGGGACCCCAGCCTCAGAAACGCCGCTCCTCCGCCCAGAGCGACGGCGGAGGGCGCTCTGGCTGCCCGGCGACGAATCCCAACCCTCGGAGCCCTCTGAGGGGCCATCCCCACCGTCCCGCCTCTCCCCGGCCCTCCGGAGCTTTCTTGCTAACAGCCTCAGAAAGTGAGGATGAGGCTGCGAGGGCGGCAACAGCTGCCAGACGGTGCCTGGGAGAAGCTGCCGCTCTGCGGTGGGGAACCATCCCCGGGGATTCGCGCCGGGCTGTCGGAGCCCTCACAGCCAGTTCCCTGGCCTGGGCGAGCCGGGAGGCTGGGTAAGAGGCACCTCGGAGTCCTGCGGAGTGTGCCTCCCCCCCTGGACGCCTTACGGAACCTGTTAATGCACAAAGGCTGAGAGGACCCGGTAGGGACACTCGTTTACGGTCGTTAACCAACTCTTGGAGCAGAGCGCAGGCGCTTGGTAGATCAAAGCAATAGGGCTACAGTCTGTCCCGTTTGTGAGGAGGGGAGGAAGGTAGACCCAGACTCATTTCAGGTGGCGTCTCGCCGTCCTTTCCTCGACTGGGGAGCGCAGGCACTAGGCGTACCTTCTTGACCCAGACACAAACTTTCCAGTTTCCTTGGAACAACCGTGCTGACTGCAACATCTCTTGCAGCATTAACTCTACTCTCTAATTACTAACCGGAGACTCCACACTCCAAGACAGCTTAGCCCTCCCAGCGCCAGGTCTGCCTCCATGGTTCTCTTTGTAAAATCCTCACGGACCAGGTCCCGGCTTTGAAAATCTCGTTTGTAACACGGGGAAAGTGATGCCGTATTCGGCCCTAGCACCCTCCTACTCCAACATTTAAACAATTTCTATAGAAGCTGCTTCCAGAAAAGCAAGCCTCTTGGGGAAATTCATCCAGTAAGCAAAGTAAAGATCACCAATTGTGTACAGACCCGGAGGATGCAAAGAAGAATCACAAGAAGTCAGGGCTGGACAAATCAGAATTGGCCAAGGCAAAAGGAGTGGGACAATTCCAGCACAATCCTGAGTCCTACTGAATTGCACTTGGCTCAGGACCTTTAAGTTGTTACTGGGTTAGCAGTCTTTTTAGGAGAAAGATTATTTAAATTATGTCAAGATTCCTAGTAAAATTACAATAAAAATGACAATTCTTTTTAGCAATAAACAAACACTACATCTAACATCTCAGTTCATTTCTTTCTTTCATTTGTAGGGCAAGTGAGCATTCCAGAGAATTTCTACATGACCAGCTGTTCGTCCTTTTGAAAGAATGCCATTCTTGTTCATTTGAAAAGGATACTTCCTTTAAATCTGGAATTCAGAGACTTTGAGGGCAGGTGTTGATGGAAAAAAACATTTAATATGAAAAAACAATTTTGATTGGATAAAAGGTGAGGTGTAATCTGGAAGTTTATGCCATTCTTGAGAAACTTGAATGTTTGGTGTTATCAAACCTTCTGCAGTTTATTAGGATGCAATAAATGCATTCTATTCTAAACTATTTCCAAATGTCCGATAACCAGCCTACTTTGCAATTTTCAAAAGCACCTACTTTATTTTAACTAGAGACTTTAAACTCAGAAATTCCAATTGGGTATTTCATGTCAATTTAGTAATTTCATGAGCAGCTCAGATATAAGCCCTCTAACTACAGTCCACTGATTGTTGGAAATCTTAAGAGTACAGGAATCTCACAGGTCAGTGACAACTCAGCTCTTAATCTGTTATATCAGGCACCAGCAGTTATTAAAAATGACCATATAGGCCAATTTTTTTCTGACAGTAAAATAAATTCACAGAAAATGACATTAAAGGAAATAACTGTTCCCAAAAAAGAACTTTGGTTTTAAGTATAATGAAAACCTACAAATATCACTTAAAAATCACTAATGTTTAGAAAACTAGCTAAGACAATTATTTCTTTGGTGAACAAATTTGAAATGGCTAAATTGAAGTAAATTTTATGGCTGTAGGCATCAAAGTCATACTTGCCCTGTCAGTAGTATCTGACACATGGTTCATTTTTTCTGATACGGTTCACTTGGCTTCCAGGATATCCCTCTCTTAGTCTTCCATCTACCTGCCTGGTAGCTGTTTCAGTCTCTACTGGCTCCTCCTATCATCGTTCTTTTAATGTTGTAATGTCCCAGAGCTCAGTCCTTGGTCTTTCTTTACCTACTTACTCCTTTAGTGTTCTCATCCAGTCTTGTCACTTTCAATACCGTCTATACGCCCAAGTCTCCCAAATGTATATTCCCAACTTGTATTCAATTGCTTAATGTCAAAGAATAAAAGACCACAAAGTTAAAAAAAAATTATTTCAAACCCAAACCGTCAGGCAAGGGAAGACTACTATTAGTGAAGTCATTGAGTGGTTAGTTCCCCAGAGGTAAAAGTGAGGGAGTTCCTAGGAAGAGGGCTTCATAGAGCTTTAGCTAATAAAGAATTGAAAAATAGCACTCTGGGTAGGACAGATGAGTTCATAGGTTTATATATAACAGTTAAAACAAGGCCTGTTGATCATTGGTTCAATAAAGGCCTGGAGTACTGCAGCCACTTAATGTTCACGGTTCTAGCCAGCTTTAGTGAGTTAGAACAGCTGTAGTAAAATCAGCTTTCAGTTTTGATATATCCCAGGCCAGTGCAACTCTAAATTGCATTATAACTTTCTTTATAGTACTACTTGGGTGCCTGATAACTCAAATATATGAGTTCTCAAATGGAACTCCTGATCTTCAATCTTACTCTTACTGCAGCCTATCCCTCTCAGTTTACGGCAACTCCATTTGTACAGTTCTTCAGGCCAAAAACCTTAGAGCTATATTACCCTTAAACCAAGCCTAGAAGGGTTGTTACTAAGGGAGCGCCCTGAGCTTTTAAGGGATTAAGTCAAAATGGCATGCCCACCTGGAGCTCACAACCTTCATTCTAGTCTGTACTTTTAGGTCCTCAGGAACCAAAATGCCTTGCTTAAATGGCCTCCAGGGTGTAACAGGCTCTATTCCCTAAGGACTGTTTCAGGGAACGTACTATACTACATGGTATGTTGGTTTGTGGTAAGAGTCATCAAAAGCAGAAACATAATAATAATAATGGTTTAATAATATTAAATAATATTATTATTTAATAATAATAATTAACTGGTTTCTTTTACTTATCGGTTAAATAGCCAAATAATTGGTTATAAGTCAAATAATACTGGCTTAAAAATATTTTATTTAATAATAGAGTTGGGAAGTTATTTCATTTACAATTGACAACATTACAAAATCCTTAATCTATAAATTTAGTAATTCACAATATACAGGACTCATGACCATAATTATTATTAAAGATTTGGATACAGCAAAGGTCAAATGTCCTTCAAGAAATAGTTTGAAGCCAAATAACCTATAAAAACCCAAATCAGTTTCCATCCATCAGTGTATAAATGATAGTACCCATTCAAAATTCAAAGTAGACTTCTAAGCCATTCCGTTTTTTTTCACCCTTAAAAACTATTTAGTAGAAAGATTCAAATTTCTAAGATGCTCTGAGTTCAAAGAAATATTAACTCGTCAATCAAATACCAAACTGACTTTTTAGAAAGGTGCCTCAAGCTGCCTAACTTTTCATGGTGTACTAGTTGATGAACTGATGCCTCCTAGTGACCAATTTGTATAACAGTTTAGAAGAAGTCAGAATATTAAAGGGTGCTGGGTGCTTTATTGAAACTATTTTAACACGGTTACAATCCATTTGTGGATCATGAAATCAATTTAATGATGGCCATTTGATACATAAACATCTGTGCATTATATACTTGTGAATTTTATTGTATTGTAATATGCACAATGAATTACCATGTAAAACTTATTTTCTTGCTGTGGATCATGCCCTAAAAGCCTGAAGCCTTTGGACTACTAGGAACAAAGATGAAAACACTACCATTGACATCCAACATGCCAGACATCTAGTGAATTTATTTAACTACTAATCAGAGGTAAAAGCAAAGTATAGTCTGAAGAAGGGATTAACTCTGCCAGAGGAAATCTAAATTGAATTGGAATTGGGCTTTTTAGAATGAAAGGTTATAGAGGTGACTGGGGAGTAAAGCAGAGGCTGGCTAACCTTAAATTTTTTTTTCTTTTTGCATGAGCAGGCACCGGAAATAGAACCCCGGTCTCCAGCATGAGATACCGTGGCCCTGCAGGCTAACCTTAAATTGAATACAAGTAAATACAATGTATGACCAGAACTCACTGAAAAGTTGAATGAAAGAACTCATTCTGTGGAAGGCCAGGTAAGGAGTTGGAATGTTCTCTTATTTACAGTGGGTAAAGAATAAGAATATTCTCTTACTTACAGTGCAAGAGCCTAGATGAGAGAAATGAGAACCCAGAATCAGATCTGGCAGAATAGAAAGGAAGGAGACAACCGATTGACAGAGGTTGGCACTTAAACTGAAGGAGACAATTAGATGTGTTTTCTGACTGGAAATATATTGATAACCCCCAAACTAGGAAAGCAGGTTGAACAGACATTTTAAGTGGAGATGCTCAGCTCACCAAGTAACTGAGTTCAGAAAAGTCTGGAAGACACTTACTAGGGTGATAACTCTTTTGAAGTGAAAAATGGGAGTGAATGAAATGTAGCAGGAGTTTGGCTCTCTCTTCTTTTTGCCTAAACTCAGAACATGACATACCACATTTAAGAAAGAAAAAGGGGAGCCAATGCAGGAACCTGAGAACCAACACTGTGGTAGCACAAAAACGCAAATTCTATTAAAAGCCCATGATCATGATGAGCTTTTTCTTTCTTTTTATGGAAAGATGCTAAGGTTCAGAAAAATGATCCTGGTGATGAATACACAACTATGTGATGATATTGTGAGCTATTGATTGTAAACAAGAATGTTTCTATGTCAGAAATGTTGGTTTATCAGTTCATTGTTTATAATAAAAATATTTTTTAAAAATTGAAAGATAAAACATAGGCCTGTACAAAAACCTATTCTAGATGTTGGATTTCAGCCATAATAAGTGTATGACAAAGTGGTAATAATAGAGTGGTATATGGAAAAATATACCTAATTTAAATAATGACTGATAGAACTATTTTAATAATCTTTCATCAATTGAATTGTAAGAATGTAAAAAAATAAACAATTACAAAAAAAACTGCTATCATCAATAGTATCACCAATGCAAGGTGCTGCTGGTGGGGTTGTATACAGAAATCCTATTTTATGCATGATTGGTTTGTAAAATTACATCTTCTCTAATAAAAAGCCAAAAAACAAACAAAAAATTGTGCCTAAAAGTCACCCCCAGAGAACAATAAAATTATCTAAAATTAAGAGTGTTGATGGACTGCTTACTCTGGACATTATACATAAGGCCCAGTAGACAGAGGTGGCTGAAAGATGCACTGACTGAGAAGTAGTCATAAACATATGATCCAACACGGTGCTGCTACAAAAAAGAATGAAGTTGTGAGGCATGCAACAATGTGAATGAATCTGTGGGACATTTGATGAGACAAAATAGGCCAGAAACAAAAAAGCAAATATTGTATAAAATACTTATAAGAAAACAGGCTAGATTGTAAGTTTTTATAGTCATCACACTTAGTCCAGAGTGGTAATTGTTATTTCTGGATTTTGAGGGGCTGTTTTATATATGTATAACCTGGTGAATGAAGCCACTTGAGTCGGGATTAAGGTAATTCAGAATACAAGGGTAAGGAAGACATTGCCTGAATATTAGAACTTCATCTACTCTTTGAGACCAAAGGAAGAAAGTTTTATTATGTACAGAACCTAGGTTTTCTGTAGCACATAATCGAACTCAACTTTTCTCGATAGATTTAAACAATCCAAATTCAGGGAGCCCAGAATAAAAATGAGAGCTTTTAATCCTGTACAGTTTAATGTAATGCCTGGATACATCCCAGAGTATAGTAAGCAGATTATCAAAAAATATTGGCAAAGTCCCTTGAGGGGTGGGAGGAAAAATATGGAACTATTAAACTTTACCACTGGGGAAACCCTGGATACCGTGCCAAACATTAGGGACACCAAAGTCAATAGGCCAACCCTTTGATCCTAAGGCTTGTTCTTGTGAAGCTTGTGTATGTAGCGGAGATTAGCCTACCTATAGGCATGCCTAAGAGTTACTTCTGGCGGACGTCTTTTGTTGCTCAGATGTGGCCTCACTCTCTCTAAACCCAACTCTGCAAGTGAAATCATTGCCCATCCCCCCACCCCCCATGTGGGACATGACATCCAGGGATGAAAGACTCCCTAGTGACGTGGGAGATGACCCCCAGGAATAAGCCAGGCCCTGGCACTGTGAAATCAACAATGCCATCCTGACCAAAAGGGGGAAAAGAAGTGTAATTAATTAGGTATCAGTGGCCGAGAAAGTTCAAATAGAGTTGAGAGGCTACACTCTTACGCATGCTTCAGTTAGACATTCCTACCTATCATAACTTGCCAAGCCCCAACCAAAACCATTCCTGCCAATCCTAAAGAATACCTAGGTTATTATATAAGATTCTATAAAGTTTCCATGCCCTAGAGTAACTCTCCAAAACCTACAACCTCCAGATGGGTTCATGGACCAGATAAATCCTGAAATGAAGAGAAGCCAGCCCTTCCAGAACATCAGTTAATCCCATCCCCCTATCCCATAGTGGAGTTATACTGAGAAGATCAGGTTTAACAAATGAGTATGCAAGCTAAATCATTAGACCATTATTTCTTTTAGCCTCCAGGACCTTACAGCAGCTAAAAATAAAAACCTAAAATTGTGGAATTGCAACCCATACAAAACTCTGAAATCTGCTCTACAACTGATTGTTGTGATGTACTTTGAAATTTATTGCTTTTATGTATACATGTTATTTAAAGAGGAGTAAAACAGAGAAGATAGGATTTAACAAGTAAGTATGACTCCTGAATCATTATATTGGTATTTCTATTGGTCTTTGGTGTCTTGGAGCAGCTATATGTATAAAAGAAAAATCATGGAACTGTACCTTGTAACAAATTTAACACCTGTTTAATAATTACTTGTTAAAATGTACTTGGAAATTTATTGGTTTTTTTTTTTTTGTATATATGTTGTTTCACAATAAAATATGGTTAAAGAAAAACAAAGCCCACAAGCACCTAATAACCTCTAAGGTATTTTTCTCCTCAAACTAGGTAAAATGCTCCTATTTACAATTCAGACTTCTGATAGCACCTGGGCAAATCCTTCTAGGGACTAGAACCCTAGGATGACTTTCTCTTTTACAATCTTATTTCTATTACATAATAGTAGTTTGAGAGGGAATGGGAGAACCATTCTATTATATTATTGATCTGAGGGGAAAAAAACCAAAACAAACAGTAAATGGGCAAAAGCCTTTTATAAGTGATTAGAGTAGAAGCATGAAGTACAGATAATTCTTTCTAAAAATGTGAGGATAAAGGATAAAAGATGGGATGGTAGTTTGCTTGGGTGCTAATGAGGAGCAAGATTACTTTAGAAGAGGAACTTGGGCTTGTACAAACAACAGGATAACTGTAAAAGCATCCAAGAGTGAAAGAGAGGAGATAAATTCTGTGGGGCAGCCAGACCCAGAAAGGTGGAGAAACACTTACCAAAGAAATAATTCATTGCCACTAACTCTACTAGACTAAGCAAGGCCCTGAAACCATAAATCCTCTAGGTCATTGTTACTTGAATAACAATTAGCATACCGTAACAGGTCAGAAACTAGAAATTTAGTTTTGTTTCCAATGAGATTTCACTAACACTTTTGCTTAAGTTGCTGTCTCAATCTCATTAGTGTATGCATGGTTCTGAAAAAAGGTATCATCACGTAACACAAAATGAAAGGCAACAAAACCCTGGATTAAGACTAGGACTCCAGTCATGACTTGTATTTGGGACTGTTATCTTTTTAGGGACTGCTTACTTATTTGTGAAATGTAGATATTTACCTTAACCAAATAATCCATTTCAAGATATATAGTTCATGATTTGGCAGATGTAGCTGTCATTCCAACCTGTTGTCCCAATTCTCAACAATCATTCTGTTCTTAATACACACCCAGGTCAACGTTTCCCACCTTTTCGGTACCGAGCCTGATTTATAGGTTCTCCTTTAAAAGACTGGCTGCCAAGAGAATTTTGTCTCCTCCAACTCCTCCTGAGGCCCAGAACCCAGAAACAATGGATTGAACCCCAGCAGCCATTTGACCAATGAAGATGGAGCAGCAAAGCAGAAGAGCTTAAAAAACATGAAGCTTCCTTCTACCAGTCCTAGTCTATAATTACACCTAAGTTTCTTTCATGAAAAACTCCTATTTCACTTAAGCTATTCAGCTTCTGGCCTGTTGTACATATGTGTATGTGCCATCTACATATAACATTTTACACACACACACACACACACACACACACACACACACACACACAGAGTGGGTAGGTAAGGGAAGGAGGAGATACTTTTTGATTAAACTCTGGATTAACTCTAGTCTTTTAAAAAAAATACCTGGTATTCCCAAATCTCTACCCAAAGTACTTATTTTCCAATAGTGTGACAATGAAGCCAATCCAAGAAATCTCTCAAAGTAGTAAGCACAGCCTGAGGTATATGCTGGTTCCAACACCAAGAAAATGTTCTCAAGTCATTTTACTTTTATCCTTACATTCAGAGGGCATTATTATTGTCAAGGAAGCATTAAGATTGCTCCCTCACTGTACATTATGCCAAATGCTAACCTTTAAAATAAATCTACTTAATAGTCACCTAATATTTACCATTTAAGGATCCTTACCAGGTTTGATACTTGTTTTGGAATGAGTTATACATGTATTTGGGAATTGTAACTGCCCAGATAAGTTAAATGATAAAACTGCAGTGAGGGAAACCTTTCTTTCCTTTGACATGTAACTATGTATGTATATGATCATTTCATTTCACCTTTTATCTTTTTGGTCATCTCAGAAAACTACAGTAGCCTTTGTTCCGTAAATAACTGTAATAAACCCGTGTATGTAGAGTTCTGAACAAGGCCCAGCTGAGTTCTCAGCATCAACCACCAGATGTTTAAGAAGCAGATGAATATTCTTCAGATGGATATTCTGAAGTCCCTAGCCTTCCAGCTAATCTGCCTAGAGAACTATCTGAAACTTGCAAAACAAATCTTGTCACTGTTTTAAGTATGGTCTTGTTATGCAGTGCTAGATAAAATACTATTGATTGCACCAACCCCCCAACTCATCATATTTTCCTCTACCCCCACTGAGTTTATAGAATTGTCTAGTTTCCTAATTTTGTTGGTGTTTTCAATATATACCACTCAGCATGTAGGCATATGTATGACTAAATAGGACTTAAAAATTCACTGGTTAACTTTTAAATCAGACGACAGTCATCTCCATTGTCCAGGGCTCCAGGTAAATGACAGAGATGGAGGAGACATGGGACAAACTCACTCATGGAATGACAACTCGGGACCCATGAGAAATCTAAATATAATCTGACTTCATGTAATTTTTACCATTGAGATCATTTCTGGATTCAGCATATGAAAATACATTAAAAGGAGCAAAGAAATGAAATTTTCTAAACCTACCCAACTTTAGGTAAGGGCAGCAAATTTCCTATTTAATTTGCTACACTGAAAACTCAAAAGGTGGAGATGAGTTTAGATATCCAGTCTGTTTCTTATGTACACCAAATAAGGTGCCTCTTAGCGAGAACTCTACCTTACGAACAACAAAAACCCAGCTTTAACAGTCGGGTTATTATATGATCCTGCAACCCAGTTGCTAGGTATATACCTGGAGGAGCTGAGAGTGGGAACATGAACGCACATTTGCACACTGGTGTTTATGGCAGCAGTGTTCCTGATTCATAATGGATGGAAAGGGAACTGTGGTGTATCGATGTAACAGGCCTTTGTGCAGCTGCAAGTAAGAAGCTGTGAGGCATGCAATTAGGTGAGTGAACCTTGAGGACAATGTTGAAATGTCAGAAACAAAAATTATCATGCCTCATTTATATGAACAATAATAATCAAACTTGGAGAATTGAAGTTGAGAAATGGGTTATCAGGTTGGGGCCATTGTAAAGGGCCCTACATCGTAAGATCTTACAGCAGTCACATCTATTCTGGAGAGAACCGTTATTTCTAAATTCTGAGATAGAGCTATTTGTGTATAACCTGGTGCCAAATCTGTATTCTGGGTAATGGGATTATCTAATTTATCTCGTATGGTCAGTTTGTTCAAACACCATAACTACATTACATGGGATCTCGAATAGGGCATGAGAACTTACTGGTTTGTACAGCCAGTTTAATGCTCTGATAAATCCTAGAGTAATTTGGGCAGAGAATAAAAAAGTATTTGCAAAGTCCCCTTGGGGGACTGAGAAAAAAGGAGGAAATATTAAACTTCCCCATTTGGGGAATTCCTGATATTCTAGCAAGCAGTGGGGATAACCCTCGATCTTGGGGTTTGTCCCTATGAAACTTATTCCTGCAAAGGATAAGCTAAGCATACTTTTAATTATGCCTAAGAGTCACCCCCAGAGAACCTTTTGTTGCTTAGACATGGCCTCTCTCACCCAACTTTACAGATGAATTCATTGCCCTCCCCCCTAAGTGGAACATGACTCCTGGGATGAGCCGGGTCCCAACATCTTAGGACTGGGAAAACTTCTTGACAAAACAGGAGAAATGTCCAGAGGTTATCCAAAGTTATTCTTATGACCTACATAGATAATCCTTTTAGTTTATAATGCATTGAGGCAGCTAGAGAGAAGTACCTGTAACTGTTGAACTGTATTCTAGTAGCCTTGATTGATTTTTAAAAAAAAAAAACGTAACATACAAACACGAACATTCTTACATGATCATCCCATTCTTGGTATATAATCAATAACTCACAATGTCATCACATAGTTGTATATACATCACCATGATCATTTCTCAGAACATCTGGATCAATTCAGAAAAAGAAAAAAGAAAAAAACAAAACACATACCATATCCCTTACCCCTCCCTCTCATTGATTGCTAGCATTTCCATCTACCCAATATATATTAGCCTTTGTTTCCCCTATTTTTTTCCTATACTCATTAGTCCCTTTCATTGATCACTAGCATTTCAATCTACTAAATTTTACTCATCTGTCCATACATAGTGTAGATAAAAGGAGCATGAGACGCAAGGTTTTCACTCACACTGTGAAAGCTGTATTATAAAATCATCTTCAAGAAACATGGCTACTGGAACACAGCTCTACATTTTCAGGCACTTCCTCCAGCCTCTCCAATATACCTTAACTAAAAAGGTGGTTATCTATGTAATGCCTAGGAATAACCTCCAGGATAACCTCTTGACTCCTGAAATTTCTCAGCTACTGACACTTGTCTCATTCCTCTTCCCCCTTTTGGTCTAGAGTCCCAGGCTCATTCTAGGATTTTTGCCCCACATAGCCAGGAAGGTTTACACCCCTGGGAGTCATGTCCTACGTAGAGAGGGGGAGGGCAGTGACTTTGCTTGTAGTGTTGGCTGAGAGGCCACATCTGAGCAACCAAAGGTTCTCCGGAGGTGACTCTCAGGCCTAATTTTAAGTAGTGTAGCTTGATTCTTGAAGATGATTGTATAACTATATCGATTTTATAATCTATGTGATTGTGAAAACCTTGTGTCTGATGCTCTTTTTGCACAGGGTATGGACAGATGAGTAAAAGAATAGAGCTAAAAAATAAAATGAGGGGAGGAGGGGCAAAAAAACAAAGGGTAGATTGAAATATCAGTGCTCAATGAAGGAGGGGTGAGGGGTAAGGGATGTATGAATTTTTTTTTACTATTTCTGGAGTGATGCAAATGTTCTAAAAATGATCATGGTGATGAATACACAACTATGTGATGATACTGTCAGTCACTGATTGTATACTTTGGATGGACTGTGTGAAAATATCTCAAAAATATTTTTTGAAAAAAAAAAACCGTTTAAAAAATCAGCACTAAACTGGTTTGAGAATTTTATTTTTGTCAAACTAATCAGTTATCATTTTGCTTCATGCATGTCCACAATAGCTCCATGAATATGCAAACAGTGAAGATCAACAATACTATGTTCCTAAATATTACCCTGGAACCTTTGCTAGTTTAGTTTAATATTTCTTACCTTAAATGCCTGGCTCTTAGCCTATCAATGTCTTGGTTTAAAATCTGTCTTCATAGAAAAGTCATGCCTCATGAAATAGTCTAAAAAGGTATTTAGTGTTTATAACCCTTTAAAAAGGACTTTGCAGCAAGAACATCCCTTGCTTGGCCTCTTCTAAGGTCATCCATTCTTTCAATGTCTTTAAGGTGCCCAGGGTCATTGGGCATCCAACCATTCTGCTTCAGGGCTTGCACTGTATTCCTACTATTTCTCCATCTGAAGCTGCTCTTTCCTTGGAGTCTTTTCACTTACTTGGCAAATTCCTATTGACCCTTGAAATCTCAGTGAAAAACTCCTACTTCTTCATATGGCTTTTAAGTATTCTGACAAACTATTTTAGCGCTCCATGAAAAATTTCAGAGCCACAATTCTGTATGAATGATAAACTACGAACATGCATATTTGCTATGAGATGTTAACTTCTGGCACTTAAATTATTGATCTTTTTCCTAGCTTATTCTAGTAAGTTAAAAACCCACAGAGAACTGCTTGCACATTATGCAACATTTTATCCTGAGTTTTAAAATAAAGCAAAACAAATACTTATGAAATTTGCAAAAGCTACAAAGAAACCTTTGAAAATATAGTATTGACTTCTTTCTTTCCTGCTGGCAATTTATATTTCAATTGTTATGCTCCATTTCTCATTTACCTTTTCCATAATAATTAGCCAGTTAATTTTATAAAACTGAAAAATCTGAATGAACAGCATATTCTCAGTAAAATAGAAGAACAAAATACAAATATACTTAATTAAAATTTCTTACAAAGACTTATCTTAAAATAATTTCACACTCCAAAGATGTTTTGATTTCCCTGAAGTCACATTTGTCATTCTTAATCAGTCAAAGAACTTGGCTTTTTATCCAGGTTTTATTTTAATGTCTGGATTTTTAAACCAATATACAAAATCACCAGTACATATTTATATGTTAACTTCAGTATTATTTCACCATTTCATTTACATTTACTGTTTGGTTATTAGACTTACTGCTTTAAGTAGCAAATTGCCTAAATTATGAATACATATCTTCAAACAAGTATATATATATACAACACCGAAGTTTTAAAATTAAAGAGAATTAGCACATGTATTTTTTCTAAAGTTCATACAAAGAATGTATGCTTCTAAACTATCACTCTGTTCTGTACATTAAAAATAATGCTTGGCTTGATTTAAACAGTCAAAAATATAAAGGTTAAAATTCTTGTAAGGCTAACCTATAAAAATGGACTCAAAATTTTAAACCAAGCCTGGAAACCAAAGCATTCAAAGAATGAGTATTAAATAGTTTTGTATCTCTGCATGGTACAGTGGTTTTCACAACAATAGCTCAAGGTTCTATACTTATTTTTAATGACAGGAATGGCCTACAACTTAAACCCACAAATTCAGACTGTCTTATAAGCAGCAGTAACATATGAACACTTATTTTACAGACTTTACCATACACTTGATCATTAACCTATTTACAAAATAATGAAAATATCCCTATTAATGTAAGTGCCCCCTTTTCATGTTTATTAAACGAGCTAAAAAGAAAAGAGGTAGAATCCCATTTTCCTTATGTACCACTCTACTGAGTGTTAATTCAAATATCTTCATTCTGAGATATTACATAACTTTCAGACATCCATGTTAAACAAGCAACTAACAATTTATGAAAATGTTTTTTTACTATGATAGGCAAAATTTACTTTTTCAAAAGTATGTTACAGATGATTATAGAAGATCTTACAATTTCTACAAGGAAAAAGGAAAGAAACTGGTAGTGCCTGGGATGATGGAAGAGAATGAGAATGTAAAGACAAACTTTTAAGTATCTCAAAAATGTTTGTGGTTATCTCAAGAGTAAAATCTGTCTGTAACTGTGGAATTTCTATTTTCCAAAGACAAACTCCACTTAGCAGGGTGTAGAAGGCTGCTTTTAAAGTTATACAAATTTACAGGCCATAGTGACCTAAGCACAGAATAGCCTACATATTTAATCCCCACTCTCTTAAAAGAAGTTACATATTCATATAAAACAAAAATAAAACAACCAAAATATCACAAGTATTTTATACAATAAAATCCAATTTTTATTAAGGATTTCAAGTTACATTGTATTTCAAATTTCGAGAATGAAATTGAGCCATTTGGAATCAGAGAAAAGGGCATAGATGAATACTGACATCCCTTGAAACTAACTTTATTAAGAAAACAATTCTGCAAACCATCTGTCCCTTATGTAACAAGATGAAATATTATCTACTCCTTCACTTTGGCAATAGCTATTTCCTAAAGGAATGAAAAAAAAATTGTGGGTTTGTGCTACTTCTTAAGTGTATTTAAAAATGGGATTCTATCTTCAGATAAAAAAATGTGTTTAAGTTCAATAGAAGCTATGAAGATGAGAGCTATGGGCGCATACACACACACAAAAAAGAACTTAAAAAAAAAAACAGCAGCACAGATGTCTAATATGCAACCAAAATCATTTTGAAAATAAAAAAAAAGGTGTTATCATGGCATTTTTTCCCCTACAAGCTACTGCAATGGGTTAAGGATTTCCAGTAGTTAATTAAAATCTCAGGAGAGAAATGAGTAATACTATACAACAGAAAAACATATTCACATTACAAGACCTCAATACAAAAAATTTCAAAAAGGAAACCTCTAAGAATTAACCACTGTAATGTTACTAAGAGCACGAACTCTTGGCCTTCCTTCCTCTATTAGTCCACTCTCACTGTCAAAGTTTTAGGTTCACCACAAAAAATTAACAGTAATTAGCCTGAGGTATTTAAAGTGTGGCTCTGCTCTCAAATTTAATGGCAATTTTTTAAAAATCAAAAATGGCCTTTTTTCCACTTCAGTCCCACGACTAAAATAAAGATTACGACAATATGGCAACGTTAAAATATCTGAAAAAAGTCCTTGGACCTTTAAAATAGTTGCTCATTCATTCATTTCTATTATAATAGGAGCCACACAAAGATCTGCAAGAGTGTTGCTTGTCCAGATCCAGAAAGAGGTACTTAACCTTTGTTGTCCAGTTAAGAATTATCAAACCCTGGTATAAATAAGATGCTGAATTATCTGTGGTATACATTAAATAGGTCCAAATTTTTGAGCTTTCAATGGGACTGAGCAAACATTTCACAAAATTTAATATTCCTCAACACATCTGTGAGGTAGTTAAGTAAACAATACTATCCATTTTAATACATAGTTAACAGAAGAATGGTATATGACATACTCATACTTGTAACAAGAATAAACCAGAGACTTGGGGCCTCTAATTTTAATCCAAAGGAATGAAATTTAACCTTTTAATCCATATTATATCATTTAAAGTTCTGTTTTCTTTTTTTAACTAGCTTATTAGATATAGTGCCATCTTCCAAAGTTGGCACACTTTTCTTCAATAACATGGTAAAAAACTGGTCATGACCACTCAAACTAGGCCTCTGCCTCTAACCTTAATTAAAACAAAATTAAAACATTATCTTGTGAAAACTAAAATGGTACTTGACATTTTTATTTTAGACTGAAAAACAAAACAAGCAAACAAAACAAACTTGAAATAGGCTTGTCAAATGATGTAAATTCATCCTTTCCAGGGAAGCAGAAGGTAGACCCTACCACAAAGAAAAAATGCTTATTAGTTAATGGAGTTTAAATTTTAAAAGTGCAGTTAAATCTAAATTGTATGATACCAACTTATGAAATTAATTAGGTTTTATTCACTTCCCTGTGATAAAAAATAAAGATAATGAACTAATGTCCTCATAAAAATGTCACTCAAAATACAAAAAACTATAAATAATGACAGTTATCAGGTGTGTTCTTACTGGAAATTCTTAACCATATATTTGTTTCATTGAGTTAAAAAAAAAACCAAACTTCTCTTTAAGAGTAAGTCACGGCATTTCTATAACAAAGTAACGAAAGGCACAGCTAATGCAAGCGGACTTAAAACCCATTCAATTACAGGGTGAAAAAATACTTTGGTTCTTTAGGAAAAAAATTTGCGAAGCAAAAAATGTTTCAGTTAACAGTTGTTAAATTTCATAGCTGTACTTTAATGGTTACATGACAAAAACACTCCATCAGAACCAAACTATGTAAATAATTAATGAACATGCTTGAGAGAGTTTGTGCATTCAACATATCTGACAGAAAAACTATAGTTAAAAGCTAGGTAGAACAAACCGGTCTTTAAAAATATGAGTTCCTTTCCTTAAAAAAAAAAAAAAAAAATTACCAAGTCTACCAAGAAAATACAAAACATAAGGCTGTAAGTAAATAATAGTCGTGTTTAGGCTATTACAGTGCAGGTTATCCGCAAGGCCACATACATCCTGCTTCACTGCTGCTTGCATTCTGCTGGATTTTGTTCCTTCTGTTAAAGAAAACAACAAGTCAATCTATCTTCTACATGCTTCAGTGAATTTTTCAATAGTAGTCTACTCTCTCTCTAAATTATCACGGTATCTTACAATTCTGTCAAATTTTCTCCAAATATTAGCAAGTCACTGAAATGCTGATAAAGTCCAAATTTTACATTACTGAATGAACTCCCTAAAATAAGTAACAGCAAACTATACTATTAAATAAAATTACAAGGCAATTTATGTTAATTATATTACCAGCCACTTTTGCCTTTTTAAAGATGACAATTCTTTGAAGTACTAACTCTCATATTTAACTGTTATAAGTAATTCATACCTGTTAAATATCCTAACTGTAAATTACCCTCACTTGCTCATTAGGGTAAAATATCTTCCAGAAGAGATAAAGGCCTTTACTAACCCTGATACGAAAATTTCCTGGGAATAATACACTAGGACTCCAGTGTCTGGGAAACAGAAGTAGCTGGGAGAAGCTAACCAACAGCACTACTTCTTATGTTCCCAAGCACTCCCACATACAGATCTTTTAAAAATAGACCTTTCTTCATAAGCTTTCCTTTGGAGGAAAAACAACCTAAGAACAAAAGCAATAACTTAGTTTCTAAACTGTCAATAATGTCAACATAAAATAAAATCCTACGATTTACTTAGCACGAAACTCTGAAAAATATAAGGTTAGAAGCAAAATAGAATGTTTCTTAGAAAAGGTGCTTGAAATTATGTGCATTATTCAAGTGCCAGTGGGTACTGAAAAAAAAATCAGTATCCGTTAATGGGTTATTAAGGAATTTACTGGAGAAAAACTTTGGTTTTCATAAATACCAGTTACTTTTACCTGTGTTTCACTAACATTAAGTAACTCTAATTCTGCTCACCTTGGGGTCATAGTCTGGATCATTTTCCTCATCTCCTTCTTCTTCCCCTTCCTATATTAAAGTTCAAAATGCATCCATGAAGTAGGTACAGTAGGAAGAAATGTCTCATAATGTAGGGAGAATTTAATACAAATTACTCTATAAGTCAACAGATTTTCATGATTACAGTTTGGTGACAATGTAATTTAATTTGAAAGCTTCTAATACGAAAATTTCCCAACACAACTCGAGACATCCAGACAGCTTTTATTGAAAAGATTTACTGCAGCCAACGTTGAAAAAGTTTACTGCAGCTTTTGACTTCTTCAAAGAGCTGATAACCCTGCAGCAGAACAGAATTATTTGAAATAAAAAAAAAATGTTGCTGAGTTTTGCAATTTATTTATTGAAACCTCATACATACATTGCTTGGCTGTAGAATTCTAAAATCATACTTTTTTCCAAAAACATTTTTATCTCATTATCACAGAATAATGATTATATGCAAAGGAATACATAAGTCATTCAATATGCTTCTCAATGTGTGAAACAGAATTATTTGCTCATTTGGTAAACATTACCTCATCTGCTTCTTCACCTTCTTCATCATACTAAAAAAGGGAAAAAAGGATGAAGTTTGAGTGTAACACACCTTTGAGAATGGTACTAGTAACACTGACAGTTCTACTCATTAATATCTAAACGGATGGAAAATACTTTCCCTTAAGGTGACTGATTATAAATTATTACAAGGACATTAGCCTCAGTAGTCATTTAGCTCAGTGCTGTATCTAAACCTGACAGTTTTTTAAGATGAAGGCAGTACCATCATATGGATAGAGTATGATCAAATTATTACTGTAATATTACTTGTCTGTATTTACGTGTGAAACACATGCAATCAAAAAGGACTTAAAAGCCTATTCTAATGATTGTCATTTAAAGATACTGTAATCATCACTTCATATTCCCTTGGGTAAAACTATGCCTCCTAACAAATGTTATCAAGCACTGAAAAATTTTCTAGATTTCTTTTTTACATGGGCAGGCACCGGGAATCGAACCCGGGTCCTCTGGCATGGCAGGCGAGAACTCTGCCTGCTGAGCCATTGTGGCCCACCCTAGATTTCTTTTATGTGGCCAAAAAGGAAGATCATACATCAACAACACTAATCATACAATTTTGCCAATTCAGAATTCCTATTAGTAGAAAAATAAAAACGAAGGAAAATGAATCTAAAGATCCTAGGGAACCTGCCTGAAACAACTGAGGAAAGCTATCTATAGGACCATCAATTAGCCTAATTATTCTATGACTTGCTTTTTAAAAGAACATCTATCTATTCATTTAACCTTTCACCAATTTTGACTACTACACTCATCACCAAATTATTTCACTGCTGGATTCACATTCACTCACATCATCGTCATCATCTTCAATAGCTTCTCCAGTAAAGTATAACACTGATCTTGGGATTATACGCTCACGTAAAAAGTGACCAATTTCAAAGTCTGCAGCAAGGATAGCTTCAGCATCATCATCCTGTTTATTAGGAAAAACAAAACCACAAAATTTAAGAATAAATTTATTTAATTTGGCATATCTGTGATTCTTGGGTTCAAATCATATGCTAAAGAAGCTCTCAACTTCACATTTTATTCCATTTTAAAATGAGTTTGCATGTAAATGACCAAATAGTCACATACATTTCCTAGATATACAGATTTTTATTAAAAAGAAAAGCTAGCGTACTGGTACACATACTAAGAGAGAAATGTGAAATAAAAATAAAAATAAGCAAAACCCAGTTCTATACAGGCTTAAACTGTAAAATATAAAAGCAATTTTGTTAGAGGACTGTGACTTTCCTTTCAAAATACTAATTATAGAAAACTCCAATTAGAATAAATAAGTACTAAGAAAGAATCTTAGGCTTTTGTAAATTACAACAGATTAAGTATAATGGCAGTAAGACTACAGAGGATTACTTAGCACATATTCTAAAACAGAAAACCCAGTACCAAGCAGCTGTAGTTTTAAGACTACTTAATGTGGAATAAGGAGCTGAGTCCTCATTGATAGAAACAATGAACCACCTAATCTAGCAGTTCTTAAATATGGCAAACTATAGCACAGAAATGGTTCTAATGTTATTTGAATAGTCCAATTTTAACTTCTGTGATACTCAACAGTGAGTAAACACTCTGAATTTCATAAATATCCATTTTGATTTATCTTCATATAATCTACCCTAATAAAAACAAACGGATTCTGAACTCAAGAATTCCAAACACAGGTGAAGGTCTTCAACCCAGAACTACTAGATTTTTTTTGTTAGCAGCAATTAGTAGCAGAAAAACAAACAAAAAACACAAGAACTCCAACCCATCCATTGACATGAAAATGGTGAATTCTGTCATAATGCTCAGAAACAGTTAGCCAAATAAACACATACTGCTTTATCAATATTCCTACTTTATGTCCTATAAAGACACTTCGACTCAGTAATTACTCTTTTTAAACAGCAATACTTGACTTTTGCAGATCCAGTCTAAGTGTCAGCTAAGACCACTCTAATTTGAAAGTATTCAATCATTAATTTATAATTTCACATATGCACAAAACTACCTCAGTTAATTTAAATTGAAAAGCTTGAACCAAGGACCAAATTTAAAATATATCTGGCCTACCTTTCTGTGAGATCGTTCCTCAGCTCAGGCTATATGCCAGGCAAATTTCATAGTTCTTGGCTATATGGTACCTCATGAAACCATTATTTCCATTGTAATAACAAAAAGAAAGGGTTCTAATAGAATGTGGTTAGGAGTTTAGTAAATAGTACAAATGCCTCAATACATTTTTGTTCTGATAAGGAAGAAACCTTGTTTTGAAAAATTAAATCCTTCACAGAAATACTTCCAAGGCTCAAAAGAAAGGAAATCCTTTGCCTCAGTGCTTCTCAAAGGAGGCATTATTAGCATTTTACGTGGAACAATTTTTTTTTCAGATCCATAAAGGGCAGCCCCATGCACTGCAGGCCTCAAAGAACCATGTTAGTAACAACCATCCCCATTCTTGACTTCTGAAACCCAGTGCTTTAATTGCAAATAAAGTAAACAATATAATTAAATATGCAACTTACCAGATCTCCACTCTCAGGAACTGTAAAATTGAGAAAAGAAATTCAAATGAATAAGAAATCAAGCAAAGTTTATTATAAAATAACAATTAATACTCAAACAAAACTATATACCTTCAGGAGGGGCAAAAAAATTAAAGAAAGAGTCATTGGAGACGGTTTTAGTCACTGTACGAACTGTACCACGTCCCTTGTGTTTCTGTTTCTTCTTAATGGTTTTCAAAGTGACATTCTTTCCTTTTTTCCAATCTATCTGACACCTTCCGAAACAAAGGGAAACAAAGCTTCTTATAATTAAGCACACTGATTTTGTCAGGTGAGCAGAATGTTTTAAAATTAAATGCTGTATGTAGATCCCAAAATTTAGGGAAAGAGGGAGAAACTGGCTCACAGATGCTTTCTGTATTAGTGTAAAGGGAAAAATTTTATTTTGAAACAAACTTTTTCAACAAATATTACATTTACAATTAGCAATCTTACAGTATGATAAATTTAAATGTGCAGTTCTTTCTAGAAATACGTTTATATATTAGTCTTAAGAGCTAAAGCTCTTCTTGAAATGACAGGAGATAAACAAGATATGTATGCATATATGCAGCAAGCACACAACAGACTAGAAAATACCATGCATCACAAATAAGTAAAACAAAAGCAGATTTAACTATCTGTTCTAGTAAAATAAACTCACCCTGTACAACCCATAATTTCCGGTCCATCAAAAGAAAAGGGATCAGAATCATCTGGTTCTGACCTCATCCTATATGTCTTTGTCAACACTTCATTTGTGAAATACTCATTGGGTTCAAAGTGAAATTCTAAGACAAAACTCTAAGAAAGGAAAATAAAGATAGAAATTAGTTAAATAGCTACATCTCAATTTTTAATGCTTTAATAAATAAAAACCAATTCTATGACTTTTAAAATTCTAAATGAGAATGTTATTTCTATTCTGAAATACAATCGTGAAGAGGGGGTTAGACAAACCCTAAATCATGTAAAAAGAGCAAGGCCCACAAAATAAATAGAATAAAATTTAGTTCAATTTACAACTACTACTAAGTAACACATTTACATAATAAATAAACTGATCAAGTCACCCATTCCCACCCCTGACAAAGTGGGCTTTTAAATATCAGACTGCAGCCTAAGTTGACAGAGAAGAAACCTAACATTGCTGTGGGTAATACAAGAACTACGGCTTACAATAGCTTAATTCATAGTTAGAACTAACATCTTGTTTCATGTAATTTCCAGACACATGACTTTTAAGAGTGAAAAAATATTCACTTTAATCCAGCCGTAAAATAATCAAGGATTGACTTTATTTTGGAAATAGTTTATGTTCAGAGAAAGAATAGAGAAAAACTGCCTCCCAATTAGCAAATTCAAATATTATCAACATTGAAAGAGCACCAAGTATAAGGTTTAATTCCTTCCTACCCTGTCCCGAACCCCTGAATGTCACCTCTTTTTTAAGAGTTCCATTTATCTATCTGCAAGTATCAAATGTTACAAAACTAAAAACATTTTAAAGTTCTTTTACCATAGGCTGACCAGCATCTGAGAACTTCACTTTAATATCCTTCAAGTGCTTCAAAATAGGTTCATCATGTTCCTTTCAAATCAAGAAATATAATAAAAATGAGCATTATACTATTTTGGGGTTAGTGGTCTCTTAATAGGCAATAAACACTAGCTGATTAAGTGAAACATAGTATGTAGTTAAGTTTTAGTAAACTCTCCTGGTCATGGCTCATGTCAAAGACAGTTTAAACTGTGATTCCACTACCACTGGTAGAGAAAATGACTACATAGAGAACTGACAACTACATTATACTAGCTGAATGGGCCGAGAAGTGCAAAACCAAATCCAAATAAGGCATGCATGCTTGCTTTAAAAATGTTTCTTGACCATGAGTGCTGCCTTTTTCATCTGCTTTTTCCCCCCCTTTCCTTCTGTCTGACCTCTTTTCTATTTTCCTTAAGTAGAAACTAATAAGCATTCATGTGTCGATACTAGTCCTCCTTGCCCTTGTTAACTTCCAACAATTACTGACTGGGCATCAACGCAGATGGCAGTAGCTCAAGGAATGCTTCTTATTAGGACAGGCTTCCTGAATGTGGCATGTGGTTTCCCAGAGAAAGTGGCATTTAAGAGTTAAAGATCTCTAAAGTGTTCTTTTAAAATGCAAATATCCCTTGGGATAATCTGTAGCAGAATTACAAGGTCTTCTTGGGGAATACAATTGAAACTACAAGATTCTTTCCCTCATCCTACCTCCATTCTAAGTATGTAAATGAAACAACTATTTAGTAGTTCTCAGGATCATTTCATTATCTAATGTTAAAAATGAATTTTAATTTATTTGACTACCTTTTATGAATAGCAGTTTCAAAAGAATCAAAGCAATTTTCTCTAACAGTCAACAATGAAGTAGTCCGAAACTGTTGAAAGTAAGGAAAACTTTGTTTTTAAGAATAAGATTAGCATAGAGGCCTGAGATGGTCGGGCTAGCTGTCTGAGAGCGGGTTCCAGCCCATACAGAAGAGTAGAAGGAGCTCATTAAGAGGCAGTGACCCCAAGAGGAGTTCAGGAGTCACTGAATATTCAGCTCCAGACCAGTGAGATCCAGTTCATAAGTGCCTTTCCCCACAATGGAGGTGCATATAGGTGTAGAAATGTAAAACTGACTTCAGAGAAAAAAAATTCTGAAGAAATAGCATCTCATTCACTGTTACTGGGAAGAGTTAAAGGTGTTGATCCCCAGAAGTCCACAACTGAACATACTTGTGACCCTTAGAGCAGAAAAAAGATGCTCATTATATCAAAAAAGGCTTATGCTGGGATTCAGTTGAAAGATACCCATAAATAAAATACTGTCCTCAACTTGTTCAAAAACCTAGACCACTATGTGTAGCCCTGTTCCCAAACTGTCACAAAGGTCTAGTGATGTTGGAGCAGAGCTAAAGAAAGAAAGGTCCTTCGACTGTTCATCTTTGTGTCTGTACCCGGTATAGTGTCTGTCATGTGAGTTCCATAAATACTCATCGAAATGAGTTAAGACAAATTTAATCAATAGATCCTAGAGCCATATCATATACTTAATAAGAAATGGCATAAAGCTAAAATAAAAATATTTAAAAACATATTTAGATATACTGATGGGATGATTAAAGTAGGAATCTCTAGTTTTTGAAGGCATATATATCACTCATGAGCTGATGTCTAAGAGGGCAATCTTCCCACCCACCATTTTAGTATCATACAGAACTAGGCTGGAGGAACAGAGAACTGAACATGTGGGACTCTTAAAGTTATGCTCTTAAAGGAAAAGAAAAAAAATGGTAAATCAATTCCTTGAGTTCAATGTACCTGCTAATGTACTACTAGTAATGAGAGGAAGGGATAAGGTTATGTATGAGTTTTTTCTTTTTTCTTTCTTTTGTTGGAGAGATGCAAATGTTCAACAAGATGATCATGGTGATGAATATACAACTATGTGATGAGACTGTGAGCCACTGACTGTAACCATGTCAAGAAAGTCTGTTGGTCAAGAATGTTTGTATGGGGCGGGCCACAGTGGCTCAGCAGGTAAGAGTGCTTGCCTGCCATGCCCGAGGACCTGGGTTCGATTCCCGGTGCCTGCCCATGTGAAAAACAAAACAAAGAATGTTTGTATGTTTTTGTTTACAATAAAAACAAAACAAAACAAAAGAATAAGATTACCTGAACCATATCACTGAGCAAGTCAACATTTTTAAAAACAGTCAACCAAAATTCAGGAATTCCTTTGGGATCTTCTTTTTCTTCATCCTTTTTCTCCTCTTCAATCTTGGCCTTTTCCTTCAGTTCCTCCTTCATAGTTAATAGGATACAATATTGAGTATCTAAATTAGACTGCTTAATAATCTTGTATAAATTTCCTTAAGTCACATAACATGCAGCAGCAAAAATACAGAAACCAAAAAATCAACAATCGCCAATTATAACTCCGAGTCAAGAAAGTTTTAATCTAATTATGTAAAAACTGCTGTTCTTACTTCCATCAAAAACTTCTACTACACTACAAATTAGAGTTATAGGAAAAACAGCTTTAGGAAAAAAATCTGAAAAACTTCACGAGAAATAAAGACTGGCATAGTAAACAAGAAAAGCAAAATAAATATAGACTTCGTTTAATGCTACACAACCCTCATTATTCTTAAAATATTATATTCTTTATACCATCCTAGATTAAAATAGTAGGATCATGTAAGAGAAGCAGAATTGTGTAAAAGAGCACTGGAGTTGTGTCACAGATCTGTCACAGTTGTGGGTAAGTCACTTAACTTTAAGCCTCAACCTCAACTTGAAAAATGGGAACAATCTCTAAAAAATACTATAAAATGTAAGGGAAAAATGAGTGTGGGTACAAGCAGAACCACTGTGAAAAGCTGCTCATATGCACTCACCATTTATTTATCTACAATATTTCCTAAGTATAAAAATACACTAATTTTGTTATATTATCCCACCCATTACCTAATGCTATAATTTCTCATAAGGTTTCACAGTCTAAAAACTCACTAAAATAACCAAGTTGGTACTAACCGAAATCTCATCTTCCTCATCTGGTTTCCATTCACATTCTTCTTCCGTAGGTTCATAAATTGCATTGATGATCTCAAATCGCTAAAATGATTAAAGAAGCTTTAAAAAAACTAATGGTCTCTCTTACAGATTTTAGATGTAATTAACACATATTAAAACTTTAAGCACCATTACTGATAGTTTTCCTAAGTACCTCTAAAAACCTTTTCAGTGACTTAAATTAAAAAGCCTCACTATCTTTTAGAATTATAGATAAACGAAACAAAGTAGTCTAAAGTATTACCTTATCAAATAGAGGCTGATAGAGAACAGCATACTTTCTTTCAAGATCATGTACTTCCTCATAGAATTTGGCTTCTATCTGTGCACACTTAACTTGAAGGTTTTTAAGGGCATTCACTCGTCTTTTAACTACCCTAGGCAAGCTGAGAGATTAGAAAGTACCAGTTAGAAAGCAGAATAAAACACAAGTTACACCTCTTTTACCAAATTAAAGCATAAGTTAGTGAATGATAGGTCTTCTCATTTGAAGCATAAAAATACTCATTCATAAAGCATTTAAAATTCAAGACATAAATATACAACCCCCTTGGCTATAAAATATTTCAAAAATAGAACTGGCAAATTGATAAGAAAATGTTAATCATCATCACCAACCCCAAATCTTTAATTGTAACCAAGTTCAGTGTTGGACTTGTCAGTGCTGGCATCTCATCTATAAATGCAGTTTCTCTTATAAAGTTAAAAAGTCACAGACTGACGATTCTACCTTTGAGAAAAATAATCATCTGAAAACTTTTTTTAAATATATATACCTCATCTATCAGCTAATAAAGGGGTAAGGAGGTGATCATATGTATATTGCAAAAAAGGATAGTATCTCACACTATTATCTATTTTAGTTTCTATATTTAATCTGGAATTTGAAACTGTATTAAATAAGAATTTTATCAAGAGGGCACATTGGTTTTTTTGAAGTAACAGCTTTATTGAGTTATAATTCATATGCATACAATTTACCTATGGAACATGAACTTTTAAATAAGTTAAACATCTGGTTATGAGCCCCCTGAAGAATTAAAATCATGAATCCCTTTTCAACCCAAGAAAATGTTCACGCTCATAATTCATCTAAGCTTCAGAATATCTGTGAAACAGATCCAGAATCCAGGCTAAAAATTCCTGCCACAGATAAGATTTCTTACAATTGAAAGTAGAAAGTGTAATGGTTTGTTAAGGTCAACTAGCATTGGCTAGTACCTTCCACCCCTTCTCCACCCCCCCAAATCAATCCTAAAGAAACTTTAGAGCTGAGAAGGAAATGAATAAACCAGGCACACAAATACACGTACCTACACCCACATCCTATAAGCAACTTCTGTACAAGGCTGTCTTTAACTGCATAAGGTGAGCTGCAAACTGAGGTGGGGATGAACAGTATAGAAGAATAGAGGGCAAGTCAGAAAAAACCTTTTTTAAAACACTGCTCTTGCCTTGAAAACAATCACTGCATGATCTCCTTCACCTTTTGCAAAAGCCCAGGGCCAGATAACATGAAGGTAGGAGTAAGAGTTGATAAGAGCTGGATAGGTTCACAGCCCTCAAAAACACTTAATTCCTTTAGAGCCTCTTATCTAGATATAGTGAATCCAACCAAGGAAGAATGCCTCCCTCCTCCCCAAAGCTAAATAGAAAAAATTATTTCAGTGGAACTGGCAACAAATGAGTGAGTCTGAGGTGAATGGAGCTTTCCATCTTAGGCTCATCAGTCTCCTCTCTGTAGACCCTATGGGACTGTCAGAGACTAGAGCCTTACATTCATTATTTCTTCAATACTCATTACCAGAATGACTGAGATCCCCCTGAGTGCATGCATGAGCCGGATGAGTTCGAAGGTCAAAATATACATCATCTAAAGCAAAAACTCTTATTAGATGAAGAACTTAAAGCAGGCATGTAAATTATTTTTTAAAGATGAGAGAAGATACAGTATGAAACAAGACCAAGAAATCTAAATCAAAGTGAAAATATTAAGTATGGAAAACACAGTAGCTAAAATAACCAACAAACACCATAAACAGGATTGGATTCAGCTGAGGAACAAGTTCATAAGGTTTAAAAGCTGTCCCAGAAGGCAGAAGAAAAAAGACAGAAAAATAGCTAAGAGATATGGAATACCAGTAGAATACCAAAGAAAGGGGTAGAGGGGATCTGAAGAAATGAGAAGAGGTTTTCCAGAGTTAAACAAGTGAGAAAACTCTCACACTTTATACCTTAAACATGTTAGTGAGATTTGCAAATATCAAAGACAAAAAAAAAATTCTGAAGGTGTTCAGTGAAAGACCTATACAGGAATGAGAACCAGACTGATACCAGGCTTCAAAAGAAAACATATAGGGAAAATGCAGTGGAATTTTTAAGATATTTAAAATTTTTGAACTTACAACTTATTAAGGTATTAGTGGTCAAATATTTTTGCAAATGTTACCGCTGTCTTATAGGTGGAAAAAAGAAAGAGAAACAAACAAACAAAAAACACAGGAAAAAATACACTTATAAGCAATATATATTTCTTAAATATATAAATTTAAGAAATCAATAGAAGGATATAAAAGCTTAGTTAGGTTTTAGGGCAATCAACAAAAAAAAACAGAATGATAGAAGGCTATTTGATCTAGCCAATGGAAAGCAGAAAAGGGGAAAAAGAGAAGTACAATAACAAATAGGGAAAGATGGCAGCATTAAGGCCCAAAACAGTATAACTTTAAAAAAAATGCAAAGAGGTTAAACTTACTACTAAAAGAGCAAACACTCATACCAGTGAAGATACAAGGATGGAAGATATGTCGAGGGCAGTAAAATACATATAAATAAGAACCCAAAAGCCGGTTCTAAAAAAACAATGTTAAGATCAAGAAATCCCTGGTAAGACTAGAATGCAAAATATAGAATATAAGAAAACAATTAGACTTCTAAAATGCACACATGCATACATTTTTAGAAGACTATAAGACGCCAAATTGGCAGGAGAGAGAACATGAATAGACTACTAGTATGTAAAAAATGGTACATACTAGTACGTAGACAGCTAGTATATAAAAAAACGGTAGTCAAAACTTCCCAGGGCCTTTACTTCCTGAACTCCAAGGCTTAAGTGAATTTTTACAAGAGAGTTCTACCAATCATTTAGGAACTATTAATTCCTGTCATATATATACAAGTTGTTTCCAAAAAAGGACAAAAAGTAAATTCAGCCCTGTTCACCTCATGAGGCAGTTAAAATCCAAACTCCAAAACCAGTTAAAGATAGTTATCATCACCCCCCAAGAGTTTATATATATGCATACACAAATGCAAGTGTCCACCCATGTACATATACACACAGGAGTTCATTTCACCAATGAATGAGGATCCTAAATAAAATAACTACCAAACTCAGCAGTGTAACCACAATGCATTATGTTTAAGTTTATTCCTGGAATGCAAGGAATAGTTCAATATCAGAAACTACCAAAATATGTATTTAGTATCTAAACATTTTCAAGTAGAATATTCAAGACCATTTGAACTGACAGAGAAAATAAAGTCTGATTTTAAAAAATTATGAACAGGTACTGAATTTAATAATGTGAAACCACAAACCCAATTCCTCAAAGATGCTAATGTTTATAGTACTGAAAATCTTGGCTAATGCTAAATAAAGAAAAAATAGTGATGTAAGGTACGAGATAAGAGCTAAAACTGCCATCATTGCATCTTTTACCTAACGAGGAAAAGAGCAGAACAAATTACTACACTAAGACTATAGTAAGGTTACTAGATTCAAGATGGACATAAAGAAAAAAACAGCAGTTCTCTCTATAGGAACAACTAACCAGAAAACACACAAATAAAGAAAAAAAATCATTCAAAACAGCTACACAACTATAAGTAATTAACCAAGTATAGAATAGAAGATATGAATAAAACTTAAGACAGACTATGATCCAAATAAATGCAGAGATATGAGTAAGAATAATTATCTTTACCGTATTAATATATAAATTCAATGTCATCGCTATAAAAATTTCTATTGTCTTTTTTGAAGACCCCTGATAACCTATGTCAAAAGCATAACTGGAATAAAGGTCTACATATGGTATACAGTTAAGTCAACGTTAAAAGTGTGGGATGGAGGTGAGGTATTGTGAAAAGAGGAGACCTGTCCTATCAGATATATTAAGATATACTATAAAGTCATAGTAATAAGTGTGACGCTTCAAAAGAATAGACAAAAAACCCAATGAAACAGAAGAGAGTTGCTCAAAGACAAAATACAATTGTTTATAAAACTTGATATACAAAAAATGTGGTACCACAAATAGATAAGGGAAGATGGATTGTTTGGTTAAGTGTTATGACAACTAGATGCTTACCTACACCAAATACAAAGACCCAAATGTGAAAGGTAAAACTAGTTAATGAAACTCCAAAAACATAAGCCAGAGGAAAAAAATGTTATTACATAAAAATTAAGGGTTTCTGTCTAATGAAGGATGCTATGGATAATTAAGACATGACACAATAGATTATTTACAATGTCTAAATCTGATAAAGAATTGCAAAACAGGAAAAAGACAGTAATTTCTACAGAAAAATAGGCAAAGTACAAATGGGCAACTTAAAGGTCTCACAAGCATTATGAAGAGAAGTTCAAAACTCATTAGAAATCAGAAAATACAAATCAAACTGAATTCATACCCATTAGATGGATGGCCAACTACAGCTGGATGATGCCAACTGTTGGTAGCAATAGGATAAACATCCTTCATGCACTGGGCACAGCCATTCTGGAGAGGAAACTGGAAGTACTTATAGCTTCCATAACCTCTGTAACTTAGCAATTTCGCTGCTCAGTACATGCCCCAAAGAAATTTTTACCAGTTCCTTAACAGGATATGCACAAGGATGTCCACTGCAAAGAAATCTGTGGTGGAGGTTCAAGGAAATCTAGGTGTGTGTCCATCATAGGGAGAATAAATAAAATACGGTGAACATGCACCATAGTGAACTATGCAGCAGTTAGAAGCTATAGACTAGAGAGGCATATAGATAACAACATGGATGGATCTTAAAATCATTCATTTGAATAAAGAAAATTATAAGCAGAACAAGATATCTAGGCTATTATTTTTATCATTGATGAAACAAATAGAAGAAATTGGTATTTCTTCTAGTTCTGTGCATGTATTCAGACAAACTTCTAAACAAATTTTAAAGATCAGTTTTGGTTTTGGACTAGAACCAAAATAAACTTCAAGAGACCAAGTCTAAATTGGTAGTACTTAGCAAATTTTTAAACTCCCAATTCTACACTAGATACTAACAAACATTAACCTTCCAGTATTACATACCAAACTAAGCCTTACAAGGTCTTTAAAAAGATACACCTGCAATGCTGATTACAGAAGGATAAATTAGAACTATGGAAAATAAGAACTTGTACCTTTCAATGTATCCTGTTGGTGTTTCTACCAGACCATCAAGTCTTTCTTGAAGGGCTGCAAGAATCTGAGGATTTTGCATCATTTGAACAGTCAGCTGACGTGCTTTAAAAAAAGGGGGGAGGGGCATCGAAAGAAGGATTTTATGAAAATGAATTATGCTATTTTAATAGGACAATCCAATCATGAAGTTTTCCTGATTTGCTCACAATCACTGGTATGAGTAGAGATGGGCAACAAGCTAAAGAAAACATAATCTAGGAAAATCCAACGTTCAGGAAAAGCTGAGATTCCTCATCTCTAATGTACACCATTTCTCAGGGCCCTTGTCACAACCACTATGAACAATATCCTTTCCTCTTTCTAGTGTTTTGTGTTTTACCCACCTTGCATTTTGGATCAAAGCTTCAACCAGATGCCTATCAGAAAGCTGCAAATATAGTGAGCTTTAAGCCTGGGATAAAGACAGAGGAGTGAAGTGGACCTTAAGGTTTGTTTGATGCATGCATAATGTACTTATGTGTATATGAATAGAAAAAGCTTATAGTTGTGGTAGTTACTAAAGGTTGTAACTGAAGCCAAACAAAATTTTGATAAGATGGCTTCTAAAAATTATACTCAATCTAAATATAAGCTAAATACAGCAAAAAAGTGTTGCTATCTTCTCTTCAACAATACAATCACCCAAAACTGCCATAAATCCCCCACTCTGAAGGTCAATTCACTTGCAATTCAATTAATTCACTTCCATCCAATAAATTATTGGATGATATAGTTATGCTAAGCAACAAGTTTCAAAGTCCTCCCATACAATTAACTTCCATCTGGCTAAAAAACAAAAAGATGAATTATCTTGTAACTTAATATGCTCAGCCCTAACCCACAGGGCACAACACTAAAACAGCACAATTTCTCTTCCTTTCAATTATCTGCTAAAGTGAACTCTGGACAATTTTGCCTACATTTAATAAATGTCTTTTTGTTTGGAGTAGATTAAAAAAGACATGCATGAGCATATTTTCCACACTAAACATATTTTCAAATATAAACCTAAACCAGTCTTTTGTTTAGAGGCACCACCAAAACAACCCCACAACCACCTGTAACATTTCAAAATAAAAGGCAAAACTATCAGTAGCTGTTTGACGCAGCTATGCCATTTCACTTCTACAGGAGAGGGTACATGCAGAGATTTTTCATGGGTCACTATATACAAACCTTTCCTTACTACCTCTCTAGCTTTCATACATTCACACATACACACACACAAACACGCATGAACCATCACTGAACTAGAGGCTGGGACCAGTGAGTAAAGTAGAAAAAGGGTCCAAAAAAAGAATGGTACTTAATACTACCCGCTAAAGGACATGTGCCAGCAATCATTGGCTCCTGAAGTAATTTAAAATAATACCTTTGATTTTTGTTTCTTCACCAGTTTCTTCTTCTTCTACTTCTTCAACATCATCCAAATCTTGATCAAGTTCAGACTGTTCTTTGCTACAACATCATAGTATCACACCAAGGTTCAAATGTACCAATTTCCAAAAAATATATAGAAAAACTTAAATTCATTTTCTAGATTAATATGCCTCTTTCACAGACACACAATAGGAAATGTAAAAGGTAGCTCAGTTTTTCTTTTAACTTTATATGTAAACTAGTACAAACTGGAAGTATTTATACTTTGTTTTGGGCAGTAAGATAAACATAGCATAGAACTTTGAAGAAGCTTCCTCATAGAGTGGTAGTATCTGGTAAGCCTTTTGGAGCTTCTTCCCTCACTTTAACCCCTCCTACCTGTAAAATGGACGTAATAGCTAGAGCTTCAGCAGTCACCTGGGATCATGAGATATCCTAAAGAATGGAAGTCACCAACTAAGGATGAAGGAATTTTGATAAAACACAAGGAGCCTGGATCCTTGATGGTTGTGGAGCAACCATACCAACCTGTACTCAATACACCAGAATTTTCCTTTTTCTTTACTTCATAGTGGGGAAAGCAGAAGAGTAGTAAAAGTTAAGGAAAGACCTCTGAGTCTACTCCATGCTTAGAACAAAGCCTGATAAATGGCACCACTGAGAGGGGGTAAAATGTTTTAAAATGGCATCCTTTTCATTCCATCTTAAAGAATCACCAAAAAAATAGTTTTTGAACATGAGATCACAACTAGTAAAAAAATAAAAAAATTAAAAAAATAAGGATATCTAAGTCAATATACTGGGCCAATATCAATATCCAATTCCTTGTGATATTTTACATTTTAAAATTTGAATTAGACATTTAGTTACTTTCATATATATAAACAGCATTTGAAAAAGTAAATTTAGGGACAAACACCAACTAGTTAGTATAGAAAAGGTCAGTTGTATACTGCCAGCAAAATTTAAGTCCATGAAAACTAAGGAAAAAAATCTGAGCCTTCCCAATAGAAATTAATTCTCCACTATCTTTGATTTAGAGTAACCTTAAGTACACACACATACTTAGAATTAAAGACTACTGGCCAAAGATAACATGGAACAACTCTTCCTCTAGTGTCATTTCATTCAATCATTTATTGAACTGTCTAAATCTTAAGGCTTTAAAACGGGTCCACACACTACATTCCATGGCCAAATCCATTTTGTAAATATGGATTTGTAAATATGGATTTACAAAATACCCCATTTTTTGTAAATAAAGTTTTATTGAAACAATACTAATTTTGTTATTTGCTAATTCATTTACATATTAACTATAAGTGCAAGAGACTGTATAATCCCAAATGCCTAAAATATTTATTACCAGGCCCTTTACTGGGATAAAATTGGCCAACCTGCTTTAAAGAACAAAAACCCTGGCCTTTAACAGGTTTCACAAGCATCCAAAACCAAATACTGGTTGGGAGAAGGTGGAAGGCAGAAATCAAGCTGCCACACCAGTTTATATTCTTTTTTAAAAAGTTAAAAACAGAGGGTTCCAGGTTAAGATGGCAGACTGTACATACTCATTTGATCCTAATCATCCCCAAATCCTTACTAAAATAATGATAAAAAGGTTTTCAAACAGATAAATACAGGAGGACAAGGGAAAAAAGAGCAGCAAAATCTGGAAAGGTGGAAAACAGACAACTAGTAATGAACTTCACTCAGAGAACCAATTATAAGCTAGCAGTAGAGAAAGGTGAGAACCAGTCCAATTTATAGACACGGCATCTTTGAAAGGATAAGAACTGGCAGTACACTTCTAAAACTAGGGCTGGCTAAAATAGAGAAGACTAAGTTAAAACTGATAAGCAGTTAAATTTTTAGATTCTCTCCCTCACCCTGGTACAAGTTTGGCAGTCTCTTTGCTGGAGAGGGTAAAACTGCGGACTCAGACTTGGGGATCACAAAAACACATGGATTGTCTTTATATACACCAAAATGCTGAATGCAAAGACCCTTCCCTAACCCTGTTATCCCAAATTCCAAACTGACAAGCCTGCTTCCAAACACTCAATTTTCCATTCGACATTTTTTTTTTAACATCCTTCAACTGTCCCCGGCCAACCTTAGTGAGCAGACAACCAAGTATTATCTCATATTTGGGCAAAGTCTCTTATATTGAGACCAAATCAAAATGGGGCAAAGAAAAATTTAAGAGAAACAGACTATACAAGAGGAGGAAACATCAAAAAAAGATACTACAAATGAAACAAGAACAGGATACTATAAAAACAGAGACATTCTGAGAGCGAGTGATCTCTTGAAAACTAAAACATGACAGAAATTTAAAACAGTACAAAAGCTGAAAAGAGAAAGTTTCTTCGACTTTGCCCACAAAGACAGCAGAAAAGACAATGATGGAAAATAGGACAAAAGATAATTAGAAGACCAACCCAATGTACAACATTTGACAGGAGCACCAGAAACAAAGCAATCAACAAAATAAATGAAGAGTTATTTCCCAGAACTGAAAGCTGTGAGTTGCCAGACTGAAAGGGTCCACCACTGAATGCCTTACACATGGATAAAAACAGAAACAAAGTGGAAATTTCAGAATTCTGAAGAGAAGCTTCCAGAATTATAAGTGTGTGTGTGTGTGTGTGTATGTATATTTTAAAGTGTCATGTACAAATGATCAAGAATTAAAAACAACTTTGAACTTCACAGGAACACTGGAAGCAAGGTGACAATGGAGAAATGCCTTCAAATTTCTGAAAGAAAATAATTTCCAAACTAGAATTCTACACTCAAGCCATCGAGCTTGAGGGTGGAATAACGGACATGTTAAGCTTCAGTTGTACTCTTGCAAGAAGGTACTAAAGAACCAAAAAGAGAACATGGGATATAGCAAACAGCAAATCTAAGACAGGAGAAGCAAAAAGAAAACCCAGGAAGGTAGTAAAAATAGATTCCATAATGACATGTGTGCAGTTAAGTGATCTGGACTACAGCACATGACTCAGGAACAATCACTTTCGGAGTCATTCTGTCATTCAGTCTTCTTTTTATGCTAAATACAGCAAACATGGGTGGAATGGCCCAGATTCTTTTATGTATTTGGATATGCTGTCCTTGTGCTAAAGAAGCTTCACACCCTCCCTCCCACCTTCCTATGACCTGCTTGTCTACAAGAGTTGTGGATAATCCTATCATCCCTCTCACCATCACCACCCATAATGTTCTGCTTCTACCTACTCCTCTGAATTGGCAGGAATCACAAGCAACAAACGTTCTGCAGCTCATCCCATTTTCTGGCTAAATTTGTGCAAGTCACCCATCTACACTAGAACCCTATCCATCCACACTAGATGCCAATTTGGTTAAACCTATGTTTCCCCAGGATGCATGACCTTGTAAAGCCTCAGAAGAGTTGAAGCCAGACTATGACCCAAATAGTCTCTTTTTTTCTCCCTTGGAACTCTCAACTATTAGTAATAATGCCTTTTCCTTTACAGCTAGGTTTGTGATTGCTATTAAAGTTTTCCAAAATTAAAAAGTGATTAAAAATGCAACAAAAAAAATGAGGATCTGGAAAGAAGATGCAATTGAGAAGAGACACACAGGGCTTCCAATAATAATATTCTGTTCTTAACTTGTACACAAGCGTTTTATTATTTTTTTATTTTTATTTTTTTGCATGGGCCAGCACCGGGAATTGAACCTGGGTCTCTGGCATGGCAGGCAAGAACTCTTGTCTGCTGAGCCACCTCACAAGCGTTTAATTACTCTTTAAATTATACATTTTATACACTATCTTGAATGTATATTACGCTACATGTACATATATTTTAAGCAGTAAAATATCTGGGAAATACATATATGATGGAAATTATTTAGGTAGTTATGATACATTATTGGGCTCAGCACTTTCCTTAGAATAAGGACAAATGATTTTCTATTTTTACGATAGTAATCATAAATACTTATTTTATCTTGGTTAGACTACCCAACTTTCACAGTAGGTACTAACCATTAGTGAATACCATACATTTTCATATATCATAGTACAAAGTGATGCCAGATCTCTGAAAAAAGAACCAACTATCTGCCACTTACTTGTCAATGTCTGCCATGTTGTAAGAACTCCAAATATCTATGGAGAAAAATGTCAAATGTTAAAAAAATTATACAATTTATTTAAAATTAATAAAAGCATTTGAAGCCAAAACCCTTATAAAACGTAATACCATGTTGAAAACTATTTCAAGAAATGTACTTTCTTTAAAAAACATAAGTGTTCAAAAGAAAAATTCATGAACACAACACAAGATGATCTTAATTGTCACTAAAATAATTTTTCACACAGGATATTGTTTAAAAAAAAGCAAGTTACTACTAGGCTCTTAGAATCTACCATATAAGAAGTGTTATAATAAAATTATTGATCAAGAATCCAATCTATGCTAGAATCATAGGAAAGAAAAGGTCCTTTATTTAGAGTTTCCTTTAACCTCTATGAGTGGTCAATTTTTGCATCAATGTTTAGGCTACTTCACACTTCACTGGACAAACCTTCATTTTGACATGTTAATAAGCCAAAATCTGCCACCTACTGGACTATTATCCATTCCCAAGTTATTAAAAGATAGATAATCTAATAATCTCTATCAAATACCAGTATTTTAAACTATTTCTGACAGTTATCATAAAACTCTGGGTCCCAATCTATTTCTAGTAAACCATCACCATCTCTTCAAATATAACTTCACACCACATCTCACTTCCTCAACCTTCCCTAGATAATCTGCTCATTGACAACAATGCTCTTGGTTACTAGTCCTATTACAATAAATTTACTATTAAGCTTTTTCATAGCATATCCTAACTTCATTTTTGTTAAAAGATTAGTATTACTAACGATAATACTACCTTTAGAAAAATAAAATTTAAGGTAAAATTTGTTGTTTCAGGCAGAAAAATTGCTGAATGCTGTGTAATACAGATCACTTTAAAACTCTAAATCGAGTTAAAGTTTCATACGAAAATAAAATCATCATTAAAAAATTAAAATCTTAGGCTTTAATTCACAAAATACTACAAGATAACTATCCGTATTACTATGCTTAATATGTTTACTTTCTATTTGCTTTTAATAACTTGTAATAGTACTGATAGTTTCTCTATTGAAGCTGGTTAATTGGCTAGCAGTTATGAAGAAATGTTCATTAAAAAATAAGTGTTGATTCTTAGTCAAAGAAATTGAAAACTATTTTAATTCAGGGGTAACTGTAGTGTATATGTGCTCTTAAATATGGTTGGGAAGGGCAATCTGTACACGGGTGTATAAAAAACCTTAAATATGCCCATGTCTGGCCTTAGTTTTTCATTTATGAGGCTCTAACCGGAAAATAAACTGTAAAGAACCTTTTGCTTTCTATGGTTACCTAGAAGATTCTCAGATACTCTGCACATCCTTTGGCTTTCAGCTTAAATCTTACTTCTGCAAAGATGACTTCTCCAACCATCCCTTTATGGCTATATAAGACTCCTTTGTTGTACACATTTCTTTAACATTCCATTTCTTCCTATCACAGGGTCTCTCAAGTTTGTAATTATACTCTAATGACTTGACTCTTTGATTATGGTCTGTGTTCCCCAACTGACCAAACTATGATCTGTGATGACAGCATACATCTGCTTTTGCCAATCAAGGCATTGTATCCTCCTAGGTAGCACACAGTGCATATAAAACAATCACAATTATTTTACTTATCAAAAATAAACAGCATGGAACATGCATATAATGGACTCCTTTGCATATCTGAGTTGATAGGAAGAGCTCCAAAGCAGGATATAGGATGTATGGCAAAATCACACTTGGATGTATTTTTTCCCCATATATATATATATATACACATATATGGAAAAAAATTTACATATCTTTTCTTACGAATAAATCATTTCTGGAAAGACACACCAGAAACCTAAATTCATGTAGAAGACTTATCAGGATATGGTACCTAAGTATTCAATACTTTTAATGCTTTTCCATTTAGATTATCACCCTTAGCATGCGGCCAAATACTTCTGCAAATTAACTGGAATAATAGTTTTAAAGAGATTTCTCTAGTTTTGGGTTTAAATTTTTTTTATTGCTGTAAAACATATTTAACATAAAATTTGCAACTTTAAGTATTTTCAAGTGTACAATTCAGTGACATTAAGTACACTCACAATTTTGTGAGATCCCTAAAACATTTTCATCAATCCAAACAAATTCTATACCTATCAAGCAGTAACTCCCCATTACCCCCTTACCTCAGACCCATTTTCCATCTCTATGGATTTGCCCGCTCCAGACATTCCATATAGGAGGAATCATAGTTATCTGTCCTTTTGTGCTTGGCTTATTTTACTCAACATGCCCTCAAGGTTCATGTATGCTGTACTGTGTTATCAGAACTTCACTCCTTTTTCTGGCTGAATTAGCATTTCATTGTATGTATATCCAACATATTGTTTATCCATTTGTAGGTTGATGGACATCTAAGTTATATGTGTCTGTCTTTTGGCAATCAGGAATAATACCACTATGAACATTGGTGTGCAAATATCTGTTCAGGTCCCTGCTTTCAATTCTTTGGGACATGTACCTAGAAGGGAGATTGGTGGGTCAGACAGTAATTCTATATTAAACTTTCTGAGGAACCGGCAAAACTTTTCCAAAGCAACTGTACCTTTTTACACTCCCAATAGCAACACACGAGTCCCAATTTCCCACATCCTTGAAAATACTTCCTTTCCTTTCCTTTCTTTTTGATAATAGCCCTTCCAGTGGGTGAAGTGGTATATCATGGTATTTTTTTGTGTCGGGGACATGGGCAGGCATATCATGGTTTAATTTGCATTTCCCAAGTGAATTGTTGGGCAAGTTGTTAAGCATCTTTTCATCTGCCCACTGGCCACTTATCTACCTTTTTTGGAAGATTACTTTCATTTTGATAATATACCATAGTTATGCAAGATGTTAATACTGAGGGGAGAACAGGGAGAGGGCATTCAGGAACACGACTATCTCTGTAGCTTTTCTGTACATTTAAAATTATAATATAAAATGCAGCTGCTGAGGGAGGTGGTTCTCACATAATCAGACCACAGGGAAAAGCACAGGCTTAGAATAACACCTGAATTAATTTTTATTGTCATTGACAATAAAATCGATGACAAATTTTGTCAGATATGAAACTGCATTCTAAGATCTCCACAAAGAACTTCTGGTTCTGGTAGTGACAAGCTACATTTAAGACCAATTCTATCACTGAAAAATAATTAAAAGACTACAATAAAATATTTGTTAAAATCTTAAAAGCATCAAAATGGTAAATAAGATCAAAAGGAATTACTAACCAAACACTGAATACAAAGCAGGAGGCAAAAAGGTAAATAGAAGGAAGTGTTTGCCCTAAAGGCAAATGCAAAATTTTGTTTTATCTACATTGTTTTAAAACCAAAAGCCCCAGGCTCATTTCATGGTGGGAAATCTTAATAGCAACCTTCCACATTAAGGACTCCCAAAGCATTATGTCCTCAAGAGATAATAAACCCAGTCCTCCTTGGAAGAGCCTCATCTATGTTATCCTCCAAAGCTTAAAGTGGTCTCTGCCTAGTAGTGCTCCTAAGCACCTGCATATGCAAATATAAGGAGGGGCACCTTACTTCCAGACCTCAAATATTTCCATTTTCAAGGCCAATAGGGGCAACAGAAAACATCTGACTTACAAACAATGCAAACCGAAAGACAACTGCAATGAACCACCCTTAAAGGGAATGTAGTAAATCTGGAAAATAACTAAATAGGAGCTCTAGAAATAAAAATAAAATTAAACTAAGTAGGCAGATTTAACATTTGATTAGATACAGCTGAAGAGAGAATTAATGAGCTCGAAAGCTCAGAAGAAATCTTTCAGAATACAGCAGAGGCTCAAAGATGGAAAATAATGAAATAAGAATTTAATTTACAATCAAGTCTAACATTTGATACGAATTCTAAGTGAAAAGGAAGGAATGGAGAAAAGAAATTAATAGCTGAGAATTGTCCACAACTGATTAGATGCCAGTCTAGACTCAGGAAGCCCTACAAATTCCAGTAAGAATAAAAAGAAATTCCCAGTATAAAGGCAGAACACAAAAGATAAGTCACCTTAAAAGCACTCATCTAATACAAATGAAGGTGAAACAGATACTATCAAGCAAAAATATCTCTAGCAGACCCTAAATAAAACATTCAAAGGTATATTCTTCAGGCAGAAGATAAGTGTTTTCAGATGTAAGGCCTAAGATGACAAGAAAAATGTGTGCATGTGGGGGGGGGGAGAGGAGAGAAGTAAATGGGTGAAAGAATTCTAATGCATTTATGTATGCATGTTTTTGTTTCTAGGACAACCTCCAAAAGATTAGAAATAGAAGATATAACTTCCAAATTAGAAAATAAAAGCAAATCTTTAGTCAACCCCTAAAAAGTTAGACAAATAGCACAAAATAATCAAATTAAAATCTACCCATAGTAACTTTACAAAATGTAAATTGATTTACAGGATCCCATTTAAAAAAAATTGTCAAGCTGGATTTTAAAAAACCAAATTATTGACAATTGTTGAGAATTTCAAAGAAAAATACAATCCTAAATCAAAAGAAAGTTGGTATCATTGTACTAAAGTCAGGGAGGAAAAGCACAACCACCAAGCTTTAAGAGAAAGTATTATTAGAGATAAAAGGGTCATTTTATAATAAAAGGTTCAATGTACTACCCAACATATGTAATGCACAGAAGATATCCAGGAGAAAGAAAAGCCACCAGTTCATAATAACATGACCTGAAGGAAAGTCTTGACCTCAGAAACTTAAAACAGTAAGAAAATCTACCACTGGGAAAAAAGAGGGGAAGAGGGTAAGTCACTAAATCACACCACAATCTGATCACTTTGAGGTGCTGAAAACAGTCACTTTTCCAGACACATACTATCCATTAAAGCTACTCACCACCAATAAAGTAAACTTCATTCTGAATAAACTCCTCCTTATATTCAATGAAAAGCAAGAAAAACCATATTTATGGAATGCTACTGTTTAAGGGATTTTATAAGCTTTCCTCATACTTGCAGGTAAAACATTACACACCATGCTCAGTAACACCAACTAATAAAAGAACAAAGATTAAAAATGTGGCCTTCTAAAATCTACTTCTGGTCTCCTACTGCAGAAAGCAGTGTCCCCCCAATCAAGCTACTGCTACACAGATTATACAGTAACAACCTGATTATTAATCCTTTACAGAAAATGACCAATTAAAAATTACAAATGTTTTAAAGCTAAGAATTCAAAGGAACCAGGAATGTCCCAAGTATATTAATTTTCCTCTCTCTCAGCTTTTGTCTATTCTAAACGCACTGTGCTTAATAAATCTATTTCAGACACTGCTGTCCTCTTAATAGCATTTTCAATGATGCAGTGGTTCAGTATCTTATTTGGTTCAAATACAACCTTAAATTAGAATAATCTATTCTTCAGGCTCACTTTTCAATTTCCGGGATATTGAGTCAATCCACAACTGACCTTTGATTAATCTCCCAAAGCAAAATGGACACTTATTTGAAAACACCGTGTCTTCTGCACAAGGGTTCTCAATACCTACGGTGTTACCTGATCCAATAGCAGAGAAACATAGCTGAGTTGAAGTTAGGTCTCAAGTGCAAGGGAAGAACAGTATGCCTTACCTAATTGGCAGTGTTTTTTTGTTATACTATATAAACAATCATTCTTAAATATCCCAACTCTCTAACTCAAATATGGGAACTGATTCCACCTGGCATGGAGAGAACACCTCTCCAGGTAGTCACCAAATGCTGGCTTCAAATTCTCACTGAAGGAGAATTTCTCCTTTCACTGGCCCTCAGGTTACAGCCCCCTTGACTATCCCTGATATTTGCAAAAAACTCACCAAACCATTCCACATAATATATTAACAGGTACAAACAATTTCATCAGAGAATACGTACAACAGGCAGTCAGTCATAAGGCCAAGAAGCTACTATACCAGTGGTAAGTAAATAGATTTGACACTGGAAGATCTCATCATCACGAAGAAGTGCTGAAGGTTTCCCCTGAAGCACAGCGAACCCAAGAAATTTTGAGTGCTTCTCAAATTTCAAGCTGATGTACAGATGTACAATTTGAGAACTGTCTTTAAAAATCAGTAGTCAGGCAAACACTAAATATCACCATATCATTAGTCACACTTACTGCTTAATCATGTAACCTTGGATAAATCATTAAACCTCTCTGTGCCTCAGTTTTCTCCTTTTTAAAATGCTAATAACAATAAAAAAAAAAAGCTAATACCACCAATTAGGAGCACCAGATGAGTTAACTCAGAATTTAAAACAGCACCCAAATAGTCATCCATTAAATATTGATTATTACACTATTTACTACACTATGCCCTCTTCACTTGAGTTTTCTAAGGTATTTTCAGCATAAGTAATTCCGTGTTCCTCAAAACTAAAGCTTCCTATTCGCATAAAAATTCAAATACATAAAACTTCTGAACAGGCGAGAGCATCAAAATATGTAGCAGTGAAAAACAGAACTGGTAACCAGAAGTATAGAGGCCATTTTCTACACTAAGTAACTTGAAACTTCCAATCCTCAACAAGATAACTTCTTATTCAGTTCAAAACTGGTCTGAAATGGGACTTATATCACCACTATAACATGTTCCTTCAAATAATGACCCTTTCACTTTTTTCTTCATAGCACCCATCACAACTTGACATTTTAAAACTCAGTTAGGTAACCGATTTGCCTGCTTTGCTCACAAAATAACCCCTAAATCTAGAATACGTGTCAAAATAGGTAAAATTATTTACTCAAAATCAACTAAAAGCAAACACAATTATGGGTTTGGTTAGTCTTGAGAATTCAAATAATCAGTATTTCTATACCGATTAGGATTGATTCCTTTTGATCTTATCTTCCATTAATACTTCAAATTTACAATCGAGCAAAAATGAACAAAGTAAGCAAACTAGTGTTTTATTTCACTTAACATTTATTAAATGCCTGTTATGCGCCAGCTAATACTTCAGGCTCTGAAATATGTTCTATAACTACTTGCGTAAGTATGCTTTAAAAATTGTTTTCTTTGCTTCATATATTTCACAATAAAAAACATTTTTTTTAAAAAAACTAAGCTACATATACTCGTCTTAAAAAACCCCAGATGGTTATTTTACAGGGTGGAAACTAGGAAAAGAAATGTGAATATAGAATTTTTTAAAGAGCCAAGCTATTAAGAGTATGCATGAATGATAACCTCCTTCAGTCTTAAAGTCTGAGATTCTGCCTCTTTTACTTCCTTCTAATAAAAGAACCCTTTATTAGAAAATTTCTCGGAGTTTAGAATGGAATCAGTCACCTGAACCAACATGGACAAACTGGAAAATAGAGCAACATTTTGGATTATTTCTGATGGAGTTGTTCTTTTATTCTCATTAAGGAACAAGGACAATCAATCATGTGTGTCCTTATTAGGTTAATAATTCCGTCAAAATATCAGAAAGTTATTTTGCAACAGATAAAATTTACAAAGACTTTCAAAGTGGTATGGTGAAAACTTTGTAAATGCTAGTTCACAAATTAATATAAACAATGTCCTGAAAAGAGAATCAAAGATTATATAATAATAGATGTCCAAATCCACCTTTCGATGTTTAGGCCCATTGTTTTCCCAAGAATCTGCAAGTCTTCTTAGAACTAAATTAAACAGTTTAGATGTGGGTCATTTATTTGAACTTGGGGAACTTCAAACCACCTTGGTACTAGATCTGTGATAGTCACTGAAGATTCATGTAAACCTCATTTACCTGTCACTTTTAAGTTATTCTGTACATAAAGTTATTCTCTTTTCCAAAGGCCAAGGGCATTACATCATTAGTAAAAGTACTTATAGGAGTATTAACTTAAATTGACAATAAAGTAGGACCTAGATACTAATTTGAAAAGATGTTTTAACCTCATCTACATGAGCAAATTCCCTTTTACAGCATTCCTGAAAACAGGCAAGCAGTGTATGTTTGTGAAACCAGCTAGTCATTTCAGTACTAACTAATCAAGCAGTGATAGTCTGAAACAGTTCTTTGACTACCCTTCCCATACAGGTTTTTTTTTTTTTCTGAAAGCCCAGTCCTCCCAGACAGGACCCCAAACCACTGCCTCACTTTACTAGCTCTCCCCAGACTTCTGAGGACAAGGAAGCATACTACAAATTTAGCTCAATAAATTTACATAAACGCCTCATTCTAATACATACTCCCCCCACCCTCTCCATTCAATTTAAGAGCAAGATGGTTAGTTAAGTATCTTATTCTGGGAATGTCAATAAAGAAATTTCTAAGAAATTATAGAGAAGTCATAGAAGAATTAAAGATATTACAGGCCAAATCCTTTATTTCCATTTTAGAATAGTTTAGGTTTAGACTGATCAGAATCAACCTTTCTTCCTCCAAATAATCCTGGGTCAAGACAACCACCCACTCAGTTTCTGTGCTTTTGAGATACACTATATAACAACCTTTTGTTAACACGCGCTAATTCTTTAGAATCGTGGCAGTAGCGGTCCTGATCCGCACTGCCCATCAACTAACATTCATATCCTCCTCCCGTACAAATAGAAAGATTAAGATCAAAGGGAAGAAAAAGGGAACAGTTTGAGCCTCAGGGGCTGAACTTACTTGCTCCCTATTCATTTTCCTAGCCCACGATCTCAAAAACTTTAGTTAAGTAAGAACAACCTAGACAGGGGTCTCTAATCAGGCGCAGACGACAGCCTCGAAGCCCATCACCACGTGTCGAGGGACGCCGCCGGGGTTTCCCCTCCTAGCTCCGCCACCGCCGCCCGTGGGCGGAGAGCCGGGAGGCTCGCAGCCTCCCCCGCCCCCTCCCAGCCTTAGGGCCTCCTCCCTTCACTGCCCCTCCCACCCGTCGGAATTCGCAGCCTCCGCTGTTCTTTCCATCCCCCCGCGACCTCCCTCCGGGAATTATTTTTGAGGGTGAAGCGGGGGCGTCGAGGAGGCGGCGGGCTCCGTACTAGGGCCCGGCCCGCACCAAGGGTGCCTCCCGGTCCCTCACGGCACTACCGCTGACTTCTCAGGGCGTCCAGGGCGCGCCGCGGCCTCCCTCTGTCCACACGGAGAAGCCGGTGAGGCACGGAGGACCTCGGCGCACACTAGCGCGACCGGCCGCCACAGGCCTCGCGGGTCGCCAAAGGCCGCACCGACCCTTGCGTCTCCTCAGCAGTCCCTGAAAGAAACGACGGCCAGTCCTGCGGCCGTCTCGAAGGCTGAGGAGTCGAAATTCCGCGGACAGGTCCGACCCCACAGCACAGCCAAGGAGAACCAGGCGCCCACGGTCCCCACTTTCAGTTCCCTGTTCTTCCCTTCCCTCTGCGTAGGCCGTTCGGCCAACTCCAGGTTCCCCTCCCTTCCAGGCCCCCATCCGTTACCGGCAGCTAGTACGGGGAGCCAGGCGGCCGAAGCTGCGCAGGCAGTGACTCAGGGCGGCAGCAGCAGCGGGAGGAGCAGGAGGCGGCGCCGCGAACAGATGGCGCTAAAAAAGACCCAAGAGCCCGCCGCACGCGCTCATATACAATTAGCGTCAGCACGTAGACTCGCTCCGCCGCCCTCCTCCCGGCCTCTCCGTCTCCTAGCAACGCGAGGAGGAGGCGGGTCCAGGCCCGGTTTCCTAGCAACAGAACTGTCCCTCTTCCCCCGCGGCCTCCACGCTCTTGCTGCTGGCTCTTCCCGCCCCGCGGCTCTTACTTGGCGCTCGGACTCCCCCGGTTCCCGCCTGTGACTAACCTCTGCTTCCTGCTACACGCTGCGTAGTCTCTTTTGCTCTCTGCTACACTGGGAAGGAATTCTCAACCCCATGGTTCTAGGTTGAGGCTCTGATTCCGGCCTCATCCATGGCCCAAATCGCCCCCCACCCCCAACCCTCAGCGTTGTCCGGAATGGGGAAGGGAATAGGGGGAGGGGGGCCATCCATCTTTTGCCCCGCTTGCCGCATTCTGCCGTAGTGTGCGCCTCAGTCCCTGTGTAGATCCCGGTCTTATTCTTGGCCTTAATCTTGCAACTCTGTGGTAAACATTTTCCGTCTCTGCCGTATTTTTCTCTTAGAGCAACAGTTCTTCCCCCGTGACCACCTTTGGTGGCGTCTTCTTAGCTCAGCGTGTCTCCAGGCCTTCCCGGGTGCGCCTCACCCGTACACCCTCCATCTTTACACCCTCCATCTTTACCTGGCATGAGAACCCTCGTTTCTACTTTGGTTCTTTTGATGGATTAATGTGGCGTATTGTTTGGATGTTTTTTTTAATGAAAACACTCACCATATCCATAGCTTTCCTCTTTCTCTAAAAGAACAAACTGTATATCCTTAATCGTATGAACCCACAGGCTGTTTTTCAATTGATACTGGGTTGACTAATTTCAACTCCTTAGAACAGTGATTCTTAAGGTGTGGTCTAAGGGTCCTATAGACCCTTACATGGGGAAGTCAAAACCGTTTTCATAGTAATAGTAAGACATTATTTGGCTTTTGCACTCTCATTCTCTCGGAAGTGTACAAGGGAGTTTTCTAGTGGCTATAGGACAGCGTCGTATGGCAACAGATGGAAATAGAAGTAGATATGAGAATCCAGCCATCTGTTAAAAGCGAAATTAAGGAGAATTGCAAAAATGTAAAACAATGCCAGTTTTCTCACTCGATTTTTTTTGTTTTGGAAAGTATTTTTCATAAAACATCTTAATATTTGGTTTACTGTTTAAATCAATGAATGCACATTTAAAAAATGTCTCAGTTTAATTTCTAATGTGGTAAATATCAATATATATAACACACATGCACAGGAACTTTTGGGGGTCCTCAGTTTTTAAGAGTTACTGTAAAAAAGGCCTGAGACCAAAAAGTTTGAGGTCCTTTACTCTACATATTGCAGTCTTCAAACTATCTGAAATAATCTATTATAATCCTCATGTATAGCAACTATTTCTGTTCCATCTTAAAGGATATAGTTATTTTCTTGGCAGTCCCCAACCTCACTGAAATTAATTTCCTTTCCCATTGCACATTACAGATGCCCCAGTTTACCCAATCATTTTGGTTCTTCATATCTGAGAGTTTTATTTTTTCCTGCCTTCTTCATATACTACTCCACCTTGATGTTAGGATAACCCTAATTATAATAACATCAATGATGACTCCTCATGAAGAACCCACTATACATGAAGTAGAACAGTTCTCAAACTGTACATAAACTTGGCATTAATTTTAATGGCACCCTCCAGATTGTCATGTTCTAATCAAAGTTATCCACAGTCCAAGGTAGTTAGCATATTAAAAATGAAGTAAATAATGCTCACCTGCTTTCCATAAACCTTCATGGTGGGAGAATTTTTGAAACAAAATTGAGAAATTAGACTTTATAATGGTTTCTATCCCAAGGGAGCCCCACTAATTTCAGACACTCCAATGTCCTAAGGCTCCTAATTTCTTAGGTTCCACCCCTCCCCCCATAATTGAGGATTTACAATTATTAGTTTACATACTTTCTTTCCTCTTTTCTCCAGCCCACTCCTCTAGCTTCTTTCTCTAGCCTCCTCTTCCTCTCCTTTTAGTGTATACTAGCCAATGTAAGAAACTTACATGCTAATAAAGCCTGTCTTTTAATTGTGGTCTTTTGAACCAGTTTGTAAATCTAAACCTTTACCATTTAAGTCCAGAAAAGGCCAAACATTGCTGCACTCATTCAATAAATATTATGTATTGGCCACAACTTGAGACCCTTGGAAGTGCAGCAATGAACAAGACAAGGTTCCTGATTTTATTGAAGTTTATAGTGAGGGGGAGCAAATGATTAACAAATAATGAAATAATTTCAGATATTGGTAAGTGAAAGAGCTATGAAGGAAATAAAATGAAACAAAAGGGTAAAAGGTGATTGCTCTGAAGATACCACCGTGGTTTTTTTTTTCACATCAACCCCTGTTGATCTCCAAAATTTAGTTACAGTAAAGGGTGTTGCTGAACTTGGGTCATGCTAAACTTTCACTTGAAGTTCCTTTTTTCTTCATACCCCATGTTTTTCATTTGGTAGCTGTTTCAGTTTGTTAAAGCTGCCAGAATGCAATGTACCAAAAATGGATTGGCTTTTATAAAGGGGCTTTAGTAAATTACAAATTACAATTCTAAGACTGTGTAAATGTCCAAATTAAGGTGCCAGGAAGAGGATACCTTCTCTCAAGAAAGGCTGATCACATCCAGGGTTTCTTTGTCAGATGGGAAGACACATGGCTACACCTGTTATCCTTCTCTCCTGGCTTCTGGGTTCACATAGCTCTCTTAGCTCCTTCTGCCTCTCCAGATGTCTGTGTCTTGGTTTCATCTCTCTGCTGTCTGTGTTGGCTCTGATCTCTGTCTCTCTCCCCATGTGTTCTTTTAAGGACTTCATTAATTAAGACCCACCTTGAATGGGTGGGGCTTCATCTCCATGGAAACAACCTAATAAAATCTACAGTAAGTCTGTATCCACAAGATTAGATTAAAAGAACATGGCTTTTCTGGGATGCATAATAGTTTCAAACACCAGCACAGTAGCTTTTTTTTTTGTATGCTGTATAGTGGGTTCATATTTCATTCTTTTTCCCATGTGAGTATCCCATTATTGCAGCACCATTTTTTGAATTTTTGTTTGGTTTTTTTCTTTCTTTGCTTGTTTGTTTTGGGGAGATGCATGGTCTGGGTATCCCGCATGGCAGGTGAGAATTCTACCACTGAACTACCCTTGCACTCCCACAGTAGCTTATTATAGCATTGTATCCTAGTGGTTTAGAGGTGTGGCTTTGAAATCAGATGTGACTTTGGAGTCAAAAAGCAGGTTCCCTCCCTATTCCACTGTGTGATTTTGAAGCAAGTCACTTAAACGCCCTAAGCCTCAGTTTCCACATCTGAATCCTACGAGAGACAAAAAAGTTCGTTCCTCAAAGAGATGTTATGAAATTTTTAATAATACATGTAAACTGATAAACATAGTGCCCAACACATACTGAACATTCAATAAAAAGCTCACCATTATGAAACTCACTGATGTGTTTTTTATTTTTGTTTTATTTAAAGGTTGCAGAAACATCTCTGAAGTCTTCTAATAGTATCCGATGTTCTTTTTAATTATTACTTTATTAAAAGCTATCTTCTCACAAATTTTAAAACATTTTCCTGAGCAGAAATAATCCATACCAAATTACCACAAAAATATTATATTCAACATATTTAGATGTAGATACTGTAGGATTCAACCACACAAGATGGCAAGAGTATATTGTGTTCTATGTCTGTATTTCAAACTTGCATAAATTTTCATCCAAATACTCTGTGACTTTGCCTCAGGATTTCCCATCAGGAAAATTAATTAATAATTCCACTGAAAACTGCCTCTTTCATAGCATGAACTAGAAAAATGTATACAAGCCCCACAGCAATGACTTGCGCTTTAAGCACTAGTTTAATGTTCATTTTTTTCCCCTCTGAGCTAATCAGTATATAAAGGTTCCAAGAGCACCAATAATAATCATCATCTAAAAACTGCTCAAGACACATTGAAATAACTACTATTATATTAGTTGTAGGTCTGGTTGGTATTATTTTTCCAAATTAATGTATAAATGCAACATAAATCAGTCAAAATTCGAACGGGAACCTGTGGACAAGGTTTCTTAAATTTCTCCCTCTACATCTGAAGCAGGATTAATAAACATTTTCATTGGAAAACACCTTTATTGTACCTTCATATTTAAATAGAAATGTTTATATAGTCATAGATTCATATGCAGTTGTAAAAAATTATAGAGAGATCCTATGTAAACCATAGCCAATTTCCCCCAGTGGGAACATCTTGCAAAACTATAGTTCAATATCCCAACTAGGATACTGACCTTGACACAACCCACAATCTTATTCATACATTCCAGTTTTATGCAGACCCATTTGTGTGTTTGTGAATTTAGATCTATATAGTGTTACTATATATATAGATTTGTGTATCTACCACTACAGTCCTATTAACACAAAGATCCTTTATGTTGCCCATTTATATTGGCTGTTTATTCATTTACATGCTATGGTACCACTTACATGAACCCTATATTTTATAACTTTGAACTATTCAGGAGAACCTTGTTCTAGTTTGCTAGCTGCTAGAATGTGAAATACCAGAAACGGAATGGCTTTTAGAAAGGGGAATTTAATAAGTTGCTAGTTTACAGTTCTAAGGCCGAGAAAATGTCCCAATTAAAACAAGTCTATAGAAATATCCACTGTAAGGCATCCAGGTAAAGATACCTTGGTTCAAGAAGGCCAATGAAGTTGAGGGTTTCTCTCTCAAGTGACAAGACACATGGCGAACATGGTCACTGTTTCTCTTTCATCTGGAAAGGCACATGGTGAACTCAGTATCATCTGCTAGCTTTCTGTCCTGGCTTCCTGTTTCATTAAGCTCCCTGGGAGGCATTTTCCTTCTTCATCTCCAAAGGTCGCTAGCTGATGGACTCTCTGCTTCTCGTGGCTGTGTCATTCTGCTCTCTCAGAATCTCCAGCTTTCTCCAAAATGTTTCCTCTTTTATAGGATTCCAGCAAACTAATCAAGACCCACCCAAATAGGTGGAGACACATCTCTACCTAATCCAGTTTAACAACCACTCTTGATTAAGTCACATCTCCAGGGAGATGATCTAATTACAGATTCAAACATACAGTACTGAATAGGGATTAGAAGAAATGGCTGGATTTATAAAGTGGGATTAGGATTAAAACATGGTTTTTCTAGGGTACATACATTCTTTCAAACCTCAACACGCCAGGTGTTTTCAATGCCTTCTTCTCTCTCCTCTTCTACTTATCCTTCAAGGTCTAACTCAAATGTTCACTTCTCTTGGGAATCTTCCCTGATGCACCAAGGCTGAGGTGGTTGCACACACTTCTACATTTCTAGATAATTCTTATAATTGTTACGAGCCCATACTTTCCTCTCTCCCAATATGTACCAAATTCTTAGTTGTGAAAAAGCAGTGTCCTTGTTTTTGTTCAAACCCCTAGTTTGGACATGACTAGCAGGGAGAAAACCTTCAAAAATGTTTATTTGAAGGGATAAAATGAAAGGAAAGAAGGGAAAAAGAAAAGAAAGAAGTCATTGAAAAAAACAGGAAGTCACAATAACCTTATATAAATAATCCTTTCTTGCAAAGACCATTATATCAATTCTATGTTTAGCATAGAGTCTATGGAAGAAAATTCTGTCAATCTTTGTTTGGATATTGTTTCCCCTCATCTGTGAAACAACTCGGTGGTAAAAAGAAGGTAAAGAAATACTAAAACCTTTGAGATCATATTGAAAAAGGAAAATAAACTATATGGTAAAATTAGGAGACAGGGAATCCAGTAGTGAAAAAATAGTTTGTGAAATGTGGTGATGCCCATCATAGATTATTATGTAGCAGAAATCAAATGTAATGGTAACATGAATGAATGAGGTCATCAACAAGGCAACATAAGACATCCTTTGGAAAAGTCTCCCTTTAGAATCAGGTAATATAATATCAAATTGCACTTGCATGAAACCCTGGAGGATGGTAGAGACTGGAGAAGGGCTCCACACACATTAAATCAAAGAAAAAGCACAATGCTCTACATTTCCTTCTCAGAATTGATGGTCCAGACCCTTTCCTCTCACTCAGTCCTGTGAAACTGGGAGTCACGTGGAGGCAGCAAAGCCCTGGATCTCCCTGCCATAGATGCAGAGTGTAGAGACACTCACAGCGGCGAGTTAGAACCCCATGCGTATCTAGGCACAGGGACCCAAGTCTGCAGAGACCCACCGTGGAACACAAGCTGCTAAAGAGTACTACATACAAAGTGTCCTCAGAGGGGAAAGAAATAAAAAGAGAGAGACCACAGGAGAAGAGTTGGCAAGATGTGTACACACTTAATTCAGTTCCTGTTGGCCAGACCACATAAACACAAAATGGGCTTTGCTGGATTGACCCATTGTTTTGGTTTGCTAGTGCTGCTGAAATGCAATACACCAGGAATGGATTGGCTTTTATAAAGGATATTTATTAAGTTACAAGTTTACAGTTCTAAGGCAACGAAAATGTACAAATTAAGACATGCAGCAAGAGAATACGTTCTTGGAGGAAAGGCAGTCAGCATCTGGGATACCTCTGTCAGCTCGGAAGGCACGTAGCTGGAGTCTGAGGTCCTTGCTCCCGGTTCATTGCTTTCAGTTTCTGATTCCAGTGGCTTTCTCTCTAAGCATCTGTGGGTCCTCATTTACCTTCTTCAGGGAAAACTCTGGATTTCATCTCTCAGCTTCCTTTGGCTTTCTCCAGCTTCTAGCTATTTCTGTGGGTCCTTGCTTAGCACCAGGGGTATTTCTGTCTTTATATCCAAATGTTTGTGTCTAGGTGTCAGCTATCTGTATTGGCTCCCAGCTCTTTGTGTCGCCTTTTTAAAGAACTCTAGTAAACTAATAAAGACCCACCTTAAATGGGTAGGGGCACATCTCCATAGAAATAATCTAGTCAAAAGTTTCCATGGGCAATAGGGAGAGACCCTTAAGAGACAGGTGATGATTTCAGCAGTCAGAAGTGAGAGCTTTCATCTCTACTTCAGTCCCTCAGCCTCTGCTGCAGAATTCATCGAAAACCATTGTTGTTGCCAGCCCACAGCCTGTCCTCTGGCATTTGGACTCGTGCATCCCCACAGTTGCATGAGATTTTATAAACTCTCATATTTACAGATTTCTTCTGTTGGTTCTGTTTCCCTAGAGAACTCTGACCAATACACCTCTTATATCCCCCTATTATTGACATTTAGCTTTGATATAGTGCCTTTGTTACAATTAATGAAAGAATATTACAATGTTACTGTTAAGTATAGACCTTAGTTTACATTAATTGTATTTTTTCCAATATAACACGCTATTAATAACAACTTTTAATAGTGACATATGTTTGTTCTAGTTCATGTAAGAACTCTCATATTTATACATTTAACCACCATCATTGTGAAACTCTGGGTTTTGCTAAGTTATCCAGTCCCAGTTTTATCCTTTAGCTTTCCTTCTGGTGACATATACAACTCTAGCCTTTCTCTTCAACCATACTCACACTTAGATTGATGAGTCTTGAAGACATTATGCTGAGTGAAATAAGCCAGACACAAAAGGACAAACATTGTATAATTTTACTGATGTGAAATATAAGCACATTCATAGAGTTAGAATCTAGAATTTAGGTCACCAGCGGATGATTTGGGGCTTAGGAATGGGGAATTAATTCTTAATTTGTGCAGAACTTCTATTAGGTTGATTGTAAAGTTTTGGAAATGGAAGGTGGTGATGGTAGCACAATGTTGAAAGTGTAATTAACAGCACTGAATTATATATGTAACTGAGGTTAAAAGGTGAAATTTTAGGTTGCATATATGTTACTAGAGCAAAAATTAAAAGATAAAACACAGGAATATACAACAGAATGATCCCTATTTTAAATGATGGACTGTAGTTAATAGTAAAATTATAAAAATGTTTTTTCATGCATTACAATAAATGTACCATACTAGCGCATGGTGTTAATAATAGTGTGGCATATAAGGGGGAAATACACTGTAATGTAAACTATGGACTATAGTTAATAGTGCAGTTGTGAGAAAGGTACCACACTAATGCAAAATATTAACACTAGGAGATATACGGAAATGCTGTGTTTTTTGCATGATTTTTCTGTAAACCTACAAATTCTTTAACTAAAAAATACTAAACTTGATTATACTGTAAAAAATACAAAGCTTGCAAAATAAAAGGACGATGAGAAACCATTGCATGAGTATCAGAGTTGCTAAAATTTTAAAAATAAAAACAGAAAAAAAAAAAAACTCAACAGTACCAAATGCTGTTAAGGATATAGAGTAATAGGAAATCTCATTCACTGCTGGTGAGAATGCAAAATAGTACAATAAATTTGAAGACAGTTTGGCAATTTCATGTGAAGTTAAACACACAATTACAAGACCCAGAAATCTCACTCCTAGGTATTTCTCCAGTGAACTGAAAACTTACATTCACAAAACCCCCCACATGTGAATGGTTATAGCAGTTTTGTTCCTCATTACCCAAAACTTAAAACAACCAAGATGTCTTCCAATAGGTGAATGAATAAACAGAGATACAGCCACACAGTGGCAGACCACGGAGAAATATAAGGGAATGATTAATTGTTTCACATTGACAACAGGGATGAATTTTAAATGGGAGATTTTGCTAAGTGAATGCAGCCAGACTCACTTAGAAAGTTCAAAACTATAGGGATGAAAAACAGATCCGTGTTGCCACAAATTGGGGGAATGGGAAAGATTTGACCTCAAAGGGGTTGCAGAGGGAAAAGTTTACATAATTTTATTCCTCTATAAAATTCCATTTGTTGAATCCAGGTTTTTAAGAAATCAACCAAGATGTTGGGGATTCCAGGATGGAATGTAGAGTGTGACAAATGAATCTAACTAAACTACAATTACATAACATAACCTTATCAAAGGGGTAGGAAAGAAAGAAGCTGACTTTGGAAAACAGTGTTTCAACTGGATACTATAAGGCTAGAGGAAAAAAAACTGAAAATAAATATGGTACTCTAGTTGGTAAATTTGTTTCTCACAGGGGTAAGCATTAGCAATTCTGGAACTAATGTACCTGTAACCTGGATTGAATAAATAAGTAAATAAATTATAAACAATGGGAGCCAGGTTTCTTATTGTCAGAGAAAAAGTTACTAATAAGTAAGGTGGAAGACTAAAATTAAGCCTGTAGTACTGGATTATAGTCCAAGATACTCATATGAACTCATAGTGATGACAGATGATAGTGGTAGGTAGGTAAGTAGTAGATATTTAGATATACAGATGAAAGATAGAGATATGAGTGTAACTGTAGTAAACAAACATATATTACCTAGCTCTGTATACTAAGAGAGACTAGAAGCAGTGACACCCCACTAACAACAATCATGCACAGCATCCGGACCTCAGTTTCTAAATACCATTTTCCAATAAAAGAAGAAATTGCTGATTCTAGGGCTGAGGCAGGGTTTGATTCCCGGTGCCTGCCCATGTGCAAAAAAAATAAAAACTAGACATGAGCAATATAACTTATGTCACATGAAAAGGGAATAATATAGAGAAGAAAACAAGATATTTTCTTATGTACAAATACAAACATACTCATAACAAAACAAGGAAGAAATATTCATATCATTACAGTCTTTTTTCTGTAAAAAGAAAAACTGGTCATGTGGTCATAGTTCATATTTATTGTTACCTTCTTCCACTACCCAGTCCATGCTCCCTTTACCCTTAGCAAGTATCTCAGTTGGCCATGGTTCTTTATTTGGTGGGGAGACCCAAACCTTCATTCCTGAAATTTCTGGGTCACTGGTAGTCTGGATTGGTTAGTCGCAGGGCATGGTATACTAAGAGACACCCTAGGGGATCTCCTTTGTTCCAGGAAAACTCTTCTTTACCTCCATTGTATTGTTGTGGTCTTATTTCCCTTTGATAGCAGGATCAATCACTCCAGCCAGCACAGTAATCCCCTTTGCCTTTTGATTCAGAGGCATGAAAAGCCCAAAGTGGCCATGTGGCAGTCTTAACTTCCAGTTCAGTGGAAACATTGTTGTGGCTCCTAGTGGAAATACACAAACTTATGGAACTAAGTCTTATAGGCCAGCAGGAAGCAAAAATTTTCCTAGTGGATCAATAGGGATAATAGTGAGTGGTGCCATTACCATTTTCATACCTTGATTCCTGGACCCATGAATCCTGGCTATGGGAGAAATAGCACCATAGAGTGGATGATGATTTAGAGCACACAAAAACCTCCTGGAAACACTGCCCCAGCCCTGCAAGGTATTGCCGCAAAGTTGGTGCCGTAATTGAGTCTTCAAAAGGCCGTTCCACTGTTCTAACAACCCAGCTGCTTCAGGATGATGGGGAATATTGTAAGACCAGAGAATTCCATGAGCGTGTGTCCATTCCTGCACTTAATATGCTGTGAAGTGGGTTCTTTGATCAGAAGCAATTCTGTGTGAAATACCATGATCATGGAGAAGGCCACAGATAGTAGTTTTGGCAGAGCATTGTGCATAGGGAATGCAAACCCATATCCAGAGTACATGACTATTCCACTTAGAACAAATCACCGCCCTTTCCATGATGGAAGTTTTCCAATGTAGTCTACCTGCCACCATGCAGCAGGCTGATTACCTCGGGGGAGTCATGCCATATTAGGGGCTGAATGTGGGTCTCTGCAGCTGCTAGATTGGGCATTCAGCAGTAGCTGTGGCTATGTAGGCCTTGGTGAGTGGAAGACCTTGTTGTTAAGCCCATATATAACCTCCATCTCTACCACCATGACTACTTTGTTCACGAGCCCATTGGGCAATGACATGAGTAGCTGAGGAAAAAAGGCTGACTGGTATCCACAGAATGGGCCTAAAACTTTCCTCTGTTGAAGTCACCCTCTGGTGAGCATTCACATGGGACACACATATCTTCATGTTTTTTTTCCCACTCAGAAAGGTCTAACCACATACATTTTCCCCAGATCCCTTTGTCACCAATCTTCCAATCATGCTCCTGACCAGCCAGTCAAATCATTAGCAACAGCTCATGAATCAATATCCAAATGCACCTCTGGCCAGTTCTCCTTCCAAGCAAAATGAACAATCAGGTGCTTGAAGTTCCGCCCACAGGTAAAACTTGCATATCGTGCAGAACCATCGGTAAACCAGGCCTGAGTTTTTTCTTCCTCAGTCAACTGACTGCCAGGAACTCCCCAAGAGACCACAGCTCTTTCCTCATGAAACTTCCTTGTGCCTTGAACCCTATCTTGTATATACCATTTCTATTTTATGATGGAATGCTGCTGTGCCTGCCCAACTTTATGGCTTGGTGGGTCAGACAACACCCACCTCATGATAGGCAACTCAGGTCTCATAGTAACTTGGTGGCCCATGATTACACATTTGGTCTCTACTAAGGCCAGTAGCAGGTCAAAAGCTGTTTCTCAAAAGGAGAGTAGTTAACTGATTTTGGTAAAGCTTTACTCCAAAATCCTAAGGGTCTGCTTTGTAAATCTCCTATAGGGGCCTTCCAAATGCTCCAGAGAGCATTTCTGTTTGCCACTGACACTTCCAGCATCTTTGAATCTGCTGGATAATGTGGTCCAAGTGTACTACAGCAGCCTGGACCTGTTACAAAGTTTGCTCTTATTCTAGTCCCCACTCAAAACTAGCAGCTTTTCTGGTCACTTGGTAAATGGGCTGGAGTAGCACACCCAAATAAGGACTATGTTGTCTCCAAAATCCAAAGAGGCCCAAGTAGGCATTCTGTCTCCTTTTTGGCATAGGAGGGGCAAGATACAACAGCTGTCCTTCACCTTAGAAGAGATATCTTGCCATGCCCCACACCCCTGGACACCTAGAAATTTTACTGGGGTAGAAGGCCCTAAATTTGTGTTGGATTTATCTCCCATCTTCTGACACACAAATGCCTTACTAATAAATTTAGAGTAGTTGCTACTTCTTGGTTACTAGGTCCAATCAACATGATATCATCAATATAATAAACCAGTGTGATAGCTTTGTGGGAGGGAGAAATGATCAAGGTCCCTTTGGACAAGATTATGACATAGGGCTGGAAAGTTGCTATATCCCTAAGGTAAGACAGCAAAGGTATACTGCTGGCCTGCCACCTGAAAGAAAACTGTTTCTTGTATTCCTTCCTGACAGTTATTGAGAAAAAAGCATTTGCCAGATCAATAGCTGCATACCAAGTACCAAGTTAAATGTTGATTTGCTCAAGCAATGATACTACAACTGGAAAAACAGCTGCAATTGAAGTCATCACCTGGTTAAGTTTGAAATAATGCTCTGTCATCCTCCAAAACCCATCTGTTTTCTGCACAGGCCAAATAGCTAAATTGAATGGGGATATGGTGGGAATCAACACCCCTGCATCCTTCAAGCCCTTAAGAGTGGCACTAATCTCTGCAATCCCTCCAGGAATCTGGTGTTGTTTCTGATTCACTATTTTGCTGGGTAGGGACAGTTCTAGTGGCTTCCACTTGGCCTCTCCTACCATAATAGCCCTTACTCCATAATTCAGGAAACGAATGTGAGTTTTCTTCTAGTTGCTAAATATGTCTACTGCAATTATGAATTCCAGAACTGGGAAAATAATTATAAAGTGGGTCCAGGTACCCACTGGACCAACCGTGAGATGGAGCCAAACTAAAACTCCAACAACCACCTGATCTTCATAAGCCCTACTCTGATTGGTGGGGCAGAGTGATGTTTTGGGTTTCCCAGAATTAATTTCACTTCTGAGACAGTGTTTAATAATCCTCCAAATATCTGATCATTTCCTTTTCCCCAAAGTATAGTCACCCTGGCAAAAGGCCATAGGTCTCCTTGGGGGAAGGCTTGGAGGAAGATTCATAGTATAAATTTTTGGCAGTGTAACAGGGTCCTTTGCCAAGGGAACCTGGCCTTCCCCTCATTCCAAGGGCTCTGGATGCGTCAATTGTCTCAAGTCTGGGAATTGATTAAGGGGCTGTGACTTTCTGTTTTTGTATTTCAAGGTAGATTTTCTGTTCATTTGCCTGTTCTTCAAGTTAGAATGCTTCTGCATATACAGAGGAAAGAAGAATTTAGTAGACTGCCCATCTGTTTTACTTCTAGGTACCCTAGGATCTACTAGCCAATACCATAGTCTCTGTGAGTCAGTTGCACGGAGTCTGCTGATCATTATGGTAGCAACACCCACCTTCTCTTTGGTGATTTAGTGCTGTCATGGGGCTTCTCTAAACTCAGGATCTGACCATCCCCATTGTGCTTAAGGGTTTAAGCAGCAGTGCCCACAGTAATATCTGAGCCACATAGAAGTGCGACTTCTGAGCTCTTTATGGATGATGGAGCTAGTGTCACAGATTTATTCCTCAAAATCCTGGTTAAAGGTGTGTCCTTTGGACATCCTGGGGTGTGTGAGCAAGTCTTCCATGATAAATCTACTCTAACATTCCAATCTGTTTAAGCCTTTGGATCCCTTCATCTACATTATACCAGGATAGTTTTAGCATTTCAACCTCAGGTAATGTCAGCCACCTTTTGATATATGTTTCAGCCAACCAACCAGACAAACTGTTAATGTCCCCTCTAATTCCTGGAGATACAATATTGAATCCAGAATCTCTTAGTGGGTGCATATAAATAAATTCACCCTGATCCAGCTTTATGTTCCTTCTGTCATTATCCCACACCCTTAATATCCATTCCCACAGATATTCCCCTGATTTCTGTCTACATAAATTGTGAAGCTCACGCAGTTCTTTTGGAGTATAGCATACTTCTTCATGGGCCACTCTTTGCACCTCACCTTTCATGGCTTGTTGGGACTTTAATCTAGTTATAGGCCTGGAAGAAAAGGGCGGTGGCAGTGGGTCATGAAAAGAATTAGAAATGTCTTTCAAGCCAAGTACCTCAGGGCATTCTCTTGCGGTTTCATCTGGTGAAACAAGATTAATCTCTCCACACAGAGGAATGAGGGCTGTTTCCCCAGGGGAAGTGGTTCCAGGTTTAGCAGGCACTGAAGGGTTAATTTCTTCAGTTGGAGTTTGGATGGCAGACTCCTCAGGGCAAACTGGAGGTTGAGAAGCTACTTCCTCAAGGAAGACTGGAGATTGTATAGCTGTTTCCTCAGGGCAGGCTGGAGGTGGGGCAACTGTTTCCTCAAGGCAGACCATTACAGGTTCATCTAGCAAAGAATCAGCAGAATCTAAGATTTCAAAGTCCCCTGCCACAATTATCTACCTATATTTCCCCATCCCAATTTTCAGGATCCCATTTCTTCCCAGTGAATGCCCTCACTTTAAAAGCAGGCAGCCTGCAAGGTTGAGAATTTGATTTATGTTGCTACTTGCACAATGAGACTCTGGGTCTGGTTTTCAGAGATCTCAAGTCTGCAGCCACAGGAAATAAGATTTTCTTTCAGGGCATACATAGAAACATTTACATTTTTCATACTGCATTTAAGTTGCAAATTTGAAACCTTCACCTCATCCCTTTTATAACTGCATCCAGCATGTCTAGGATACCTTTTGACTTCACAAAACTCTTTTAAGGGGTCAAAAATATTGTCATCCAGAGCCTTTCCTCATATAAGCATATGATTAGCAGAATCAAATGGTGATATTTCACTTATTTGTATTGCCAGCTCACACCACGGACTGTCAGTGCCATCTTGATTATTGGAAATAGAGTCATTAGCGCCTTTGAGTCTAATCAAAGGAGAAAACCAGTTGTAAAAACCCATTTTCAAGATTCTGTTGCTCAAGAACCACTCCCAGTACCAAAGTTGTAGCAGTCAGCATTCAAAAGTGAAACAGAACAGGAAACATCTATAAATAGTATCAGATTTTATAAAGGTGTCTCATGCAACTGTGGAAAAGCATGAGTCCAAATTCCACAGGGCTGTCTGGAAACTGGCAATTCCAATGAAGGTTTTAGATGGGTTCTCCAGGAGAGGCTGGCTGAATGAAGTAGAGATGAAAGTTCTCTCTCCTAACTGCTGAAGTGATTACCTCCCCCTTAAAACCTTCAATTGATTAATGTCTCTCCTTGTGGACGACACTCCCCTTAGCAGATGTAATCAACCAAAGATGCAATCAACTTGTTGATGATTTAAGTCCATGAAATGCCCTTGTAGCAACAGACAGGACAGTGCTTGCTTAACCTGACAACTGGGTATCATCACCTGGCCAAATTGACATATGAACCTAATCATCACACTTGGTTTACATATCAAAAATTATTTACAACTTGGCTCAGACATAATTTTACAGTAACTTTAGGCCACTTTCTAAAGGAAGGCAAGGAAAATAAAAGAATCTATCTACTTGCTGGGTTTCAGGGAGCCAGTAAATAAAACTCATCTTCCCCGCCTGAGTTTGGAACCAATTGAGAGAGTGATGCAAGAATGAGGGAAATGGAGATCAAAATGTTACGTTTCTTACAGACAAGTTTGTTTGGAGAATCTGACTGAATGTCTGCAATCCACTTCATCCTTGGCTTGAGATAGGCTCACCTTCCCACAGCTAGATCAACACTGGCCTTCAGTAGAACAGGACAAAGACCTGGATGGACAAGTTCTGAAAAAAAGGGAATCCCAAAGGTATTGTGCTTTGCCTGCTCAGTTCTTTTTCCCAAACTCCCTAGTCAGATACATCACTCTTGCATGGGGTTAAACAATTGAGAGTGAGAGAGTTAAACAGGTTTTTGTGGTGGAAGTCCTTCCACTGGGAAGCCCGAGGCTAGGAAAGCAGAGGGTCCTGCTGTAAAACTTCCTGTTGCTTTATGTCCTGTTATGCTTATCCCCACATAGCAGTTTCTATTATCTACCACCACCACCCCCCCTGCCCATTCCCCACCCCCCACACACTTTCTCATAGCTTGTAAATGACTAAACCTGAACTCAGACAAGGTCTTAGGACTTCAGAAAAGTTACTATGGGGATGCTTGCACCAGTGGTCTGTAGTTAAATCTCAATTAAATTAATTGGATGGGCAGTTAGGGAAGAGACAATAATGAAATAACCAAAAAGGACAATGTATTGAGGTTCAGGAGACCTAGAACCTGGCTCAACAATCTTACCAATTGGTTGCTTGTCCATGGTCAAGTCACTAAACTCTTTCCATTTATAAAACCAGATTACCAAATCCTACCTTTCAACCATTTAGAGCATCAAACAGGATGTTTCATAAAAGCACTTTGAAAAGGTATATAGCAAAAGCTACAGTTATTATTTAGGATGAAATTGTTATTTCAACAACTTTAGACAAATTAGAGAAATCAGGCTGTTTTCCTGAATGTTCAAATTTTATAAAGCAGATATTTTGGAGGCCAACAGAGATGGATAAAAATCCTAACATCCTCCTCTGACTATGTGAGTAAACTGACAAATAATTAATCTTCTTTAATCTTGTCTGAAAATTCCAGTAATTATAGGCTTTATCTAATATGCTTTCGTGAAGAGAATATAAAAGACCTATCACACGTATACTCTGTAAGCATTAGTTTTCTTCCTTTTTTTCTTGCTGTAATCTGAGATCTATCCCGCCTGCAGAAGTGTTTCTATGTATATAAACTATTTGACTGAGCAATTTAAAAGTTAACCCATGACCGAACCATTAAACAATTAGCTTTCTTGACTAGTTTGCCTTTAAAAAAAAATTGAATTAATTGCAGAGAAATAACGATGGATCCATGACTCATCATTGTAGAAGTCATCTCTGTACCCCTTAACAGGTGTCTTGAGTATCTGTATTTTAAAACATTAGTTCTTATAAGAATAATTTACCTAGATCGGCAAGAATTTTGCTACCTAGTATGAGCACATAAATCTATGTTTATCATTAGTTCAGTCATTCTGTTAGCAAAGTTTCATTGAGCAATTGCTATATTTAGATTCTGAGCTTTGTAACATTGGAGGATACAATTTTAAGATCCAGTTGAGCATATAGTCCAAATAAACATAATAGACAGAAGAATGGGTTATAAAAAAGGAATAATCTTGTATGTAAATTAAATAACCTAATACCTCATTTTCCTTATCTGTAAAATGAGAGTAATGATATTTACCTTCATTACAATAATTACATAAGATAATAAAGGTGAATTTGGAAGAATTATACACACACACACACACACACACACATACACCACCCAGTCAGCCTGGGAAGGAGGACAGCATCTCTTGGTGGAGACTATTAATTGCACACCAAAATTCATTCTCTTCTCCTTCTGGGGTATGTAGCTGCCCCCTACACTTTTTTTTTTCTCCAATCTTCCTCACATTATGACGTGATCTGTTACTAAGTTCTTGCCAACAGAAGGTGAGCAAAAGCTATGTGTGCTACTTCTAGATTTGGGTTTTAAGACATTAGATATGCCTCCTCTATGTTAACATTCCCTTTCCTGCTATTGAACCTGGTTTATGGACTATTGGCCTCAACCATAGAGATGAGGACTTGCCCAGGGGTGATGGAGCAACACAATGGGAGGAACCTGGGATTTTGAATGACCCTATTGAGCAAAGCTTCCCTATTGTGTGGGACCACCTTTTTCCAAATGGTTGCATGAGAAAGAAATGAGACCAGGTGATAGATAATTACCAATTGAAACTACCAAAAGGAATTTCCTTAATCTCTTTTTAAAACACTGACTTAGATAATACTAGCAAACATTTATTTAGCTCTTACTATGTGCCAGACACTTTTCCCAATGTTTCATAGATGACCCATCTAAGTTAATAATCCTTTGAGGTAGCTACTATTATTATTGTTCCCATTTTACAGCTAAGAAAATGGAGGCACAAAGAGGTTAGATAGTTTGCCCAAGGTCTCACACTACTAAGTGTAAGGTCTGGCTCAAGATGTCTAAAATGACACTCATAAACAGGTAGCACTAGCTTCAATAGAGAGCCTGATAGTTTGGTGAGCAATGCATAGGGTTTTAAAATTAGACCAACTAGGATTTAATTTCCCATGATTCCTGTTGTGGGTTGAATTTTACTCTCCGAAAAGATATGTTCAGGTCTTAATCCCTGGTACTTGTGAATGTGACCTGATTTGGAAATAGGATTTGTTTTGGCTTCTTGATTCTGAAACAAATATCATACAGTGGGTTGGCTGAAACAACAGGAATGTATTGGCTCATGGTTTCAGAGGCTAGAAGGTTTGCTTCTTCCCTGGATTGGTGTCTCTAGCTGGCCAAAAATCTTGGGGCTCCTTGGCTTTTCTGTCACATGGCAATATACATGGGGTGATCTTTTCCTTTCTCTTCTGGGATCCTTTGACTTGAGCTTCTGGCTGCTCCGCTGTAGCTTCCTCTCTGTGTCCAGTTTCCTTTGCTTATAAGGACTTTAGCCATATTGGATTAAGGCTCACCCTCATTCAGTTTGGCCACACCTAACTAATAACATCTTCAAAAGTCTTATTTACAAATGGATTTATACTCATAGGACCAAGAGTTGGGATCTGAACCTGCCTTTTGTTGGGGGTGTGATTGAATACCCAATAGGGTCTTTGTAGATGTAATTACCTAAGATGAGGTCATACTGGATTAGTGTGGGTTCTAATCTGATTCAACTGGTGTTCTTATGAAAAGAGAGAACTTTAGATAGGACACAGACACAGACCCAGAGAAGAGAAAGACACTGAAGACAGAGATATACAGGGAAAAGACAGGTATGTGAAGATGGAGACAGAGATTAGAGTTATGCTGCCAGAAGTCAAGGAATGCCTGGGCCACCAGACATTAGGTAGAGGCAATGAAGGAAGGATTCTTCTCTAACACTTCAGAGATAGCATAGTCTTGCAAACACCTTAATTTCAGAAAATAAATTTCTGCTGTTTTAAGCTACGCACTTTGCAGTACTTTTCTACAGCAGCCTAGGAAACTAATATAATCCCTTTACCAGCCGGGTGATTTGGGAAAAGTAGTTTGAGCATTCTGTGTCTTTATTTCCTCATCTATATTTTGAAAAAATAATACCCCTCCCGTGGAACTTTTGCAAAGATATAGTGGGGAAAGTTGTAGAGGGCTTAGTAGAGATCCTGGTAGCAGCACTATTTTTGGAATGAGAGTGTTCTCAGCTGTAAGGACAGATTTTTTCATGGCACAACATTTTTAAGAGGAATTATGAAAGTATAAATTTCTATTGATAGTTGGACAAATTACTTTTCTCAGCTCTACAACCTTAGAATGACCTTGGTATTTTGTAAGGTTCCCGGAATCTTCCCAAATTGACAGCCAATAATTTCACTCACTCTAGAACGGTGCTGTTCAGTAGAACTTTCTGCAATGTTGGAAATTTTCTGTGTCTGCACTGTCCAGTACGATAGTCACTAGTCACAAGTCATTCTTGGGCACTTGAAATGGGCCTAATGTAACTAAGAAACAGAGATTTTAGTTTAATTTAATTTAAATTAATTTTGATATGGACAGCCATCTGTGACTATTGGCTACTGAATTAGACAGCAGTATGATCGGATCAATTACTTACATCTGAAAAACAAATCATAAGAAAACATCTGTAGGCTTTGGAATATTTTATTTCCTGTCCTTCATCCTTATCCTGAATGCAGGATAGGGAATAAAATTGCTTTAATTTAGCCTAATTAACCACATAGGTATAGCCCAGATGGAATCAAGGTATGATTTATTCTCACCCCTATATTGTAGATCAATTAGTGTTTTGAACTATGTCTTCTTTCTTCCATAATCAATATGTAAGCTTTAGAAATATTTATTACTTTGTGACCATTATAACATTTTATTCCATAATATTGAGAATGTAGCTAAGTGTAAGAACTATGTCATGGACCTATTTCATTTTAATGGTCTTTAGGGAATTTGAATAAATGCTTTCCTGTGTTGTTGGCATGACTCTGGTATCTTGTAGCAAGAACCACCCTAGAAACAATCAGACTTATTGGTTAGAAGCTGTCAAATGTCTTGATGGCCATTATACTCAACTCAAAAAACTCATTATACTCAACTTGGTGGACAGTTCTCAGCATTTTAACAGAACTCTTTAGCAGATCTAGAGGGCACTTCAATACATTCATCAGCTTGGAAGGTGCATTTTGTACCTAACTCATAAGGCCATCCATCTGGATGACATAGTTTTCTTAAAATGTGGCACAAAACTTTGGAATCTCAATAAAGAAATTATTTTCATTTTTGCTCAAATAGTTTGATTATATCCACAGGCACTCTTCTTATCTGACTTCTGATCAATTGAGTTGAAATTCTGTCTAGGTGAGAACATAATTTGGGCTCTTTATCTTTCCCAGCAAAACAAATCTGCTCCCTACACTTTGGCTAATGGTGCTCCCTTTAATGAACAACTTAAAATTTCTTCATTTCCCATATTACTTAAGAAATTCAATAAAAAATTGATCGAACCATGTCACTTGCATAGTGCTTATATAAGCCTCTGAAATAAGGAGAAACTGCTTTATCATTATGGGTACTATTGATTCTTTTAGATCCCCCCCACCCCCGCTTTTTTAAAAAAAACAATGGGAATTTATTGGCTCGTGTTTCTTTTTTTCCAACTTTTTATTAATACGTAGTTTACATACTATGAAGTCAACCCTTTATAAGGTCTGAAAGCTTTAACAAATGTATACTTTCATGTAACAACCACAACAATCCAGCTGTAAAACAGTTCCATCACCCCACAAACTCCTCCTTCTAGCAGCCTCTGGCAGCCACTGTCTTTCGTCTCTCTAGTATTGGCTTTACAGGAACGTCATCTAAATAGATAATTCCCCTATTTTTATCTCAATATTGTTGGCTAGTAATATTTGCTATTATTTATTGAGCATTTACTCTTTATCAGGAGGATAATATAAATTATCTCATCTAATTCACACCAGAGATTTATGATTAGGGATTAGTGTCATATTTTACACGTATGGAAACCAAGACCTGAGACAGTGAGTAAACTGCCCAAGATCCCATAGCTTGAAAATGATACAGCCCAGATGCAAATGAAGGTCTTTCTGACTCCAAAGCCTAAGTTCCTATATAATTTCTTATTTAACTGATATCAGTATATCTGGTCGGTATTATCTGTCACCTACAAAAGCCTTCTTATCAAGTAAATGTATTACAAGTGAGCTAAGCTTTTATGGAGAGTACGTGGAATAATTTATCTGAATAGCATTTTGTTGTTCTGCAAAGCCACAAATATGGCCATTTTGGTTACTTAGTATCTTGGAGAACAGTTCAAGGAAAATGATCTCTTCATCTGCATGATTTGTTTTCAGTTAGAACGAAAGCCATATAACCCCGTATGTATTTTCCTGGGCTTTAACTACCAAGAAACTGTACTTGGTTAATCTCAGTGAATTTCTCAGGTGCCTAGTGACATCATTCATTCATTCAACATACACTTGTATTTAAGAGGCCTAAATACATCACCAGGAACTATGCTAATACTGGATGACAGGAAGTACCTGCCATCAGGCAACCCATAGTCAAATAGGGGTGGGGGGATACGATACATAAAGAACAATAAAAGTAGTTATAAGTGAAACAAGAGCCATAAGAGATAAATGAATGTTGGCATGACAGAGAAACTGACTAGGTAAGGTAATGAGCCTGCCTTAATGGACTACTCAATAGGGAGAACCTCTAAAAGCCAACTTTCTGATCATTAGTCAGCAATTCTATTTATGCGCTTACATTTCATTTTGTATAATTTAAAAATCAATATATTAGAAAATATAAAAATAAATATGAGACATAGCAATCTTTATACTTATCTGGAATTATATAATAATTATATTTGCATTTATTTTTCTTTTAGTAGGACTCCAATTTTTAACATTCCTCTGGAAAGTATATAAAACAATTTCACTATAATAAAAATGGAAATTGAGTTGAAATGATGTCATTGCTTTTGGCATCTGCAAATTAATTTGGAGAAGACGAAAAATAATAGGGTCTTAGTTTTCTCCCTTAGAAGCTAAGACTGGAAAGCAAAATCATGCCTTTGGGAAATCATTCATCTTTATGTAAGAAAGGCATACCGAAAAGATGCCTAAGAAAAACTGGCATCTGCCAGTTTGCCTTTGAAGACTTTAGTCCACCATTCTCACTAAAAACTGGGATGCAAAATATTATTATGAGCTAAAATTTTCTAGAAATTCATCTCAAGACTTTCATTTCTATTTAGAACTGACCTAAAAAAGGGTAAATGGGAATTAATTTTCACAACAGTCAGTGAACAGCAGATACAGGTGACAGCACAGTAACTATAATAATAGGAAGCCTGTACACAAAGAGACCTCTCCATTCTTTTGCTATCACTGTCCCTGCTTTGGTACCTTCTTTAGAATTATGAGTGGATGTACTGTTGACAGGGAAAATGAGATGTGCAGCCCCTTGGAAGGCATTGTGGTGGTTCCACAGGAAGCTCAGGGTGGGCTGCATATGATCCCAGCATAATGGGATTGAAAAAGCCTTCCTCACCAAAAAGGGGAAGAGAGAAACAAGATAAAATAAAGTTTCAGTGGCTCAGAGATTTCAACAGAGTTGATAGGTTATCCTGGAAGTTATTCTTGTGCATTATATAGATATACCTTTTAGTTTATGGTGTATTGGAGTGACTGGAGGGAAATACCTGAAACTGTTGAGCTGTTTTCCAGTAGCCTTGATTCTTGAAGATGACTGTATAATGATAGAGCTTTTACAATGTGACCGTGTGGTTGTGAGAACCTTGTGTCTGATGCTCCTTTTATCCAGAGTAAGGACAGATGAGTGAAAAATATGGATAAAAAATAAATTAATAGGGGAAGCAAAGGGTAAAATAAATTGGGTAGATTGAAATACTAGTGGTCAATGAGAGGGAGGAGTATGTGTGAGTTTTTTCTTTTTTATTTCTATTTCTTTTTCTGGAGTGATGCAAATGTTCTAAAAATGATTATGGTGATAAATACACAACTATTTGATGATATGTGAGCCACTAATTGTACACCATATATGCACTGTCTGCATGTGAAGATTTGTCAATAAAAATATTTTTTAAAAAACTTTAAAAAAAAAAGAGATGTACATACTAATTTATCTCTTCTGGAACTTTCTCCTTGTGCTTTTCTTATTTTCAAAAATAGAGAGAAGGAAGATACTATAAAAAACGGAAACTGCTCTGAGAGGTGGTGTCCAAGGACAGTTTTCCCCCAAGGGCCAACCCTTCTTTCCAGTAATCTGGAACTCCCCACTGCTCTTCCCTACTGCTGGATCCACCTACCAGATCCTCCTGCATGAAAACCCCCCAGAGATGTGTTTGATTTATGAGGTATCCTCTTTTGAAAGTGAAACCATCTCTGGAAAGTTGCTTCTGAGCACCTGAGATCAGGTGCGCCGAAGTAATGGGAGTTTTAATGGGTAGGGGTTGGCGAATGTGGGGTTTGGAAGCATGAAGCACCTGGGAGGGCAGGACAAGCCAGGAAAGCCAGAGTGGAGAGGGTAACAATATGTGCCCTGGCAACATGGAGAGAGGGGCTTGAAAAGCTGAGAAGAAGTACAAAAGGAAGGTGAGTGAGAAGGTGACAACATCAATCAAAGCCAATGCTTAATCTGTTTAAACGAGTTAATTCATGTAAAGCACCTAGATTAATGCCTGGGCTAGTAATTTCCCACAGCAAGGAGGGAAAGTTCTATTTTTTTCTTTTCCTCTATCCCTTCTTATCTCTTGGCCTGTTATTCCCAGGACTCAAAGATATGAAATGTACAATTCATGGTACAGTTTAATTACACGTTAGGGGAAAAAGACTTCCGTGTGCTGGCTCTGGAATGCAAACAACATCCATGCTGCTGTTTTGATGGAAAAAGTATTTGGCACACAGTAGGCTCTAAGTGAATCTTTTTTAAACAAAAATATCTTTAGCATTCCAAGCACTAATTTGTATACTTTGGAAACAAATGGCAATTGTAGATTGAGTGCCCCCTATGTGTTGGGAGGCATTCTTATTTAGCTCTTCAAGATTGAATAAGAAAGTTTTATGAGCATTTACAACTGAAATATGCTAAAATTTGTGACTGTATCTGAATTAACAATATTTTCCACTGAAAGTAAAATACTTAAACATCTCCACTTCAGGCAGCATGGTGAAGGATACCTCTTATCTAAAATCTGAATCAGACATGCTCTTACAAGCAGCATTGAGGTCCTGGAGCTGAACCTTGGAACAGAGCCTTGATATTGCTCAGTAGAGGAAAATGAAAGGAACCTATGGGTTTTATGATTGCTTCTCCTGAAAGGAAGGAAGCAGAGAAGAGAAAGTTGTAAAGAAGAACATGAGTAGGCTGAACAAGTCTAGACACCTAGGTGTAGAAAGACTTTAAACCTCTTTGTGATCCTGTCTTGGTAGGAAAGAGGCAATATCATTACAATGATAAATGAGTTGAGAGCAGTACTTCAGGTACTGCTGATACCCAGAGGCAGGACATTTGGTGATCTTTTACCTGGAACATATTCTTAACTTTGTCAGATTTCAGTTGTAGACTCATGGTCACAGATGTGTGGGAAAGGGTGAGCATCAGAAACAAAGGTAAAGTCAGGTTCACCTAAGAAGTGTCAGGATGTGGAAAACAGTTAATACATTCAATAGATAATCACTGATTAAACTGGAGGAGAACTCTGTGCCTAGGAATGTTAAGCCGTGAATACTTTTATAATCTAATATAAGAGAAATCTGTTTACAAGGCCTGGTTGTTTAGAACTGTATGTACCATAAAATCATATTCTTAAAGCAAACCCATTCCTAGTAGGAGTAAATTTATTGTAAATAAGTCCTTTTGATGAGCTTACTTTGGTTAAGTCATGGCCCAAATTGGGTCTTAATTCTCTTACTGGATTCCTTTATAAATGGGTTGACTATAGAAAGAGAGAAAGCCACAGAAGCAAGAAGCTGAGATCAATGAAACCTGGAAGAGAAGGCAGAGACCAGCAGATGCTGCTGTGTGCCTTGCCATATGGCAGAGGAGCTTAGGATCTCTCTTGGCAGCCAGACTTCAGAAGAAAGCATTGCTTTGATCATGCCTTATTTTGGACATTTTCATGGCCTCAAAATTGTAAGCATGGAAGTTAACAAATTCCCATTGTTTAAGTCAAAACCATTTCCTGGTATCTGCTTTTAGCAGCCTAGGAAATTAAAACACAAGAACACTAGAAACAGAAGTATGCAACTGCTAAAAGTGAAATATTTATCCTTTTTTTTTCAAGATAGCTAAAATTAATCCACCCATAGGATTCTAAGTTCTCAAAACAAAAAGCTCTTTAACAATATTTTATAGCCATTCATTATTACCAAAGCACAATCTGAATAAGTTGCTACCTTTCTCAAAAAATCAATAAATAGTTCTTCATATCATTAGCATTGGCAGCATCATTATCAAAGTGTCTCCTTTGCCAATTGAACATTATCCACAAGAATGACTTCTCAGTTTCTGTTCTGTCTTCTCAAGAGATGGAACTATTCTCATTACACATATCTTGCACTTCCTCGCATGTCATCAATCATAACATGTCAGTTTTCCTCATTGGCAACAACCCAACCAAACAACCAACCAACCAACCAACCAACCAACCAACCAACCAACCAACCAACCAATTTGTTCATTTGTTTTTTAAATAAAAGATATAAGTTTTCAGAATTTAAATTATGCAAGAGCAACTAACTAGGGCAGAAAATATCCAGGGAGTCTTGGACATGGATAACAGACCATTTAGTTTTATTTATAGTAATTTATATGTTGACATTATTTTGGGAAATAACAATTAAAAAAATTTCACTGCTTATAATTGGTGCATAAGTGTCTCTGTCTTCCAGTGTCTGGACACATTCTCTGGCCTAGCACTTTGAGCCGTGCTTCTCCCAGAATTAGGGTCTTGTTCTCCTTGCTTTCTGATTTTATTTTCACTTGCGTAGTATCTTGTTATTTAACCTTGTGGTACTTGAAACTATTACGTACCCCAGAAAAGTCATGTTCTTTTAACACTCATCCAATCTTGTGGGGGAAACCTTATTGTAGGGTTGGATCTTTTGATTAGGTTGTTTCCATGGAGATGTGACCCAACAATTGTAGGTGTGATATTTTGATTAGATTATGTTCATGTACTTGTGCCTCTGTCCATTCAAGATGGGTCTTAGTTTGCTGGAGTCCTTACTCACAGAGAGATAAGGAGTTCAGAACTGACATGGAGAGCAGAGAAATTAAACCAAGACACAGACATTTGGAGATGCTAAGTGTTCTAGTTTGCTAGCTGCTGGAATGCAATATACCAGAAATGGAACGACTTTTAAAAAGGTAATTTAATAAATTGTAAGTTAATAGTTTTTAGACATGGAAATGTGTCCCAATTAAAGCAAGCCTATAGAAATATCCAATCTAAGGCATCCAGGGAAAGATACCTTGTTCAAGAAGGCCAATGAAGTTCTGGGTTTCTCTCTCAAGCGGAAAGGCACGTGGCAAACATGGTCAGGGTTTCTCTCTCATCTGGAAAGGCACATGGTGAACATGGTGTCCTCTGCTAGCTTCCTTCCAGCTCCCAGGAGGCACTTCCTTCTTCATCTCCAAAAGTCACTGGCTGGTGGACTCTCTGCTTCATGGTTCTGCAACTTCTCTGCTCTCTCAGAATCTCTCATTCTCCTGTTGTTCTCAAAAGGAACTCTCTACTTCATGATTCTGCAGCATTCTGAAGCTTTCTCTAAAATACTTCTTCTTTTATAGGATTCCAGTAAACTAATCAAGACCCACCTGGAATGGATAGACACATGTCTCCACCTAACCAAATTAATACCCACACTTGATTGAGTCCATGGAGATAATCTAATCAAAGTTTCCAACATACAGTACTGAATAGGGATTAAAAGAAATGGCTGTCTTTATAAAATGGGATTATAATTAAAGCATGGATTTTCTAGGTTACATAAATCCTTTCTAACCAGTACATTAAGCTACGAGATGAAATCCAGTCTTTGCTCTAGAGAAGCTAAGTGAGGAAAAGGTGCTTAAAGTGAAATCTACTGCAAACAGGAGCTGAGAGTCATTTGAAACCAGAAGCTGGGAGAGAGGGCAAGCAGACCTTGCCTTGTGCCTCAGCATGTGACAGAGGAACCTGGATGCAATTGGCCTTTTGTTAGAAAGAACGCCATACCTGAAGGAGAACAAACACTCATCTGATTGTAGAGGAGAAAAGAATTTATTTACAATCTTGCAAAAACGGTGGCTGACATGCCAAACAATAGAATGCTGAGATGGTTATACCTGTGCCTGACCTACAGTCCCTCCCGTTTCTCCGCTGATTGGATACTTGAGAGGTTACAACCTAGCCAGGAAATTTAACTAATTTGACTTCCGGCTGAAGGTTCCCCCTTTGATTATGTTTTACATTTTTAATGACCCTGGTCATTAAGGATTTGGTATCAGTCCTAAGCTTGCATCAGAGGCCCTCCCCTTTCCCTGCCTGCATCAAAATTTGTGAAAGCTAAACTTAAAGTTTGATATTTACACCTTTCTTGAGTGAAGGTATACTCCTGCTGATGCCTTAATTTGGACATTTTCATAGCCTTAGAACTATAAATTTGTAACCTAATAAACCCCTTTATAAAAGCCAATCCATTTCTAGTATATTGTATTCCAACAACTTTAGCAAAACAATACAATCTTTAATAAGATTCAACATACAGAAGAAAAAGAAATGATGTAAGAACAAGAAACTTGGAAACTCAGTTTCATGAAGTATATATTACACTGGGCTACACTCTAGCAGATCTGTAATAAGGGCACATGCTCTTAGAACAGGAATTAAAGACCTGAATATCTAAGTGGAAAAGGCTATAGCTAGCAACCCAAATGTCATCACCTGAAGAGATTTTCAGTTAGAGTGTCAACATTTGTTACAGAGAAAATTAATTGCAGCTGTAGAATTTTTCCTCTCAGATTCTGAAGGAAACAGGAGAGAGATGATGGCTGTCTACAAAATAAAGACCCAAGGCACTGCTAACCCACTTGTCTTGGTGACCATAATTACTAGTTTAGACTGTGACATGAATGATTCAACTGTAGCCATTGCCATCAGTGCTTAAGAGAGCAAAAATGAATAAATCAATCATATCCCATTCCAGTCTGCCAGCCAATGACTCTAAAAATATATAAACATCATGATGGAGAGCATTAGAAGAGAGATGTTGTCTACTAAAAGGGATACATTGGCCCTTTATGTTATTCCAAAGTCATTACTGAGTGACTAGGGCAATTCATGTGCCTCAGAACATAACTGTATTTTAATCCCTCAGCCTGCATTTGGGTTAGTATGTTTTCTTAGAAAGGAGGGACAGGAAACAGCATTTCCTACACTTCCTGTACTGTACTTCCAACTGTACACAGACGATAAATATTTATTTGTGGAGATGAGGCCTCAGGCCAAGCTTGAAGACTCATGGCCTTGGAACCTTGATAAGCCGCCTCCAGCCCATGAAGAGCAGAAGTATTGGAGCACGATGGGAAATGGGGCTTGAGAATGCCTTTTAGGCCCCTGAGAAACAAAGATATGCACCTTCAAAATCACATGGGATGGATCATAAGCGTTTTAGTTTCCTAGGCTGCTGAAAGCAGATATCATGAAATGGATTGGCTTAAACAGTGGGAAATTATTAGAGAGGAGGTCCAAATGAAGGCATCATCAAGGTGATAGGTTCTTCCTGGAAAACAGCCAGTATTCTGGTTCCTCTGTCACATGGAGAGGCACAAGAAAGCAGCATTTGCTGGTCTCTTCCTAATCTTCAGGATTGTGTTGATTTCAGCATCTTGCTTCCATGGCTTTTTTTTTTCTTTCTGTATTCATGCTGTTCATAAAGGATTCCAGTAATCAGATTAAGATTCATCCGGAATGAGGTGGGTCACACCCTAACTGAAGGAGCCTCATCAGAAGATCCTACTTAAGAGGAGACTTCGGGGAATATGGCAGGGTAAGGAGATCCAGGGCTCAGTCCTTCTACCCAAATAACTGCTACACGGGCAGGAATCATCTGAAACAACTATTTGAAACTCCAGACACCTGAAGAACACTGTACAGCATGCAGAGAAGAGCAGGAGGAAGTGGCTGATAAACAATGGTAAAGAATAGTAAAGTGCTCTCTCTGCACAGCAGCTACTAGTGCCCATCCCCCATTCTCACATGGTTGCCATGGAGTCCAGTCCCTGGCAACCTGATAAGGCTTTTGATTGGTGAACTCTGCTCTGAGAGCAGGAATTGTTTCAACTTACTCCACAAAAAGGCTGTAGCAGCCACTCTTTCAACCCTCCCCCTGACAAAGGTGGCAGAAGCCATTGTTTCAATCCTTCTTAGGCAGGGGTGGATGTGGTGGAGGTTTAAAGATGCAGTTCTTTCTCAGGGCTGTAGGAGACAGTTAGCTGAAGTGTTACATTTACGGGGCAGGCCAGGAAAGCTTGGCTTTGGGAGGCTGAGAGAGAAGCTTCAGTCACTCTTCATGATCCCCTCCCCCGAGCACTTTGGAGCCAGTCTGCACCCCCCTCATGGTCCCTGGCTCTGTTGTGGCTGAGAAAGGTGGATTTTGGAATGTCCTCTTTGGGGTGATCCTCCTTTCAGAATTCAACCTACAGGCAAAAGCAACTTGAGGCAACAAAAGGTGTATAAAAAATTATAGGAGTGGAGATTCTGGGACAAAGGCCTGCTAGCTTTAAATACCCTGGTGAGGGAAGTTGTCTCCTGGAAAACAGCGGAGACAACCAAACTCCTGTAAACAGGGATAACCCAAAACAAGTAACAAAGGCCAGGACAAGACAGAAGCCCAGAAAGACAGGGAAAACTCTGCACAGTGCATCAGCCTTGGGCAGACTTTCCTGAGAGGAGGGCTGAAGCTCAGCAAAATCTGCCTTATCACCAGCTGGTTACAAAATCAAGAAACAGAAACCTCAGGGAATAAATCCCAGAGTTAACATTTTAAAATATTAAAAGGTCCAGTGTTGTTCTAGTTTGCTAGCTGCCAAAATGCAAAATACGGGAAATGGAATGGCTTTTAAAAAGGGGAATTTAATGAGTTGCTAGTTTACAGTACTAAGGCCAAGAAAATGTCCTAATTAAAACAAGTCTATAGAAATGTTCAATCAAAGGTATCCAGGGAAAGATACCTTGGTTCAAGAAGGCCAGTGAAGCTTAGGGTTTCTCTCTGAAGTGGAAGGGCACATGGTAAACACAGAGTTTCTCTCTCATCTGGAAGGGCACATGGTGAACACAGCATAATCTGCTAGCTTCTTCTCCTGGCTTCCTGTTTCATGAAGCACCCTAGGAGGCCTTTTCCTTCTTCATCTCCAAAGGTCGCTGGCTGGTGGACTCTGCTTCTTGTGGCTATGTTGCTCTGCTCTGCTCTCTCTGAATCATTCTCATTCTCCGAAATATTTCCTCTTTTATAGGACTTCAGAAACTAATCAAGACCCACCCAAATGGGTGGAGACATGCCTCCAACTAATGCAGTTTAACAACCACTCTTGATTAAATCACATCTTCAGGGAGATAATCTAATTTCAGTTTCAAACATACAATGCTGAATAGGGATTAGAAGAAATGGCTGCCTTTCCAAAAATGGGATTAGGATTAAAACATGGCTTTTCTAGGGGACATACATCATTTCAAACCAGCACAAGTGTATAACAAAAGACAACAAGACAAACAAAGAAGTGGGAAGTAATAATCTATCAAAAGGGACAGGATAGGGCTGCACAGATAGTTTAGTGGTTAGAATGTCTGCCTTCCATGTGGGAGACCTGGGTTTGATTCCCAGACCACACACCCAAAAGGAATAGGATAAAGTATAGAAAACACCAACGAAGAGGATGAGAATATGGACATATCAAACAAAGCCTATAAAATAATGATCTTAAAAATGCTCAAGGATAGAAGGGCAATGCAGGGAAAGAACTAAAGGCTATCAGGAAAATAATGAATGAACAGTAAGAGAGTCTAAGTAAAGACAGAAAATTTAAAAAAGAACCAGAGAGAACTACTGGAGTTGAAGAGTACAATAACTGAAATGAATTCCCAGGAGGATTTCAAGAGCTCAATGGATCTGGCAGAAGAAAGAATCAGTGAAGTTGAAGACAAGACACTTGAAGTGAGTTAGGGTGACTAGCAGAAAGAAAAAAGAAACATTAAAAAAAAATAGCCTAAGACAAGTGTGCAGCACCATGAAGCACACATTCTATATGTTATGGGAATCCCAGAAGAAGAAAGAGAGAAAAGGGCAGAAGGAATAGTCAAAGAAATAGTGACAGAGAACTTCCTAAACTTAGCAAAAGATGTGAATATGCACATCTAAGAAGCTCAGAGAACACTAAAAGAATGAACATGAAGGAAAATATACCCTGTCGTATTATCGATCACACAATTGAATGCAAAGGACAAGAAGAGACTTCTGAAAGCTGCAAGCAAAAAACAATGTTTTAATACAAGGGGATCCCAATAAGACTGAGTTCCAGTTTCTCATCAGAAACCATGGAGGCAAGAAGGAAGTATCTCCATGGTGGAGATACTTAAAGTGCTGAAGGAAAACAATGGCCAGTAAAGAATTTTATATCTGGTGAGACTCTCTTTCAAAAATGAGGGTGAGATTAAGGCATTCTCAGATAAAAATTGACAGAGTATATCACCACAAGAGCTAACCTACAAGCAATGCAAAAGGGAGTTCTTCAGACTGAAAGGAAAATAAACTAGACAGTGGTTCAAAACAGCATAAAGAAATAAAGACCTGAGGTAAATGTAACCATTTGGGTAATGGTAAGTGCCTGTATTATTGCATTGTATTGTTTGGTATGTAAATACACATCATACTTCCTACAGGTGCTAAAATGCAAACACATAAAAAGTAATGATAGATCTAGGTTTTTGGACATACAATGTAAAAAGATATAAGAGGTAACAAGCAACAAAAAAAGCTGGTGGGATAGAGGGGTATAGGAAAAGTATATTATGCACATTATTGAGGTTAAGTTGCTGTCAAACCAAATATGATTGTTATATATTTAGCATGTCAAATATTAACACCATGGTAATCACAAGGAAAGTAGATGAAAAATATATCCAGATAGAAATGATAAGGGCACTCAAAATGTTACAACATAAGAAAGCAAATATATATAAAAGAAGAAGAACTAGATAAATGGGGCTTTACCAATATTAAATACTTTTGTTCCTTCAAAGGACATCATTAAGATGCCTGAGGGCATCATTAAAACGATAACCTACACAATGGGAGAAATATTTGGAAACTACATATATGATAAAGAATTAATAGCCAGAATATATGAGGAAATCTTTCAACTTAACAATAAAAAGTCAAACAACCCAGTTAAAAATGAACAAAAGTCTTGAATAGATATCTCTCAAAGAAAATATACAATTAGCCAGAAAGCACATGAAAAGATGTTCAACATCCTTAGCTCCCCAGGATATACAAATCAAAACCACAATTAGATACCATTTCACACCCATTAAAATGGCTGCCTTAAAAACACAAAATAACATTTGTTGGAAAGGATGTGGAAAATTAGCAACACTCATTCATTGCTGACAGCAATGTAAAATGGTGCAGCCACTGCAGAAGACAGATTGGCAGGTCCTCAGAAAGCTAAGGATAGAACTATCATATGACCTGGCAATCCAACTATTAGGTATATACCCCCAAAAATTGAAAACAGGGACTCAAACAGATATTTGCGCACCAATACTCATCACAGTATTATTCACAGTTGTCGTAAGATGAACGCGAACTAAGTGTCCATCAACCAATGAATGGATAAATAAAATGTTCAGCCTTAAAAGGAATGAAGTCCTGTTTTGTGCGACCAAATGGATGAGCCAAATGGATGAGGAAGACATTATGCTGAGTGAAATAAGCCAGGCTCAAAAAGACAAATATATTGCATGCTCTTACTAACATGAAATAATGAGCATAACCGAACATAGAATTAGAATCTACAATATAGGTTATCAGGCAATGAGGTGGGGATAGAAAATAGAAAGTTAAGGCTTAATATGTACAGGGTTCTTATTTGGAATGATGGAAGTATTTTGGTAATGGATGATGACAATGGTAGCACAGCATTGTGAACACAATTAACAGCACTGATACATAAATATATATATATATATATATGCTGGTTTGAAAGGATGTATATCCCCTAGAAAAGCCATATTTTAATCAAAATTCCATTTTGTAAAGGCAGAATAATCCTTATTCAATACTGTATGTTTGAATCTGTAATTAGATCATCTCCCTGGAGATGTGCTTTAATCAAGAGTGATTGTTAACCTGGATGAGGTGACGACATGTCTCCATTCATTTGGATGGGTCTTCATTGGTTTCTAAAGTTCTATAAAAGAGGAAACATTTTGGAGAATGAGATATTGAGAGAGAGCAGAGAAGAATAACATAGCCACGAGAAGCAGAGAGCCCACAAGCCCACAACTTTTGGAGATGAAGAAGGAAAACGCCTCCTGGGGAGCCTCATGAAGCAGGAAGCCAGGAGAGAAAGCTAGCAGATGATGCCTTGCTCACCATATACCCTTCCAGCTGAGAGAGAAACTGTGACTGTGTTTACCATGTGCTTTCCAGATAAATGAGAAACCCTTCCAGATAAAAGAGAAACATCATCGGCCTTCTTGAACCAAGGTGTCTTTCCCTGGATACCTTTGATTGGACATTTCTATAGACTTGTTTTAATTGGACATTTTCTTGGCCTTAGAACTATAAACTAGCAACTTATTAAATTCCCCCTTTTAAAAGCCATTCTGATTCTGGTATATTGCATTCTGGCAGCTAGCAAAGTAGAACAATATATCAGTGATATAGAGGACTAAAAAGGGAAATGTTAGATTATCTATGGTAATAGAATAAAAATTTATTTAAAAAAATCCATGGTAGTACACTACTTAAGCAGTGTAGTACACTACTTTAACTTACTCAAACCCTAAGTTAAATCATGGACGAACAGCACAATCATAAAAATTGTCCTATCATCAATTGTAACAATTGTTCTGCATCAATAAAAATTGTTTTTAGTGGAGTGGTATGTGGGAATCCTGTATTTTATGCCTGATTATTCTATAAACTGATAACTTCTCTATTAAAGAAAACAAAACAAAAGATCCTATTTACAATGGTCCACACCCACAGGAATGGATTCGATTTTAGAACATACATTTCTGAAGTACATACAGCTTCAAACCAACACAAGGTTTTTATTGTTACCTACGAGGTACAAAGGCTATTGAAACTAGGATTTCCATTTACAGTAGTAATATAGTTTCCCTCTTCAATACATATTTTAAGTTTAAAATGTGAATTGATTTAAAGAAAATGGCAGTTAATATGGTATTCAGATATAGTAATGTTTCTGAAGCTGACATGTGAATGGCTGAGCCGCTGGCTTAGAAAAGAATGCTGATTTTGGAGCCATTCTACCACTGAGCTGGAACTGTGAGGATTTATTTATTTTCTCTGAGTCCTGGGATCCTCAACTGTAAAATTTTAGATGAGAAACATGAACCTCTAAGAGCAATTGTGCAGAATAAATGAAAAGAAAAAATATATACATAGTTCTTAGCACATGATAGGTCCTCAATTAGTAGTTAATTCCTTTCCTTCCCTTAGTGATATGTGGAAACGGCAGTAAAATTGTTTCTCCTCATGGAATTCCCCTGCCATGCCAAGCCAAGCCCTGTGTTAATAAAGTATAGGCAGGAATTGTTTAAATTACTAGAAAAATTGCATATGTAAACCAACAGAGGCTACATTTGTAGCCCAGTTGTCACAATTGCAAGCAGAGAAGGCAGAATAAGTATAAACACAGTACTTTCTTGTCACCAAGCAGCTTATATTCTAGGGCATCATGCTTCAGTGTGACTGGTTTGCAGGCCAGTTCTGGGCATTTTCCACCAAAACCCAGTGCAAGAGGAGGTATAGTTTTAGGAGGAAATAGAAATCTTTAAAGAATTTTAGTTGTTGTGATGGAAGGACCATTCTTGTGTCATCTTTTTTCTTTCCTTCTTCCTTTCTTCCTTCCCTTCTTTTTTCTCTAAATACAAAAGAACATGTAAATTGCATTGGGTATTCTCTTCCAATTTAAGGCTTATAGTCTCCTTTTCCCCTTCACTAATTAAAAGTCAATTAATTGTCTATAAAGTGATTAAAAAAATACAACAATAGATTGAAGCCACATGAAGAAATTAAGATCTTCAGTGAGGGTAATATCATGGGTAAATACAAATGCCAGGACTATTACATTTTTTTTTTTATTACTCTACTTTTTACTTCCTACAGGGTCTAAATGGCAAATGCACAAAATGTAATGATAAATCAGTGGTTTGGGATTTCTAATGTTTAAACATGTAATTTGTGACAAGAACTACCTAAAGGTGGGGGTACAGAGGGGTAGAGGAACATAGTTTGTGTATATAGTTATCCCTTCCACATCATGACTTCCCCATCACGGTTTTGATATTCCACAGGTCAGCATAAGAAATTACATGGGAATTTTGGGGGAGTTTTGTGGAAGCCTCAGATGGCAGGCAGGTGAAGGCTGCAGTTAACACCAACAACTGCAAAACATTTACATAAACCACAAAATCCACGTCTGTTTCTGTTTGCTAATGCTGCCAGAATGCAGTTTATCAGTAATGGGTTAGCTTTTGCAATGGGGATTTATTAACTTACACTTTACAATTCTTAAGCTGTGAAAATGTCCAACTCAAGGCATCAACAGGATGATACCTGGACTCTGAAGACAGGCTGGTGGGCTTCCAGGACACCTCTGTCACACGGGAAGGTGCATGGCCTGTGTCTGCTGGTCCTTGCCTCTGGTTTCACGGTGTGCAGCTTCTGGCTTCAGTGGCTTCCTCTCCAAGCTTCTGTGGGTCCTCTGTTAGCTTCTCCAGGGTCTTTCTGTATGAGCTTCTTTAGGTTGAATTTCTTATAAAGGACTCCAGGAAAATGATTAAGACATCTTGGGGCAACTATTCAATTGAAATAACCTAATCAAATGTTCTCACCTATAATAGGTCTACACTCACAGGAATGGATGAAAAGAAGATAGTTTTTCTGGGGCACATAACAGCTTCATACTAACACAGCATCTCTCTCATGTAGAAAGTGCAACATTCTTTTGGGTGAAGGATTGTTATAAAAAAGGCACGCTGGTAGACTCTGGCATCATACAAGAAAAAGCTAAGCCTTTATATGATTTCTTAAAGGAAAATGAAGGTGAAGCATCTACCCCTATGGGTTTTAGGGCCAGCAAAGGCTGGTTTGAAAATTTTAAAAAAAGGTTAGCCTGTGCAATGTAAGAGTAATGGGAGAGGCAGCATCTTCCCATTGAGAGGCAGCTAGGCAGTTTCCTGAAACCCTTGAAATATAGACTGTAAGTTTTATACCAGTGTTAAATTTATTGAATTTGATAAATGCACTTAGGGTGGTTATATAAGTGAATGTGCTTGCTTTTAGTTAATGTACCTGGCCATATTAAGTGTTCAAGGAGCATGATGTATATAATCTACAGTTAAGTGTTTAGAAAATGGATTTATAAATAGTTGTTAGCTAGCTAGTTATATAGATGGATGGATAAGTAGATTGGCATGACAAATGCACAAAAACTTAAATTTGGTTGATCTGGGTCTCTGGGAGTGAAGGGGTATGTTAGGGTCCTCTGTATGGGGTCTGTATTATTTTTGTAACTCTTCTGTTAGTTTGAACATATTTCAAAATAAAAAGTAAAAAAATAAGAGTAGAACAAAACTACAAATGGTCAAGAAACAAAGGAAAGCATATTTAACCTCACTAACAACAATCAAATATATGCTAAAACTCAAAATACGCTATTCATCTACACTGATTAAAAAGTACTTAACACAACAGTACACACTATTAAAATGCATGTGGACAAACTTCCCTACCCTCTGGATGGAAGTATAAATGGGTATAACTTTGCAGAGGATAATTTGCATACTAACAAAGACTTAAAAAATATGTGCATACTTTGGCCCAGAAATTCCAGTTGAGTCTTTATTCTAAGGAAGCTGTGTTCAAAACTGTATCAAGGGTGGGCCACAGTGGCTCAGCAGGCAGAGTTCTCGCCTGCCATGCCTGGGTTCAATTCCTGGTGCCTGCCCATGCAAAAAAAAAAAAAAAAGAACAAGAAAAACTGTATCAAGGGGAGGTTAATCAGTTAATAATTTATAACAGCCTAAATGCCCAATGTTTTAGCTTCCTAGGCTACCTAAAGCAGATACTATGAAATGGGAATTTATTAGCCTACAGTTTTGAAGGCAAGAAAATATCTAAATCAAGGCACATGGTGGCATCTACTGATCTCTCCCTTCAAGTTTCCTTGCTTTCAGCTTCCTGCTTCTGTAAGTTTTCTCTTTCTTTCTCTGTATTCATTCTATTTATAATGGACTCCAAAGAGAATTAAATCCTGTCCTGAATGAGGTTGTTCAGACCTTAACTGAAGTAGCCTTATCAAAAAGTATCTTATTTTCAATGGGTTCACACCCACAGGAATGGATTAGATTTAAGAACATGTTTTTCTGGAGTACATATAGCTTCAAACTACTGTATCCAACAATAAGGAAGATGGTAAAAACAAATTTGATAGAACCATCTGTTGCAAAAGTATACAACCATTTTAAATGATTGGGCCGAATCAAAAAATATGAGAGAAGAAAGAATTTTATAGGATGAAATGCCAGAAAGTCATTGAGCACAGTACGGTCAACTTTGGGCACATCCATCTTGTAGCTCATATAAGTAGGCTTCCCCAACCTGACCAAGAAACATGGTCACACTTTCTTTTACTGCTTATACACTGGCCTTTATCAACCCTTTATCAATCACCTACCCTCTTTCTCCTGCTCCCGGCCCACTGGGTCCGGCAGGAAACCAGTCCTTCTCAAAGTATCCCCAAATATTTCTGGGAGTCCCCAAGGAGACCGATTAGTTGTGCCCACAGCTTGGCACCCGGCATTTCTGCTTCTCCCCTTCATTTCCCACACAGCATCACTTGCAGAAGCTTTATCACTTAATGACAGTGTTTATAGTGATGAAGCCAATGGCTAAGTCCTAGTGTGGTCGCTACCTGATGTTCAGGCACCTGAGGTGTGCCAATTGCCAACCAGAAGACGCTGCTGGTAGCCTCACTTGAACTCAGGCTATACTTTGCCACTAGAAGCCAAATCATCTCTGTTTAGTTCAGAGGTTGTTTAGCTCAAGAGTTGGTTCCATCAGTTCTAGGTTTCTAGATCATATCCAGAATCTCATCAAAGGTCATGCAAGCCTTCAGTCAGCTTTTGGTTTTCTTGTCTTTTACCCCAAAGACTCAAGCCCAGTCTATGGGAGTAAAAAGAGACAAATTTGTTTTCTCTTTTTTTTTTTTTTTGCATGGGCAGGCACTGGGAATTGAAGCCGGGTCTTTGGCATGGCAGGGGAGAACTCTGACACTGAGCCACGTGGCACACCCGTACCATTTGTTTTTATTGACCTCCTGACTCCTCAGCTAAAAATTAATAAATATGCCTTTTCCTTCAAAAGAAACCTAAACTATCCAGATGCAATCATCTTTGTCCCATAGACATCCTTTTCTTCTTTCTCATCCCCAAATCTCCCCATTTTTTTTTTTTTTAAATCCTGGAAATTCCTGCCCCTCAAGCACCTCCTGCAGGGGCTGAAAGTTCTATGTAGTAGAAGCCATCATGGTGTAATTTACACTTTCACTGATTCATCTATGTCAAAATATAAAACTGCTTCAAGCAATGAAATTAGTTTTTCTGCCTTCTACCTCCCTTTAAAGGTTTAAAAGCCAAATTTTAAGCAAGGAACCATATTCATTGGCAATCTGTTTAAAGAGGCACTCCTCCCAATCATTTACCGCCAAAAGTTATACTTTCTCCTTTTCCATCTAGATCTAAGGATCATGTTTTTTTCTCTAATATATACACTATAATACTAGATGGCAATTCAGATGACCATGATTTTAATTATACCTAATTCAGAATTATGAAAATGATTTTGATGAATAATTTATTTCTTCTAAAACTAAAAATACTTTAATGACCTATTTTTTTTCCATAAAAATAATATCCATGCTGAGAATATACATTGATATAAAACTTTTATGGAGGACAATTTAGCAATATTATCTATGAAAATAGTGGTAACAGTAATTTCTGAGTTGAAATTTTTACTGATTTTTATTTTCTTATTTTGCTTATTTATTGTTCTATACTAACCATGTATTTCAGGTGTTATTAAAATATTATTAAAATATTGTAAAGAGCTTTTAGAAAATACAGAAAGGAATAAGAAATTTATCTCAAGCCCAAGCCTAGGTGAGTTTAAAATCTTTTGAATTGCCATCTAATGTTTTTATGTGAACATAATTGCAAGCATAGTGCTATTTAACTTCTGTGATTGGATTTGCTGTTGTAAATCGTTCCAGTACTTACACTTAGCCTTCATAAGGCTGCCTAAACTCAAGTTTATCAACAATTCCCTCTTAATCTGTGATATTGTGACAATTCTTCCTTCAGGGCCAAATCAAGGGTATCTCATCCATAAAACCATTCACAGTTTCTAGGTCCTTCTGTCCACTGAGCCATGAGCACCTGGCTGCTCATCTGGTACTCAGATGATTCCTCATACACTGTTAACCATTTTCACCTGCCTGGCCAGTCCCGGCCCAGTGATATGAGAGCATCACTTGGGTATATTCTTTACATTTTGATGAGAACAATGACATAAGTGCAGCAGACACTGAAAAACGGATGATATAATAAAGTGATCTCAGTTCTGCTAATTTCTGTTTATTAATGCTGCACACTGCATCTTAATGCTTATGATAAAAGGCTTAAAGATTTTCCTACTGTGGATTTAAGGCAACCCCATGCGGGGATGAAATAATGTTTGACCAGTTGCCATCTTTTACTCCCAGGGTGGTGACTTTTCATCAGCTTTAATTCAGATGTTAAGCAATTCTCTTGTTTTTTTAAAAAAATATTTTTATCGATAAGTCTTCACAAACATAAATTCCATATATGGTATACAATCAGTGGCTCACAATATCATCACATAGTTGTGTTTTCGTCACTGTGATCATTTTTTAGAACATTGCAATTCTTTTCTTAACATTCCTCTAGAACATTAATTTTCCTGAACAATTAGTCATCTCTGAGTATAATTCCATTTCCCCCTTTTTACCAAAACGTCAATAATTGAAAGACGTGCTGATATTGGAAAGTCAGGAAAAACTTCTCTACAAAATATTTGGAGCTGGAGTCCATAATAATGTCTATTTTTAATTTGTGGGTTTGTGTGTATTTATTCTTTAGATAATTCACCATCTGTCACTGTTTACTTGTATGTGATAAAACTTTAGGAAGAAATAAAACTGTAGTAAATATGATCATAAACAGTCGATTCTGATGCCTCCTCACGTAATAATACTAAGTTGTATTTAATTGCCCTTTTCCTTATAATATTTTTCCTTCACATAATAAATATTCTATTTTTTAATTAAAATGTTTTAAAATTTCTTTTACTTAAGGGAACTACATAATACACTTGCATTTCAGAAAAATTAGAAAATCCAGATGAACAAATTAAAAAAATTAAAATCATGTGATGTTACCATTCAGAGGTAGCAATATTTTGATGCATAATCTTCCAGATTCTTAGATATAAACAGTGATATACATATTTAATTTTTATTTATATAAGCATATTTAACCTCACTAACAACAATCAAATATATGCTAAAACTCAAGATACACTATTCACTTACACTGATTAAAAAGTATTTAACATAACAATACACACTATTAAAATGCATGTGGACAAACTTTCCTACCCTCTGGATGGAAGTATAAATGGGTATAACTTTCCAGAGGATAATTTGTATACTAACAAAGACTTAAAAATAATAAATTATTATTATGAAACTATGATCATTCTATGTGCTTCTTGGTACCACCTGCTTAAATAAACATTATGTTCTAAACTTTTTTTGTATGACATAGTTATATTTATACAAGATATTTTAAAATAAATTTTGTAGCCAGTTCTGTGGTATTGACTTTGTATTTTTTTGAAAGGAAGGAGTGGGGGAGTCAGAAAACTTCTCCTTAGTTTTGACTTTTGCATCTTTTAGTGAAATGATATTATTTTATTTGTTCCTTTATTAACATCCATGAAAGCGAGATAATAATACTATTCAAACCTACCTCACGAATTTGCCATGTTCATCAACTGAAAGCGCCTTTATAGGTTTCAACTATTATTCAAATGCAAGATTTTATGATCACAAGACAGATTCATAGCTAGGATGTGACATCTGCAGGGTCTGAATAATTTCACCTTGAGGATAAGGAACTTCATTCATTCATGCATGTCCACGTGATTACATGCATTGGATAAAGACTTACTCAGTACCTACTATAAGCCAATGGTGAGCAATCTAAATCAAGTCCCTGTCTGTGGAGGACCTAGAACTTAATCAAACAATAACACAAATATTATTCGAAATTTATTTACCTCTAACAATGAAGATTTGTAAATTGTCTTTCAAATGTGTTATGCCTATGAACAATATTTCTATTTTCCCTAAAGGGAATATTGTTTAACAATGTATTGACTTTTTAAGTGGAAAGTATTAAGGAAGCAACAATCTTACTATGAACCAGGGAAGTAAGTCTTTACATGTTTATCTCACTTGATTCTGGCTATTATGATTATCAAGCCTCATTTTCTTATTTTGCATATGAGGAAAATGAGGTTTGGGGAGGATAATTTATTTACCTAACATCACACAGCCACTAAGGAGCCAGAGCTGAGATCTCCAAACTCCAATCTTACCCTTATTACTCAGTTTCTGCTCTTTCTCACTTCCACACCGAGCTTTAATATTCATCCAGAAATATGCATTCTCACAGATTGCTCTTTGGAGTACTCCCTTCAGTCTGTCCTTCCAAACGCTCTCCTCTTTTGAGGTGTATCAGAATCCTGTCTCAGTGTAACCCTTCCCCTTCATTCCCCTGCCCTCCATAAGGGTTCCTTTAGTTGAATAGAAGTTGAAATTCAAATGCCAGGAGGTGTGGGTGTAGCTCAGTGGTAGAATTCTCGCCTGCCATGTGGGAGACTGGGTTTGATTCCCCACCCACGCACTTCTCCCCCATCTCCAAAAAATATCCAATAAATGAATGCTGCAATAACAGGATGGTCACATGGAAAAAAGAATGAAATGTGACCACATCATATAGCATGCAAAAAAAACACAAAAAACAAAAAACAAAACCACAACTCAAAATGCCTTCAGAGGTCTACCAGTAATATACAAGAGGGAACCAGTCAGACGTAAAACAACTGGGGTAGTATGGTCTGTGGGAAACTGGACAGACTAATATGCACACGGACCAGATGTAATCTTTGTCAAAGAAAAACCAAATCTGGACTTGGTAAGGAGAGACTTTATTTGAAAGGATTATTGCAAGGTGGGGAAAAGGGACTGACTATTGCAATAGGGAGAACTCTCAGGCCATAAGAACGGCAAGTGTCTCGAGTTGGACAAAAGAATTTTTCTTTAATTGAGAGGAAAGAACAGACTGTAGTGAAGCAGGATGAAAAGTTGTTGTGATTAAATAACAGATTCCTTGAAGTAAGGCCAAAGTTCAGGAGTTTTGTGAAAGGAGAGAATCGTAATCAAAGTTTAATTAATAAGCATTTTGTTCTGATAGGTGAATGGAGACAAATAGTTCAGCTAATCATTCATGAAACAAAGAACGGGAATGTGGAAGGTCTGTCACAGAGATAAACAAAGGGACCATCAATGAGTCTTATTTAAGTAATATGGTTACCATATGCACCATACCACCAGTGGTTACCACCACTGCAAGGTGGTTCTTTGCAGTAAACCATTTTCCAGAAAATAAAGTGGGGGGTGGATTTCTTAAACTTCAGTTTTCCAGAAACACAGGGCTCAGGTAAATGTTCAATATGTACATCTGCACTGCCAGTTTATGACCCCTACCTTGCAAGTAGCAGGAAAGCAGATTAAAAAATTTTAAATGGCATAGGTAGCTAAAAGTTTTAGATACTTCCTTTGTGGCAGGAATTGGGATTTACAAGTCTACTGACTTGACATACTTGCAATGACGTCGATGAAATCATATGCTTTTATCCATAATTCTCTCAGCTCTGCTGAGGGCAGTGCTCACCTTGTATATCACACCTGTCACTTCCAGATGAGGCTCCTTCCATGGGAGGCTTCACTTCCTCTGCAGGTGTGGGTGGATGGTGATGGGCCACCTCCTCTTTTACTGCCCTGTCCCTTCAGGCTCCTCAGCAGCACCACTCAAGATGGTGTGGACATCCATGATTTCCCTCACGTTGGGCTAACTGAAGAGAATTATATGCTAGGAGAGGAACATTTAAAGCTGTGGGATGAAAATGACTCTTCGGAGCCCCAAAGGGAAAGGATCTGACAATTTAAAATGTTCCCATGGTGATCCAACTTGATTTCTCCACTGCTCCTAAGTTGCTTCTCTTGCCCTCAAGTCTGCATCTTTGCCCCAAAGAGCTTGTTTTTCTAGTCTTCCCTGTGTGAATCTCCCCTTACCTTTTAAAAAACTCTATGCCCTGTGCCTGGAGTTATACTATACACTCCTCTCCCTACCAGGATTTCCCACTCTCCATGTAGCCCAAGTCTAACTTAGTCTGGGATAATGTCTGGGGAGGTAGCAAATGACCAGTGTTCTAGTTTGCTAGCTGCCAGAATGTAACACACCAGAGATGGATTGGTTTTTAATAAAAGGGGATTTATTTTGTTAGTTCTTCAGAGGAAAGGCAGCTAACTTTCAATTGAGGTTCTTTCTTACGTGGGAAGGCACAGGATGGTCTCTGCTGGCCTTCTCTCCAGGCCTCTGGGTTCTAACAACTTTCCCTGGGGTGATTTCTTTCTGCATCTCCAAAAGCCTTGGCTGAGCTGCAAGTGCTGAGATGAGGTATGCTGAGCTGCTTGGCCTGTGCTACGTAGTGCTCTCTCATTTAAGCATCAGCCAATTAAGTCAAATGTCATTCATTACAGCAAGCACACCTTCTAGCTGACTGCAGATGTAATCAGCAACAGATGAGGTTCATGTACCATTGGCTCATGTCCGCAGCAACAGAACTAGGTGCCTGAACCTAACTACCTGAACCTAACTACCACAACCAGGATAATTAGAACAGTCTGGGAGAGAGAGGGCTTGGCACTCTGAGCTGGTTTGAAAGGATTATGTACCCTGGAAAAGCCATGTTTTAATCCTAATCCATTTTGTGGAGGCAGCTATTTCTTTTAATCCCTATTCAGCACTGTAGGTTGGAAACTTGATCAGAGTATCTCCATGGAGGTATGTCACCCAATTGTGGGTGTTAACCTCTGCTTAGAGGGAGACATGACTCCACCCATTCTGGGTGGGTCTTGATTGCTTCACCGGAATCCTTTAAAAGTGGAAACATTTTGGAAGAGGCCTCAGAGAACAATGAGAGAGCCATGAGAACCACAGAGCCCATACAGCCAGACACCTTTGGAGATGAAGAAGAAAAACACCCTTGGGGGAGCTTCATGGAACAAGAAGCCTGGAGAGAAAGCTAGCAGAAGTCACAATGTTCACCATATGCCTTTTCAGTTGAGAGAGAAACCCTGAATGTCTCCGGCCTTCTGGAACCAAGGTATCTTTCCCTGGATGCCTTTGATTGGACATTGCTATAGCCTTGCTTTAATTTGGACATTTTCATGGCTTTAGAACTATAAACTTGCAGCTGAATAAGTTCCCTCTTTTAAAAACTGTTCTGTTTCTGGAATATTGCATTATGGTGATATTTGGAATATCACACTCCAAATCTTGTGATGCTGTCTGTTATGGTTTGAAGTTGTATGTAACCCAGAAAAGTATGTTCTTAAAGTTCATCCATTCCTGTGGCTGGGGACCTGTTTTAAGTAGGATCTTTTCACCTTAAAATAAAAAGGGGATATCTATATAAGAATAGGAATAACCTCCAGGATAACCTCTCGACTTGGTTTGAAATCTCTTAGCCACTGATACTTTGTCTCATTTCTCTTTTTCCCCTTTTGGTTGAGAAGGTTTTCTCAATCCCTTGATGATGAGTCCCAGCTCATTCTAGGATTTCTGTCCCATGCTGCCAGGGAGGTTTACACACCTGGGAGTCATGTCCCACATAGAGAGGGGGAGGGCAGTGAGTTTGCTTGTCATGTTGGCTGAGAGAGAGATAGGCCACATCTGAGCAACAAGAGAGGTTCTCTGGGAGTGACTCTTAGGCCTAATTTTAAGTAGGTTTAGCCCGTCCTTTGTGGGGATAAGTTTCATATGAACAACTCCCAAGATTGAGGGCTAGGCCTATTGGTTTGGTTGTCCCCACTGCTTGCAAGAATATAAGGAATTCTCAAAATAGGGAAGTTGAGTTTTCCCCCTTTCTTGCCATTTCTCCAAGGGGACTTTGCAAATACTTCTTTATTCACTTTTCAAATCCTTCTGGGATTTATCAAAGTATCACACTGGACAAACCTACAAAATCTCATGCCCTATTCAAGATTCCATATACTTATGATGTTCAATTAACCTGTCCGTATAAGTTATATTAGGAAATGCACTGGTCAAAATATAAATTTTGCACCATAAACATTTTTTGCTTTAGTCTAACCCAGAAGTTGAAGTTTTAAAATATGAATGACCATCTACTTTCAACACCCTGCAATATCAACATTCCTTTGTTCTTCCTCATACAAAAACATTATTTAATTTGTACATTTAGTCACTATCATTCTGAGATTATACCATCTCAGTCTTTATCGGCTATCTTTCCTGCTGGTTTCAGATGTGCCCCCAGCCCTCCTCCCTCTATCATTCTCACATTCAGCTTCATTCAGTGTATTTACATTATTGTGCTGCAATCAGGTAGTATTGTGCTAGGTGAATAGGATCTTAATGTAAGTTATCGTGTGATCCACCTCATTCAGGGTAGACTTAATCCTTTTACTGGAGTCCTTTATCAAAGAATGAAATTCACACAAAGGGAGAGAAAGTCACGAAAGCAAGAAGCTGAAAGTAACAGAACCCGGAAGAGAAGGGACAGACCAGCAGACACTGCCATTTGCCTTTGCCACGTGACAGAGAAGTCCAGGATTGTCAGCAGCCGGTCTTCTGTAAGAAGGTATCATCTTGATGATGCCTTGATTCGGACATTTTCATGGTCCAGAACTGTAAGCTTGTAAGCTAATAAATTTCATCACTAAAGCCCTACCCATTTTAAAGTATCTGCTTTCGGCAGCCCAGCAAACTAGAACACTGTCCACAATAAGCTTGGCCTCTCCAAAAGCAGCTGGGCCTTTCACTGTCTCCTCCTAAATGTGTGGTGCAGGCATCTCTGTTGGATCAGATATAGACACCTAAAAAGGATAAAGATAGTATAGTCAGGCCTGAGCAAGAACTAGATATCACAACATGGGCTGAAATAAATGCAATTGTATGCTTGTGTAGGTGGCAAGGATTGCAGCAAACTGGGGATGTGTACACCACATCCAAAGAGGGCCAATCATTGCCCAGCCCAGCTGAATTTTGCCATGTAGAAAATAAAGGTCAGTGTGGCCAGAATGAATTTAGATTTGTCTTGGCTGAATTATTATTTTTTTTTCATTAAGGACACTTGATGAACAAAATAAAACTGGCTTTCGGGTTGAATGTGACCCAAGTTTTGTCAGTTTGTGACCCTTGCCCAGAAAAACTGTAGGAAGGAGAAAAAATTTCCAGCCATTTTTAATTTGTAAAGCACCTTTCTCTCCAGAATCCACAAACCTCGTAAGTGATATTTTTGTGCAAAATAATTCTGTTGGTGAAGAATATAGTTGAATTTCAAAGCTTCATTTTACTCCTTTCATTCCAATTTCTTCTCTGTCACACTTTCTCTTATGTCTAACTGGTTCACTGCACTGGTTGTAGGCATTTTGGGGGTTTGGGTTAAGAAAGTAGGCTTGGTAATACATGTAGCTTGAGAAATATTTTTGTGGGTCTCATTGCTTCTATGTGTAGTTAAGTCACTGCAAGCCATGCTGGTATAGGAATGGCTTCTAGAAATATTTTTACTGCAATTAAGCCCACTCACCAGCACTATAACACAAAGGTGCAAGGCCGAGGTCTTTCACAGCAGAACATGTTCTGCAATGGTCAACACTGGAAGAATGTGGGTAAAGAGGAGAAACATGCTAGAGGACATAATGAATTATTTTTACATTCCCTCTCAAGAAAATGGTTTAATCAAACCATTGTCATCTGAAGTTAATGGATATACAGCCAAAAAACGTAGGAATAAGCGTAATTACAAGTTGCACGGGTAGTTCAGTGGTTAGAATGCCTACCTTTTATGTGGGAGACCTGGGTTTGATTCCAAGACTATGCACCCCACCCAAAAATCCCCCGAAGAAAAGGAATTACAGAGGAGTGCCAGGGAATTATTTAACAAAAATAATATTATGCTATTTTTATGAGTGTTGTGTTAATTGTGGTATTTGTCACCTTTTAAAAATTATAATTGGCTATGAATTTTTTTCTTACTCTGAACAGACATTTTCTTACTCTAAACAGACAAATACCTTTGTATTTGTAACTTTGCATTCTTTTTTCTCAAAGAGGATACTCCTACCAAGTTGTATTAACTTCAGGCTCCATAAATCTGGATTAACCCCTGTTGGGATGAAAGATTTTTATTTTTAAACAGGCCACCCACAGATGCCTTTATTATTTTTTAACTTTTTATTTTGAAATACTTTTAAACTTATTGGACAGTTCTAAAAATAATACAAAACCATACAGAGAATTCTGGCATACCCTTAATCCCTCTAGTATACCTAGATCCACCAATTTGAACTTTTTGCTACATTTGTCACATCTATGTAATATATCTATCTAGATCTAATCTACATATTTATAAACTTATTTCCTGAACACTTGAATGTAGGTTGTATACATCATGCTCCTTGAACACTTGATACTGCCATGTACATTTCCTAAGAATAAGAATACATGCTTATGTAACCACCTTCTGTACAATGATTAAGTTCAAGAATTTTTACATTGATATAAAGCTTACAGTCTATAACCCATTTTTTATGTCCCAATAATGTCCCTTTGAGTCTTTTCTCCTCCTTGTTAGATCCTATCCAGGATCATGTATTGCACTGAATTGTCATTATCTCTTTAGTTGCTCTTTCTTCTTTTTATTAAATTGTGGGAACATATACACAACATAAACTTTCCCATCTCAACCAAGCATGCCATATGATGGGATTAATCACATTCATAATATTGTGATCCTCTTATGACTTTCAATTACTAAAACTTTCCCATATCCCTAAACAGAAACCCTACACCCATTATGCATTAACTCCCTATCCCCATATTCCACACCCCTGGAAACTTGTACTCTAAGTCCTGTCCCTATGAGCTTACATATTTGTTCTAGTTTGCTAGCTGTCGGAATGCAATATACTAGAAACGGAATGGCTTTTAACAAGGGGAATTTAATAAGTTGCTAGTTTACAGTTCTAAGGCTGAGAAAATGTCCCAATTAAAACAAGTCTATAGAAATGTCCAATTTAAGGCATCCGGGGAAAGATACCTTGGTTCAAGAAGGCCGATGATGTTTAACGTTTCTCTCTCGGCTGGAAGGGCACATGGTGAACGTGGCGGCGTCTGCTGGCTTTCATGTGGCTCGACCAAAAGGGACTCTCTCCAAAATGTTTCCTCTTTTAAAGGATTCCAGCAAGCAACTCCACCTTCAGTGAGTGGAGACACACCTCCATGAAAATCATCTAATCAAAAGTTACTACCCACATTATTTGTTACAAAATTTATATTTTGACTAGAGCATTTCCTAATATAACTCATGTAGATAGTTTGATTGAATGTCATAAGTACTTGGAATCTCAGGTAGCACATGAGATTTTGTTGGTTTGTCCAGAGTGATGCCCCAATGAATCCCAGAGTGATTTGATCAGTGACTGGAAAAGTATTTGCAAGCCCCCTTCGGGGAATGGTGAGAGTGGGGAGAAATTCAACTTCCCCAAGTTGAATTCTTGATATTCTCACAAGCAGTGTGGACAACCAAAGCTATAGGCTGAGCCCCCAGGCTTGGGGTTTGTTCACATGAAACTTAACCCCACAAAGGATAGGTCAAGTCTACTTAAAATTTAGGCCTAAGAGTCACCCCCAGGAGAGCCTCTTTTGCTGCTCAGATGTGGCCTCTCTCTCCAGCCAACACAACGAGCAGTCTCACCACCCTCCCCCTCTCTGCGTGGGACATGACTCCCAGGAGTGTGGACCTTCCTGGCAACGTGGGACAGGGATCCTGGAAAGAGCTGAGACTCAGCGTCAAGGGGCTGAGAAAAACCCTAGAATGAGCTGAGAATTAACATCAGGGGATTGAACCTTCTCCACCAAGGGGGGAAGAGTGAAATGAGACTAAGTGTCAATAGCTTAGAGATTCCAAACAGAGTTGAGAGGTTATCCTGGAGGTTATTCTTATGCATTAAGTAGATATCACCTTGTTGTTCAAGATGTAGTGGAGAGGCTGGAGGGAACTGCCTGAAAATGTAGAGCTGTGTTCCAGTAGCCATGTTTCTTGATGATGATTGAACAATGATATAGCTTTCACAATGAGACTCTGCGAATGTGAAAACCTTGTGTCTGATGCTCCTTTTAGCTACTATATCAGCAGAAGAGTAGAACATATGGAATAAAAATAAATAATAGGGGGAACAAATGTTAAAATAAATTTAGTTTGAAATGCTAGTGGTAAATGAAAGCGAGGGGTAAGGGGTATGGTATGTATAATCTTGTTTTTCTCTGTTATCGTTTTATTTCTTTTTCTGTTGTGTTTTTATTTCTTTTTCTAAATTGATGCAAATGTTCTAAGAAATGATGAATATGCAACTATGTGATGATATTAAGAATTACTGATTGTATATGTAGAATGGAATGATCTCTTAATGTTTTGTTTGTTAATTTTTTTAATTAATAAAAAAAGTTAAAAAAAAAAAGTTACTACCCACAATTGGGTGGGTCACATCTTCATGGAAACAATCAAAATGCTCCCACCCAGCAATATTGAATGAGGATCAAAGGGCATGGCTTTTCTGGGGTCCACCACAGATTCAGACCAGCACAGTATTCTCTAGTATTTTCTTTTTAGTTACCATGGGGCTTAAATCTAACATCCTAAATCTATAATTATCATGTTTGCTTTTATACCAACTTAACTTCAACAATATATACAAACTATTTTCCTCTACCCCCCTACTCCCTATCTTTATGTAGTTCTTTTCACAAATTACATGTGTATACATTAGGAGCCCCCAACTACTGATTTATCATTACATTTTAGGGATTTGCCTTTTAGATCCTAAGGGAAGTAAAAAGGGGAGCTTCAAACCAACTACAGTATTTACCCATATTGTTACCCTGACAGATCTTTATTTCATCATGTGGCTTTGATCTTTTGTTTATTGTCCTTTCCTTTCAACTTGTAGAGCTCTCTTTAGCGTCTCTTGTAAGGCTGGTCTAGTGATGATGTACTCTTTAAGGTTTTGTTTATCTTGAAATATCTTAATTCTCCCCTCATTTTTGAAAGAGTTTTGCCAAACAGAATGCTTCCTTGGCAACTTTTTGCTTTCAGCAGTTTAAATATGTCATCCCACTACCTTCTTGCCTCCAGCATTTCTGATGAGAAATCCATGTTTAATTTTATTGAGGCTTCCTTGTAAGTGACACAGTGATTCTCTCTTGTGCTTTCAGAATTCTCTGTTTATCTTTGGCATTTGTAGGCTGATTGTAATGTATTGCAGTATAGGTATATTTGGATTTATCCTATTTGGAAATTGATGAAAATCTTGGGTGTGTATATTCACGTCTTTTGTTGAATTTGGGGAGTTTTCAGCTATTGTTTCTTCGACTATCCTCTCTGCACCTTTCTCTCTTTCTTCTCCTTCTGGAACTCCCACAATGAGTATACTGGTTCACTTGATTGTGTCCCACAGGGTCCTCAGATTTTGTTCACTGTTCTTCATTCTTTTTCTTTTTTGATCCTCACACTGAATGATTTCAATCATCTTATCTTCAATTTTGCTGATTCTTTCTTCTGCCAGCTCCAATCTGTCGTTGAACCCCTCTAGGAAAGTTTTAATTGTTGTTTCTGTGTTCTTCAGCTCTGTTTGGTTCCTTTACATAATTCCCATCTCTCTATTAATATTCTGTTTGTGTTCTTCTATTGTTTTCCTGATTCCTTTAGTTCTTATTCCATGTTTTTCTTTAGCTCTTTGAGGGCAATTAAAAAAAAAAATCTTTGTCTAACATGTCCCAGGTATGGTCTTCCTCACTGATGATTTCTAATGCTTTAATCTTCTCCTTTGCCTGGGCCATCACTTCCTGTTTCTTTGCATGGTTTGTAACTTTTTGTTGAAACCTGGACATTTTGATACTGTAATGTATTATCACTGGAATTTAGACTCTGAGGCATCTTTTCTTTAATTTTCTCTCCAGCTAGTATATGATAGAGCTTTCCTTGAGTGCCAATGACCAACAAAAAAAAAAAAAGAAGAAGAAGGAGGAGGAGGAAGAGGTGGGGGTAGGAGGAGGAGAAGTAGTTAAAAGAGAAAACATTTTTCACAGCCTTTGCAGATTGACTTGTGCAAGTATTCTCCTTTAGGGCTTATATGTAGAATGAGGTTGGAGAATAGCTCTAGTTCAAGTATAGGGGCCACCATTATTCTTTGTTTTTTTTTTTTTGTTTCATTGTCTTAAAAAATTACAGTATTTCAGACTTTATTCAAGCATAGAGTCAGCAGCAAAGGGCACAAATGAATGAGAGGCATGGCCACACTTATTCTTTCTGCACATACATCTTGTCTTGGGCTTGTACATATGGTCCCAGGAATTCTCCTGTTTACATGATTGTCAATGTACCCCCTTTCCTAGAAATAGTTTCTGCACAGCCCTGGACACTGCACTGTATGTTCTACAGTTAGCAATCCCTTGCCCCAGGCAGTACAATTTGACACTTTTCCCTCAGGATTCTATACCTTCTACATGAAGGAAAGTTCTGGAATTGTGAGTCCCTCATATCACAACCTGACAGACTAGGCCAGACACACATGCTCCAGTAGGTGCACAAGGGTTACTCTGCTCCCTCTGGAACTGGGACCAGGGATCCTCACTGGGAGCAGGGCTGGCATTGCACTAAGCTGGTGGAGGAACAGAGAAAGGGTGAGCGAGCACCCCATAAGATCTTACCACTTTTAAATAGTCCTTTTCTTGATTCAATATTCACCCTGTTACTACAGTCCTTTAACTGTTTCTCAAAGAAAGATGTTTCTTCTAGTTCTTCAAAGCTTCTGTGGGGGGATGGAGTCCAGAAGCATCTTGCTGTCATCTTCGTTGGGGCCAGGCTTAAGGCTTATTTTTTTTTAAAACAAATTATTTTGACTGCATTTTGCATCCAAAAACAGATCATTGAAATAACCCAAACACAGGAAAACCAGAGATGGAACAAAAACATAACGGATGTCAAAATGAGTTATTTTAGTCATAATTGCCACTGTCTTTGGGAAGTAATCATATATGGAAACAAGAGTTGGATGCTCCATCCACCTCTAAGCATTGTCTCCTATCTAAATTCCTGTAGGAGACAACATCAATATGCAAAAAAATCAGTTGCATTTCTATGTACTTGCAATGAACAATCTGAAAATGAAATTAAGATGATTTCTGCTTTGAGTATTAATTTTTTTACAAACATAATCACGTAGTACTTTTATAATTAAAAATTGAAAGTTGAAAAAATGAGGGGCCAAGATGGCAGCTTAGCGAGGTGTGGGATTAGTTCATCCTCCAGAGCAGCTAATATATAGCAAGGAACAGTACAGAACAACTGCTGGGGCCACATCAGTGACTGGACACACAGCATACACAAGTCTGGGTCAGCTGGACCAGCTGTGAGCCCCTCCAGAACTGTGGGTTCCCCAAGCCACGGTGGCTGGTGCCTCTCCCCCACAGGTTGCTTCCCAGAGGGGACAGGAAAGGGACTTTACCAGCAGCAGGGGCTGAACACAACCAAATTCCAATTGTGGAATTAATTAACAAATTCTGACTACTAAAAATAGCTCCCCAGCTCAGCTGAACCTCAAGTAAAAGCAGAGGTCACTGGTTTTTGCCCCAGGGCAGAGGGGGCAGGGCTGACAGAAAAAGCAAAAAAAAAAAAAAAACAGGTTTTTTTTGGATTTGAAAAGGTCTGGGCCATAAAGGAAATGGGTGGGCACATGGGACCTGGAGATACACAAAGTAAGGTAACAACTTAAGTTCCTGATTGGCAAACTTGAGAAACAGGGTCTGGCTCTGAAAAGGATTTTACTCTTTCGTTTCGGTGGCTGTGTTTCTATGGCTTGACTGCTGTTTGGATACAGCTGCAAGGCTTCTCAGGCTCCACTACCTGAGGCACAGGCAGAATTAAGCTTATTTGTGTGTTTTTCTGGAGCCTGTGCCTTTCCCAGGAGAGGGTTGGGGCCCAGCTCAGGTGGAATCCCTCCCTCAAGGAGTTCAGACCCCAGGGTCTGGAAAAGTGAAGCAATTAAAACCAAACTACAACCTCTCCTCTGTCTCCACCATGCCCCCAGCAGGGAGAGTCTGCTGAAGTTAAAGGTACCGCATCACCTTATGCTGGTGGGACTTGCAGGTAGAGAAACCTCATATACTGGGCAGGACAGGAAAAACAGAGAGCCCAGAGGCTTCACAGGAAAGTCTTTCAATCTGCTGGGTCTCACCCTCAGGGAAAACTGATGCAGGTGACTCTTTCCTCCTGACAGGAGGCCCAATTGGTCTGGGAAAATCTGGCTGAGGTCTATAATACCTAACTACACCTGCCCAAGTGGGGTAAAAAAATAGCCACCATACAGGCAGGGCAAGAAACAGGAAAACAAGAACTGAAAAATTCTAATCTGTTAAACAAAACCTAAGCTAGAGGTCCAGAATAAGTTGAACTGAATGTCAAAGAACAGATAGACAACAAAGTCATCCAGCAAGAAAATCCTAGGTAAAAAAATTGAAAACAATCTCCAGAATAAACTAATTAAAGTAATTAAATGCCTAGACACCAGCAAAAAAAATAACAAATCATACTAGGAAAATTGAAGATATGGCCCAGTCAAGGAACAAACCAACAATTCAAATGAGATACAGGAGTTGAAATAATTAATTCAGAATGTTTGAACAGACATAGAAAACCTCATCATGAACAAATGAACAAAAAGAAGAAATTGAAAGTCTAAAAAACAAATAACAGAAATGGGAATGAAAGGCATAGTAGAAGAGATGAAAAAAACAGTGGAAACCTACAATATCAGATTTCAAGAGGCAGAAGATAAGATTAGTGAACTGGAGGACAGGACATCTGAAATCTGACAAGCAAAAGAAAATAAAGGGAAAAGAATGGAAAAATATGAACAGGGACTCAGAGAATTGAATGACAACATGAAGTGCATGAATATATGAATTGTGGGTGTCCTAGATGGAGAAGAGAAGGGAAAAGGAGGAGAAAAACTAATGGAGAAAATTATCACTGAAAATTTCCCAACTCTCGAAAGACTTAAAATTACAGATCCAAGAAGTACACTGTAGCCCAAACAGAATAATCCATAAAGTTAGAAGAAACTGTAGGGAAATATCTTATAAATCTTGAAATAGGAGGCAGTTTCCTAGACCTTACACTGAAAGCATGAGCATTGAATAAATAAATAAATAAATGGAACTTTTCAAAATTAAAAACTTTTGTGCATCAAAGAACTTTGTCAAGAAAGTAGAAAGACAGTTTACACAATGGGAAACAATATTTGGAAATGATATATCAGTAAAGGTGTAGTATCCAGAATATATAAAGAGATTGTTCAACTCAACAACAAAAAGACAGGCAACCCACTTACAAAATGGGCAAAAGACTTGAACAGACTTTTCTCAGGAAAATACAAATGGCCAAAAGGCACATGAAAAGATGCTCAACTTCTCTGGCTATTAGGGAAGTGCAAATCAAAACCACAATGAGATATCATCTCACACCCACCAGAATGTCCATTATCAATAAAACAGAAAACAAGTGCTGGAGAGGATATGGAGAAGGAGACACACTTATCCACTGTTGTTGTAAATGTCAAATGGTACAACCGCTGTGGAAGGTAGTTTGGTGGTTCCTCAGGAAGCTAAATATAGAATTGCCTTATGACCCGTGTGCTGGTTTGAAAGGATGTTAGTCCCCTAGAAAAGCCATGTTTTAATCTAAATCCCATTTCATAAAGGCAGAATAACTCCCATTCAATACTGTACATTTGCAACTGTAATCAGATTATCTCCATGGAGATATGATTTAATCAAAAGTGGTTGTTAAACTGGATTAGGTGATGACGTCCCCACCCATTTGGGTGGATCTTGCTAAGTTTCTTGAGTCCTATAAAAGAGGAAGCATTATGGAGAATGAAGGAGATTTGGAAAGAACAGAGAATGCTGCAGCACCAGGAAGCAGAGAGTCCACTAGCCGGCGACCTTTGGAGATGAAGAATGAAAACACCTTCTGGGGAGCTTCATGAAACAGGAAGCCAGGAGAGGATGCTAGCAGATGATGCCATGCTCTCCATGTGCCCTTCCAACTGAGAGAGAAGCCCTGACTGTGTTCACCATGTGCCTTCTCACATGAGAGAGAAACCCTGAACTTCATTGGCCTTCTTGAACCAAGGTATCTTTTCCTGGATGCCTTTGATTGAACATTTCTGTAGACTTGTTTAATTGGGACATTTTCTCAGCCTTAGAACTATACACTAGCAAGTTATTAAGTTCCCCTTTTTAAAAACCATTTGTTTCTGGTATATTGCATTCCGGAAGCTAGCAAAATAGAACAACCCAGCAATAGCATTGCTAGGTGTCTGTGCTGGTTTGAAAGGAAGTATGCCCCCTAAGAAAAGCCATGTTTTAATATAAATCCCATTTCTTAAAGGTAGAATAATCTCTATTCAATACTGTATATTTGAAACTGTAATGAGATCATCTCCCTGGTTGATGTGATTTAGTTAAGAATGGTTGTTAAACTGGATTAGGGGATGACATGTCTCCATCCATTTGAATGGTTCTTGATTAGTTTCTGAAGTCCTATAAAAGAGGAAACATTTTGGAGAATGAGAGATTCAGAGAGAGCAGCACCACAAAGCAGAGAGTCCACCAGCCAGCGACCTTTGGAGATGAAGAAGGAAAACGCCTCCTGGGGAGCTTTATGAAACCGGAAGCCAGGAGAGAAAGCTAGCAGATGACGGCACCATGTTCGCCATGTGCCCTTCCAGCTGAGAGAGAAGCCCTGACTGTGTTCACCATGTGCCTTCTCATTTGAGAGAGAGACCCTGAACTTCATCGGCCTTCTTGAATCAAGGTATCTTTCTCTGGATGCCTTTGATTGGACATTTCTAATTGGGACATTTTCTTGGCCTTAGAACTGTAAACTAGCAACTCATTAAATTCCCCCTCTTTAAAAGCCATTCCATTTCTGGTATATTGCATTCCGACAGCTAGCAAACTAGAACAGTGTCTACTCAGAGGACATGGGAGCAAAGACACAAATGGACATTTGCACACCAATGTTTACAGCAGCATTATTTACAATTGCCAAGAGATGGAAACAGCTAAAATGTCCATCAACAGGTGAGTGGCTAAACAAGCTATGGTATATACATGCAATAGAATATTATGCAGTTATAAGACAGAATAAAGTTATGAAGACTGTAACAACATGGATGGACCTTAAGGACATTATGCTGAGTGAGATTAGCCAAAACAAAAGGACAAATACTGTATAGTCTCACTGATATGAACTAACATTAATGAATGAACTTGGATAATTTCAGTTAAGAACAGAGGTCATCAGGAGATAGAAATAGTGTAGACATTGGGTATTTGGAGCTGAAGGGATACATAATGTGCAATGGAACTGATTGTAAAAAATCAGAAATGGATAGCACAATACTACCTAACTGTAATACAATAATGTTAGAACACTGAATGAAGCTGAATGTGAGAATAATAGAGGGAGGAGGCCTGGGAGCACAAATTAAATCAGAAGGAAAGATATATGATAAAGCCTGAGATGGTATAATCTAGAAATGCCTAGTGTATATAATGATAGTGACTAAATGTACAATTAAAAAATGTTTTGCATGAGGAAGAACAAAGGAGTATTAATAATGCAGGGTGTTGAAAATGATGATAATTCATATTTTAAAACTTTAACTTATGTGTGAGACTAAAGTAAAAAATATTTATTTGGTACAAAATTTATATTTGAACTAGCAGCATTTCCTAATATAACTTATGTGGACAGCTTAATTGAACACCATAAGTATATGGAACCCTGAGTAGGGCATGAGATTTTGTAGGTTTGTCCAGAGTGATGCTCTGATAAATTCCAGAAGGATTTGAACAGTGAATAAAAAAATATTTTCAAAGTCCTCTTACGTGAATGGTGAGAAAGGGGGAAATTTCAACTTACCCAAGTGGAGAAAGAGTTCTTGATATTCTCACAAGTAGTGGGGACAACCAAAGCAATAGGCTGAGCCTGCAATCTTGGGGTTTGTTCATATGAACTTAACCCCACAAAGTATAGGCTAAGCCTACTTAAAATTAGGCCTAAGAGTCACCCCCAAGAGAATCTCTTTTGTTTCTCAGATGTAGCCTCTCTCTCAGCCAACAAGACAAGCAAACTCACTGCTCTCCCCCTCTCTATGTGACATGACTCCCAGAGGTGTGGACCTTCCTGGCAACATGGGACAACTGCCCTCCCCCTCTATATGTGGGACATGACTCCCGGGGTGTGGACCTTCCTGGCAATATGGGACAGAAATCCTAGAATGAGCTGGGGCTCCGCATCAAGGCAGTGAGAAAACCTTCTCGACCAAAAGGGGGAAGAGCGTAATGAGACAAAATAAAGTGTCAATGACTGAGGGATTCCAAACAGAGTCAAGAGGTTATCCTGGAGGCTATTCTTATGCATTAAATAGATATCACCTTTTTAGTTAAGGCATAACAGAGAGGCTGGAGGGAGCTGTCTGAAAATGTAGAGCTGTGTTCTAGTAGCTATTCTTCTTGAAAATGATTGTATAATGCTTATAGCTTTTGCAGTGTGACTGTGTGATTGTGAAAACCTTGTGTCTGATGCTTCTTTTATCTACCTTATGGACAGATGAGTAAAACATATGGATTAAAAATAAATAAATAATAGGGGGAACAAATGTTAAAATATATTTAGTAGATTAAAATGCTAGTGATCAATGAAAGGGAGGGGCGAGGGGTATGGTATGTATAAATTTTTTTCTATTTTCTTTTTATTTCTTTTTCTGAATTGATGCAAATGTTCTAAGAAATGATAATGATGATGAATATACAACAACGTGATGAGAAAAAGAATGTTCATATTGTATGTTGATTGGTTTTATTAATAAAAGTAAAAAATAGTTAAAAGTTAAAAATGTTTAAAGCAGCATACAAATATTGTATAAACAGTAAAATGAAATTAAGAAATTAAGATAATTTCATTCGTAATACCATTGTAAATAATAAAATATTTAGGAATAAATATGACCAAAAAAGTAAAGGACTTGGAGACTGAAAATTATGACATATTATTGAAAGAAATAAAGGAAGACCTAAATAAATGAAAAGAAATCCCATGTTCCTGGTTTAGAAAACTTAATGTTGTTAATCTGGCAATATTATCCAAATTAAACTACAGCATCAATTAAACTTCCATCAAAGTTCCAACTAACATTTTTTTGCAAAAAGTTTAGACTGATCCTCAAATTCATATGGAAATGCAAGTTACCCTGAATAAGTAAAACAATCCTGAGAAAGAAGAAGAAAATTGGACAACTCACATGTCTGGATTTCAAAATTTACTATAAATCTACAGCAATCAAAACAGTGCTAAACTGTTATAGGATTAACATATAGAGCCATGGAACAGAATTGAGAGTCCAGAAATAAACTGACACTTCTATGGTAAATTGATTTTCAACAAGAATGCCAAAACATTCAATGGGAGTAAAGAATAAACTTTTCTTACAAATGGTGCTGGGACAACTAGATATCCAAATGCAAAAGAATAAATTTGGACTCCTACCTGTACTATTTACAAAAATTAATTCAATATGGATAAAAGTGTTAAATGTAAATGCTAAAACTAAACTCTTTGAAGGAAACATAGAAGTAAATTTTCATGGCCTTGGATTAGGCAAAGGTTTCTTAAACATGGCATCAAACCACCAGCAGCAAAAGAAAAATATAGACAAATTGGATTTTCTTAAAATTAAAGACATTACTGTGTCAAAGAACATTATCAAGAAAGCTAAAACATAACTCATAGAATGGGAGAAAACATTTGCCAATCATATATCTCAAAAGGGACTTGTATCCAAAATATATAAAGAATTCTTACCACTGAACAATAAAAACATAAACAACCCAATTAGTAATGGGCTAAGGGTTTGGATAATTATTTTTCCAAAGAACATAGCAATAAGCACATGAAAAACTGCCCAACCTCATTAGTCATTAGAGAAATGCAAGCAAAAATCTCAATGAAATGCCTCTTTACATCCACTAGGATATGTATAATAAAATAAGACAGACAATAACCAGTGTTGACAATGATGTAGAAAAATTGGAATCCTCATACATTGCTGATAGGAAAGTAAAACATTGCAGTCACTGTGGAAAACAGTCTGACAGTTCCTCAAAAAGTTTAAAATATAGTTCCATGTGACCCAGAAATTGCACTCCCAGGTATATATTCATTCTAGTTTGCAAGCTTCTGGAATGCAATATACCAGAAACAGAACAGCTGTTAAAAAGGGGAATATATTAAGTTGCAAGTTTACATGTTCTAGGGCTGTGAAAATGTTCAAATTAAAGCAACGCTATAGAAATGTCCAATCTAAGGGAAAAAAATACCTCGGTTCAAGAAGGCTGATGACGTTTAGGGTTTCTCTCTCAACTGGAAAGGCACATGGCGAACATGGCAACATCTGCTAGCTTTCTTGTTTCATGAAGTTTTCCTGGGGTTTTTTTTTCCCTTCTTCATCTCCAGAGGTCTCTGGCTGCATGGACTCGTGTGGTTCTCACGGCTCTGAAGCTTTTTCCAAAATGGGTCCCTCTTAATGGCTCCAGTAAGCAAGCCCACCTTGAATGGGTGGAGACATATCTCCATGGAAACCATCCAATCAAAAGTTACCACCCACAATTGGTTAGGTCGTATCTCCATGGGAAAAATCAGAAAGCTCCCACCCAGCCATACTGAATGAGGATTAAAGGACATGGCTTTTGTGGGGGTCCACAAATTCAAACTGACGCAATATTAAGAAAACTGAGGTCATATATTCACACAAATACTTGTACAAGAACGTTCGTGGTAGCGTTATTCATAGAAACCAAAAAGTGGAGACAAAAAGCCTGTACAAAGGCCACATTTTGTATGATACCATTTATCTGAAATGTCCAGAAGAGGTAAATTCAGAAACAGAAAATTGATTAGTATTTCAAATGGGATGGGGGCACTGAGGAATAGGGTTTTCTGTTTGGATGACGCAAATGTGCTGAATAGTGGTGATGGTTGCACAACATCTTGAACATGCGTAAAACCACTTAATTATGCATGTTAACATTAGTTAAAATGGTGAATTTTATGTTGTGTGAATTTTATCTTAATAAAAGATCTACCTATTAAAAACTGCGTGCATGTATATGTGTAAGAAAAGATCTAGAAGGAGACAAATTGAAATGTTAAAAGTATTTACCTCTGGGAGAGGGTAGACATGGGAATAGGCTAAATGAGAGGAATTCTGCTTTATTAATTACTAACTTTTTTACAAACATAATCATGTACTATTTTTGTAAAAGTTAAAAATATTTGAAGCAGGATACAAATAATGTATAAATACGATGTGAATTGTACTGAAAAATGATTGGAAGGAAATATACTATCTTATTAGTACTGTTTATGTGTGAGTAGGGAGAATTACTCATATTTTCCCAATTTTCCAAAGTTTTTAGAAGATCCATGCATTACTTTCTAAATCAGAAGGAAAATTTCATAAAATGTGTCTTGGTGACAAGTGTGCATTCTTAAAAGAGGGAAACTGATACTGATTGGAAACTGTAGGTTCTCTGCTTGATGTGTTCAAATGACCAATCCCTGAGGTGCCAGGTTTTCAAAGAGAGGAAGAGTTTATTGCTAAGTGTGAAGCAGAAGATTGGATGGCCTATTGGCCTAAAAATCTGTCTCCCTGAACTGCAGTAACTCGGATAGTTTTATAGTATCAAAAGATGGGAAGGTTTTAGGATAATGAGAAAAATGGCTTGTGATGATGATCTTAGATATGACTTAATTATTGAGCATGCATAGATTGATTACATGCTTAGCCACAGAATGTATATAATAAAATGGGGGCCTTAATATGACTATGGATATGATTTTTAGTATTATAATGAGGTGTATGTCACTTATAGGTTACAGTTTAAGCTACTGTGCATGTCAGGCAGATCATTGTGGTGAGATCCCGCTCTATCTAGCTACACAATTTAGGAATTGGGTGGGTTAGTCCTGGGCTGACTCAAAGTTCCTTCATTAATGAACACTAGGAGCTGTCTAGTGATCGTAAGACTCTAAAGTTGAAAACAGGATAAGGGGGTACAAGTGGGGTCAGTCACAGGTTTTTTGAATCACAAGATAAAGGGTATATGGTTAGACAATCATTATCAGAGATCAGGCAGGTGGATTACAGTTCAGAAACTAGGTATTTCCCTCTGGTTGTTCTAATATAACTAGAAAGCAAAATATATATATATAATGATCCAGTAACCATAATTATGTGTTAGATTCTAACTTGGTTACAAACATTGGCCGTATTTCCTGGCTTTTAGGGGTTTGATGATGACATTCAGGCTAGAAGAACTTTTTTGTCTTTTTTTTTTTGTTTCATTTATTTATTTTAGATTTATTTTATTTATTAAACATACCAACATACAAACACAAGCATTCTTACCATATAATCGTTCCATTCTATATATATAATCAGCAAGTCACAATATCATCAAACAGTTGTATATTCATCATCATGATCATTTCTTAGAACATTTGCATCAATTCAGAAAAAGAAATAAAAAGAAAACAGAAAAAAATTCATACATACCATACCCCCTACCCCTCCCTTTCACTAGCATTTGATCACTAGTATTTCAACCTACTAAATTTATTTTAACATTCATTCCCCCTATTGTTTATCTATTTTTAATCAACATGTTTTACTCATCTGTCCATAAGGTAGATAAAAAGAAGCATCAGACACAAGGTTTTCACAATCACACAGTCACACTGCGAAAGCTATATTGTTATACAATCATTTTCAAGAAGAATAGCTACTAGAACACAGCTCTACATTTTCAGGCAGTTCCCTCCAGCCTCTCTGTTATGCCTTAACTAAAAAGGTGATATCTATTTAATGCATAAGAACAGCCTCCAGGATAACCTCTTGACTCTGTTTGGAATCTCTCAGCCATTGACACTTTGTCTCATTTCGCTCTTTCCCCTTTTGGTCTAGAAGGTTTTCTCACTCCCTTGATGCTGAGTCCCAGCTCATTGTAGGATTTCTGTCCTATGTTGCCAGGAAGGTCCACACCCCTGGGAGTCATGTACTACATAGAGACAGGGAGGGCAGTGAGTTTGCTTGTCCTGTTGGTTGAGAGAGAGAGGCCACACCTGAGCAACAAAAGAGGTTCCCTTGGGGGTGACTCTTAGGCCTAATTTTAAGTAGGCTAAAAGTATCCTTTGTGGGGTTAAGTTCATACGAACAAACCCCAAGATTGTGGGCTTAGCCTGTGGCTTTTGTTGTCCCCACTGCTTGTGAGAATATCAGGAATTCTCAAAATGGGGAAGTTGAATTTTCCCCCTTTCTCACCATTTCCCAAAGGGGGCATTGCAAATACTTTTTTATTCACTGTTCATATCAGTCCGGGATTTATTGGAGCATCACTCTGGACAAACCTACAAAATCTCATGCCCTACTCAAGATTCCATGTATTTACGGTGTTCAGTTAAGCTGTCCACATAAGTTATATTAGAAAATCACTAGTCAAAATATAAATTTCATACCAAATAAACATTTTTTTGCTTCAGTCTTACACATAAGTTAGTTTTAAAATATGAATTACCATCTATTTGCAACACCCTACAGTACTGACATTCCTTTGTTCTTCCTTGTTCTAGCTTGCTAGCTGCCAGAATGCAACACACCAGAGATGGATTGGCTTTTAATAAAAGGGGATTTATTTAGTTATAGTTCTTCAGAGGAAAGGCAGCTAACTTTCAAATAAGGTTATTTCTTACATGGGAAGGCACAGGACAATCTCTGCTGGCCTTCTCTCCAGGCCTCTGGGCTCCAATAGCTTTCCCTGAGGTGATTCCTTTCTGCATCTCCAAAGGCCTGGGCAGAGCTGTGAGTGCTAGGATGAGGTATGCTGAGCTGCTTTTGCTATGCTGCATTGAGCTCTCTCATTTAAGCACCAGCCAATTAAATCAAACATCTTTCATTGCAGCAGGCATGCCTCCTAGCTGACTGCAGATGTAATCAGCAACAGATGAGGTTCACATGCCATTGACTCATGTCCAAAGCAATAGAACTAGGTATCTTTACCTGGCCAAGTTGACACCTGAACCTAACTACCACATTTCTCATGCAAAAACGTTTTTAAATTTGTACATTTAGTCACTATCATTACACACTCTAGGCATTCCTAGATTATACCATCTCAGTCTTTATCATACATTTTCTAGAAGAACTTTTGGAAAAAAATATGACACAATGAGGCAGCTCCTAGCATCACCTTTCTTGTCCATGTGTAAACCAGTTGAGCACTCACCTGATTAGATGACCAATTTGATTTTTTTTTCTTTGCTTTCTTGGCCAGTCAGTTCTAACTTGCATAGCTATAAAAGATTGTATCTGCTCAGAATTTAGGAACCAATACTATTGGATATTGTTGCATAATGAACAATCTAAGAAGGAAAATATACAATTTTCTGGTGACTGTAAGAGTTAATAAAATGTTTTGATGAAAACTCTCAGCTCTCTAAGAAGCAGATTTGAACATGTCACTGCTTTTCCTAAAAAACTTTCCCATTTCTCTGATGCTTATAGAATAGGATACAGTTTTTACTGTGTAGCTCCATCTCATCTTTCCTCTGCCATCTGTTTTCATTCACCCCGACTCCTCTAATGCATCATACTAATTACATTTCTCTCAAAGTACTGTAATCATTGACACCTGCACCCTTTGTCTATATTGTTATTGCTGCTTGGAACAGTGATAAATCTCTTTGCCAGAAATACTTCATATGCATCCTCTCAACCTTTGAAGCCCATTTCTTGTGTGCGTGAGTGGTCTCCATCCACCATTCAGAATTAATGACTCTCTTCTATGACTTTCCCAGCAGTTGTAAATTGATTTCCCAGCGTGTTAGAATTAGATAGATAGGTCTCCCCCAGGTTGTGAGGTTCTTAAAGACTGTTACATGCTTTATTCATATTTGTGGGCTCAGTCCCTAGCATAATAAGCACTTAGATGTTCGCTAAATTAGTAGATATTTTAAAAATAAGTTTCCACTTTGCAAATCCACTGTATGTGGAGTTAGGGAAAAAAATAAAAGAAGTCTTATCAGTAGAGAGAAGCCACCCAGAATACAAGATTGATATCTGTATTAGTTAGGGTTCTCTAGAGAAACAGAATCAACAGGGAACACTTGCAAATATAAAATTTATAAAGTGTCTCACATGACCGCAGAAACGCAGAGTCCAAAATCCACAGGGCAGGCTGTGAAGCCGAAGACTCCGTTGGAGGGTCTGGGTGAACTCCGCAGGAGAGGTTCACCAGCCGAAGCAGGAATGGGGCCTGTCTCCTCTGAATCCTCCTTAAAAGGCTTCCCGTGATTAGATTTAGCATCACTAATTGTAGAAGACATTCCCCTTTGGCTGATTACGAATGGAATCAGCTGTGGATGCAGCTGACGTGCTCATGACCTAATCCTATGAAACGTCCTCATTGCAACAGACAGGCCAGTGCTTGCCCAATCAGCTAAACAGGTATCACAACTTGACCAAGTTGACACATGAACCTGACCATGACAATATTTAAGTTTTGGTAACAGATTATTAACGTTGATGGAACTTGAAGATATTATGCTGAGTGAGATTGGCCAGAAACAAAAGGACAAATACTGCATGGTCTCATTGATATGAACTAACATTAGTGAATGAACTTGGAAAATTACAGCTAAGAACACAGACCATCAGGAGATAGAAATAGGATAGATCTTGGGTAATTGGAGCTGAAGAGATATAGATCATGCAACAGGACTGATTGTAAACATTCAGAGATGGATAGCACAATACTACCTAACTGTAATACAATAAAGTTAGCACACTGAATGAAGCTGAATGTGAGAATGATAGAGGGAGGAGGGCTGGGGGCACAAATGAAATTGTAAGGAAAGATAGACGATAAAGACTGATATGGTATAATTTCGGAATGTCTAGAGTGTACAGTGATAGTGACTAAATGTACAAATTAAAAAATGTTTTTGCATGAGGAAGAACAAAGGAATATCAATATTGTAGGGTATTGAAAATAGATGGTAATTCATATTTTAAAACTTTAACTTATGTGTAAGACTAAAGTAAAAATGTTTATTTGGTACAAATTTATATTTTGACTAGTGCATTTCCTAATATAACTTATGTTATATTGAACACCATAAATACATGGAATCCTGAGTAGGGCATGAGGTTGTCCAGAGTGATGCCCTGATAAATTCCAGATTTATACATTTGATTTGAACAGTGAATAAAAAAGTATTTGCAAAGCCCCATTTGAGAAATGGTGAGAAAGGGGGAAAATTCAACTTCCCCATTTTGAGAATTCCTGATATTCTCACAAGCAGTGGGAACAACCGAAGCAATAAGCCAAGCCCTCAATCTTGAGGATTTGTTTCTATGAAACTTATCCCCACAAAGGATAGGCTAAACCTACTTAAAATTAAGCCTAAGAGTCACCCCTAGAGAACTTCTTTAGTTGCTCAGATGTGGCCTTGCTGTCTCAGCCAACACGACAAGCAAACTCACTGCCATCCCCATCTCTATGTGGGTCATGACTTCCAGGGGTGTAACCTTCCTGGCAATGTGGGACAGAAATCCTAGAATGAGCTGGGACTCATCATCAAGGGATTGAGAAAACCTTCTAGACCAAGAGGGGGTAGAGAGAAATGAGACAAAATAAAGGACCAATGGCTGAGAGATTTCAAACAGAGTCAAGAGATTATTCTGGAGGTTATTCTTATGCATTATATAGATACCACCTTTTTAGTTAAGGTATATTGGAGAAGCTGGAGGGAAGTGCTTGAAAATGTAGAGCTGTGTTCCAGTAGCCATGTTTCTTGAAGTTGATTTTATAATGATACAGCTTTCACAATGTGACTGTGTGATTGTGAAAATCTTGTGTCTGATGCTCCTTTTATCTATGGTATGTATGGACAGATCAGTAAAATCTATGGATTAAAAATAAATAATGGGGAACAAATGTTAAAATAAATTTAGTAGATTGAAATGCTAGTTATCAATGAATGGGAGTGATAAGGGTATAGAAAAAAATAGGGGAAACAAAGGCTAAAATATATTGGGTAGATGGAAATACTAGCAATCAATGAGAGGGAGGGGTAAGGGGTATGGTATGTATGAGTTTTTTTCTTTTTTCTTTTTCTTTCTTTTTCTGAATTGATGCAAATGTTCTAAGAAATGATCATGGTGATGAATATACAACTATGTGATGATATTGTGATATTTCCATCACAGAGATTCTATAGGCCAAACTTGTTCTTTCTTTCCCCCATTCTCAGATAAAATAATGAAAATTAAAGACACAAAGATGTTAATTGCAAGTGTACACACCCCTGAGTCAACCAACTAATAGGATTTTTAAAAAGAGCTATTTCACACTGGTTGTGAGCTCCCAAATGAGGGCCAGTGATTAAGGTAAGGATGCTAAAAAAAACCCTACTAACAGCTCCCATCATGATGGGAACATGATTCATTTAAAATAATTATTCAAAGTGAATTCATGGTGCACAGGTGGTTAACTGGTAGAATGCTTGCCTTCCATATGGGAGACCTGGGTTCAGTTCCCAGACCAGACACCCCCAAAAAATAAAAAAAGCAAAGTGAATTCATGGTAGGCCTGCATTTTAAAAGCACTAGCAAAATTTAAAGGTTAAGTGTTCTAGTTTGCTAGCTGCTGGAATGTGATATACCAGAAATGGAACTTTTTAAAAGGGGAATTTATTAAGTTGCAAGTTTACATGGTCTAAGGCCATGAAAATGTCCAAAGTAAAGCAAGGCTATAGAAATGTCCAATCTAAGGCATCCATGGAAAGAAACCTTGGTTCAAGAAGGCCAATGATAGTCAGGATTTCTCTCTCAACTGGAAAGGCACATGGCAAACATGGCAAAATAGGCTGGCTTTCTCTCCAGGCTTTTTGTTTCATGAAGTTACCCTGGGGGCATATTCCTTCTTCATTTCCGAAGGTCTGTGTCTATGTATGCTCTCGTGGTTCTTGTGGATCTCTTGTTTTCTCCAAAATGTTTCTTCTTTTAAAGGAGTCCAGTAAACAAATCAAGACCTACCTTGAATGGGTGGAATCACATCTCCCTCTAATCAAAAATTAATACCTGCAATTCGGTGTGCCACATCTCTGTGGAGATAATCTAATCAAATTTCCAACCTACAGTGCTGAACAGGGATTAAAAGAAAGGCTCCCTCCACAAGATGGAGCAGGATTAAAACATGGCTTTTCTAGGGTATATAACCCTTTCAAACCAGCACAGTAAGTTACAAAGGAAAATACTGGATTTCTTCAGTCTAGTAAAATTCTCTGCTCTATGAATTATTTTTTTTTTTTTATTTTATTTTTTTTTTTTTTAAAGGAAAGACAGAGAGAAGGAAGGAAGGATAGAAGGAAGGAAGGAAGGAAGAAAGGGAAACATCTTTTAAACATTTTCTTGTTTTATTGTATTCTGTTTCTCCGTTTTTGTTACATGGGCTGGGGCCGGGAATCGAACCGAGGTCCTCCGGCATAGCAGGCAAGCACTTTGCCCGCTGAGCCACCGCGGCCCGCCCTGCTCTATGAATTATTAATGATGGTATCTAAAATATTTTTCTCCCTAGAGTCCAAAACACTAAGCAGTCAAATTCTAATTTCTTCTCAGAATACCCTAGTCAGAAAGATAGAGAGAAGACACTATAGGGTGTCCAATTCCCACATAGAGAAATCTCTTCTCCATGTGGGAATGTGAAGCCCTTATAAAGCTATTTGGAATTTTAGTTATGATCAGAATCTTTACAAAGGAAACTATAAAATATAGATTCCCAGGCATCAACCCTCATCTAGCCATGTTATCTTCATGGGGATGAACTTCCAAGGCCTGCATTTTTTTCAGTGAAGATGGAGTAGAGGAATAGAAAACTTACCTTTAAACAAGTTACCATCGACATATAGAAGACAAGATAACATAAAATTGACCAATTCAAGTTTCTTCTCAATCTACTATTTATTAAGAGTGGAAACCCACTACATGGATTATTTTGTTTAAGAAAACATACTTATCTTTTTTTGGAATGGGCAGGCACCAGGAATCGAACTATGGTCTCCGGCATGGTCGGCAAGAACTCTGCCACTGAGCCACCATGGCCTGCCCAAGAAAACATACTTATGGACTTTTTGGTAAAGTCCTGAATTAATCTGAATAGGAAAGACTGAGGGAGGAGGCCTAAATTGCACTGCATTTTATTGGAAATTGTGGTTTTTCTAAGGGCAGCTTAAGGGACAGGAGGCAAGGAAGTTGCATGACTTGAAGAAGAAATGAAAGAATAGTCCCAGAGTGGGTAGTGTGTCCTAGCCTAAGGCAAGGTGACCAGTGAGAATGTAGAAGGGGTAGGGATGGCTGAAAAACTCCAAGAAGCATGGTAGCTAAAATTCATGTGCTATAACATCCAACTTACAACTGAGTGGTACTTAAGTCCTGCTGGAGGGGTCTGAGTTCATTAGTGGAGTGAGAAAATGCAAAGATAATGGTAGCTACAGACAGAAGCAGAAGAGGTGGGGCTGAATATTGAGCTTGTATCAAAAATTCAGAGCAAGAGGAAATATTGGAAATGGCAGTGGAGTTTCCGCAGATCATGGGATGGAACTAGATATTTAATTTGGATATTAAAGGAAAAAAATGATCCCAGAAGATTGGAGAACCTGGAGACACTTAGATTACATAACTAAATAGAATATTTAGTTGTATACTATGTGCACTAGCCCATTTAAGGATGGAGGGATCCACAAAGGGGTGGGTAAATTCAGCAAGGCTTCATGTTGGAAGTGGAGCTTGATCTATGCCATACCTTCTGATAAGAAGAATTGGGATAAATATGGCCTGTGGGAGATAGTGTGGACAATGTAGGCATGAGCTGAGGAATAGAAAAGGGGATGCATACATAATATGTCAGATAGATGTCTGGCCTGAATCACTGTAAGAATATACCTGCTTATCTAGCATTTCCCCTTGGATCTAGGCATACCTCTTGCCACCTGGATGGACCAATTGAAGTAGAGTCATAGTGAGGCTCTGCAAACTCCATCATATCCCTCTCACGATGATTATCAGGGACTTCTGGTTGTGGAAACCCAAGCTATTGCAGAAACCCGGCCTTCAAGGCCAGGGGAGTTGCCTCCCATCCCTACCTGAAGACTGGATTTGATCTGATTGGGTAATACATAAGTCTGGCTTGCCCCAGAATAAAGCTTTGTTTGTGGTTACCACATTGGCTGTTCCCTTCATTCCATACAATGCCCTCAGGATCAATTGATATTTGAATCCTGAGAACCCAACCAACCCATAAATAATACTCTGCCTGGCTTCTGATGACCTGTTTTGCTTTAGCCTTTGGTAGCCTGTTGCTCATCAACATCCTGGGTGTACTCCACTGTGTCTGAAGACCAGAGTCAAGCTACAAGCCCAGTGGATTTCCAGAGACATTGGCTTTCTCATTTACAAATGTCCTAGCTGTAGGGTCAATGTGAAATAATGTGTGTTAAGAACTTAGCAGGATACCTGGCATATAAATGTTCAATAAGCAATAACTATTATTAGTCTCTGCCTAATAATCCATTTTGATCATTTGCTACCTTGCACAGTGAAACCAGTCTCTTCTCAACCAAGCCTCATTTCGTCCCATCCCCTACCCAGGGCCTTTGCTCCAAATGTTGTCTTTGCTAGGTCTGCTCTGCCCACCCATCAACATCTTTCTCTTGGGCCCAGCACGATGCCCACCATCACTCCCTTCTTTGAACACCTGCTATAGAAGAAATTGCCTACCGGTAATTTGGACTCCTACCCATACAATGTTTTATATTGTTAATCTACACTAACCTTTTCTATCTCCAACTGTGACAACTCAAAAGGAATGTGTTTTTTGTATCCCTCAAAACTGGGCCTCCAACTCTGCAAGTAAAATTATTACCCTTTACCATACGTAGTACATGACATCCAGGGAGGTAAGACTCCCTGACAACATGGGACATGACTTCTGGGAATGAGCCTGGACCTGGCATCCTGAGATCAATAAAGCCTATCTGACCAAAAGTGGGGAAAGAAATGTAACAAAATAAAGTATCAGTGGCTAAGAGATTTCAAATAGAGTTGAGAGGCTATTCTGGAGGCTATTCTTATGCAAGCTTCAGCCAGATATTGCTAATTGCCATGGTATGCTCACCTCCAACCAACAGCATTCCTGCAAACCCTAAAGAATACCCAGGGTTCTATCTGATATGCTATAAAAGTTTCACTCACTAAGTTCATATCTTAGAAACTGTGCAGGTTTAAAATGACATAGTACCCTAGAAAAGCCATGTTTTAATCCTAATCCCATTTTGTAAAGGCAGCCGTTTCTTCTAATCCCTATTCAGTACTGTATGTTTGACACTGTAATCAGATTATCTCCCTGAAGATGTGATTTAATCAAGAGTGGTTGTTAAAATGGATTAGGTGATGATATGTCTCCACCCTTTTGGGTGGGTCTTGATGAGTTTCTGGAGTCCTATAAAAGAGGAAACATTTTGGAGAATGAAAAAGATTCAGAGAGAGCAGAGCAGAACAGTATAGCCAGGAGAAGCAGAGTCCACCAGCCAGCGACCTTTGGAGATGAAGAAGGAAAATGTCTCCCAGGGAGCTTCATTAAAAGGAAGCCAGGAGAAGAAGCTAGGCAGATGATGCCGTGTTTGCCATGTGCCCTTCCAGATGAGAGAGGAACCCTGACCATGTTTGCCATGTGCCTTTCCAGATGAGAGAGAAACTCTGACTGTGTTCAACATGTGCTGTTCCACTTGAGAGAGAAACCCTGAACTTCATCGGCTTTCTTGAACCAAGGTATCTTTCCCTGGATGCCTTAGATTGGACATTTCTATAGACTTGTTTTAATCGGGACATTTTCTCGGCCTTGGAACTGTAAACTAGCATCCGATTAAATTCCCTCTTTTAAAAGCCATTCTGTTTCTGGCATATTGCATTCCAGCAGCTAGCAAATTAGAACAGGAACTAAATCCTCTAGATTGTTTCTTTGCCAATTAAACCCTGAAATCCAGAGGTGCTGGTCTTCTCCAAGAACATTAACAAGTTGCATCCCCCTATCCCATAAGGTCAATATCCCTTTTCAATATGAATAAGTTAGAATGGTCATTCCCCAAATATCTGTAAAGATTGGGAGAAGGATCAAATGAGAAGGAGGAATTGTAACAGAGAAGACAGAATTTAACAATGAGTATGACTACTGAATTATGTTGATATTTCTTTTTAACCTCTAGTGTTGTAGAGCAGCTGGAAGGAAATACCTGAAATGCTAGAACTGTAACCCACACCATACTTTGAAATCTGTTCTATAACTACTTGTTAAAATGTACTTTGGAATTTATCACTTCTTTGCATATGTTACATTTCACAATAAAAAAGTTTTTTTAAAAAAGTGGGTCTCTATATGTTTCTCATTTGTGTTAGTGATTTTGTCAATAAAACCCAAAAACATTTTTTTACCAAAAGGATTTAGATCTGTAGCTTCTGGGAGAGGTAGAACAACTGTGGGCCTGTTGATTCAGATTCTGGGGATTGGTCATCAGTATCAGTACCGGCAGATGTGCAACTTGAAGTCAGGATCATTTACAAGACAGAATGTAGCTGCAAAATCAAAACTTTTGAAATTGGAACTCTGGTACCATGGGTCATAGTTGTGAGCGTCTGAATTAGAAGCACAGCCTCTATTGCTAAGCCCTGGTAAATTTGGCTGCATGTGGTGTTTCAAAATGTACCTATGAAAGAATTAGTTCTGTGACTCATCCTCTTTGAAGTTGCTCATGCCCTTCATTTCTGTTCCACTGCATGTTTTTAAAGAAATTAGTCACTCTTCACTTGGTGACGTTGCTCTTTATTTCACAAGAATCATCTTTGAAAAGAAAGAAGGTCACGGTACAATCAATCCTATTAATGTTAAGTGGAGTTAATCATTCCATTTTACTGTTGTGGTGACTCCTTAGCATTTTGTATTAGGGTTATATGAATGCTCTAGCAATCCAAAGGCCAAAATTAGAAAACTAAACATAGAATATATAAAGCCATAGGTATAAATGAAGGCTAGCTCTCAATTTGAGTGAGTGTCTCCACTCCCAAATCCCTAGCAAAGGAGGAAATATACCTTGAGATCTCTCTATATAGCAGGTAACATGTAGTAGGGTTGCCAGATAAAATAGAAGCTCCTAGGTTAAAGTGGAATTTCAGAGAAACAACAACATTCTAAGTTTATTCCAAAAATTGCATGGGATATACTATACAAAACAAAATTTGTTTTATTCTTTATCTGAAATTCAAATTTAGCTGGATGCCCTGTTTTTTTCCATTTGCTTTTAATTTTATATTTTGTTTTGTTTGATTTTGCTAAATCTGATATCCCTACCATAGAGTAAGAGAGGGGTTACTCAAAACTAATTCTTTTTATACAATATTGACTGATTCAGCCAGTGTCTCATCAGAAAACAGATGACATACTCAAAGGGTTAGTTGAAATTTCCCCACACCCCAGGAAATATGGTTTTAGATAGCGGAAAGCAACCGCTGCCAAACTATGGCTCAGCAAGGGGTGGGTTGTGGGATAAACAAACCCTATCAGTCTCTCTTCCTTCTGACCTCTGACCCCCTGACATTGCCTCCCACTGCTAGAGGGCAAGGGAACCTGGATGATGCTGTGCATCCAGGGCAGCCTCCAGTGTACACAGCGAGGCAGATAATCACCTGGAGAATAACGAGCAGCCTGCTGATGTCGCTTCTCCCCCTAAATGGTCAAAACCCCCATGCTCTCTGGCCCTCTGAGCTGGCAGCATGTGGTCAGGGACTAAATTCTATCACAAAGCATCTCAATGAGATAAATTCTAGCAATTTTTGACACTATTGAATGGTGATTTGGGAAGAACAAATCTCGGTTAAGCCCTTTGCGCGTGCCCTTCCTAGGCCTAGAGCAGAGTATTCCATTAACCAGACTTTCTTATCTTTACTCGTTTGAGTGAGATAACTTCTCAAAGCAGCATGGAAGGGTTCCAGAAACACCACATGGACCAGTAAATCAGCACCTTCCTGCCTTGAAGGACAAAGGTCTGAGATGCCTAAATGGTCAGCAAAGAAAGGAGGACCAGGTCCCTGCATACAGGAGTTTTACATCAATGTGAGAACCCCGCACTGTGGTTAAGACCACAGCTGATGGATCTCCGGAGCTAGAAAAACAGGAGGTGCTGATCAAAAAAGAATGAAGCAGGTTACCGTTACTCAATTTTAATGAATCCTGTGACCATTGCTCAATTTTTTTATTTTTTTTATTTTTTGTTTTTCTCTGGACTCTTGCCCTTTTTTGTCTCCTTGGGCTGTAAAAGCCTAAGTCCCCTTTCTCAGATCCAACTGGTCTTGGAAAGATTTCCTCCATTTCCTTGCCTGCAATAAAACTCACCTTTTCACCAAGAAAAAAAAAAAGCGCCTGCAGTAAAATTCAGAGATATTTTTTACATTCTCAGTAATGTAGAAATGAAATGTGAGCAGAGGGGAGAAAGGGAAGGTAAATGCATGCATATAATAATCCCCTAAAATAACTAAGAAACTTGTGAAAGATTTTGGCAGAAATTCTCAAAGAAAAATAGGTATGGCAATATGGTTTAAATCATGTGTGGAAAAATAGGTAAAATGACAGGTATTTAGCAGGTGCTTATTAAGTAACTGTCACCATGACCACGATCATCTTTGCCTAAGGCTCTAATAACTTGTTTTGAAATGCCAGAGGAGAATGGAAAATGTCTGATTGGAAGATCACAGATTGACTGTGTGGTCTTTGACAAATAAAATCATCTCCCCAAGTATCAGTTTGTGATTTGTAAAGAGAGGGGGATGGACTGGAATCCTAACATGGCTCCTGGCTCTAAGGTCTGTGAACCGACAACTCATGTTTACAGGGACATCTTACCGAAGTTAAATAAAGGTCAAGGAAGATCATTACATATGCTGTTGAATGTATCTACATAGCTTTATTCTGTATCAGGAATATATTTACCAAAACTCTAAGAACTCATAGCATGAGTTGACAACATTAATATTCACAAGGAATATGAATTCTTTTCAGTAGTTCTATTTATGTTTTAGACTGAATGACTTGAATTTTTAAAAGGTTACCATGAAACCAATACCTAAACTAAGTATGTTTTAATAAGAAAATGTCTGGTAGGAGACGTAATTGAGGACATAATCTTGAACTGAGACAGGCCTGGGTTACAATTTTAACTCTTTGTCGCAGTTCCCTCAACCATAATATGAGGATACTTGTGAGGATTAAATGAGAGACTCTTAAGTTCAGCCCTGAGCAGATGTCTGAGGCATGGGAGTCATCATTACTACTTTAAATGAATTAATGAGAAATATCCTTTTGATACAGTTCTAAGACATTGGGAGAATTCGTTTGTTCAGATGTTCATACTAAAAAAAGATGACTTATTTCTTAAAAATATATTTTAATATTATAGACAAATACTATTGTCAAGGACTTTATTAGTTAAAACTCTTCCAGTTGCAAGAGACAAAATACTCAGCTCAAACTTGGCTTAAGTGAAAAGGGATTTAAATTGACTCCCAGTAACTGAAAATATCAGGGGTCTTCAACCTGATTAGATCCATGAACTCAAAAATGATATCAAGAATCTCTTTCTCGCTCTCTCTCTCTGACACCCTCTTCCCTTCCCTCCCTGTCAGCTCTGCTACCCTTTGTGTTGGATTTGGTATCAGTCTGACATTTTGTATGATGGCCACTGTCATCTACCAGCTTAAATTGTCCTTGGAGAAAAAGACCGTCTCCCAGTGGAACACCAAGCCCCCAGAATTGAGTCTCATTGATTCTGCACGATTCATGAACCTATGGCTGAACGAACCCACTGCCACAATAGTGTGATGCTGTCATTGGCCAGGCCTGGGACACAGACAATCCCTGGAGCTAAGGAGAGGTGACTCATCCATACCATGTGGATGGAGATGGAGAGATGAGTGGTCCCCTTAAAAAATTAGAATTCTGTCACCAGAATTCAAAAAGTCTGAATGGTACTTGTTCAAGAAGACAAGGACAATATTGATGCAAAAGGTATTTGGGATACATAAAGAATAGGATATGACCCACAATGGACAAAATTGGTGTCATAGAAGGCACTTTATAATGATATTTCCTAGCAGTCTAATTTTATTATAATTAATCTTCTCTGAAAGAGAACATGCTTTAATATAGTATCAGTTTATAGCCAAGTATGTTCCATCTATTATAAAAACTTTTTCAAGATGTTTTTTAGAGTTTCCTGTTTTATGTTTTACCTTTGTATTTATTTTGTTTAAGCTAATTGCAGTAAGAAAGTTTCTAAAAGGTATTTCTCCAAATGAAGCACAAATATTTCTAGAGGCAGCTAAAATAATTTACTTATTTTGAAGTATAGATTTCTTTTTTTTTTTTTTGACCTCTTCTTGCCTTCACTTTTCATATCTCCATCTATTCTCCCAGGACTCTGATATATTAAATAAGTGGTAAAAAAAAAAAGCAACCAGTGAGAACAGATAATCTGTGCCTAATCATTGTGGCTGAAGTCTCTATGAAATGATAGAATCTTAAGTATATTAAGTGGGATGGAGCCATAAGATTTAGCAGAATTCAAGGCAGGAGAATATGGATGTGTTTGGAATGTCTATTATTTTCTTCTGTGATAGTCATACTGTCAAAAACAATACATGTGCAAAAATGCAGTTCTATAAGTGTGGAGAGAGATCCTCTCTCTTTGAAATTCTCCAGGAAACAGAGTTCAAGGAGAAAAGAGAGAAGCAAGTAAGGGAGTAACCTGAGCTGGTGGGACCTTCCCTTAGCTTTGGAGTGGCCAGCATTCAATTCTCTTCTATGGGAACAGTGCCAGATGAGGAACCCACAGACGAATTTGGGAGAAAGTCCCAAGGGGAGGATTGGTTTTAAAATCCAAACTATGAGCCTATTTCTGATAGTCCAGGAATTCAGATGAAGTCCTACCCCTGCAGGTGAGGTTGGGATTCACTTATGTCTCCCAAATCATCAGAATCACCTGAAGAACATTTAAAAGTAACTCTTGGGCTCCATCCCAGCTTCAGGAACCAAAATTGGTGGGTAGAGGATAGGGCGTTTAACCCGTGCCAAACATTGTTCTAAGGGGCTTTATTATAATTATTTAATTCATTCAGTCACCCCATTAGTCAGGTCCCTTTTTATAGGTGAGGAAGCTGCGATTTAAAGAGGATAAGTAACTGGCAGCAAGTCCATCACAGAGCTGTGATTCAATCCAAGCTCTGCTTCTAGAACTGTTATAACCATTGCCCTCTGCCAGACCTGAAAGTAAGGTAATGCAGAGATGCTCGAACTAGAAGTGTGTTTTTATTTAGCACTCAGAAAAATTCAGAAACGTGTATCCTTTCTATGATACCATTCATTTCATATGTAATCTTGCTTTTTCAAATAAACTTTATTTTTAGAACAGTTTTTAAAAAATGTTATTTTTCCAAATAAGCAGAAAAAATTGTGAAAATAGTACAGTTCCCATACTAACATCTAACATTAGTATGGTAAATTTGCTACAATTAATGAATCAACATTTGTCAATATCAATATATTATTATTATTAAGTATATATGCAACTCTTTTTTGAGTATAACATTTAGAGTCAGCAAACTGGATCCAAAACTCAGGGTTACCTCTTATGGCTCACATGATCTTGGGCAAGGGACTCAAACTCTTAACTCTTAATTTACTCATCTCTAAACCAGATACAATGAAATAGTGATTTCACAGGGATATGTCAATAAATTTTTTTTTTTAACATGGGCAGGCACCAGGAATCGAACCCAGGTCCCCTGGCATGGCAGGCAAGCATTCTTGCCTGCTGAGCCACCGAGGCCCTATGTTGGTATATTTGAAGAAGACCCGGTGACTAATACTCTTCCCTTGCCAGGGCTTGATAGGGGGCAAAAATATCTCCCTGAGGACTTCTGAAACCAATACAGAAAAAGGTAGCTTTTATCAGCGGTCGAGTGGTTTTACAATACCAAATGACAGATAAAGACGGTTTTGCATCCCAGGTCACATGGGCCAGGTAAGATCTGGGAGCACAGAGGACAATGAATATAAGTGTAAGGCAAGCAACTTTCTCTCAAGATGAAGAGAGGAAGGGGTGGGCTCATACCAGTTTCTCCTTCAGATCTCACCAATCAACTGAAGTCACTTTTCCTTTCCTTGTGCTGGTGGGTGGGGTGGGTGGAGAAGAGGAGGGGGTGTGGGAAAGAGCCAGGGTGATCCTTATTATTATCAAGAGGTATTGGTCAATGTTAGAAGTTAGATTTACACTCAAGAATTGGTCTAGGTGTGTGAGTCAAATGATTGTGTCTGGTACAATTAGACACAAAAAAATCACTTGCTCAGAATAACTCCTGCAACAGATACTCATTTTATTTTTTAGCAAAAACTGGTGTTTTTGCTTCAGAAATAATCTAATTGCTAACAGCAAGTAAGGAACTTGTTTCGGACTGTAAAAAGAGGTCATTTTGAGACAAATTTCTTTATTATGATAATAAAAGAGTCAGTCAAATAATTGTGTCCATTAATTGCATTTACTAATAGCGATTTCCAAAATTGGCTCATTTTAGGGATTGTTTTTTTGCATGGGCAGGCACTGGAAATCGAACCCAGTCTCCGGCATGGCAGGCAAGAACTCTGCCTGCTGAGCCACCGTGGGGCACCTGGGGATTGTTTTCTGAAATCACAGATTCCTGGGTTCTACTCTTCCATGAGTGAGTATCTTTTAAATATATTTTTTGGAACACGCCTGAGGAATTCTGATAAAGATATGCCACTGGCATATGCTGTATAAAGGGACATTCAACAATGAAATCTGATTTGGGGGGAAATACACATTATTAAATTCTTTCTAAAAAAAAACCTCACAGTTCTGAATTACCGAGATGTATCAAAATATAAATTTATTTTTGAAGTTTTTTCCTACTTTGAAACTATTTTCAAACAAGTAACATATTTTAATGTCAGCAAGATTATTATATCATGTAGTTTGCCTGGTTATAAGCTGTAAAATATTAGCAAATAAGCTGTTGGGAAAGTTAGATCTTTAGGAAGTTTGCAACTTGGAGTAAATACCCATGCTTTTATCCTCACGATTCCCTGAGGTTATATTGAATATTCTTTGAACAGACGAAAATATAGATATTGCCTAGCCAACATTAAATATAGGAACGTTTCTGAATTCCACACACTCATACCTTCCCACTTACTTCCTGAACCCACCCACAAGCTTTTTCCAGTTTCTATCCCTGGCTACAGAACCAGCTCATCTCCTTTCTTGAAGAGGTTCCTCTGCTGCTAAATATTAATGCAGAAACCACTGATGCTGTTTGTAACTGTGTCAGCAATAACACTTTGTCCTTCTACTGCATTCAAGGAGCCCCAGATTCTTTGGGAACAAAAGCTTGTTAGTCTTCTTTTTAATTACACGGGGCAGGAGGTCTAATTTTTTGAAAGAGGCCCAGCATAAGCTCAGCAGATTCACACAGCCGGTCAGAGAAGAGGGAATGAAAAGTTAGGAACATAAATTTATTCTTGCTCTTTGTTATTTAAAAAAAAACAAACTTATAATCAAGCAGAAAAATCAGCCAGAATCATTTGCTATGTCTACTAGTTTCTATTCTATTTAGTGCATTTCCCTTTGCCTTGTTCAAAAAATGAAGTTATCTTTGCATTCTCATACTCTTATTAGACATCTGAATTAGTGATTATTTGAGAGCTGCTTCAGTTTGTTATTGCTGCATGACATTTCGCTGCTTGAAACAACTTCGCTGTTCTTTGTTGGGTTTGCTTATATTGTCTATTGTCAGCTGGCAGATTGACTGGTAGCTGGATGGCCTAGCTATTGGCAGGTGTTGGTTGAGTGCTGGTTAGTTCAGATAACTTAGATCTCCTCTTGTGCTCCGTCACTCTTCAGCAGACCAATGTGGACCCTTTACATGGTTATCTTAGGGTTTTAACTATAGTGCATGAGGTTAATGCCCAGTGTGCAAGTACCTGCCCTACATTTGCTGATGTCACATGGTGTTTTGGTTTCCTAAAGTTATCTGAATGCAATATACCAGAAAAGAGTTGGCTTTTACAATGGGAATTTTTTTTTTATTGATAAATCTTAACATACAGACATTCCATGCATAGCTTACAATCAGTGGCTCACAATATCATCACATAGTTGTGCATTCATCACCATGATCATTTTTTCAGAACATTTGCATCACTTCAGAAAAAGAAATAAAAAGGAAAAACTCATACATACCATACCCCTTAACCCTCCCTCTCTTTGACCACTAGTATTTCCATCTACCCAATTTATTTTAACTTTTTAAAAAAATTTATCTATTAATTAAAAGAAATTTAATAAACCAAATAAAACATTAAAACATATAATCAGTAATTCACAATATCATCACTTAGTTGCATATTCATCCTTTCTTAGAACATTTGCATCAATTCAGAAATAGAAATAAAATATTTTAACTTTTTTTTAACCTTTGTTCCCCATATTATTTGTTCATTCTCCTTCAATATTTTTTACTTATCTGTCCATACCCTAGATAAAAGAAGGATCAGAGACAAGGTTTTAACAATCACACAGTCACATTGTAAAAGCCATATCCTTATGAACCTTTAAGAATTGAAGCTACTGGAACATAGCTCAACAGTTTCAGGTACTTCCCTCTAGCTACTCTAATACACCATAATTCAAAAAGGGGTATCTATATAATGCATAAGAATAACCTCCAGGATAACCTCTTGACTCCGTTTGAAATCTCTCAGCTATTGAAACTTTATTTTGTCTCATTTCTCTCTTCCCCCTTTGGGGCAAAAAGGCTCTCTCAATCCCTTGATGCCCAGTCCCAGCTCATCCAGGATTTCTGTTCCATGTTGCTAGGGAAATTTACACCCCTGGGTGTCATGACCTATGTCAGGGGTGGGGAGGGGAGGGCAATGAGCTGACCTGCCACATTGGTTTAGAGACAGAGGTCAAATCTGAGCAACAAAAGAGGTTCATCAGAAATTTCCCCAATGGGGAAGTTGAATACTCTTTTGCTCTTTCTTCTTTTTTAATATAAAGCATTTAAGGCAATAAATTTCCCTCTTAGCCCTGCCTTTACTGCATCCTATAAATTTGATATGTTATGTTTTCATTTTCATTTGCCTTGATATTTTTTCTGATTTCTCTTGTAACTTCTTCCTTGATCCACTGGTTGTTTAAGAGGGTGTTGTTTAAGCTCCATATATTTGTGGATTTTCTGGCCCTCTGCTTGCTATTGAGTTCCAACTTCATTCCATTATGATCCAAGAAAGTGTTTTGTATGATTTCAATCTTTTTAAATTTATTTAAAAGATTGCTCTGTGACCCAGCATATGGTCTAGCCTTGAAAATGATCTATGAGCACTTGAGAAAAAGGTGTACCCTGCTGTTGTGGGGTGTAATGTTCTCTAAATGTCTGATAAGTCTACTTCATTTATTCTATTATTCAAATTCTCTGTTTCTTTATTATTCCTCTGTATAGACATTCTATCCATTGATGAGAGTAGGGAATTAAGTCTCTAACTATTATGGTAGATGTGTCTATTTCTCCTTTCAGTGTTGTCAATGTTTGCCTCAGGTATTTTGGAGCACTCTGGCTTGGTGTATAAATATCTATGATTGTTATGTCTCCTTATTGAATTGTTCCTTTTATTAATACATAGTGCACTTCTTTGTTTCTTTTAATTGTTTTATATTTGAAGTCTAATTTGTCAGATATTAGTATAGCTACTCTTGCTCTTTTCTGATTGCTTGCATGAAATATCTTTTCCCAACCTTTAACTTTCAACCTACTTTTGTCATTGGGTCTAAAATGAGTCTCCTGTAGACAGCATATACATGGGCCCTGTTTTCTAATCTATTCTGCCAGTCTGTCTCTTTTGATTGAGGTTTTTAATCCATTAACATTTAGTTTTATTACTGTAAAGTCAGTACTTTCTTCTACCACTTTGAATTTTGGATTTTATATGTCATATCTAATTTTTTTCTTTTTATTTTTACTGATAGTCTTCATTTGTACACTCTTCTCCACACCTCTCTCTCCTGCCTCTTCCTATCTGCCTGTAGCACTCCTTTCAGTATTTCTAGCAGAGCTAGTCTCTTGGTCACAAATTCTCTCAGTAATTGTTTGTCTGAAAATATTTTAATCTACCCCTCATTTTTGAACGACAGTTTTTCTGGATATAGAATTCTTGGTTGACAGTTTTCTCTTTTAGAGTCTTAAATATATCATACCACAGACTTCTTGCCTCCATGGTTTCTGTGGAAAAAATCCACAGATAATCTTATTGGGCTTCCCTTGTATGTGATGGATTGCTTTTCTTTTGCTGCTTTCAGAAGTCTCTGTTTCTCCTTGACATCTGACAATCTGATTAGTAAGTGTCTTGGAGTATATCTATTTAGATCTATTCTGTTTGGGGTAAGCTGTCTTCTTTGATCTGTAATTTTATGTTTTTCATAAGAAATTGGACATTTTCTTCCATTATTCTTTCTCCTCCTTTTCCCTTTTCTTCTCCTTCTGGGATCCCCACAACCCGTATATTCATGTGGTTCATGTTGCCATTCAATTCCCTGAGACCCTGCTCATATTTTTCCATTCTTTTCCCTGTATTTTCTTTTGTGTCAGATTTCAGATGTCCAGTTCTCTAGTTCACTAATCCTTTCTTCTAGCTTTTCAAATCTATCTTTGTAGGTTTCCATTGTTTTTTCATGTCTTCTATTGTGCCTTTCATTCCCCAAAATTCTGTGAATTGTTTTTCCAAACTTTCGATTTCCTCTTTTTGTTCACCCAGTGCCTTTTTTATATCCTTCCTCAGTTTGTTGATTTGACTTTTGATGAGATTTTCCATGTTTGTTTGAACATCCTGAGTTAGTGGTTTCAACACCTGTATCTCATTTGAATTGTTGGTTTGTTCCTTTAACTGGGCCATATCTTTGATTTTCTTAGTAGGACTCATTATTTTTTGCTGGCATCTAGGCATTTGATTTCCTTAATTAGTTTATTCTGGTGGTTGTTTTCACTTTTTACCTAGATTTCTTGCTGGATGACTTTGTTCTCTATCTGTTCATTGACATTCAGTTCAACTTATTCTAGACCTCTAGCATAGGTTCTGTTTAACTGATCAGAATTTCTCAGTTCTTATTTTTCTGTTTCTTGCCCTGCTTATATGGAGCCTCTTATTTTATTTTATGATTTTTTTTTTCTTTGAGGATAGTCTCCTCAGATATTATACATCCCAGTCAGATTTTCCTAGACCAGACTGGCCTCCTCTCAGGAGGAAAGAGTCTCCAGCTCTTTTCCCTGAGGGTGAGACCCAGAAGGTTGACAGACTTTCCTATGAAGCTTCTAGACTCTGTGCTTCTCCTATTCTGCCCAGCATGTGGTGCTTATTTTCCCACAGCTTCCCACCAGTGTAAAGTGATGTGGTGCTTTAATTTCAGCAGCGTCTTTCTGCCGGGGTGTGGTTGAGACAGTGGTGAGGTTGTATGTTCGCATTAATTGCTTCAGCTTTCTGGTCCCTGGGTCCTGAATTCCTTGAGGGAGGTATTCTACTTGAGCTGGGCTCCACCTTTCTCTTGAAGAAGGTTCAGCCTTTAGGGAATTAACTCCTTTAACCTGACTAGTTACTTTGTTTCTCAGACAAGTTTAATTCTGCCCTTGCCTGGGGTAGTGCTGGAGACTGAGAGGGCTTCTAGTTCTATCTAATGAGCTATTAAGGAGTAGAAAAGAAAAAGAAAAAAAAAAGCATTTTCAGAGAGTGACCCTATTTCTCAGGTTTGTCAATCAAGAGCTTAAGTCAGTATATGGCTCTATGTGCTCTCTTTTCTTGTGGTTCAGCCCTTTTCCAGTATTCTGTGCTGACTCAAAAAGCCTGTTTTATTTCCATCAGCTCCACCCCCTCTATGCTGGGGGAAATGTTTCTAGAAACTGTAGTGCTTATTCCAGGTTTATCTGTGCTGGGGGGCTATTTTCAGTAGTCAGAATTTGTTAATTAATTTAGCAATTGGAGCTTGGTTGAACTAAGCCCTTGCTGCTGATAAAATCTGTTTCCTTTCCCCTCAGAGAACCAGCCTGCCATGGCCTGTTGGTGAGGGGCGGGGGGTGGGGTGGGGGTGGGGGTGGGGGGTGGGGGTGGGGGTGGGGGTGTGGAGGTGGGAGGTGGCACCAGCTTGCATGACTTGGGGACTTACAGTTCTGTGTGGTATCTCAGTTGGTCCAGACTGGTGTAGGCTGTGTGTCCAGTCACTGATGTAGCCCCAGCAGTTGTTCTGTATTGTTCCTGGCTATTTACTAGCTGCTCTGGAGGACGAACTAATTTCCACACCTCACTAAGCTGCCATCTTGCCCCACCTCTACAATGGGGATTTATTAGCTTACAAATTTATAGTTCTAAGACTGTGTAAATGTTCAAATTAAGGCATCAACAGAATGACACCATTTTTTGAAGAAAGGCTGCTGGTATCCAAGACACCTCTGTCACATGGCCAACATCTGCTGGTGCTTTTCCCCTGGGTTTTCTTGCTTTCAGCTTCTGGCTTCAGTGGCTTCCTATATTAGCTTCTGTGGGGGTGTCCTTGTCTCTCAGCTTCTCAGGGGGGCTCCTCTGAGCTCTCTGGGCTTTATCTGTGTGTCTTTTATCCTCTCCTAAAGGACTCTAGTAAAGGATTAAGACACACTTTGAATAGTCTGGGTCATGCCTCCATGGAAACAGCCTAATTGAAAGGTCCCACCCACAATAGGTCTGCACCCACAAGTATGGATTAAAAGAACATGGCCTTTTCTGGGGTACATAAGCGCTTCAAACCATCACATGTGGTCTAAATCAAGTCAAATGGCCAAACCCAAGTTCTAGGGTGGTAAAGTAAAATCTGACTTTTTTTTTCCTTTACCATATGCTCATTCTGTTCTTGTTATATAATCAATAACTCACAATATCATGACACAGTTGTATATTCATCATCATAATCATTTCTTAGAACATTTGAAAATCTGCCTCTTGATGGGAGAAAGTGAAAATTCACATTGCAAAGGGATGTGCCTTACAGGGATGGAAAAAAATACGGCGATTTTTGCAATCCACTACAAGGGCCTACTTTGTAGGAAGTTCATCATTTAAAAATATAGATAAGACAACTGCCATGGAGGATTAATGACTGGTGTTTATATTTTTTATTTCAGCCTATGTGCTGACTGCGTTGCAAGCCAAGCAAGTCCAAGAAATATGCCCATCAATTATCCTTGATTTTCTTTTACTGCTTTTGTTTTCAGATTACCCTCTGAACTTGCTCCTACATAGAGCAGCTGCAGTTGGACAGGAGTGTGGCAATTACAGGTAGAGGAGAGACAAGAAAAGACTGTGCCTTTGTCATTATAGCAAGTTTCTCAAGGTAGTCAGAATAAGTCTTATACCTTCAATGTTGCTGCCATGGGCTGAAACATGAAAGAAGGTAAATAGCATTAACTCTCTATTTTCCTATCAAAATAGAGGTATGTGACCTCACTGGGCAAAACCATCTGTGTGCACAATTAAGTGATCAGGCATAATTGGTGACTGAAATAAAGGGAAGTTAGCTGAGAAAACAGAGTGAGACAGAAACTTGGGGGGTCTCTCACAAAGTGAGCTTATGCTCCATGTAATTATGTCTGAGAATCCTTCAGTTTACAGAAGGGAGCAATTTTAATTCACTTGGGCATTAATGCATCATGGCTCTATTTTTGTTTTCATTTTTTATAATGAGGGAGAATCAGATTTATTAAGGATCTTTCTTCCCCACCCACCCCTTCTTCTCTCTTGTGAATAGTTTCTGTGGATCATTAGGTTCTTAGATAATATTTCTAACTTCCTCAAATGACCTGGTCAAGAAGTTATCTCTTCCCATTAGTCAATGAGATGAAAAAAAACATTGGCTGTCTGCAAATCACTGTTGGTAGGGACCCCAGGTGGGCATAGAAGAAATATTCCCCTTTCTGAAAAGCAACAAGATTCAGATCTCCTTCTATCTCTTGAACCAAAGCAAGACTTAGTTGATTGGCAGATAACCAGCTGCTACCTGAATCTTCCAGATATTTCAGTTTTCTTCTAGCTTTCGAAAAGCCTAGGAGAATAGAAATAACTGCTAAAACGTGAGCATTGGAAGGGAATTAACAGTTACCTGGATTAGAGCCCTAGGTTCAGGAAAAGTATCTTAGGGTAGGGGTGGGGACAGGGATTTTGGGAAGAGGTTGGCCAAGGAAATTAGGCATTGGCCCCTCGGTCCCTCTTCAGCCAGAGCACTCTCCTCTAATCTGTTTTGTATTCTGGGTTTTGCAAAACAAATTTCTTTTGATGAAAGTTTTCTGATGCTAAGATACCATCTTGTAGGTGAGGATCTGGAGGCCCAGAAAGAAGGGGTGAGTAGCTCAAGGACACCACGGTTGCTAAGTACTGAGTTGAGGATAGAACCTCAGTCTCAATTTCTAGCCCAGTGTTCTTTATTCCACCCCATGCCATTTGCCACTTTTCCAGATCCAAGCTGGTCAACTTCTTTTCCATAAGGTTACACTTAAAATACTATAAATATTGCCTGAGGCAGTACAGTGGTAGTTCAGTGGCAGAATTCTCACCTGCCTTGCCAGAGACCCAGGTTCAATTCCTGGAGCCTGCCCATGCCAATATATATATATATATATATAGACACAGATTAAAAATGAAAATTTGTTATACCGCATTTGAACAATTGCTATGATATGGCCTGAAGATCTGGGTTGTGGGTTTGAGTTCTTGATGTGTCTTTCATGTGCTGGGTGATACAACCTTTCTCAGTCACATTTTTCTCACTGTAAAACAGAGGCAATGAGGCTTAACCGAGCTACTGCTTATGAAGTTTATTTTGTAAGCAAGCAGATGATTAATAAGGAACATTGCTATCAGTATTGGTTTATTGCTTTGATTGAACAACAACAAAACATTTATTATTTCTGAATTCCAAAGGCCTCCACTAAAATGAGTTCCCTGTTAGAACTTTTGGAAAAACTGAAAGTAATAGTCAGAATAGCCTTCATTTCAGTGGTACATAGCTTGAATTAGTTAGATAATAATTAAAGAACCCAAGTGCCCTGTGTGTCAATTCACCTCTTCCAAGGCTGCAAACCACGCAGTCAGAGGTGTGATGAGAATTAAAAAATGAACCTCAAGTAATCATTCGACTGACCTAGCATACTAGGGAAGACTTCACTGGCTGTCTTTTAAATGGTAAACACAAATGCCAAGAATTTAAGTTGGTCCCCAGATCCTCTGCTTCCCATTTAAAAGCTGTTGCTAAATGTGGCAGCTCTCCCATTGCCTAATTAAAATGCCTTCACAGAACAGCTTCAAATCTGGCAAGGAGGACTAATTGCCAAAAGGGCCCCTTTCTTTGCTAAGTCTGTGAGTAATTTGCCTTCAGCTAACAAGAATTGGCACTAAGAACCAAAAGGGGAGCCACAAAATAAAACAAAACAAGAAAGGGTGGCAGGCAGAGGATAAGGATTGATCTGTAATGCTAAATGTGGAATAAGCATTGTGGTGTGAGCTGATATTCTGTCAGTAAATTTGGCAACTTCATGGTAGCCAAAATGGCATTCCCATGAACACTACTCCATTGTTTGCAATGGTTTCTAATTTCTTTCCTCAGTATATAAAACATTCAGACCATGTTTCCATTTGCAGATCAAGAAGTAACAGTAACATAAGGATGTTGGGAGATTTGTTTCCCAATGCCCAGTATTGAGTCCTTGGGCTGGTTTAAACTTCCAGCCTCTGTTACCTGTAACATGGAGGATGGGGCAGAAAGTTAGGTTAAGGATGTCTATTTAAAGCATCTTTACAGTTCTAACAGCTTCTTATTTTATAACAAGTTAGTCAGAGTCAATATCTTTTTTTCTCTGTTTGAATTATTTAAATTGTCCCATGCATCAAACCCCAATAGATTTTTTATTTTTTATTTTTTTAAACATAAAATATGAACATGAACATTCTTAACATATGAGCATTCCATTCTTGGTATATAATCAATGACTCACAATATCATCACATAGTTGTATATTCACCACCATGATCATTTCTTAGAACATTTGCATCTCTCCAGAAAAAGAAATAAAAAGAAAAAAGAAAAAACTCATACATACCATACCCCCTACCCCTCCCTCTCATTAACCACTAGTACTTCCATCTATCCAATATATTTTAGCCTTTGTTTCCCCTATTTTTTTTCTATACCCCTTACCCCTCCCTCTTACTGACTGCTAGTATTTCCATATACCAAATATATTTTAGTCTTTTTTCCCCTATTTTTTTTCTATACCCCTTACCACTCCCTTTCATCAATCACTAGTATTTCAATCTACTAAATTTCCCCAATAGATTTTAAAATTATATTGAGTCTATGCCAAATCTTCAATCAATCATGCTAAGAAACAAAGAAAGCTTAGTTCTTCAATCACTGGCTGGGCTAGTGATTTAGCAAAGACTAAATAGTGCTACAAGAAACAGGGATCTGACATCTATAGTTGAACACACAGGGCTTCCCTCTCTGACATGAAAGAAGTCTGGAAGTAGGAAATCCAGAGTTGGTATTATGGCTTTATGAAGCAACTTTATGAAGAAGTTTCATTGTGTAGCTTCTAACCTCAAGGTCATCTCTTATTTCAATATGGCTACTAAATGCTAGCCATTACGTCTACATTCCAGTAACAAAGGGAGAAAGACAAAGGGTACGCCATCCTTTGAATTAAAATAGTTCATCTGGGGGCGGTGCAATAGTGGCTCAGTGACAGAATTCTTGCCTGCCATGCCAGAGACCCGGGTTTGATTCCCAGAGCCAGCCCCTGCCAAAAAAAAAAAGGTTCATCTGGGCATGTTGCCACTCGGAATAAAATTGGAGTCCTATTAGTAAGAAGATCGGGGAGATGGATGTCAGGGTAGCCAACCACCAGCTCTGATACAGCCAGTTATCTCAGCTGAATTCCTTGATTGACGGTTGCTTCCTCAGCCCTGTTCAGCCTTCATACAAGTACAAGACCTAATAGGAGTATGCAGGTGGAGCTGAACAAACTCCTCTGTTTTCCAACACTTTACAGTTATGAGAAGAGTCTGGGCGTGGAGAGGCATGTCTTCCTGACTGAGAATTAGGTGGACCATCCTCGCAGTAGAAAAGGCGATAAATTCATTCTCCTGCAGAAGCCACTTTGGGAAATTGATACTTTTGAATTATAATAAAAGCATGCTTCAATTTTATCTAGGAAATAAACTATTTTCCACTTTCCATAAAAATCCCAATATTTTAAATAAATCAGTTTTACTATGAATAAGTTTCACAACTTAGCAACAAGGAACAGAGGGACTATATGCAAAACCTTTTCTTATTTTTTAAAATAATAGGTCACCCTGGAGCTTAAATAAGGTAAAATAATAACCTGGGCAAAGGGATCTTACCTCCTGAAGCTCTGTTTTCATTGCTACTAAGAGCTTCAAGCTGCATTTCTTACTATTGGGTTTTTGTAACCTTACTTCAGCTGACTAGTTAAAAATGCCTACGATGTGCATGGTTTTAAGAAATTAGAAACAATATCTGATGATAATCCAAGCAGTTTGATAGCTGAAGTCAATTAGGATAGTGCTTTAGCCCAGGAACTCCAATTCCTGTTTTCATATTTGCCACAGATCCCTGTTCTTCACCCTAGCTTTTCATCCTAGGTTTATGGATATTTGCAAAAATTTTTGTTGCTTCTCATTTCTGTAATCCATTGATTCAAAACTGATGGATAAAGGTGATATAGTTTAGGGCAGTAAGGACATGGTTTCTGATGTGTGGTTGTATTGGACTAACAGTACCAAAGGTGTATTCCCTGGGCAAGCTTCCTAACTCTTTAAGCCTCATTGTCCACATCTGTAGAATGCGTGTGCCGGTTTGAAAGGATTATGTGTCCTAGAAAAGCCATGTTTTATTCCTTATCCAGTTTGTGGAGGCAGCCTTTTCTTTTACTCCCTACTTAACACTATAGGTTGGGCACTTGATTAGATTATCTCCACAGAGATGTGACACACCCAATTGTGGGTACTAACTTTTGACTGGATGGAGACATGACTCCATCCAGGTGGGTCTTGATTAGTTTTCTGGAATCCTTTAAAAGAAGAAACATTTTGGAGAGAGCCACAAGAGAGCCATGAGAATCACAAGAGTCCACACAGGCAGAGTCCTTTGGAGATGAAGAAGGTAAATACCCTGGGGGAGCTGCATGAAACAAGAAGCCTGGAGAGAAAGCTAGCAAACCTCACCATGTTCATCATGTGCCTTTCTGGTTGAGGGAGAAATTCTGAACATCATTGTCCTTCTTGAACCAAGGTATCTTTCCCTGGATATCTTAGAGTGAATGTTTGTATAGACTTGCTTTAATTTGGACATTTTCACAGCCTTAGAACATGTAAACTTGTGACTTAATAAACTCCCCTTTTTAAAAGATGTTCTGTTTCTGGTATATTGCATTCCAGTAGCTTGCAAACTGAAACAATGGTTAATGATGCTGTTTTGAGGATTCAATGATAATGATAGCGACAACTAAAAATAGCTCCATTTCTGAGTGCTTACTATATGTCATATGGCCATGGATTCTCTTTTTCTTCCCACACAGCCTTATGAGGTAGTCATGAGGAAACTGAGTTTCATAGAGGATCAGGAACTTGCTCAAGTTCACACAGCCCAAGGTGGATGCAGAACTGTTTTTTCTGTTGTTGTTAATATTTTTATTGAGATATCTTCACACACATACAGTCCATCCAAAGTGTACAATCAGTGGTTCACAATATAATCACGTAGTTGTATATTCATCATCATGATCATTTTTAGAACATTTGCATCACTTCAGAAAAATAAATAAAAAGGAAAAAGAAAAAAAAAATACATCCCACACCCCATATCCCTCCCTTTCATTGACCACTAGTTATGGATGCAGAATTCTTAAGCAGCACCATGCTGCCTCTATAATGCATGTGAAAACTCTTATTATATGCCTAGCATCGAGAAGATGTTCAATAGTAGTTCCCTTCCATTTTCCCTTTCTACTGCCTTTTGTCTGATCACTCAGCTGTTCCTGCTAATGTCAGAACCAGTGAAAGCAACAAAGTGTACCATTCAATCTGTAGCTCTTGTGCAGCCAGAAATTTGCCTCAAGACAATTCATTCTGCTACTTCCTCTTAGGAAACTGAAGCTGAAGGCAGTGACGGCCTGTCCCACCATAGCAACTGGGATTTCCTCAGTATTCATATCTGCTAGGGGTCAGTTAGGGGACTGTGGTAGCCAGATGGACATAACCACAGTCTACACTGCTGAATTAGTTCCCAGAGCCGACTACCAGCCTGTGCATCTGAATGTATGCCACAACGCCTCTACTTTCATTGCATGATTTAGAAGTGAAAGAGAGAGCGGATGCTGGTCTGAATCTTCCTTCTTGGGCTGGTGCTGCCCAGAGACCAAGCTGCTTTTTCTTGCTTGGTTATGTTGGTGTGGAAGCCATAGGAAGTGGTATAAGAACCACCCTTGCTGTCTCTCCTCTCTGCCTCTCTTTTTCTCCCTCCCTGGTAACCACTAAAGAAATGTGTTCCATTAGCATGAAAAGTATATTCATGCATTTTTAAGTGGTTCTTTAGCAAACCAGAAAGCTGTTCTATGACAGGCTATAGACATTGTGTCTGCAGCTGTTCATCAGAATAATGGGTATCTTTATAATATTGATATCTTTGAGTGTGACTGCATCTCCCTGAAAATTAATTTCATGGGAGGATGCTGCTACTGGTACCAAGTTACTTTATATCTCTTTGGGGAAGAGGTTTTGCTAGTCAAGTGTAGTTGGCATAATACCTGTCATATCCACGCTTGGATTGTGATACTGGTACCAAGTTGTTCTGTATCTCTAGGGGAAGAGGTTTTGCTAGTCGACTGTAGTTGGCATAACACCTGTCATATCCATGCTTGGATTTTGATCAACTTAAATAATTGAAAGTTTGAGAATACTCTCAAGTTGATTACTTCAGGGCTTCCAGTATGAATGAAACCCACCCATACCCCATCCCTCCAATTTAAAACTTTAGAATGTATAGCATATGTTTTAATATTATGCATTTTCTTTTCTTTTTTTTTTTTTCTTAACATGGGCAAGCACTGGGAATCGAACCCTGGTCTCTGGCATGGCAGGCAAGAACTCTGCCACTGGGCCACCATGGCCCGTTCAATATTACACATTTTCAGAGCCTGATACAATGAATGATGATTGGCATTTGTTACAGCTACATGTGCATACACAGACCTGAAGCAAAGTGTTTGGCATGGGCACAAGGTCAGAAACATTGGGATCTTACCTCCTTTCCAGCCTCCTGGCTTCTTTATTCTTCTCCAATGATGCTAAACTCCTTCCCAGTCCATGAATATTCTGTTCTTCTCCATGTCTTGCATGCATTATCTTCTTGGTACAACGATCTCTTGTCCCTCCTTCCCCACCTTTAACAACACTTCACGAATTCCTGCTTATCCCCTGTCATCCAGATCATATGGGATCTCCCTCAGGAAGCCTTTTCTGATTTTTCCATACTGCTTCATTGGAGTTCAATATCTGATACTTACAACTCTCCAAAGAAATATAATTCCAAATACAGTTAACGCTAAACTATCTACCTGACTATCCTGGAAAAAATGTAGAGGGCTTGAATGATAGCCGTGCATCTTGGAAAAATGAAGGAGGAGATGATCATATATAATTTGATCCAAATGCCATGAGAATAGAATAATGTCTTCTAGGATTGTGTTTTTTCCCAAGAGGAGGAGAAAGTGGACAAGGGCCACTTGTCAAGTCTGATACAAATTCCTTTAAGAGGATTTAGAAAGTTCTGAAAAATAGAAAATAAATCAATAAAAATCATTGTTGGTATTATCCAGTGATAACCTCTGTTGATAGTTGTGAATACCTTTGTTTCTTAATTAGTTTTATTTTTAATATTTTTCAATGTGTGTACCTATACATACTTTAGTACCCTCCATTTCTGAGGTCACAGGATGGGTCACAGATCAATCACTCGCCTCAACTAAGCTCATTGGGCCTTGTCTTATTTTAGTAAAGTTTACATACAAATCAAGCTTGAGGAGTTTTACAAAATCATTGCACCAGCACCTGAATAAAAGAAAAGTCCATACCATTTTGAAAGGATCCTAATCCCATTTTGTAGAGGCAACCATAATTAGATGATCTCCATGGAGATGTGACACATCCAATTGTGAGTACTAACCTTTGATTAGAGGGAGATGTGGTTCCGCCCATTCCAGGTGGGTCTTGATTAGTTTACTGGAATCCTTGAAAAGAGGAAGCATTTTGGGAGAAATTTCAAAGCCATTAGAGAGCCGTGAAAACCACCAGAGCCCATGCAGCCAGAGACTTTTGGTAATGTGAAGGAAAATGCCATTGGGGGACCTTCATGTAACAAGAAACCTGGAGAGAAAGCTAGCAGATGTCACCATGTTTGCCATGTGCCTTTCAAGTTGAGAGAAACCCTGAATTTCATCGACCTTTCTTGAGTGAAGGTAACCTCTTGTTGGTTCCTTAATTTGGACATTTTTATATGCTTACTTTAATTTGGACTTTCTCATGACTTTAGAACTGTAAATTTTGCAACTTAATAAATTTCCCCTTATAAAAGCCGTTCTGTTTCTGGTATATTGCATTCTGACAGCTTGCAAGCTAGAACAGATTTTGGTACCAAAAGTGGGGTACTGCTGTGGTGTGCAAATATCAAACATGTTGGAATGGCTTTTTAAATGGATAAGGGGAAGATTCTGGTGAAGTTGTGAGGAGCTTGATAGAGAAGGCCTAGATTGCTTTGAATAGACTGTTGGTAGAAATGTGAATTCTAAAGATACCTCTGATGAGGCTCTTGACAGAAATGAGGTGTGTGTTATTGCAAACTGGAAGGAAGGCAATCCTTGTTTTAAAATAGCAGATACTCTGGCAAAATTGACTAGTGGCTTTGGCTGGAAGGCAGATTTTAAAAGCCATGAACTTGAATATTTTGCAGAAGAGATTTCTAAATTAAATGTGGAAAGTACAGCCTGGTTTCTCCTTGCAGCCTATGGTGAAATGTGACAGGAAAGAGATAAGCTGAGAACTGAACTCTTGGGTACAAAGTAACCAGTAATTGATGTTCGGGAAAATTCTGGACTTCCAGGAAGGGAGACCTTAGAGAATAGTGCCTCATTAGGATTTAACCATATGTGAAACCAGTCAGCCATTTCAGAAAAAATCAGGACTGGAGATGGAGTTATCCAGGTAGGATTTGTGGAAACTCCTTCTGTCAGATGGGCATGAGCTGAGGCTACTGCATAGAAAGCCAGCAAGAATATTGTGGGATCTCTATAAAGAGAACCACTGCCAGTCAGGACTGAGTGGGACAGAGAAGGGACATATTAGAAAAAAAATAACTTCAGAGGCAGAACTATGGAAGCTAAAGTCTGAAGTCAAGAAGCCTTGGGCCAGGAGAGTGGACCCACCCAAGCACTTGGAGAGGGTGAATTTGCTCGGTAGGAAAAGGGTGGACCTTCCAACTCACGGCAGTGGAAGAGTTGTGCTGCCTCAGGCCTTGGAGAGGGTGGACACATTCTTTGGGGCCTGGGGAGAGCCTGGCTGCCACTACATGGAAGGGGTGAGTGTGTGCCCTAGAGATAGCCAAGAGCCTGGATGCAGCCCCAGTGCTTGGAGAGGGTGGGGCTGAGAAAATGCTGCTCCCCAATGTCCCCCAAGGTTGCATTTGGAGAGAGATGGGCCACTGCATAGGCCCTTGGAAAGGATGGGACTGCTGCTTTTTAAAGCCAGGTAAATAAATGGCTCTCAGAATTTAAAATCTAATGGAGTTTGCCCTGCAGGTTTTTGAATCTGCTTGGGTCCTGTGACCCCTGTGTTCCTTCCAATTTTTCCCTATGGGAATAGGAGTATTTATCCTATGACTGTCCCTTCTTTGTTGTTGGCAGCAAATAACTTGTTCTGAGTTTTACAGGTCCAGAACCAGAGGAGAATTTTGCTTTAGGACAGACCATGCCTGTACTTTGATGAGATTTTGTACTGTTTCTGAATTTATATTGCATTTGTGTTGTTACTGAAGTAGATCAAGGTTTTCTGATATTGTGATGGAATGAATATATTTTGTATATGGGGAAACATTTCCTTTTTTAGGATCCAGAAGGTAGAATATGCTGGTTTTCCTAGAAAAGCCATGTTTTAATCCTTATGCATCTTGGGAAGGTGGCCATTTCTTTTAATCCCTATTCAGCACTATAGGTTGGAAACTTAATTAGATTATCTCCACAGAGACATGACACACCCTGTTGTGGGTACTAACCTTTGATTAGAAGGAGATGTGATTCCACCCATTCCAGGTGGGTCTTGATTAGTTTACTGGAATCCTTGAAAAGAGGAAGCATTTGGGGGAAGCTTCAAAACCATGAGAGGGTCATGAGAACCACCTAAGCCCATGCAGCTGGAGATCTTTGATGATGAAGAAAGAAAATGCCCCCTGGGGGAGCTTCATGCAACAAGAAACCTGGAAAGAAAGCTAACAGATGTTGCCATGTTCGCCATGTGCCTTTCTATTTGAGAGAGAAATTATGAACTTCATTGACCTTTCTTGAGTGAAAGTAACCTCTTGTTGGTGCCTTAATTTGGATATTTTTATAGATTTGCTTTAATTTAGACATTTTCATGGCCTTAGAACTGTAAACTTGCAACTTAATAAATTCCTCTTATAAAAGTCATTCAGTTTCTGGTATAATGCATTCCAGCAGCTAGCAAACTAGAACACCTTATTATGGCACTCAAATGGGGCTAGTAGGTGAGTTGTTCAAAGGAGGGGACTGTCAAAGGAGGATTATAAAACATGGCAAGAGAATGAGATCAGAGAGCCTGAAGGTCCATTCCATTCAGGGTGTTCCTATCCTTGAAACTGGATGGAAAGGGATTTAGTCTAACCAATTAATGTGGTGTACAGCAGATCTCTGAGGGAAATAGTCCTTCTCTGTAGAGGCCTACAAAGGAACCCAATGATCTATTTGAGGAGGAAAGGTGGGTAAGTGTCTGTATGACCAGGTTGTCCTTCAGAGATTTTAGTCTCCTAGATTATCATCCAATTCTTCTCTGAAGAGATGGGCAAAAAATCCTGTCAACTCAGCCTAAATCCCTGGCCTAAGGACTTTTCTTGGAATGGTGAAGAGACCCATATACTATAAGCAGATATTGAGGGAGTTCTCCTTACCTTTTAGGAATCCACTCCTGTGTTCTCATCCAACACTCTTTTGGTTCTAGTAGCCCTCTGGAAGACAAAGAGAATAGAGGGAAGTCACAATCTAGCAGTCCAAGAGGATCCTCCTCTCAGCCTGCCAAGAGAGAAGGGAAACATCCCAGGAAGAAAGACGAACACAAGCTGATTTAAAGTGGTGCCAAGACACTGCCCACATATTCTCTATTATGCAACATCCTATAAGCACTTACTGAGAGGATCAGGCCTGGAGAACATCTACCTGGAGAATTCCTTCCAGGGTTCAGCTTCACCCGGGCATACAATTAGCACAGTTTCCTCAAATTACTCAAATAAGACCTGGATGGTAAGGGATGTTCACAGGAAACACTGTTTCAGCAAATCAAATATTTCAACTGCAAAATTGGGCTTGTTTTCCTGGAGAGAATTGGCTGAGTCCATCTAGTCTTCTGCAGTGAGGTTCTCTAGAGAAATATCCTTAATAGGTGGGGGGGAACAATCTGGTGAAGTGTCCCTAAGAGGCTGATGCAGGGAAAACTGGTGGGGAAAGATTACTTTCATCCTTTCATGTTGGTAAAACAAACTTTTTCCACTGCTAACATTATTCTGGTGTCCATCTTTCTGACTACTGCAAAAGAAAGTGGAGAAGTGAGAATGGGGGGGGAGGGTAGTAGGAGGACGAGGAGGGAGAGGGAAGGGAAGAACAAAAGGGGTGAAATGAAATGAAAAATAGGTTAGATAGGTTGACTTATGATAGGTTAAATAATGCTTAAATCTATTAAATTAAAAATAGAGATAAATTATATCTATTTTAAAATTAGACTTAGGTGCAAGGGTATTTCAGTGGTTAGAATGCCTGCCTTTCATGTGAGAGACCTGGGTTCAATTCCTGGACCATGTACTCCCCACCTCCCAAAAAAAGAAGTAAAATTAGACTTGAAATAGAATATATGAAAACCTAAAAACAGGAATAAAAATGACCATTAAGAATAGGGCTAAATATTCCAAGTTAAGATTAGGAGTTGAAAACAAGTAAAATAAAATAAATATTTAGAATTTTTTTAAAATGGTGAGGGTTGGTGAAGTAAGATGAAAATTTTGAAATGGAAAACTATAAAGTAAAGATGGCGCTAAAGCCCAAATGGTGAAAAGAAAGCATTTAAGGTGAACGTACTTTTAAAAATGGAGGAAAATAAAAAAAAAAAAGGGAACACTGTAAAAACTAAAATAACAACCTTCCAGTCAGACTAGACAAGGGAAACTAAGAAAGAGGAAGTTCTTTGAGCAGTCAGGCTTTCCTTGTAAAGGCTCTTCCTGAGGCACATACTTGGCAGTAGGTTTCTTCATTTGGATATTTATTCTTTCATACATACCTCCTTTCATTTTTTCCATGAATATTTATTGTGTCAAGACCTGGGAATCAATGGTGTGAGTCAAATAGAGAAAAACTTTGCCCTCATGATGTTTACAGTCTGCTGGCAGTAGCTTGAGGAGTTAAGGAGAAAATACAGACATTAAACATATGGTTATACAGACTAATAAATAATTGGAAGCTGTGATGAGAGTTATGAAGCAAAAGCCCAGGATGCTATGGAGGGGGAAAGTCTCTGAATTGGCCATTGTTAGGCTGCAGAAGGATGTATAAGTAGATGATCATTAGTGAAGTCTTCTCTGATTACATGCTATTTGCCCTGAGATCTGAAAGATAAATTAAGATTTAACTAAGGCAAAGCGGGGGTAGTAGTGGTCAATATAAGTCCCTGAAACAGAAAGGGTTTGCATTTGAGGAACTTAAAAGAAAGCTGTGGCTTTGGTAGACACAGCTAGCAAGAGAGAAGTATAAGATGTGGTTGGAGATGATGGTGGGGGCCATATTAAGAATTTTGGTCTTTATCCTAGGAAAAATGGGAAGTCTTTTGTTTGTTTGCTTCATGGCACTGAAAACAACACCAAATTGTTTCCTCCATTTGTTCTTTATTTTTCTTTCTTTCTTTCTTTTTTTTTTTTGCATGGGCACACACCAGGAATCGAACTCGGGTCTCAGGCATGGCAGTCAAGAATTCTGTCACTGAGCCACCATTGCACCTCCCTCCATTTGTTCTTAAATTGCTTTTTTGGGAGTAGTGGTAAGGTTCTCTGCTCTTCCTTTGTAACAGGGACCATAAATATTCTCAGCATCAATACAATGGAGAATTTTGAATGAATGAATGGCTAATAATTTTGATATAAACATGGCCAAAGACCAGATCTTCTCCCAAACCTATGCTTCTCCCAGAATGCCATGTTAATACGTCAACAGTTTGCTTTGAGTTCTCCCTGTTCGTGAAAAATAATAGTATCAGATGTCTCTCCCTCAATGTTTTTGTTATCCTTAACTTAGCAACTCAGCTTCTGGAGCGTTGATTACTCTGAAAAATTTTGAGAATTGCTAACGAGCTCTGGCTCCCTTCCATGATGGTAGATGAATGTCTTTGTTAGTTATTGGTAACAAATTGTGCAAGTGGAGTGAAGAATTTATTACTACATATCCATGTGTCCTGACATTCTTTCCTGAAGAACTAACATATGCAGTGACAAATCACTTTCCCACCAGCAATTTTCACAAGTCTCAGAGAAATCTTAGTAACACTTGGATTCTTATTAAGTTTTCCCCCAAGCAGGGGCACACCTAACATATTTGACACCCGGAGCAGATCAATTCTTAACACTCCTCTCTTTTACAAAATAAGGTTATTTTTAGTAATAGTTGTGCAATAAGCAAGAAAGTTAATTATTTTCTCATTTTTTAAAAATTTTAGAACAATTAACAATTTAAAAAGAATGAATTCCAACTCTAAAATATTATTTAAATTCAGTACATCTATTTCACTCATGAGCTAGAATTTACACTAACCAAACAAAAATATAACACCTCACAACTACTCTTTATCACTGTTTTAAATTTTAAATCCAAATACATACTCAAAGTGGTCACACAAAATATCAGAACTAAAGGAACTCAAATTCTAATTCTCTGTTTTTACCTGTGCTAAGATTGTTTATTGCAAATCTGCTGTTCAAATGCAGGCATATGTATTACCACAGGGGTTAGGCATACCAGCTGTACCTGAAGCAAGCACAATGTATTTAGAATTTATTCTCACGAGACTCTTGGTAGCTGAATGTGTATTAGGTGGTGGGACAGGGGAGCAACTGCATAACTGTGAGTTCTCCGAATTAATCGCCAAGGAAAGTAAATATTTATTAAAGGATAAGTTAAAAAAAACATGCTAATTTAAAGCTTACACATATTTATGTAAATTCAACAGTAGTCACAGTAATTGTTTAGAACTTAAAACCAACAAAAGATTTCTTTGGAGAAGAATATTTTGTCACCAACATTGTTTAGAGTTGCCAGCATATGATAATAAAAAGTAGAACAACTTTTTGAATTTGTTGCTCAAATTATTTTACTGTTACTAAATTCCCTATAAAAAATGTACACCTTATTAGGGCGGGCCGCGGTGGCTCAGTGGGCAAGAGTGCTTGCCTGCCTTGCCGGAGGACCCCGGTTCGATTCCCGGCCCCAGCCCATGTAAAAAAAAAAAAAACAAACAAACAAAATATAATAAAACAAGAAAATGTTTAAAAAAAATGTTTCCCTTCTTCCTTCCTTCCTTCCATCCTTCCTTCCTTCTCTGTCTTTCCTTCCTTTAAAAAAAAAAAAAAAAATGTACACCTTATTGTTTGCACCTAAAGAAGGATGCCCCCAGGCTCCACTCTTGGTAGCCACTACTCCCAAGCACTATAATAATTAAAAAAAACAATAAAGCCCCATAAAATAAATGAGAGTTGGGTAAGAAACCAAGGGCTCAAAGACTCTGGATCCTCCCTGTTATCTAAAGAAATGTTCATTGACTGCCTGCTGTGAGCAGACGCAGTATTGGTCAACAGGCATAGAAAAGCTTCTTCCTTCTTTTATGACATTCACCCACAAGATGCCACACATCTTTCCAATACGTTCTTTGGGATTTTGCTCATCAATAGCCTAAACCCTTTTTTTGAGGTAGGCCCTTACTGAAGATGGAATCTGAGATGGAACTTTATCATGAAGACCACAGCAGTTCAGACACTTGGGCATTAATACTGAGAACAGATATCAAAAATAGACATGAGAAAGGGTATTTTGAACTGTGCTGAGTAGAGTAACAGTGGGTGACCACATCACCCCAGTTGCTTATAGGATCAGTGGAAAATGAAGGCAGTAACACCGTGTTAAATGCTTGACATGGAAAAAGACATAACAGGGTCTAGATCACTAATTTATTAGTGAACAAATAACTGAATAGCCAAATAAATGTCATAATCCATACAAAATGCTTGGAACAGGGCATTATATATAGCAAGAGCTGAGTGAATATTAGCTATTAGTGTGATTGGCTATCATCGTTATTCCTACTGTCCCATTGCAAAGGGCATAGGCACAGGGAAGCCATTAACTGGCACCATTGATGCAATGTAATGACCATATAGGTAAGTTGCAGTGCTTTAGTGTCACCACCTTGAATAAATGTGTGATTCTTCTGCTAAGGAGAAGAGGGAGAATAGATGCTGAGGTGGTCTACTAGCCATGTCCACCACATCAGGGCTTGCACCACTGGTGAGGACGCAAAGGCTTTGCCCTGGGGACAGGCAGAGCTGTTCTGAATCAGACTCTACTTCTCACCAGTGGTGTGTACTTGTTTAACTTATTTTACTTTTCTGTCTCAATTTCCTCACATGCTAAAGGAGATAATACTAGTGCTTAGCTCATAGAGTTGTGAGAATTAAATGAGTTATAATGCAGCCACCATGGCACTTGGCCCTTGGTGACAACCCCCTAAATATTGGCTATTATTATGTTTTCAACCTGGCTGAAATTTTTGGTGTTGATATTTTGCCCATGTTAAATGATTTATCTTTTCCAAAATTTAACAGAAAGAAACTTGCCCTAGAATCAAGAGCCATTTTGTGGTGAGGCACAATTATCTAAGAAGGTCACCTTTAAAAGGTATTTCAGTGTAACTTTGTATCTGTACGTGTGGAGACAAATTTTTAACCATCTGTCTCCACAGCTGTCACTTATTTTCCCCCCTTTTGTACAACTGGGCTATTTCATCAAAAGTAATGCCACTAAAAGGAACAGCTGACAAGTGCCATTGTTGTTTCACATGGTATTTGACAACATCGTGGGCTCAGTTTTCCACCTCCAGTCACGCTGAAGAATTCTCAGAATTCTCCCTTTGTTTTATTCCAGCTTTGGTATTTTTACATATGAGAAGAAACCTAGTGAAGATTCAGGGTATTTTTAGTTTTCTAAGGATGTTGTAACAAAGTACCACAAACTGAATGTCAGAAACATCAGAATTTATTGTCTCATAGTTCTGAAGGTCCAAAGTCTGAAATCAAGGTGTTAGCAGGACCATGCTCCATTTGAAATATATAAGAAAAACATCCTTCCTTGCCTCTCCTGGCTTCGGGTGGTTTAGTGGCAAACCTGGTGTTCCTTGGTTTGCAGCTGCAGCACTTTAGTCTCTGTCTCCATCCGCACACGGCTGTCTCTTCTCCTCTTCATATAAGGACACCAGTCATATTCAATTAGGGACCTGCCCTACTCCGATATGATGTCATCTTAACTTAACGAATTCCAATTGTAACAATCTTATTTCCAAATAAGGTCATACTCTGAGGTACTAGGGGTTAGGGCTTCAATCTGTTTTTTGGGGGCAACAAATCAATCCATAACACAGGGAAAAGTCAATTTTTAATTATTTGAAGATTGAGTTTTCGGGTAAAAGAGAATTAGTGAGTAGAATGCCTGACAAAGGAAGCTGAAAAGGAATGTCATCACTGGTTCTTTGAGTCTGAGATACCCCTGTCTCAGCAACTAAACTCTGAGCTTACTGATCACTTCAGACCACCCCCTCAACCCCTCCCCCACCCCCCTGCCAAGCTCTAGGACCTCAGCAAGGAATAACGCACCAAATCCAGGTTTGGTAGTCATGTGGCTCTACAATAAGAGATAATACCATTTCTAGGTCTGCTCTGACCTCAGGTCCCAGTCCTAGCATTATTATTCCCCTGAGCTTGGATCTCTCCTGACATACTAGGTCTTCAAAAACTGTATCCTCTCTTGCTCTGGCTAGTCCCCTTCCCTCCAAACAAGGATTGGGATCCTACTTCTGACTGCCATTTCTGTGGTTGGGACCTTGCTAATTCATGCCCAAAATTTCTCGTGCCAACCACCAATAGTTGATCATGAGACTGTGTATCATCCTACGCTTCCCAGTTTCCTGAAACCCCTATCCTCTTGCTGACTTGTTTAGATTACCACCTATCATCTGTCACTCCAACATATTCACTGAAGCAGCATTTTGGCAACCTAGCTGAATGCCCGTCTCAGCTGGGTTCAACACAAAATGTCTCTTCTGGACAAGGCGGAATACTTTTAGGTCCTGGCCCTTCTGGAATTTTCTGTCCCATTGCCTACCAAGTTCCAATTTTGACACACTCCTCTATCCAAATCTGTCACTAGCTCTATGACCCTGCGTAAATTCTATAACTGAGGAGTCACAAACCCAGTTACCTGTAGGGACAATGTGGATAATATGGATCAGTAAAACTGGTTAACTATTGGGCAGGGCAAACTAGATAGGCATCACCATACAGCCCTGGAGGGTTATTTCTATGTAGTCAATGGACCCCAGGTTGCCCACTTTCCAAAAGTAGCTAGAAGTCCTGAATTTCCTTTTTGTGTGCAATCTCCTGTTTTTTCAGTTTTTATAACTAATTCATATTTCAACCAAGACCATGCAGTCTCGGTTTGGCCTATGAGCCATCAGTCTGGAGGTACTTCATAATATTCTCTCTGTGCCATGGTTTTCCTTCTGTAGAAGGAGGAAGCTTTTTTCGATACAGCCCAGAGTCCCCTCCAACTCTAGCATCCTTGCGATGCAATGAACTCTAGGATCCTTTTGATGCAGTGGATCATGCACTGTTTCTTGTATTTAAAGTGTGAATAAGGAAGCTGTTTTAAGGCGGAAAAAAGAGGAGAAAATGGGCATGGGAAACCAGCTGATACTGAGGGATACTGTCAGCTCCCTCTGTTACTCCTCACCCAAAATTAACTCCAACTTTTTTTGCAGCTTTCCTGAAATAGGAGTTCCCCAGCCCTGGCCTCTCCAAGGTATTGTCAAAATTGTACTGTCCCGAGACACTGTTTCTCCTTTCCTTTCTCTCTCCTCTCCCTAGAGCTCCTCAATGTCTCCAAAAGATTTCCAGAAAACTGTTCTTGCCCCAGTTTGGTCAGGAAGATTCTAAAAGTCCTTCTCTATGGCTTTTTATTCCAGTTTACTGAAGGCACTGGCTTTTTCATGAGTAAGTCATGAGTTTGTTCCAGTTGACAATTTTCTATTTTATCTTAAGTGGGGTCTATTGAGAGAAAGTGCATGAAGAGCACAAATCCATCACTGCTATCAGGGAAACCACTAGACATTGCTTTGTCATCATTCAGCTCTCTGTCCTTTGGGATTAGGGCATTAAGTTCTGTGTCACTGGTGTAAAAGAAAATTCCTGAACTGTTCTCTGAGGATGAGGATGTCAGAATGGAATTCTTCCTGTCTCTGTTCAATTGGTGGACATCAGATCCCAAATTATACTTCCTATTAGTACATTTAAAAGGAAATATTTTCAAGAATCTGTTCCAAAATCCTTGAATGGCTTCTAGAGACCAAGGATATAAACAGGAGTCAGAGAGCATAGAAGAGTAAGGTTGGAGAGGAAGATATCTTTAGATAGTGGTGGGTGGATAGAGTGGATATTAATGCCCTTTCAGATCCTCTTGACCAGCTGGTACACTGGTTCCTTTTCCCTTCAGCTGCTGGGAGGATTGTCTGATAACAGTCAGCTGCCTCCTTCTCTGGAGGATTTCCCTCAGCCAGACAGCACCTGCAAGGCTACACACACTTCTTCCCAGCACCCCAGCAAACCTTGGCCAAACTAGCAGGAGGATATTTAAAAAACTGAACTCCTTGCATCAAGGTGTGACTGTCTTTGTAGTGCAGTTTGGGCTGCAGAGATTTCCCTATGGGATAGGACTGAAGCTCATCTCTAGCTGGGGTCATATTCTTGCCTGGTTCCATCTCATCCTTTCACACACATCCTCCCCACCCCCACCCCAACTGTGACCTATCTACCTCACTCCTCTTCTAATGAGAAAACTTCCTCAACAATAATCAATTCAACAAGAGTCTCCATTTCAGGTTGTGCTTCAAGGGAGATTGATCTAAGACAGTGGAGATACACCTTCTAGACAATGGGGGCTATATCTTGATGATGGAGAGCTTTGAAATACGCTCCCTGCAATCAGGACATAAAGAGGACTGAGGAAGGTAAAGGAGACTGACTAGTATCTGGCTCTCAGTCTGGAGATCTAGAAGCAATTGTGTCACTGGTGAAGACAGGAGGGTCTGCCATGTAGAGCTGGGCCTGAGTGTTTCCTCTATATCAATATAGGCCAAGAAGAAGAGTAGTGTGGGGTCTTCTTTGTTGAATAGGGTTACCAGGAGGGACACAGAGACCTTAACTAAAAGAGGTCAGAGTGTACTTAGGGATGGGAGAGATAGTACAGATGGCTGCCCAGAATAGAGATCAATCCCCCTAGGTCAAGGGAATTGTAAGAGCAAAAGGTCTATCAAGGAATCTCTGGGGAACTCATGGAAATTCCTAACCAGAGAAAGAATCCACTGCTACTACCTGCCAGCCCCATTCAGGGAGCACAGCTTAACCACTGTCAGATTCAGCCAAGTAACAATCGTCATATTTCTTTCCTTTTCTTCCCTCTCCCTTTTATGACCCCAGCCAAAAAGAACTCACAAGTAGCACAAGTGAGCTGGGAGAAAAGAAAGAGCAGAAATTCCTAAAAATACTTACTCACCTCAGGGCTTTGAAGCTTTTACCCTGATTTCAAGTGTGATGGTCAGTCCACGTGTCAACTTGATATAAATGTAGCTTTTATCAATCAGGTGGTGATACCTGTTGTTTGGTTGGGCAAGGGCTGGCCTGTTGTGTGGGGACATTTCATGGACTTAAATCATGACCATGTTGGCTGCATCCACAGCTGACTGCATTTACTATCAGTTTGCAATCAGCTAAGGGGAGTGTCTTTTGCAATGAGTAATACTTAATCTAATCACCAGAAGGCTTTTAAGGAGGATTCAGAAGAGACAATCACTCTTCCTGCTTCAGCCAGCCAGCCTCTCCTAGGAGTCCGAGGACCTTCATGGGAGCTGCCAGTTTGCAGCACCCTGCAGACCTTGGACCTATATCTCACAAGGGTGCCCTACATCCCCACAGTTACATGAGACACTTTTATAAATTTTATATTTGTACAGATATCTCCTGCTGATTCTGTTTCTCAAGAGAAACCTAGCTAATATATCAAGTTTGGAGTTTTAACCATTAAATGAGATGGTATACATTAAGTTTATAAAACAATATTGCTTAACAACTGAAAGTAATTAATAGTGAAAGTGACCAGAAGATTTGTGGATCTGCCCAAGACTTTATCTGAAAACAGGGGAAGTTTATCCCTACATAAGAGAGTTTAAAGTGTTGGAGAGAGACAAAAATAATGTTTGGATCCCATTCCATGGGTCATGCTTGTGTAACATATGGTTCCATAGCACAAAGCAGCAGTGACTTCCCACTGCTTCCCTAAGAGAACCCTGAGCCTGTTCAGTCAGCTGCATCATCAGCCCTGGTTCCCAAGATAAAAATGTCTATTGGATGAGAAGCTGAAACACAACTTTCTCAAACTTTTGACTGGCAAAATGCCAGATGACTCAGAGCTGTATAATGTAACCAAATGAGTCACATCATCTCTCTATGTGTTCTGTATGAATTTGATGTCTTTAAATGGTGGCAACCTTTTTCCATGGCCCTGAGTGGAAATATGTGTGTTCATTCATCCATTGCATTATCAAGCACCTATCAGACACTGAAAATGAAAAAACAGGAAGTGAGACAGATGACTTGCAAGGATAAAATTTGCTATGTGTTCTTTTAGTACAGAGGAGTTAATGATTCTAATAGAGGTGATGATTAAACTGAAACTTGATCAGGGATTACTTAAATGGGTGGATCTCAACCTCAAAGACACATTGGAATCACTAAGCATGCTTTAAAAATATCATGTTTCTTCTACCTTTGTGAGATCCTGATTTATTGATCTGGGCTGCTGCCTGGGTATAAGGCTTTTTAAAAATTCCCCAGATAATTCTAATGTACAGCCAAGGTTGTGAACCACTAATCTTAGGTAGACAACAAAAATAAACATCAAGGTATGAAGAGGATAACAAGTATATTAAAATTTTATTTTTATATGAATAATTTTAGTAGAAATGATCTTTTTAGGAAATGAAAGTCGATGATAAATGCTTTAAAGTATGCATGACCTTTTGCAGTCTTTTGTGTCCCTTTTGTACTACCCGATTTATTAATTAAAAACAAACACTAGCATATACTATCACCACCTCAGAACAAAAATTTTTTCAATTAACATTATAGTAGATTACTAATTTGCACTTTTATGTAAAGTCTATTTTTTTTAATTAAAAAAAGAAATTAACCCAACATTTAGAAATCATACCATTCTACATATGCAATCAGTAATTCTTAACATCATCACATAGATGCATGATCATTGTTTCTTAGTACATTTGCATCGGTTTAGAAGAACTAACAACACAACAGAAAAAGATATAGAATGTTAATATAGAGAAAAAAATAAAAGTAATAATAATAGTAAAAAAAAAACAAACCTATAGCTCAGATGCAGCTTCATTCAGTGTTTTAACATGATTACTTTACAATTAGGTATTATTATGCTGTCCATTTTTGAGTTTTTGTATCTAGTCCTGTTGCACAGTATGTATCCCTTCAGCTCCATTACCCATTATCTTACCCTGTTTTTAACTCCTGCTGGACTCTGTTACCAATGACATATTCCAAGTTTATTTTCGAATGTCGGTTCACATCAGTGGGACCATACAGTATTTGTCTTTTAGTTTTTGGCTAGACTCACTCAGCATAATGTTCTCTAGGTCCATCCATGTTATTACATGCTTCATAAGTTTATCTTGTCTTAAAGCTGCATAATATTCCATTGTATGTATATACCACAGTTTGTTTAGCCACTCGTCTGTTGATGGACATTTTGGCTGTTTCCATCTCTTTGCAATTATAAATAACGCTGCTATAAACATTGGTGTGCAAATGTCCGTTTGTGTCTTTGCCCTTAAGTCCTTTGAGTAGATTCCCAGCAATGGTATTGCTGGGTCGTATGGCAATTCTATATTCAGCTTTTTGAGGAACCGCCAAACTGCCTTCCACAGTGGTTGCACCATTTGACATTCCCACCAACAGTGGATAAGTGTGCCTCTTTCTCCGCATCCTCTCCAGCACTTGTCATTTTCTGTTTTGTTGATAATGGCCATTCTGGTGGGTGTGAGATGATATCTCATTGTGGTTTTGATTTGCATTTCTCTAATGGCCAGGGACATTGAGCATCTCTTCATGTGCCTTTTGGCCATTTGTATTTCCTCTTCTGATAGGTGTCTGTTCAAGTCTTTTTCCCATTTTGTAATTGGGTTGGCTGTCTTTTTGTTGTTGAGTTGAACAATCTCTTTATAAATTCTGGATACTAGACCTTTATCTGATATGTCATTTCCAAATATTGTCTCCCATTGTGTAGGCTGTCTTTCTCCTTTCTTGATGAAGTTCTTTGATGCACAAAAGTGTTTAATTTGAGGAGCTCCCATTTATTTATTTCCTTCTTCAGTGCTCTTGCTTTAGGTTTAAGGTCCATAAAACCGCCTCCAATTGTAAGTTTCATAAGATATCTCCCTACATTTTCCTCTAACTGTTTTATGATCTTAGACCTAATGTTTAGATCTTTGATCCATTTTGAGTTAACTTTTGTATAGGGTGTGAGATATGGGTCTTCTTTCATTCTTTTGCATATGGATATCCAGTTCTCTAGGCACCATTTATTGAAGAGACTGCTCTGTCCCAGGTGAGTTGGCTTGACTGCCTTATCAAAGATCAAATGTCCATAGATGAGAGGGTCTATATCTGAGCACTCTATTCGATTCCATTGGTCGATATATCTATCTTTATGCCAATATCATGCTGTTTTGACCACTGTGGCTTCATAATATGCCTTAAAGTCAGGCAGCGCGAGACCTCCAGCTTCGTTTTTTTTCCTCAAGATGTTTTTAGCAATTCGGGGCACCCTGCCCTTCCAGATAAATTTGCTTATTGGTTTTTCTATTTCTGAAAAATAAGTTGTTGGGATTTTGATTGGTATTGCATTGAATCTGTAAATCAATTTAGGTAGGATTGACATCTTAACTATATTTAGTCTTCCAATCCATGAACATGGTATGCCCTTCCATCTATTTAGGTCTTCTGTGATTTCTTTTAGCAGTTTTTTGTAGTTTTCTTTATATATGTTTTTTGTCTCTTTAGTTAAATTTATTCCTAGGTATTTCATTCTTTTAGTTGCAATTGTAAATGGGATTCGTTTCTTGATTTCCCCCTCTGCTTGTTCATTACTAGTGTATAGAAATGCTACAGATTTTTGAATGTTGATCTTGTAACCTGCTACTTTGCTGTACTCATTTATTAGCTCTAGTAGTTTTGTTGTGGATTTTTCCGGGTTTTTGACGTATAGTATCATATCGTCTGCAAACAGTGATAGTTTTACTTCTTCCTTTCCAATTGTAATGCCTTGTATTTCTTTTTCTTGTCTAATTGCTCTGGCTAGAACCTCCAACACAACGTTGAATAATAGTGGTGATAGTGGACATCCTTGTCTTGTTCCTGATCTTAGGGGGAAAGTTTTCAATTTTTCTCCATTGAGGATGATATTAGCTGTGGGTTTTTCATATATTTCCTCTATCATTTTAAGGAAGTTCCCTTGTATTCCTATCTTTTGAAGTGTTTTCAACAGGAAAGGATGTTGAATCTTGTCAAATGCCTTCTCTGCATCAATTGAGATGATCATATGATTTTTCTGCTTTGATTTGTTGATATGGTGTATTACATTAATTGATTTTCTTATGTTGAACCATCCTTGCATAACTGGGATGAATCCTACTTGGTCATGATGTATAATTCTTTTAATGTGTTGTTGGATATGATTTGCTAGAATTTTATTGAGGATTTTTGCATCTATATTCATTATAGAGATTGGTCTGTAGTTTTCTTTTTTTGTAATATCTTTGCCTGGTTTTGGTATGAGGGTGATGTTGGCTTCATAGAATGAATTAGGTAGCTTTCCCTCCACTTCGATTTTTTTGAAGAGTTTGAGGAGAGTTGGTACTAATTTTTTCTGGAATGTTTGATAGAATTCACATGTGAAGCCGCCTGGTCCTGGACTTTTCTTTTTAGGAAGCTTTTGAATAACTAATTCAATTTCTTTACTTGTGATTGGTTTGTTGAGGTCATCTATTTCTTCTTGAGTCAAAGTTGGTTGTTCATGTCTTTCCAGGAACCCGTCCATTTCATCTAAATTGTTGTATTTATTAGTGTAAAGTTGTTCATAGTATCCTGTTATTACCTCCTTTATTTCTGTGAGGTCAGTAGTTATGTCTCCTCTTCCATTTCTGATCTTATTTATTTGCATCCTCTCTCTTCTTCTTTTTGTCAGTCTTGCTAAGGGCCCATCAATCTTATTGATTTTCTCATAGAACCGACTTCTGGTCTTATTGATTTTCTCTATTGTTTTCATGTTCTCAATTTCATTTATTTCTGCTCTAATCTTTGTTATTTCTTTCCTTTTGCTTGCCTTGAGATTCGTTTGCTGTTCTTTCTCCAGTTCTTCCAAGTGAACAATTAATTCCTGTATTTTTGCCTTTTCTTCTTTTCTGATATAGGCATTTAGGGCAATAAATTTCCCTCTTAGCACTGCTTTTGCTGCGTCCCATAAGTTTTGATATGTTGTGTTTTCATTTTCATTCGCCTCGAGGTATTTGCTAATTTCTCTTGCAATTTCTTCTTTGACCCACGCGTTGTTTAAGAGTGTGTTGTTGAGCCTCCATGTATTTGTGAATTTTCTGGCACTCGGCCTATTATTGATTTCCAACTTCATTCCTTTATGATCCGAGAAAATGTTGTGTATGATTTCAATCTTTTTAAATTGGTTAAGACTTGCTTTGTGACCCAGCATATGGTCTATCTTTGAGAATAGACCGATTCTCTATTTCTTTATTGATCCTCTGTCTAGATGTTCTGTTCATTGATGAGAGTGGTGAATTGAAGTCTCCAACTATTATGGTATATGTGTCTATTTCCCTTTTCAGTGTTTGCAGTGTATTCCTCATGTATTTTGGGGCACTCTGGTTCGGTGCGTAAATATTTATGATTGTTATGTCTTCTTGTTTAATTGTTCCTTTTATTAGTATATAGTGTCCTTCTTTGTCTCTTTTAACTGTTTTACATTTGAAGTCTAATTTGTTGGATATTAGTATAGCCACCCCTGCTCTTTTCTGGTTGTTATTTGCATGAAATATCTTTTCCCAACCTTTCACTTTCAACCTATGTTTATCTTTGGGTCTAAGATGTGTTTCCTGTAGACAGCATATAGAAGGATCCTGGTTTTTAATCCATTCTGCCAATCTATGTCTTTTGATTGGGGAATTCAGTCCATTAACATTTAGAGTTATTACTGTTTGGATAATATTTTCCTCTAACATTTTGCCTTTTGTATTATATATATCATATCTGATTTTCCTTCTTTCTACACTCTTCTCCATACCTCTCTCTTCTGTCTTTTTGTATCTGATTCTAGTGCTCCCTTTAGTATTTCTTGCAGAGCTGGTCTCTTGGTCACAAATTCTCTCAGTGACATTTTGTCTGAGAATGTTTTAATTTCTCCCTCATTTTTGAAGGACAATTTTGCTGGATATAGGAGTCTTGGTTGGCAGTTTTTCTCTTTTAGTAATTTAAATATATCATTCCACTGTCTTCTAGCTTCCATGGTTTCTGCTGAGAAATCTACACATAGCCTTATTGGGTTTCCCTTGTATGTGATGGATTGTTTTTCTCTTGCTGCTTTCAAGATACTCTCTTTCTCTTTGACCTCTGACATTCTAACTAGTAAGTGTCTTGGAGAACGCCTATTTGGGTCTAATCTCTTTGGGGTGCGCTGCACTTTTTGGATCTGTAATTTTAGGTCTTTCATAAGAGTTGGGAAATTTTCAGTGATAATTTCTTCCATTAGTTTTTCTCCTCCTTTTCCCTTCTCTTCTCCTTCTGGGACACCCACAACACGTATATTTGTGCGGTTCATATTGTCCTTGAGTTCCCTGATACCCTGTTCAAATTTTTCCATTCTTTTCCCTATAGTTTCTGTTTCTTTTTGGAATTCAGATGTTCCATCCTCCAAATCACTAATTCTATCTTCTGTCTCTTTAAATCTATCATTGTAGGTATCCATTGTTTTTTCCATCTTTTCTACTTTATCCTTCACTTCCATAAGTTCTGTGATTTGTTTTTTCAGTTTTTCTATTTCTTCTTTTTGTTCAGCCCATGTCTTCTTCATGTCCTCCCTCATTTATCGATTTTGTTTTTGAAGAGGTTTTCCATATCTGTTCATATATTCAGCATTAGTTGTCTCAGCTCCTGTATCTCTTTTGAACTATTGGTTTTTTCCTTTGACTGGGCCATATTTTCAATCTTCTGAGCATGGTCCATTATCTTCTGCTGGCGTCTGGGCATTTAATCAGATTTGACTAAATCTGGTGTTGGACCCAACAGGTTGGAAGATTTTTCTGTGAAATCTCTGGGTTCTGTTTTTCTTATCCTGCCCAGCAGGTGGCGCTCGTGTCACACGTTTGTCTCACGTGTTTGGAAGAGATCCCCCTGGTCATCGTTCTCCGTGGCTTGGGGATTTCCGATTCAATTCTCGCAGTTGGTCCGGGGGACCGCGCGTGGTGGGGGCGCCAGCCGCCGCAGCTTGAGGGGACCCTGTGTCTCCTTTATTAATGCCCCTATTGGTGTTTGGTTGGACCCAGTCCCTGCCACTGTCGGAAATTCCCTCCTCTCCTTGGAGGGGTGCCGGTCCCCGGCCCACCGCAGCCTGGGGAACTCGCCACCGGACCAGGAAGCCGCCCGCGAGGGAGGGGCGCCGGTTGCCGGCCACCGCGGCTTGGGTAGCCCTCTGATCCGAGACTCGTAGCCGGTCCAGGAAGCCACCCACAAAAGAGGGGCGCCGGCCGCCGCGGCTTGGGAAACTTGCCTGTGAGACTCTCAGCCGGCCCGGGAAGGCGGGAGGGAGGAGCTCCAGCCGCCAGCTGCTGTGGCTCGGGGAAGCGCGCGCCGCTCGGGGATCTCACCGTAGCAGAGTCTCGCAGTCAGTCTAGCCAGTCCAGACTGGGGTACGTTGTGTGTCCATTTCCTGCCGTGGCCCCGGGAGCTGTTCTGCACTGTTTCTGTTCACCTAGTAGTTGCTCTGAAGGAGGAACCAAGATGCACGTACCTTACTAAGCCGCCATCTTGGCCCCGCCCCTCTATTTTTTTTTTGTATGCTGTATGGCAGGAGTCACATTTCATTCTTTTTCCCTGCAAGCATTCTGTTGTTGCAGCACCATTTGTTGAATTTTTGTTTGTTTGTTTCCTTGTTTGTTTTTTCTTTTTTGGAAGTGCATGGGCCAGGAATCAAACCCAGGTTTCCCCCATGGCAGGTGAGATTCTACCACTCAACTACTCTTGCACCCCCTTAAAATCTGTTTTTGTTAAATTACTTTGGTCTTGACCTAGTCTATAAAACAAATTTCCTGCATTAAAATGCTGAGTAGAAAAGAACTAAGACATATCTATTGGTAAATAATAACTAATTTCTTTATTTTTCTTAGGGACTTCAAAATTCCTGTTTCAATAGCGACACCTCAGATTAATAAATACAAGAGGCCAAAACATTCAGACTGATTCTTTAGACAGTTTTCTCATCCTAGGTGTCACTTAAGGAGAGGAAAGTTGACAAAAACCAAGATTTTATGTAGATTTACTATATCTTTATGTTTTTAAAACTTGATCTGTTGTAGTGCTAAAGGTAGAAAGTTATTCAGTATTTACTTGTGGATCCATCATTAGTCATCTACTTTATTTTACAGTCTAGAGGCAAATGTGCTGTGCAAAACAATACCAGATACTTTAACTCAGGAAACAAATTGTTTGAATTAAAACATGCACAAAGACAAGCCATAAAGGAAAGATTTTTGCTTATTCCATTGGTTAAATTTAGAAGTGAGGGTGGGGTGTGAAATGAGCATAGACTGTTTTCATTTTCATATCATTACATACATTGTTTTCAATTTTCTTAAGTTCCATACATCAATCCGACTCCTCTCTCCTTCTCCCTTTTTTAAAGTAGTCTTTCTTTTTTGATTTCCCACTCTTTCCTTTTATTAATCTAACTGTATTCTCAGTTTTAATGGGCCTATCCACCTACTTTGTTCACCCATTCATCCCTTCATCCACCATTTGGGATATGATATTTAATTTTTTTTCTAAGTCAACTGTCACCCCACAGATAATGGCTCAAGACATCAGAACTTTGAAAAGAGATGACACCTTGATTTCTTTATTGATAGATTGAGTAGCTTGCTTCATATTTCAACTTTCTTTGAGCAAAGTTTAATCATCAATAGGCAACGTCTTAGTTATAATAAACCCAAAGGCTTTGTGTCTCTGAGCAGTCCCTCTTTACCTCTTCCATCACATCCTCACCCCCCACCAACCTCTTCGCCGGGTGTCCAGGAACCTGCTATGATGCAAAGTCAATTACTGAATCACATTCAGAAGCTGGAGGATCTGAGTCATAACTGCTCTTTGTTTTCAACAATATTTTTTTTCCTTCCTTTTTTCTATTTCGCTTTTTTTCCTTTTTATTCTGATTGTCTTGTTTTTCTCTTTGTTATTTTTTCCCTCTCCTTTCCTCTTTCACCCTTCCCCTGTACTTAACCTGTGCTCACAGCCAGAGATACCTAAGCCTTATTGGTTGTCACCAATAATCCTACAGAATGGTCCCAGTGTCCTCTGAGCCAAGTGAAGCCAGCAAGTTGTCTCCCGGCTCAGAACAGTGGAGGGCAGCGACCGTTGAAGAGGTGAGTCCTGTCTCAGGGATGCCAGATGGGACCTGTGCTCTATGGTATGTGACCTAAAGGGATGCTGTAGATTTTCTTTATAGAGGTTGTAAAGTAATTTCAAAATAGAACACCCAAAATGGTTGGGGTATTGGTGATAGTGAAGTCGTTCAAGAAAACTACTTTGAAAAGGACAAAACTAAATTGGCTGTGTATTGACACTAAAATAACGTAAGAAGATTTCCTGTCTTTCTCTTCTTCCCCAGGTGCCAAAGAGAATTGTGACGTGATCTTTTCGGCTTCTCACCCTTCCTCCCCGGTGAGTCCTGGACCTTTTCAGCGCAGAACAGGGAGAGAAAGGAAAAAAGGAGATGCGTAAAAGGGACTCAGGGACTCAGAGTTTTCTTAGGAGTTTATTAGGATAAGACGCAGTAGCAGCTGCAATATGGGAGAAACGTGAACAGGAAAGACAGAGGAATTTAATACCCCCCCCCCCCTTGTGGTCCTGACATTTCCTTCAAGGTATTCAGGACATGCAAGTAAAGAACGTTAATTATTTAAAAATTGCTATTTGGTTGCTAGACCAGATTTCTTTGACCCTGACATTGCCCCGTAGCTACACAGAGTGATGGCTCTGTAATGACAAATGTTTGTTAAAACAACTGTATAACCCTGACTTTTGGTCTAGTTGTTGAAACTCAGTCTTGTTCCATTGTCATTGCACCTTGAATAATCCATAGTGTCATCAAGCCAGGAATGAGGAGACATTTACAGGATAATAAATGCTTCTTTGGTTGGCTCGTATCCGTGGGGCCGTCACACACAGGGTTCTAGTTACTGTTTCTTAATTTGCCACAAATGGAAACAATTTCTTAGCAATTGCTCCAGAAAAACCTGGCGATCCTATACTGAAAGAGTTATTTTCATGCAACTTCACTGATCTATCAATACACGTATAAAAATTAGAAGAAAAAAATGTTTTAAAACATAGTTGGCTGTCACAAACCTTTTTTTCATCATTAAATGTTATAAAAATCAATATTGTATACTATGTTCTTCCATCAATGTTTTGCCATTGAAAGGCCAATTTTCAAATATTTACCGTAGTTGACAGTTGTTCCTGTCTACCCACCCTATCCCCCAAGGTTCAGGCATGTCTAGAGGCCAGTGGGAGTCCAGTTTCATGAGGGACAAAGGAGCTTCCTAGGAAAGAACTCATATTAAGGTGAGAGAGAGGCAGAGGAGTTGGATTTACAGAAACAAAGTCAGAGGGTAGGGGTGATTCTGAGTTCCACACAGGTTCAGTTGCTAATATTTAACTTTGGGCTCCAACCTGAGTCCTAGAGCAGGAGATGATTTCAAAAATAAATAAATAAATAAGTCATCAACTGAAGGGCTCTAGAACAGGCATCAGCACTCTCATTACTTTCCATTGCTTTAGCAATAACAGAAGGTGACACCTTTAGCTCACACATCACAGCCTTTGACATCCAGCACCTGCAGACTCATTACAGACATTAAGGAAGCCCAGAGGCAGTGGTAGCACCTTTGGTCTTTTGGTGGAGGTAGCAAAGAAGGGAGACAGCAAATAGCAAGACACTGGAGAAAAGAAAGAAAAGGGGAGATGGCACGAGTAGCAGACAGAGTGACCAGAGTGAAAATCCTCCCCAAATCCAAATTTCCAGGAACTTGCCAACCCTGTGAGTAGGCCTTTCTAAAGACAGTCATCTCAGAGCTGCTATATTAACTCTTCTGCACAATAGGTGTGCTTTAATAACCACTTGATATATATGGAAAGAGTCTTAGATAAGTCAGCTGTTTACTTAGATAGCGAGTGGTAGAATGGAGATATAAACACAGGTCTCTGACTCTTGAGTGAATTAGCTCGCATATTACAATATACTGAGAGTTTTATGAAAGAAATTTGAGAAGAACTATAGTTCTAGAAGAACAGTTAGATATAATCTGTGAAGTGTTTTTTTAAACTTTATTTTTATTTTTTTATCATTGTTATGGACCTATTTTTACCTTAGACTTGGGCAGCTCAGGCAACGAAAGTCACGTTAAAGGGGTATGGGAAACTTTGTCATGAATCAGGAGAGAATAAGTGTGTCATGGGTATAAATCCTTGGAAAATATTAAAAATTAGAAGAGATCCTGGAACCCTGATTTGCACAGATCTTGAAGGTAACAAAGTAAACCCAGAAGAACAGAATCTACTCTAAGATGTTTTAAACAGAAAGAAATAGATACAGGGAAATAGGAGTTTGCAAAATTGTTGGTTGGACTGAAGGAGCCAAAGTTAAGAAGCTACCACTTACTTACTTTTAAATCATAACACACAATTGCAACCCACAGGTCAGGAAACTGCCAGAAATGTCTGCCAACTCCCAGCTGCCTGGAAACCCTGAGTCTCTGAGGCTGATGATTATCAGAAGAAAGAGTCTGGCTGCTGTAAAAACTCCTATCTGTTCAAGCCTGCTGCCACTGCCAACAGAGAAAGAATGCCCTTTGCCTCCCTTCGCCTTCCACATCTTGCCCACATGTAATTTGTTGGCAGAATAAAATTGTATTCAGAATTTTGGAGGCAAATAAATCTGGAAAACATAGTTCCTAGGCTTCTAGCACCAATGATACATGGGCCAGCACAGAAGGTAAGGTAATGAATGCTGATGCCAACAAACAATGCTCAGTACGGTGGAGTTACACCACCAGAGAGGATTAAGAAGCCACATTAGGTGTTTTTGTTTATTTCCTTCCCTTTAACTCTTACCAAATGTCTCCTATAGGCTTCAAAGTTTATGCTAATTACCAGAAATGGGGCAATTCCTGGTTTGGCACTCACTGTAGATGTCTCACCTCTTTCATGCCCTGGTGCTCCATGGACACATTCTCTAGGTCACATCATTTCCTATTCTCGGGAAAAGATTCTTGTTGTCCCCAATGCTCCAACTCCATCTTGGTGTCAGCACCAAGGACACTTCTACTCAGTCATCCCTCCACCAGGTGCCTTTTCTTTTCCCTGTTGCTTGTGGATTCTGGTCTGAATGGTACATAATTTGGGGGCGGAAAAGCAGGAATGCTAGCAGAAATATAAGTCGCATTTCTTTTCCCCAGAGTTCTGTCTGCTAAAAAAAAAAATCTGTTCTGACAAAAGAAATTCCTGCAAAAATCCATCAAGCTTTTACACTTGAAAAGATTTCAAATGGGTTCACTCTGTGCTGCTATCTGACAGCCCCACAATATGATGCTTCACTCATCATAGCCAACAATAAAGGTTGTGGGAACCAATTTTCCTGGTCCTGAGCTTCTCCTCCTCTTCATCCTGCCTGTCTTTTGTTCACTTTGCTGCTTTTAGGGGCAAAATAGTTTGAATCCCCTACATTTTCTATGTGCAGTCCATAAAATTGGCAGCAACACAAAGTTCAGTAAGAAAAGAAAGTAAGAAACTTTCTTTTTTTCAAAGAAAGATTAAAGTTCAGGGCATTCGCAGATTTAATATATTCCTTAAAATATAAAAATGTGTCTCTGGGGCCACATTCAAGGAAGGCTGGTGACATACTTAACCATACCCAAGTGCTCAAACTGCCCCTTTTCCCCCAAGGTGACTGACATTCTTGGTATAGTGGGGTGAAATGTGTCTCCCAAAAAGGTATGTCCAATTCCTAACCCTCAGAACCTGGGAATGTGAACTTCTTCAGAAATAGGGTGTTCTCAGATGTAATTAAGGATTTCAAGATGAGATCATCATGGATTTGGGGAAGTTCTAAATCCAAGGGCGTATTTCCTTATAAAATTCAGAAAAGCAGAAGACACAGAGACACTGGAGAGAAGATGAGAAAGACAGAGGCAGAGCTGGGGGCAATGCATCTACAAGCCAAAGAAAGCCACGGATGGGGCAGCCACCAGAAGCTGGCATCAAGGGTCCAGAACAGATTCTCTCTCAGAGCTTCCAAAAGGAAACAACTCTGCTCACACCTTGATTTTGAACTGTAAGAGAATAAATTGCTGTTGTTTTAAACCACCCAGTTGGTGGTAATTTATTACAACAGCCATGGGCAACTGATACCCTTCATACTCCGACTGTTTTCTTATTGCTAGAACTCAATACTGCTGCTGTATATTGTAACAGGGTCATTATGACAGGGGCTGGCACACTTCTTTTGTAAAGGTCCAGAGGGTAAAAATATATTTTATGCTTTTTTGGATATATGATTTCTGTCACAACTTCTCAACTTGGTCGTAATACAAAGTTAGCCATAGATAATGTGTAAACAAATGGGCAGAGTTGTGTTCTAATAAAACAATCTACAGAAGCAAGTGGTAGGGTGCTTGCTTCAGCAGCACATATACGAAAATTGGAGTGATACAGGGAAGATTAGCATGGCCCTGAGCAAGGATGACAAGCAAATTCGTGAAGTGTTCAGTATTCAAAAAAAAATGCAGGTGGTAGGGCAATGTTTTAGTTTGCTGAAGTTGATGAAATGCAATACACCAGAAATGGGCTTGTTTTTATACTGGGGACTTACTAACTTACGAGTGTATAGTTCTGAAGCCATGAGAATATCCAAATCCAGGGATCATCACATGGTATCTGGACTCCTCTGTCAGATGGCAATGCACATGGCGGGCTCTGCCTGTTCCTCTCTCCCGGGTTTTGTTGCTTCAGCTTCTGGCTTCTCCGTCCATGGCTTTTCTTTCTGAGCTTCTGTGTGTTTCTCTTTCTCTCAGTTTCTCTGGGACTTTCTTCTCCGAGCTTCTTTATGTGTTTTATCCTCTTACAAAGGACTCCAGCAAGAGGATTAAGACCCACCTGGTGCACGCCTCAACAGAAATAACCTAATCAAAAGGTCCCAACCACAATAGACGACATGCCCAATAGGTCTACACTCACAGGAATGGAGTAAAAGAACACGATCTTTTCTGCGGTACATACGGCTTCAAACCATTGCCAACAGGTTTGACCCATGGGTTGTAGTTTGCTGCCCCCTGTGTTATAATTTTCTCACCTGAGACCCTGGTGCCCCTTGTCTTGGCATTTCTTAGTCCCAGAGTCTTCTTCTCACCATTTCTGCCCCACGGTCTAGGAGGTCTTCATGCAGAAGGATTTCAGGTGGATTGTTTTGATCTTCCAAATTCTCTGATATACATTTGCTTTTAGTTGCCATTGTCACCAGTGGCTATTTTTAAATGAAGTAACCATCTGACCCAATTTATTTCTTGTCTTCTTTCTCCCTTTAAAAAATGATTTCAGGCTGGGCCACGGTGGCTCAGCAGGCAGAGTTCTCGTCTGCCATGCCAGAGACCCAGGTTTGATTCCCAGTGCCTGCCCATGCAGAAAAAAAAAAAAAATTTGAACTATTTCAATCACAAAATTTCACTTCCCATTTCTACTGACATACTACAGACCCATTTTCCAAGTGAGGTAGGAGACTGCAAACCACAGTAACAAGGAAGATGGAATTTTGTATTGCTAATGACAGAAGCATTTGTGATGCTCATTGGATTGTGTTGGGTTGTCAACAGCTGGGGGATCTGCTTCAGAGTGTCTGGGTGGCTTCAGGCACTTGGGAGCAGGCAGCCCTACAGCTCTATGCTGCCAAGGGAAGGAAATAACAAGAAAAGGAAGAGGAGGTTGCTTATTGTGCATAACTTATTTTAAGATTAAGTACAATAGGGAAGAGAGAGAAAGAGATTGAGTTACTGAGTCACCAAATGGTGTGGAGAAATGTAGGATTTCTTCCAAAACAATAACTGATTTTTTTAAAACTCTTTTTATTGTGTGGTATAGCATATGTACAATGCAAAGAAATAAAAAAAGCAATAGTTTTCAAAGCACTCTTCAAAAAATGGTTACAGGATAGACCCCAGAGTTTGTCATGGGCTACCATACAATCCTCTCATATTTTTCTTTCTAGCTGCTCCAAAATATAGGAGGCTACAGGGCTTAAATACTTTTTTATCATCACAATTGACTTTTTTTCCTTCTTTTTTTGTGAACAATAACATATATACAAAAAAGCTATAAATTTCCAAGTAAAGCACCACAATTAGTTGTATATTTCAGACTTTGACATAGGTTACAATTTCACAATTTTAGATTTTTACTTCTAGCTGCTCTAAAATACTGGAGACTAAAAGAGATATCAATTTAATGGTTCAGCATTCATATTCATTTGTTAAGTCCTATCTTTTATGTATAACTCCACCATCAACTTTAATCTTTCCATACCTCTCACTGGGGTTGTTTGGATTATGGCAATTCTAACTTTTTGATATTGGAAGGGTCTGTCACTAATATGGGGTCAGGAGATGAAACTATCTGATGTTCTGGAGAGGCAGGCTAGATTTCAGGACTTATCTGTACCAGGGACCCATTTGGAGATTGCAGGTTTCTTGAAGGTTACAAGAGTGCATGGAACCCTTGTGGAATTTTATAAATTACCCTACAAGATGTTCTTTAGGAGTGGCTGCAATGGTCTTGGTTGGGGGTGGGCAGGTTATGATAGGTAGCAAGGTCTACCTGAAGCTTGCATAAGAGCAACCTCCAGAGTAGCCTCTCAACTCAATTTGAACTCTCTCTGCCATTGATACTTTATTAATTACACTTCTTTTCCCCCCTTTTGGTCAGGATGGTTTTGATCCCACGGTGCCAGGTCTGGATGCATCCCAGCGGGTCCTCTCCCACGTTGCCACGGAGACTTTCACCCCTGGATGTCGTGTCCCATGTCGGGGGGAGGGCAATGATTTCACTTGCAGAATTGGGCTTAGAGAGACTGAGGCCACATCTGAGCAACAACAGAGGTCCTCCAGAAGTAACTCTTAGGCATGCCTATAGGTAGTCTAAGCTTCTGTGCTACCTACATAAGCGTCACAAGAGTAAACCTCATGATCGAGAGCATGGCTTATTGATTTGGGTATCCCTAATGTTTGACACAGTATCAGGGGATTCCCTGATGGTAAGGTTTAATAGTTCCATAGCCTTTCTCCCCTCCCAAAACTGATTGTTTAGGTGCAGGGAATATAAAGTGAGGTAGGAGACTGCAAACCACAGTAACAAGGAAGATGGAATTTTGTATTGCTAAATCAAAACCTGTAAGTCTGTATAGAGACAATTGAGCTTTGAGATCCAAGTGTCAAAGTGAGAGAAGAAAATTTACTTGGATTAACAAAAGATTATTTCTGGTTGAAAATAGAAAGAAAGCAGGTATATTTCTTTTCTTTTTTTTTGTATGCTGTATGACAGGGTCACATATCATTATTTTTCCATGTGAGTATCCCATTATTACAGCACCATTTGTTGAATTTTTGTTTGTTTGTTTGTTTTGCTTGTTTGTGTTTTGGGGACGTGCATGGACTGGGAATTGAACTTTGGTCTCCCACATGGCAGGTGAGAATTCTACCACTGAATTACCTTGCACCCCCAGAAAGCAGATGTATTTCGCAAAAAAATCTGAGACAAATGGATAGGTTCTAATCTAGGCAGCCTGGGCGAGCTAATAATTTGGCACTCTTTCAACTACTGTTCTTCCACTCTGCATTTGATGAATGAGTTTAAATGGGATACCTACCTCTGGCTGGAGAAGAATAGGAAAGGGGGATCACAGGAGCCAGAGCTTGTCTTCCCTGCTATAGTCGGATTCAGCCCTTGAATTAGTCACCTGTGACTGCTGTGACAAATTACAGCAAACTCGTGACACAAAACAATAGAAATGTATTCTCTCACCCTCTGGAGCCCAGGAGTTGGAAATCAGCATCACCTGGCAAAAATCAAGGTATAAATTTCTGTTGGTTGTGGGTATTCCTTGACTTGTGGCCACATCACTCCAATATCTGCCTCTGTGATCACTTCACCTTCCCCTCCTCTGTGTTAAATCTCTCTGCTTCACTCTTATAAGGAAACATGCGATAGCAGTTAGGATCCATCTGGATAATTCAAGATAATCTCTCCATTGCAAGATCCTTGATTTAAACATATCTACAAAGACCATCTTTTTTTTTTTTTTAGCATGGGCAGGCACTGGGAATTGAACCCGGGTCTCTGGCATAGCAGATGAGAACTCTGCCACTGAACCACTGTGGCCTGCCCCAAAGACCCTCTTTTTTATTTTTATTTTTTTTTCCATATAAGGTAACATTCACAAGTCCAGGGTTAGAATGCTGATATCTTTTAGGGTCCATTTTTCAGCCTAAGTGCAGTTCACAGACTCATCTTCCTTAGAAGACAGTTTTACAGGCCCCTTCAACAGGTGTGGGGATGGAGTGGGGCACAAGGTTTTCTCAGTGTGGTTGAAACACTTCTTTCAACCCCATACAGCATTTCAGCTTCTCTTCTTAAACTGGCCCTCAGATATCCATTTGGCTGGCCTTTCCTATAACAAGCTCTGCAATTGGAGTGATTATGAAAAGGACTAAAAAAATCCAAAGGTGGATCATATCTTAAATAGGCAGGAAACTCAGAAAAGTTTTCTGCCATGAACATTTTTCTAACCTCACAAAATTATTTTAAAATAAGGATGGGTTAGCCTGAGTCCAGGCATGGAGTCCATAGTGCTAATACACAGTCACCCATTTCTTATCAATTTCAACTTACTTTTGAAATCATTCAAAACCAGGAAGCATTTTAACTGTTCCTTGGACAGCTCAATCTGTCTATCCCACCTCTTGCTCATTATGTTCTCAGACTCATTATACCCAAAACAGGACACAAACCTCCTCCCACAAACTTATTCCTCTCACTTATTCACTGTCATATCTTGTTCTTAACCTGAGATGGATGAGCAATTCCATGAAACTGTATGCAAAAATTTGGTATATTTGCATTTCTGTTTTTTTCAGGTGGAATCCCAGAGCCTTAATCAGATGCTCCATGGAAACTTTGCCATTATAAAGAATAAGAACCTCTTCCATAGGAGCATACTCAAGTCTAAATAAATGTTGCCTGCATAGGGTTATGCATTTCCAGTAGGGAATGCCCACTGGTTTGTTCCTGCATGCTTTCATATGCTGTATTTGCAACTGCTGACTACAGTGGTTTTACCCATAATTGTAAATGTTATCTTAGCTTATTTCCATTCCTTTACTTGATATCCATTAACCGGGTAATTTATAATACTACTATAACTACTTACACACTGCTATAATCGAAGGTTTTCCCCTTTATCTAAATAGTTATTATCTCATGTAAACTGAGCGGTTTACAACACTGTCGCAACCAGATGTCATCATTTACAGCCCTCTTTTATAGCCACTTTGTACTTACCGCAGCTGGCTTTTGTCAGTTTTCTAGGGGTCTCAGTTCTGGCTTGCACACTCCCTATTAATTATAACCAAAACATAACCAATCAATACGTGCCAACATAAAAAATGTCATTAACTCCACCTCCCTTTGTTTGAATCCCATAAAAACATTAAACTCTTTAGACTTCAGGAGACAGCTTTGATCTGAGGGCTCCTATTTCCATTCTGGGCAACCTTTCATTAAAGCTCTTTCTTTTCTCAAAATCCCAGTGTCATGGCAGGCATCGATTTCTGTGCACATCAGGCAGCGAGCCCTTGCTTGGTAACATCATAAATTTGCATGATGGCTCATTGGAGTTTAGGGTTCTGTGAGCAAGGGTAAAACAAATTCTTCCACCATCCTCTTCCCCTTAAGTAAGATTACATGTCCAAGATCAATACAGAATAAGATTTTGGCCTCTATGAAAAAATGAACTTCATCCTTGAGAACAAGTAATAAAAGCCCTAAAGCATATTTTTTTTCTATGTCTAAGGAGCATGTCGATATGCCAACATCTACCTAACAGACCTTCACATGCTTTTTCCGTTCTTATAATATTTGCTCCCACCTCTTCCAATTATGCCTACTTCATCTGTCAAGTCTCAGCTTAACTATTAATTCCCCAAGAAAGACTTCGGTGATCAACATTCCTGGGAAAAGACCACAGACTCAAATTTTGAAATAACGGCTTTTGTTGTTTATTGAAATCTCCAGTAAATGACAAGAAAGGAGATTGACAGTGAGCTGGAAGCTGGGGACTGGCACACCTTGGTCTTAACACTCAGAACAAGCAGAGCAACTCCAAATTTCCCTCCAAACTCATTCTTTCTGGGAATCCTTTGGGATCCACAGCAAAGGGAGGGCTTGTACTAAGCAGGAAACAAACTCATTAGGTTGCTATATTTGAAAAGAGATTCAAATGGACATTTTGAAAGCAAAGAGAAGTCACAGTTGATAAAATTATATAGAGTAAGCCCTAGGGACCTTTCAGGACCAAAAAACCCTGTGCCCTACTTCTTCTTTAAGCTTCCTCTTGAGTTTCCTTTTGAAAAAAATGAATTTTTTTTTTTTTTCACATGGGCAGGCTCTGGGAATTGAACCCGGGTCTCGGACATGGCAGGTGAGAACTCTGTCACTGAGCCACCATTGCATGGCCCCTTTTGATATCTTTTGAAATGTGAAATCCTCACCAAGTTGGCTGGTCCAGATAGCCAAATTGAGCCCCTCATTCACTGCATTTGACCCGATGCAAAATAAAGCCCACCTTCCCTGAACCTGCCCCTATAAGATGAACAAACTCCTGTCCAATCAATAGGAGTCAGGCTAACTTCCTTTCTATGCTTACAAAAATCATCTGCCATCTCTAGAAAGTAGAAGCTTCTTCGTTTTGGCAAATGATCAGGCTTCCTGGCCACAGCAAAACTTTTGGTGTCCCAAAGAAAATGCCGTAATCTGCAAATTCAACTGCGATTTGTCTTTTGACACAGTACTCTAAGACTAAGACTCAAGAGACTATGTCATTAAAACGTGGTTATGATGCATGCTCAAGGAAATAAAACATTAAGGATTTTTTTCATTTAATTTTTAATTTTTAGAAAATATAAGTTTCCACAGATTATGGAAGAGCTGGCTTTACCTTATCACATTCTTATATCACCCCATACTTTGTGTTTATAGTACTTACAAAATTACACATAAATAATACATGTGTATAATTTTATGTTAATGACTTTCTTTTGCGTTTGTCTGCGAGCTCTGTCCAGGCAGAGGCTGTCTTGCTCATTGCTTAGCAGTACCAGGCCCATAGAGATGCTCAATAAATATTTGATAGAGGAATGGATTAATTCATTAATTAATTAACCAACCAATTAATATAGGATTGTGATGGCTTCTCTTTCCCCTTGAGAACCACGCTCTGACTATAGCAGTGAACTGTTTTGGAGGTCTGATTCTTGAAATGAACTTGTTCCACATGACTGTCCTTAAAGCATAGTTTCTCAATCTTGGCATTACTGGCATTCTGAGCCAGATAATTCTTAGTTGTGGGGGGCTGATCTGCGCATTGTAGACCATTTAGTAGCATACATGGCCTCTAGCAATTAGGTGCTAGTAGCATTCCTCTCCCCCAGTAGTGACGGTCAAAAATGTCTCCAGACATTGCCAAATATCCCCTGGTGGACAAAATCATCCCTGGTTGAAAACCACTCCTTAAAATTAGAAGAGAATCACAAAAGGTATCTTTCAAGCTGGGGCGAGAGCCACCTGTCAGAATGAAGATGAGGAAAAGGAAACCGTGGCTGAATGCCCTAAAAACTGTGTATCTCAGGCAATCGTCGCCTACACATTTTTTAAAAATTTACTATAATTAATCTATACTCCAAAAAAACCTTTCGTTCCTAAACTTTGGTGCTTTCATTATCCCTCAGTTTCTTACTGAAAATTCCTTTTGAAAAATTCTAACTTTATCTCTGCTGAACTAAGGGGAAGAGGAATTTCATTTTTTTGTGATTCAGCAGTACAGTTACCTCAGACTGGGACAGATGGGAACACAGGACAGATCACAGGAATGGCTCAGCTGGGCCTGTGGCTCCAGGCTCACTTGGCCGTCTTGGCCCAGCATGTTCAGGAGATTCTGACAGCCTCCTTCAGCCCAGCTGCAAGCCAAGGGGACTGGAGCTCCTGGGAGTCCAGCTCTTCAGAAGGTAGGTGCTAGAAATTGCTTAGTCATTCGGCCAAGTTTAATGTTTTTTCATTTTGGGGTCTTTCTGAATAAAGCAGCAGAGGAGGGGGGTCTAGAAGGAAAAGTGGTTCCTAATGAAGTGGAAAGAAACATTTTTGCTTTAAAAACTAATTGCGGGCAGGCCATGGTGGTTCAGTAGCAGAGTTCTGGACTACTACGCTAGAGACCCGGGTTTGATTCCCAGAACCCATGCGGAAAAAAAAAAAAAAGAAAAAAGAAAACTAATTGCAGGTGCAAGGGTGATTCTGTGGTAGAATGCTCACCTTTCATGCAGGAAACCCAGGCTCGATTCCCAGACCATGCACCCAAAACAAAACAAAAAAACCCTAAGTGCAACCATTTCTGCATCCTGGGGGAGCTGCAGATTCCATCTCTGAAGGAAACTTGCTTGTTTGTTGAGAAATAGATAAGGAATGATGTTATAAATTGAATCCAAGCCAGAACTCAGATGTACAAAAACACATTCTCTGTCACGGACCTAATTTTGCACATTTTCTGTCATGGACCTAATTCAACTCATGAGCTCCTATCCCATTGTGGAGCCATGGTGCGTGGATGGCGGGTGGGGGACACATTAACTTTACTAATTAATAGTATATTTCTTAAAATACTGTGTTGGCCAAGCTTTCTATCAATTAAAAGTTTAACTTCCTGTGAGAACTGGATTTGACCTCTTCCATGTTTCCCCCAGTGACATTTGGGTATAGAGGGAGGTTTGTGACTTTGTGGCATTGGGGAAATGGGGCTGGGGCTGGAGTGTTGCTTGCCTCTGTGCTTGTCTCTACTGCAGGACACCTGGTCTGGGGCTGTGTGGTGCCCATGGAGATAGGGTTGGTCTGGCCTTCTGAGTGTCCTGATGGCTGTGGCTGCAGAAGTCCTCAAATGGAGAACTCGTGGTCCGTCCTCTTAGCTTGGTTAGGATCTTCCTCATGACTTGGCTTCACATCATTCTTGCTGGTTGCCTCACATCCCCTGAAAGTCCAGCCACCAATCCCATGTCTTCCCCATCCCACCTGAGTCCTCAGCAACAACAGGGCTTCTTTGCCTCACCCCACACAGTGACGTCTTCTGGGAAGTTCCCTAGCCTGAATCTCAGCTGTGTTTAGCAGGTTCCTCAGGGCATTTGAGAATGTCTAGACTCCTCACCTGCTATATAATACAGACTCTGAAGAATGAAGCGCCCCACCTCAGGCATCTCTCTGGCCATCTCCCTGTCCTGTAAACTTTCTGCCCGTCCCACTCCACTGTCCCCTTGGACCTGGGTACCATCCTGCATGGCAATGTTCCTTAGCAGTTCCAATTCAGTAAAGAACAAAAGCCCCTTTGCTTTCTGCTTTCCTCTTATCTACTGGACACATTTCCTTCCTCCAGGATGTTGGCAGGACATAAGAGTCTCACAGCCTCCTTTCACAACTTGCTTCCACAACCTTTGTTTCGCTTCTCCTCTCTATAGCCCACCCTAATCAGACATGAGCTTTTGACACCCCACTCACCTACCTTCCACCCCTTTTGAAGCAGGGACTTTTCTTTTTCAGAGTCCCCCTACCCGACCCCTCTTTGAATAATACTTTAATTTTATCCCACTGGATTCTGCTCTTAATATGATAATGATAGCTCAAAGGATTTAGGAAATCATTTCTTCTCTGGACAAAAACTGGCTTTTAAACTGATTATTTAGTTTGAGTTAACTCTGGAAGTCAGAAGCTGGCTATTGATTTCCTTTGGTCTTTGCATTCCTACTTAGAGCAGAGGAGAGACCATGTAAAAAAACATAAAAGAGAAAAGTGAGGTTATTAAATGCGCTAGCACAAAATCAATCTTGCATGATCCATGAGGCCCAGGGCCAGGACTGAGGAAGGGGGACACTGAGACCAGGAGTTAAAGAGCTCAGCATGATGAAGTGCTTCCTGCTGGGGAGAGGAGATTTCTCTATTGTAAAAGGACTTCTGACCGCATCTGGATATATACAAAAACTGGAACTTGTGGAAGAGAGGAAAGGGGGAAAGGAAAACTGGAGAGTAAGGTACCAACTTGGTGGGAAAGCAGGGCTGCAGGAGAGAGTTGGCTTCTAGTGGGGGCTGTGTGTGAGAGTGAAGACTGAAGACTAGGAACAGGAGTGCCTGATGTCTGGTTACCCCTCTGTTCACCTCTCCAACCCCTCATCTTATGATAGCACTTACCCTGGAGGATGAAGGTATAGCTAGAGTCGTATTTTGGGATGAAGTAGTCTAAACAGAAATGGAGATTTAGTAATAAAATGACCAGAAGCAACTGAGAAGACTCTGGGAGTGGGAGTTTGGATGACAGGTGATGGACTATAGCTAGGTCTTGTATCTTCCCTTCCACCAACCCAAACCTGGGATCCTCCAGGTCTAAGTGAAGGGGATTGAATTTTCTGATGTTAAATATGAGTGTAGTACATTAAAAATGGCCACATATTCTTTGACACCCCTCACATCCAGGAATAGCGTTTATTGCCCATAATCTTGAATCTGAACTGGCTCTGTGTCTGCTTTAATCAAAAGAATGGGGCAGAAGAAATGTTGTATCAATTCTGGACCTAAGTCTTCAAGTGGCTTGGCAGCTTTTGTTCCTTTTCAGAGCCCTGTGCCACTATGTAGCTATACTGCTAGAGAGACCATATGGAGAAACCACATGGAGAGACCAGGAGGGAAGGGAGAGCCCTAAGACTGATAGCGAACAAATGCGGGGTTCTTTGCCCGAGATGCATAACAGCTAATCTATGACAACAGGGTTTCAAAGACAGAAAAAGTTTATTGCTAAGCATGGAGCAGGAGATCAGATGGCCTGTGAAGTCTAAAAATCTGTCTCCAGGAATCTAAGGAGTTTAGGGTTTTTCTGGATTCAAACAAGAGGAGATGGAGTTATTACCATTACAATAGTGAGAATAAGCAAGGGCCTGGACTAGACTAGACTAACCATTGCAACAGTAAGTATGAACAGGGCTGAGAGTAGTTCAGAGAGTTTCATTAATTTCAGTATTTAGCTTTTGGCTATTCTGCAATATACTAGAAGGAAAAGAAATGTATATAATGATTCAGTAATCATAATCATTTGTTAATTCTTAACTTCTTGGTTGCAAGATGACATAATGAAAGAGAGAGATCCAGCCGGGCCCAGCCTTCCAACCATCCCTGTGAAGGTGCCACAACTGTGACTAAGCCACTGAATATTGCGCTCCTGGCCAGTATGGTTGTACTTGCATTACAGAACCCAAAGCAGATCAGCCAAAGGAACTCCCAGTTGAGCCACAGAAGGATGAGATGGTAGTATTTTAAGCCAGTAAGTAGGATAGAGCCCAGATTAGTTCGCCTGGATCATTGTGGCAGGAAAAGAGAGCAAGGAGTATTGTGCATCAGCTCTTACAGGCCTCCAACCCAGAACTGATGTGAAGCTTACACACGCATTTCATTAGCCAAAGCAAGTCACGATGCCATTCCTAACCTCAAGGAAGTTTTGTCCAAGATTGCAAGGACCTGCTGGGCATGAATGATGTCTATCATGCCACCTCTAATGGTAAGGGAGGCTTGAGAAATGGAGCAGGTTTGAATGGTTTGTTGAGACCAATCATTATTCACTGTCTAGGCCAGGACACATTGCAGCTCCCAACATAATCAGATTCCTATTGTCAGGGATGAGGGTAGAATAGATACTGGGTTTGGTAAAGGTCAGAATGGGTGGGTAGCAGAGAGAGTACAACAGATGTCACGTGTACCCTCAACCCCACTGACCCCAGCCTCACCTAGCAACCTGAGTTCTCTCAGCCCTCTCACTTTCAATTCACTTATTTGGAATTTGGGGCTGAAATGCATCTGAATAGGGAAAAGAAGGGAAGAAAGAGGAGATGAGGAAGAAGGGAAGGAATCGAGAAATAAAGTGAAAGCTCCGCGTTCAAGAGTGAAATTAGAAAGAAAGCTTGAGTGATTTTGATTATCATTTGAGCATTTTCAGTACCAGTTAGAGGAAAAATAATTAATGTTCACACAAAAAGTTCAAATAGAAGACAAAAGGAAAGGGAACATTTCAAAGAAGCATGAAGCGTGCAGCAGTCTAGGTGGCCTGGTTGAAAGAAGTGAAACAGCGTTCTTGTCAATCTGGGTTTTGGAGAACTCTTGGAGAAACTGAATGGAACATTCTGATCTAAGACATATATCCAGCTTTAGTTGGTCTTCCATGGCCCTCTCCTTTCCTATGTAGGTGAGCTCCAGGTCCCCCAAACCCCCTTTTTTCTAAAGTTCCCAATGCAGGTTCTTCCCTGTTGGTCAGAATCAAGTTCAAAATAGTAGCTCCCCTGTTATTTCTATCCTAAGTGGAAGACAAAATTCTAGGAAAATGTTTAAGCATTTTCTAAGGATTTTTTTTTTCACATATTGTCCTTGTAAGAACTTTATTTATCATCCTTATTTTACGTATTAGGAAACTGAGGCATCTAGAGGTTAATTTATCCAAGGCCACGCAACACATCTAAAACTAGATCTGTTCACTTTCATGACCTATTAAGTTAATCAGGATACTCTGACTCTCAAGGATTTATTTGATGCATTGCTCTTATCTGAAACCAGGATGTCATAATTTTCTGGATAGCTTGGCCAGCATTTGTTGTCTGATCCAGAGAGCCAATTTCTATTTCCTACTTCTGATGGAACTGTATTTAGTATCCTCCCACAATTGTATCATTTTTGCCTTCTCCTTACGTATTCTTGTCCAAATGTTCTCTACTGTACTCCCACCTAACAGTTACGGGTTTCTACATATGTGAATATCTGCTTGATATACAGTATTAAGCTGTCTTCCTCCATCCTAGCCTGCTTCTTTTGGCAAATTATGTCCATTCCTGGCCGTTTCCACCTATGATGATTCTACTTGCTAAGCTTTGTGATACTATAAGGTGTTCTCCTTCCTCATATTGAAGTCTCAAGTTTATCTAGTTTTTGCTCCTTCTCTCATGTCTTTCTCACTCCAGCCCCTCTAGATAAATCAGATTATCCAACAGACCTGTACTGGACTGGTATTAAAAGCTTGGTGAAAGTGATCCTGACCTTTCCCTGATTCTCAGAGCCATTGTTTTTTATTTCCTTGTTTCTTTAGGCTCTGAACCTAGCTCCTGATTCTGCCTGATCCTGTGGTTGGTGGCTTGGAGTTATGCTCCCAATTTTATCTGTGCCAATACTAATGACTAATGACTGTTTTAGTGAAGCATCTGATGGTAATGAGAACTGCCATTTGTTATGGGGCCACCATGTGTTAGCCTCTGAGCTAAGTACTTTATACTCGCTACTTACTCCTCATGTAAATGCTACTTCGCTGTTCTTTTTTCCCCTACAAAGAAGAAACAGAGACAGTATAAATGCTGCGAGACGTGTTGTACATTATAATTAAAGCTCTTACCTGGATATCTGGCTCTGTGCTGGGTCTTTCACTTTTATTATTTCATTTAGCCTTCACCATAATCTCACAATTTTTCTGGAACCTAGATTTAAACTCAAGTCTCTCTTCCAGCTACACTGGCCTGCTTGCTGGCCCCACTCTGGGACCTTTGTCCTAGTTGTTCCCTTTGCCTGGAACACTCCCCTCTGATATCCACGTGGCTCCCTTCCTCACCTCTTTGACATATTTGTTCAAATGTCCCCTTCTCAGGCCTTCCTTACATCCAATTTAAGTTGCACCCCCACCCACTGCTCTACCTTACCTCCTCCTTACTTTATTGGTCTCCATAGCTCTTATCACTCTCTGACATACTACTTATTTTATTTACTAGAAGGCAAGTTCCAAGATGCCAGGACTTTTTGTTAGTTTTGTTCACTAATACATATAGGTACTTGATACATATTTATTGAATGAGAGAATAAAAATATGTCTGATTCCAAAGCCCATTCCTTGTTCACCACAATCTTTTCCCTCTGGATTACTTTATAATGCTAAAGAATTTTTTAAAATCAAGGTCTATATTCAGGATTATCTAGGAAAAGGGAAAATAAACTCTACCTACCGTGAGATTGGAGACTGCTAGCAGCAGCTTTTGCCTTTAACACCTTATGTACCCTCACATGTGTGATTCTCTGCTGGGTACTGTGCAAAAAAAAAAAAAAAAAAAAAAAAGATAAAAGCAAAATGTTTGTGACTGGCTTCTGTCCCTGATCAGTTGGCTGCTCACCGGAAGAGCCAACACGAGTGCAGATGAACAAATAGAGTACAAGCTGCCTGTGCAACACAGACCCAAATCCCAGGCAGTCAGGAGCCAATATTTACAGGGCAATCAGGGAAGTCACAGAATTTTTATTAGTAGGTAGGATAAGGTTTGGAGAAATCATCCAAAGAGAACTTTTCCATCCAAAATCTTTCTCAAGTGAACATTGCTGAGAAGCAGTTTATCTCATACACAATCAATCGTGAGATAAAACTTATTATTTATTCATGGTACTAGAGTAACCATGAAACTGGAAGGAGACCTTGTTCTACCTCCTGTCTTGGGAAGAACCCACCTTCCTTGGGAAGTCCTTTAATAGGCTGATGCCTACTTTATGTTAAAAACCAATTTCCTAATGAAAGTGATGCCACTCTAAGCTGCTGGCAGTTGAATCAACCATCATCATTTAGCATTCCTTAAGCACTCTCAGGAAGCAGAGAGTTACAGACTTTCTTCTTCTTCTTCCTTTTTTTTTTTGCATGGGCAGACACTGAGAATCAAACCTGGGTCTCCAGCATGGCAGGCAAGAACTCTGCCTGCTGAGCCACTATGACCCATCCTAGAGTTAGAGACTTTTAAATGCATCTACTCCATTGGTCACTTTTCTGTTCCATGCATATATTCCAAGTGTGTATATAACAAGACTATATCATAGAAACATTAAAAATATAAACACCCTGAAATAGCACAGATGCCAGCAACCAATTGGCCATCAAAAACATGGCTCTAGAGCTTATAGCTCCATACCAGTGCCATGAGGCCACTCATATGAAAAGGTAAATGTTCTAGTTTACTAGCTGCCAGAATGCAATCTGCCAGAAATGGAATGGCTTTTAAAAAGGGGAATTTAATAAGTTGCTAGTTTACAGTTCTAACATTGTGAAATTGTCCATATTAAAACAAGTCTATAGAAATGTCCAATCCAAGGCATCTAAGGAAAGATACCTTGGTTTAAGAAGGCTGATGATGCTCAGACTTTCTCTCTCAGCTGGAAGGGTACATGGCAAACATGCCAACAGTCTGCTAGCTTTCTTCTAGGCTTCCTGCTTCATGAATCTCCCCAGGAGGCATTTTCCTTCTTCATCTCTAAAAGTTGCTGGCTGGTAGACTCTCTGCTTTGTGGTTCTGTAGCATTCTGAAGCTTTCTCCAAAATATTTCTTCTTTTATAGGATTCCAGTTAACTAATCAAGACCCACTTAGAATGGGTGGAGATACATCTCCATCTAATCAAGCTTAGTACCCACAATTGATTGAGTCACATATCCATGGAGATAAGCTAATCAAGTTTCCAACCTATAGTAGTGAGTAGGGATTAGAAGAAACTGTTGCTCCCACAAGATTGATTAGGATTAAAACATGGCTTTTCTAGGGTACATAAATCCTTTCAAACCAGCACAGTAAATTATCCCAATTAACAATTTACAAGCATAATTTAAAAATTAATTTTACCGGACTTCAAGTTCCTTCAAAGGAATAATCTTATTTTCCTTATTTTTATATTTCACATAGCACATATTTACTGCTTGGCAAGCATATCCTCTCCTTCCCTCGAAAGACTATAGTTTTCATCAGGAAAGGGATAATTTCTCTTATGTTTAATGGTGTACCACTATCTAATATACTTGGCACAAAATAGTGTTCAATACATATTTTTTGGAAAATAAATAAAGAACATTGAATTGAATGAATACCGACCAGTGAAAATTAAACTTAACTCAGCATTTGGGTTCTTGTAATTTATCATAAAAAGAATTATAAACAAAAGACTCAGATTTTTTAATAAAAAGGTGCTGACAACTCTAAAGATGAAATTTTGAATCAGCTTGATTTCCCCTGCCACATCTTAGTTTTCCAGGGATGCTATGAGAAATACCACACAATGGGTTAGCTTAAGCAACAAGCATGCATTGTCTCACAGTTTCTGAGGCTAGATGTCCAAAATCAAGGTGTCTTCAAGGCTATACTTGAAGTCCATGTTGTTCTGGTGCTGACTTGCCACATGCTTTGTGTTCTTTGACTTGGATCTTTGCCTCTCATCACATGTGTCTCTTTCTCCTTGTGTCTGCTCTTTTGGTTTCCTCTGACTTCCAGCTTTTGGTTCCTGTGTGAGCTTCTCTAACTCCTTCTCTGACTCTAATCTGACTCTGATTAAGGCCCATTTGATTAAAAAAGTTGGGTCACGTCTTAACTAAAAAAATCCTTTAAAAATCCTGTTTACAATGGGTCTACACCCACAAGAATGTGGATTAAGATTAAGAATATGACATTTGTCACAGTACATAATTCATCCTAATGAATCTTAGCAGAAAGTGAAGGGTTAGGTTAGAAGATCTTCTCTCCAGGCCCTTCCAGCTCCAAGTTCCTGTGATTATCATTTATATAACCCAAAAGGATGCTGGAGTATAAGTAGATGCTGGCCCACTCACTGGCCCAAATGACTTTTTATAAGAGAATAAATTATGAAAAAGGAAACTTTCTGTAGTAATCAGCTCAATGATGGCTTCTAGGGGTCCTTACCTCCTGATTTTCACACTCATGTATAGTCTCTTCTCATTTTTCACTGGAGTTGGTCTGTGTGGCCAATAATATACCACAAGAAGGGATGGTATGTCACTTCCAAGATTAGATTGTAAAAGATACTGAAGGTTCTGTCTTGGAACTTCCATTCTCTTTCTCTCAGATAATTTGTTGTGAGGGAAGCAAGCTACCATGTCATGAACAGCCCTGTGAAGAGACTCACATGTGAGGAAGGAGGAATCCTGCCAACGGCTATGTGAATAAGACTGAAAATGGATCCTTCAACCTCAGTAAAGCTTGTAGAAGACTATAACCCTGGCTGACAGTTTGACTGTAAACTCATGAGCCAGAGCCATCCAATTGATCTACTTCCAGATTCCTGGCCCCCAGAAACTATGTGAGATAATACATTTTTTGTTGTTTTAAGTTGCTAAATTTGGGGCTGATTTGTTACACAGCAATAGATAACTAATACATTTCTCTTCCTCTGCCCTCTTCAGGTGCATGACCAGTGTTAATTTCACCATTCCTGAAAATTATGCAATTTGTTTGGTGTCATATATTTGATAAGAAAAAAGAATTTAGTACAAGTATCTTCTTAGTCACCTGGTTTTAAAACTCAGCTTCACTCAAGCCACAGCTTCAAAAATAAAAAGGTACATTATTGAATGTAGTAGTGGTCTCATTCTGATCTGCATCACTACTGGTTTAAAGTTGCATCTTGCTTTTGCCAAAAATTTTCTTCTTTCATGGTCTTCCAGTTGCTGTGCCTGTCATGCTTTCTTACTTCTCTATTTTATTAGTCAATTGATTGCTTTAATGGGAAGATATTCATACTGCTTGTTTCTCTTTCAATACTTCATCAATCTGTACATTTGTTCTTTATTTCACTACCAAATGACTTTGAAGACCTTGGAAGACTGTTTTTAAGTCTAACAAATTTTTAAAAATTAAAACTTGTGTGGAATGCTTTGGGCATTCCATTTCCCTCCTTAGAAGGTTCTAATGCATATAAGTTCTTAGAATAGTTTCCAGCACATAAGTTTCAACAAAACTGTTACTTATCTAAAAATTCAGACTGACCCTTTATTATATAGACAAGGAAATGCTTAATGTGAGAAACTAATACCTGGGGAACAAGTAGCTATCCACCAATGCAGCCTGGACTCCAGGTCTCCCTACTCTGGAAGTCAAATACAGAATAGCTCCCTAATTCTAGTTGAGGCCACCTCCACAGAATTTATTTCCCCATCATCTGTCACGTAGATTTATGAATAGTTGATCTCTCTTAAAAACTTCCTGCTATGTCAGAGAAAAGCTGTTGTATAATGATATACTACAAAATGACTCAGAAACCTCCTTGGACAGGGAGATGATTACCATATCACTGTACTTCGAGCCAACATATTTCCTTGATTTAAAGTTTGTAAATTGGCATCCCATACCCATAGAACACCATGTACACATTTCTTACCTGACTTGCAAAGGCATAGCTCCCAAACAGCATGTTAGAGCTTTCTTGTATCAAAGGTATACAGGAACTGGTGATGCAATCTGATCAATAATATAAATTCTGATAAAAGCAGAAATTGCTAGATTTACACAAAGAAAGCAGCAGCCAGAGCATAAGACTTCCCACTTTCTCTGGTTATGGGATTTTAAGGGCAATGCAAGAGAAAAGAGAAAGGGGGGAAACTGTGTTGTCTTTAATTCCACACTCAAACAAGTCACAGGTACTGTGAACCCAAGGAGAATCACAATGTAGTCCTTATCCTACAGGAAAGAGAAAAGAGAGAAGTGATTAGGGCAAAAAGTCCTGTACTTAAGGGCTCACTAGGGCATAAGATGTTGAATAATATTTTCTGCTCCTTATTTCCTTATACGCATGGTGTCTTAGATCTTGTTTTTGCATTGCAATTTGCTCATAAACTTAGTAGCTTCAAACAGTAACCATTTAAACTCTGGAATCTGTGGGTCCTGAGTCAGCAGTTTGGGTTGGGCTTAGTTGTTCTTCTGATCTTGGCTGGGCTCACTAATGAGTCTGCAGTCAGCTGCTGGGTTGGCTAATGGGCTCTGCTTCAGGAGGGGCCCTGACATCTCATGCACTGCTCCGTCTGGTCATGTGACCTTGAGCAAGTTACCTGACTTCTCTGATCCTCTCCACTGGATGATTCTCATTAGCATACAAATGTGTTATTATTTCTTTCACCCACCCTCAAAAAATCCCACTTTATTTTCCAGCTACCACCCTATTTCTCTGCTCATTTTTTGTAGCAAAACTCTTTAAAAGAAGTGTTAAACTCACTGTCTTCAATTCTTTTCTTTCCATACTCTCTAGAACCCACTCCAGCAGATTTTATCTTCCACACCTTTGTCCAAATTGCTCTTGTCAAGGTCATCAAGGGCCTTTACATTGCCAAATCCAATCTTCCTCTTACCTGCAGCTTTTGACATGTGTCAACATGCTTTCCTTACTTGGTATCCAGGCAGCATGCACTCCTGGTTGTACTCCTACCTAGCTTGCTTCAACTTGTATGTCTCCCTCACTAGTTCTTTTTCATCTTTTTGACCTCTTAATATCAGAATCCCCAGAGTTCAATTCTTAGATTTCTCCTCTTCCCATCTGTACTAATTCCCTTGGTGATCTCATTTAGTCTCCTGGCTTTAAGTATCACTAATATGCTAATAACCTCCAAGTTTATATCCCAGTCTGGTCTTCTCCTCAAAAACCAGACTTGTATATCCATATGCCTACCAAATAGCTCCACTTGAATATCATATTAATTTCTTCTGGAGCAAGTTGCTATAACAGTGTATTGTGTGAACACAAGCTCATAGACATAACAGAAACTTTTGACAAAGGACCTATTTTTTATTTGCGCAGCATAAAGAGTCCAGAAGGGTAAATAAACTCTGTCACTTACACAGCACAAAGTGCCCCAAAGAGCAAGCGAAGAAATTCCATCATGGCTGGTCTTCCAAGTGGCAGAATATTGTTCCAGGTTGGAGCTGATGGATGGCAGCTTGGCACACCTCACTTTGCGCCAGAGAAGAGAGACAAATATATATTATTTGAGCTGTTTTTTATCCATCTTGGGGAGAGAGGGGGCAGTGGTGGTGTATGGGCCCTGCCACTGAGAATTCGTGCCTTGATTAGCATTTGGGGTTGCTTGAAAGATTTTTGGTTTTGTTTATTTATTTTTAATTCCAAAAGCTTGACTGTGCATATTAAGAATAAAGCCTAAAGCGAGCCTTCATTTCACCAAGCCCCGGGCTTGGGGCGCCTTCCCTCTGTGTGGCGGGGCACCTGGCTCTGGACTTCGCCTTCTTGCCCCTGCCGGGGCGGTGGAGGGGAAGGGCCAGGGGGTTACTGAGCTGGGCTGGGTTGTGCCTTGGTCCTGGCTGAGCTTCCAAGGCCCTCCTGGTAGACCAGGCATTGGGCCAGGTGCTGTGCCGGGTGTGAGGTATGGGGGATTCCCCCATGCCCCCCATCATGCGTTCTGCAGAGGGATGGCATTTTGTGGGCTTCAGGTTGGGAAGGAGCTGGCACCCCAATGCTGCCTGGAGATCCCTCAGCCCGAGGGCAAAGTGGGAGCTGGGGTTGAGAGCAACTCTGAGGGGTCCTCCCTCAAGAGCCCTGCACAGCCACCCCTGGTGATGTGGAGCTGGATGAGGAGAAGCTGGAGCAAAATCCCGAGGAGTCCTAGGACATCAGAGCTCTACAGAAAGAACTACAGCAATTTGCCAAGCTCCTGAAGCAGAAGAGGAACACCCTGGAGTATACCCAGGCTGATGTGGGGTTCACCCTGGGGGTTCTCTTTGGGAAGGTGTACAGCCAGACAACCATCTGCCTTTTGAGGTTGTCTGCAGTTGAGTTTCAAGAACATGTGTAAGCAGAAGTGAGTGGACAATGAAAATGTTCAGGAGATTCGCAAAACAAATCTGCAGCAGACCAGGAAGAGAAAATGGACGAGCATTAAGAACCAAGTGAGAGGCAATCTGGAGAACATGTTCCTGCAGTGTCCAAAACCCACGCTGCAGCAGATCAGCCACATCACCCAGCAAGCAGCTCAAACGGGAGAAGGACGTGGTCAGAATGTGGTTCTAAAACCAGTGCCAGAAGGGCAAAGGATCAAGCAGTGACTATTCCCAATGGGACCAATATGAGGCTTTGGAGTCTCCTTTCCCAGGGGGACCAGTATCCTTTCCTCTGGCACCAGGACCTCATTTCAGTGCCCCAGGTTATGGGGGGCCTCACTTCATTATTCTGTATTCCTCTGTCCCTTTCTCTGAGGGTGAAACCTTCCCGTTTTCCGGGTTGCCAGTCTGGGTTCCCCGAAGCCTTCAAACTGAGGTACTTGACTTCCCCAAGAACCTGGGATGGGGCAGGGGGGTGGGTGACAGAGGAAAAGGGAGAAGCTGGGGAAATGGGACCCTGGGAGTATTAACCAGGGCTTTGAGAATTAAGTCCTAAATTCACTAAGGAAGAAATTGGGAGCACAATGGGTGGAGGCAGGGAAATTTGGGGGAAGCTGGTTGGAGGGAAGGTGAAATTCAATGATGCTCTTGATTTTAATCCAACATCACTCATCATTTTGTTCTTAAATAAGAACCATGGGACACAGTAGATAGACAAAAAAAAATAAAGCCTAAAGATAAGCCCTGTTACCCAGAGTTACCAGTCTCTCCAAGAGCATCAACCAGTTGCATCCCCTTTCCCCATAATGTTGATACCCCTTTTCAACATGAAGAAGTTAGAATTGTCATTGCCCAAACATCTCTAAAAATTTGGAGAAGGATCAGAGGAGGAGGAGGAGTTGTAATGGAGAAGATAGGACTTAACAAATGAGTATGACTACTGTATCGATATTTCTTTTTAGTCTCCAGTGTGTTAGAGCAGCTAGAAGAAAATACCTGAAATTGTGGAACTGTAATCCATGCCATATTTTGAAATCTGTTCTAAAAGTTCTTGTTAAAATGTACTATGAAATTTATCACTTTTTGGTATATATGTTTTATTTCACAACAAAAATGTTAAAAGAAGAAGAAAAGAATAAAGCCTAGAGACTAAGCACAAAGTGCATGTGATAAGCCACAAACAAGGAAAAAATGTGATAATGCCGTAGAAGAAAACAGAGGATGGCAGTGAACCAGACACCTCCAATGCCTTGATAATTCATAGGATTCTCTATTGCAGTGTGCTAAAGCTGCTGGAATGCAGTATACCAGAAATGGGTTGGCTTTTATAATGGAAACTGATTAGCTTATAAATTTTCAGTTCTAAGGCCATGAAAATGTCCCAGTTAAGGCATCAACAGGGTGATACCTTCTCTGAAGACAGGCTGCTGGTATCCAGGGTTCCTCTTTCAGACAGCAAACCACATGACTGGTGTCTGCTGGTTGTTTGCTCCCAGGTTTTTCAGCTTCTGATTCCAGTGACCTCTTCTCTGAGCTTCTGTGGGTCCTCTCTTAGCTTCCCTGGGGCTTTCTCTCTAAGCTCTCTTGGCCTTTTCTGTCCTTTATCCTTTCATAAAGGACTTCCATAAAAGGATTAAGACTTGCCTTGAATGGGGTGGTCACATCTCATTTGAAATAATCTAACCACAACAGGTCTGTCCCCACGTGGCCTTTTCTGGGGTACACAATAGCTTCAAACCAACACACACCCATTGAAACTTACACCAGGCCTGGAAAGAACGAAAGAAAAAGGTGGAAGGGAAAATTCAGAATTTGACAATTTATCTAAAACTGAATTTAAAAAAAATTATAACTGAGTTATAATGATTTGGCAAGGTTATGTTTTCTGCAATCTATTCTGCAGAAATTTAGACTTGAAATCCAAACTCAGTTATTAAGCATTGTTAAAAGAGCTGTATATGTGCATATCTGAGTAATAAGACATGGGGCTATAAATTTTATTCCTGGTACATGAGCATTTATTGAGCTTCTAAAGTATACCAGAGCCTAATGCTTAGAGCCTTACACACATTCTCTCACACATTCCAGAGGAATAAGTAGTCAGAAAGACAAGCTGGATATTTTTTATTTGCCTGTTCAGACACTTCCTGCCAAAGCCTCCTGTTTCTTTGGGTTTGGCCAATGGGAAAGTTGGTGGAGAGTGAGATCACGGTATTTATTCCTCTGGCTCCCTTCCTGTCAGATCTCCATGGATGGCTTTCATCCTTCTCCTGAAGGTCATAGCTCCTACCAGGCAGCCCTCTTTTATATTACTCCCCTCTCAGAGTTCTTGGAGTCACTCTCCCCCATTGCCCCTTCAAGCACAGAGAGTAAGGGCTCCCTGCTATTCGTCTCAAACTGTTGTATGGTTCCTTCCTGGTTTCATTAAGCCTACCCACAACTTGTAAATAGGCTCTTTCCAATTACCCAGTTTGAGTATGCCATCTATTTCCTGCTAGGACACTCATTGATACACAGGAAGAGCCACTTTGCAGAGGGGATTTACTCATCTTTGGGTTAAGTGTTTCTAATGCTTCTTCCAGCTCTGAGAACCTTCCTATGCTGCTTACAGTTACAGTAAAAAAGATAGTTGATGGATTTTTATTGAATTATATGTAAAATGGCATTTTCCTGAAAAAACTCTTTATGCTCTGCTGAGCAAACCATTCTGTCTATCCCCCCAGAAGCTGTTATGCTGTGATTATTGCATTTAATTTAAAAGAACCAGGAATGGATCAAAGGGAATTGATTGTCCAGTGGCAATGCTGGAGGGCAGCCATCCATTCAGTGTCTGGGGTGGTAGAGGCTCCAGCCCCTGTGGAGAACGCTGTGGCCTCTCTGACTGAATGGCTGGTTTCCTAACTAGAAATAAGATTCAGAGCTCAAGAATGCGCTTACCAGATGAGGAAGGATTCCTGTCCATAAGTCCATAAGATGAAAAAGTTCGTCACAGGGTTCAAAGCTTTTGTTTGGAGTTGGGTTTGAGGTTCCTGAATGAGTGTTTCCTGAATCTTCAGCTCCACTGTAGAGACTAAATCTGCAAACCTTATGGTAACAAACAGGGAGAAAAAAATCAGAGTCAGGGTCTAGTGCATCTCAAACACTTTCATTTTCTATCCCATATCCTTTTTATTTTAAAGATAGGAATAATGCCCAGATTATTGTTGTTGTTGTAATTATTACTAACAATACTTCATACTTGTCTGAGACTTTAGAATTCATGGACTTTCTCACTGTTATTCCTACAAGAGTCTCACACTCTCTTTCACCCACTCATACATAGTTGGGTAAGTGTTATTTTTTTTTCATTTTTATTTTTGGCAAGTATTATCTTTTTGTTGTTGTTGCTTTTAAACAAAAAGGTCTTTCAATGCCTAACTTTTTCCATTCCAACCCTCTAATGCTTTTTATATTACATAAATATGTCTTCTTATGATCTTTAGTAAGTTATCTTATAGCATTCTAATATATAATACTAGGTGTTCTATAATGGTTATATATATGTATTATTGTCAACTATCCTCTGTAAACAGGGAAGTATGATGGGGAGTACTAGAAAAGTACTGACTACTAGAAGTTTCTGTAATCATGGAAATGTTCTATATCTAAGCTGTCCTATATGATAGCCACCAGCCACATGTGGCTGTTGAGCACTTGAAATATGGTTGGTCAACTGATAAATGAATTTTTAATTTGATTTAATTTTAATTAGCTACATTTTGAATTTAAATAGGTAGATGTGGCTAATGCCTCCATAGTGAACAGTGCATCTCTAAAACAAGTATAGCCACTCCGACCCTGTAGGAGCTTAGAATCTAAGGGGAATGTGTTGCAGAAGTGAGTGGCTGATGGGCATGGTATGAGAATAATCACAAACTATTGCATCAATCATTCCAACTATTACTTAAACATTGACATCTAATGGAGTGACTTAAATGGGATGAAATAATGGAAGGAAGGTATCCAGGAGAAAATGGGCTTTAAGGAACTGCTACGATGGGGGAAGGAGGAACAGAGGGAAATAAAGGAACTAGGACTTTATTTGCCTCGGGGAGTAAAAGAAATGGGCCAGTAAAGAAGAGTTCACAAGAAGGAGGTAGATGGTCCACAGTCATCTAGATGAAAGTCTTGAAACCAAAAAGGAAGCAAATGTAGATATTAATGCAAATTAATAACACAGGAAGCCATTTTTAGATAGTATAGACATTATGAGGAAAAAATGAGAGGAAGAAAATAAATCAGAGAGAAAAAATTTTCTAGAAAATAATGTTCAAGTGCTGTCACCTTGCACATCTTTTGCTATTTCATTTGTCTCCTTAAAATAGTTTCAAATGATAAAATATTAGAAAACCCATTTGCCAGCATATTAATTTGTTTTCAACATATTGGGAATAAGTAAGAAAAATACCAAAAATATATATGGTTCTTTATTTTTTTAAAAAAAAACCTCTTTCAAAAATGATATGCCATTTGATCTTTCTGCTTTGCTCCTCTAGTTCTTTCTCTTCAACTTACGCACATACACACTAATATATAACTCCTGCCAAACATTGTTTAGGCCAGTGCTCCTCAGACTATCCAAGGTGAAGGACCAATTTTTATTTTTTCAACCCATCACAAACTCATGCTTTTGTAAAATACAATAGAAAATGAATTAGAATTGACAGAAAATGAAAAATGAATAGACAAATGAAATAAAAAGTTTGTTTCAGTTTGCTAAAGCTACAGGAATGCAATATGTAAGAAATGGATTGGCTTTTTCAATGGGGATTTATTAAGTTACAAGTTACAATTCTAAGGCCATGGAAATGTCCAAATTAAGGCATTAACAAGAGGATACCTTAACTCTGAATAAGGCCACTGGTATCTGGGGTTTCTCTGTTACATGGGAAGGTACATGATGATGTCTGCCAGTCCCTTGCTCCTGGGCTCCAGTGCTCAGCCTCTGTTTCCAGTGGCTTTCTCTCTGAGCAACCGTGGGTCCTTCCTTGCTTCTCTGAGCAATCTGTGTCCTGCATCTCCTCTTGGTGTCTCCTGGGTGGCTCTCTCCCTCTGTATCTTTGCTTGTTTTCATCTCTTTGCTCTCTGTAAAGACTCTGTCCAGCCGTCTCCAAAATGTCTCTGGGCATTTCCTCTCTCTCTTACGTTCTCCTAGAGCATTTCCTCTCTCTGCTTCTCTAAACATTTCTCCTTAAACATCTTTGGCTCTCTTTCGTAAAGGGCTCCATGAAAGTATTTAAATTCACCTTAAACTGGGTGGATTACATCTCCACGAAAACAACCTAATCAGAAGGTACCAACCAACCATAGTTCTGCCCCCACAAGAATGGATTAGAAGAGCATGGCTTTTCTGGGGTAGATAACAGTTTCAACCAGCACAAAGACATATAAAATTCAAGCCAAGTTTTCTACTTTTAGGTTCAACAAATATAAAATTACTCTAACATGTTGCTATGAAAGTTTCTAAATACCTACTCTCAACTTATTACTTAATGGCTTGTGGACAGTCAAATAATTTGCTGTTTGGCACCAACTCCTAAATCACAGTTTGAAGAGTGTTGACTTAGTAGATATGAAGATTCACCAATTCATTGTGTGTGTGTGTATTGTTATAGTTATTTATATTATTTATTTTATATCATATTTTTCTAAATAACATTATCTTTCTGATCTTCAACTATTTACAGCTTTCAAAAAAGCAAACCATTTGAAGTTAATAATATCCAAGGATACAAGATTTTGTTTGAAAAGCCCTTTTACTTTTTTTATTTCCTTGTACTCTTATAAACATTCAAAAATGTCAAGTTTTCAGACAGACTCAAGTTCAAATAATATAATGTATTGGAGACTCCAAATGAATATCTGGGAGCATTTTGATTTCCTGGTACCAAAATCTATTTAAGTTTCCTGGCTGCCAAAGCAAATATCATGCAATGTTTGGCTTAAACAATGGAAATCTATTGACTCACAATTTTGAGAACTCCAAAACTAAGGCCTCATCAAGGCAATGCTTTCTCCTAGAAGACTGTGGTGTGCTGGGAAGGGCTGCAGACATCCTTGGTCCTTAGCATCTCCATCACATGGCAATGCACATGGCAGCCTCTTTTGGTCTCTTCCGTTTCTGCTGAGTTCCATTGACTTTCAGTTTTTGGCTGCTCCCTCTTTGCCTTTTTCTCTGTCTGAATTCCGTTCTGCTTTTAATGGATCCAATAATAGGATTAGTAACCATCATGATTGAGCTGCGCCACACCTTAACTGAAGTAACCTCATCAAAAGACCCAACTGTGAACCCACAGGAATGGATCAAATTTAGAACTTGTTTTTCTGGGGTCCATAGCTCCAAACCATCATAAGAAGTGTTGTTATCTAATACCAAGTCTTTGTTTGTCTGATATGCTTCTTGTTGAGAGTATTCATTTTATTCTTGAATAAAGTATCATAAGACAGATATAACCCTATGCTTGCAGCATTATAGGCCATTGCTGCAAAGAAAGAATAAGCTATCAGGGCATGATTGATTTTTCACAAACATTAGTTTTTACTGTCATATACAAGGACACAGAAAAAGGAATCTGGCCAAGAGTGAGGTGAGGAAAGCAAGGTCTAAGTAAAGTTTTATTTACTTAAAAAATTTGCTAATCCGAATTCTCTTTTATTCTTCCTATATTTCAGGACAAAGGTAATATTATAACAGAAACCCAGGGAAGGAAAAGCAGATGTGAAAAAAATGCTTGGAAAAAACGTCAAATTAAGCTTAAAGGTTGTTAGCAATTATTCTCCCTTCACTGCCTTAAAATTTTGAAGAATTTGCATTCTATTTTTATAAAATGTGTTTAATATTTAAATATTTCCACCTATTACACTGAACGATCTAACTTAACCTCCATTTAAGAGAAAGGCATTTTTAGTTCTTTCATAATAAATAAGACAAATAAATGATAATGGTGTCTTTGACTGAATCCCAGATTGAGAAAAAACGGAAAATCCTACACAGGGCATTTTTAAGACAGTAGAGGAAATGGATATGGGCTATATATTAAGTAATATATTAAGCAATTATAAGTTATAATAATATAAAATTATATTCCTTCACTTAATGATATTGTGGTTATATTGGAGAATGTCCTTGTTTTTTTTTTTTTAAGTAAGCCATGATCTTTTATTTATTAATCTATTTTAAAGCTTTAACACATACAAGTAATAAACCATTGGTCAAACTGATGAGGGGGAAACAAAGAGAGAGAGAGAGAGACAGGCAGACAGACAGACAGAGAAAGAGAGAGTGAAAGAGACAGACTGAGAAAGAGAGACAGAGAGAGAGAGAGAAAGTGAGAGAGAGATAGAGAGACACAGATGGAGAAAGAGAGATAGAGAGAGAGACAGATAGAGAGACAGATGGAGACAGATCAAGAGAGAGAGACAGAGATAAAGACAGAGAGAGATAGACAGAGAGAAAGAAAGAGAAAGAGGGTGGGAGAGAGAGAATGGGGGAGAGAGAGAGAGGAGAGAGAGACAAACAGAGAGAGACAGACAGAGAAAGAGAGACAGAAAGAGAGAAAAAGTTAGAGAGACAGACAGACAAATGGAGAAAGAGAAAGACAGAGAGAGAGAGATAGAGAAAGAGACAGACAGAGAAAGAGAGAGAGAGAGAGAGAGAAGACAAAGAGAGTCATCCTTGTTCTTTTTAAAACCACATGGTGAAGTATTTAAGGATCTTGTGTCATGAAGTCTATAATGTACTGTCAGATGGTTCAACATTTAAAAAAATCCACATATATCAAGAGATGGTAGAGAGATAAGTATATGAAATGTAGATAGACAGATAAATAGATAGGTGATAGATAGAGATTGAGCAAGGAAATGTGGCACAAGATTAGCGACAGGTAAAAGTAAGCAAGCCTGTTCCTAACACCTGCAGGACAAGTGCAAATAGAAGCTCATGTACTTAAATATTTAAAGTTATAAAGCAAGTTAAAATAGTAAAACCTATTCTTTACCTTGACCAATATATCTTCATAATGACCTAGAAGTATCACGGCAATCACTGTGGATGGGCTTGTTCAATATCCATTCCAACTTCATTGGTATGCTGGCAAATATTTAACAACCAGCTGTATCACCCCCACAACACACACACAAATCCCCTATTTGTAGCTTTTGCTAATTTCTGTGGTGCAAATGTACCTACCATGGCCAATTTCAAGCTGCCAAAGTGACATCATCCAGTATAGAATTGGGACGAGATGCTAAATCTTGGCTTTGAAGAGTTGGTAGAAGCTAATTCAAGCATACCACTGCACCTCCCTCTCTAAGAATATACATTTCTCATCCTCTGCAGAAGCTAGTTTCACCAATCATTTGCACCTATGTGAAACTCTGATGGAAAATTCAAGTCACAGGCCATTCACTTTCTAACACAAATGGTGGCAGATGCAGTGATTCTGGAGCCACCAGCTTCCTACTTTGACATCTTCCTGCAACAATATGGGAGGGATGACACTGACTGCTGTCAGCAGCACCAATAGCAATTCCTGATATAATGTCTCCTGGAGATGCTAGCACAAAAGCTTCCCTAAACAGCTCTGGAGCCTGGAAATTGTTCCTGGGGGCTTGGCCTAATCACAGGAGCCTACTTTTCCAGGCCTTTCAGGAACTCAATTCCCTATATTAAATTCTTCCTGGTAGAGTGAATTTCATTTTTGCTATTGAATCAATACAAATTCAATCAATGCACATTTCTCACCACTTGCTGTTGCTGAAAATTGTACTCAGGTTAAAACAGTGTAAAAAAATCTTTCTATGGTGGAAAATTTATAATTTCTATAAAACAACTTTAATAATTGCAGATACATTATGTTAAACAATTATATTTAAATAAAGACTTTTGCCTTCCACTTAAAATTTGCTATAACAGACTATATATATATTTTTGAATACCATGAAATATGTATCATAATAAGCATGAGTCTTAGTATTAAAAAAAAGGCTTTAGAGATTAAAATCCAGCATCTATATCTATCTAAGTGGGATCTTTACATTGCCTGTCTTAGAATCACTAAAGCTTTTGTCCAATTAATTCAAATCTTCAGATTGGGCATCCAGGAATCTGAATGGTTTTAACAATTGCCAGATAGTTCTTGTACATCTGAAAATTTTGAGACCTACTAATATAATTTACAACCTAATTAGAAAGCTTATCTACAACATCCCCAAAAGATAGTGAATTAGCCTCTGCCTGAACACTTCAGTAGAGCAATTCATAAAAGAGTATTCATTCTAATTTCAGACAGTTGTTAATGTTAGAAAGCACTTTCTTTATATTTTGTATCCCTTTAGATGATATTGGAACCCTAAGTCTCTGACCAAATGCCATATCTCAGCCTCTTACATCTTTTAGCAAAACATCACCCTCTTTAACACCTATCAGCACCCTGGGCAAGTCCTTCCTTGTTGGAGGGACAGGAGCTGCAGATCCTCAGAGGAAGTCTTCTTCTCCATCAAGTCTAATCTGAGATGAAGTGACTGTTTGTCAACAGCTGCTACTGCATCTGGTTGTGCTTTGAAAAGACAGGAATATCTACAGCCCATGCTGAGACTGACTTTGGAAGAAAAAAACTTTGTCTCCAAAGGGATTTCTGCTAATCCAAGAAGCAAGCAATAATAACCTCTCACATCAGCACAGATATGTGAGTAGTCTTTCTCGGTTCATAAAAACAAAGAGTATAAGGGTTCTGTTACCAAAAGGGGCTGGTGGACTTCCCTAGTGAGAGGTAGAGCATTTAATACAGAGGCAGAAACCAAAGGGCCACTTTCTTTGAGCGGCCAAAGGGGAAAGGGTCTGCCAAGAGATCACTTAGTGCTAGCAATATCTTCAATTAGGGAAAGAAAAGGGAAGAGGAGGGTGATTCTAAATGCTGTCAGGTGGGTGTTTACCTATTGCTTCTACTAATGTAACAGATAAATCCCCAAATCTTAGTGACCCACACAATTGTTTACCTCTCACTCTCGTGCATGACAATGGCAGTGGGGGTGGGGCAGAAGCTCCTCTTTCACAGAGTCATTCAGGGACTGAGATTAATGGAATGCTCATTATCTGAAAACACTTTGCTTCCAAGGTCACCCTGAATATTGACATTCAGCCAATAGATTGCAGGAAGAATGAAGGATCATGCAGGTAATTTTTAGTGTCGTACCTGAAAGCATAGAGCATCACTTCTGCCTGTGGCCCACTGATGGAACTCAAGCTCATGCAAGACCTAACTGCTGGGAAAACTGGGAAATGCTGTCTAGCTGTTTGCCCAGAAGGAAAGACAGGAGGCATCTAGGTGGATCTCCGTTTCCTGGTGGACTCCACCAACTTCTACTCTGTCAATGAGGCTACAGATCTCTTAAGATCCCTCTTAGATCTCCCACCCCCATAAATTCCTAAGAGATGGAAAACCCTGCTGAGGAATTGGCATTGTTATCAATTCTTTTCAAATGTCTTCATGGCTTTAGATGTCTTAGACCCCATGTTTTAAGCCCGTTTGGTGATTTTCACTGTATAAGTCCCGGGGACTGTCACATTTTCAGTCACTTCTTCCTCAATCCCAAAAACATGATGGAGGCACCCATTACTGTTTTCCAAAGCAAAGCCTTAGTGAAATCAGATGGATAATTCTCTTTGACTTGGGAGCTCCTTGGCTAGGAAAGCCCTTAGTTAGGTAAGGCACCAGACCTGGCATTCCCTCATTTATCCCAGCACTTTTCACATAACAGATGCCCAGTAAAAGTATGTTAGATTGCATTAGATAAATTGCTTTTAGGTTTAACATGAGTCATTTCATTGTGTAACTCTACCTCCAGTTTTTTTAAAATTGAAGTTTTAAAGAACATCTTAGATTCACATGCACATGTGAGAAAAAAACAGAAATTTCTTGTACACTTTATCCAGTTTTAATCAACAGTAACATTTTGCAAAGCTATAGTACAATATCACAACCAGGATATTAACAGATATAATCCAGTCTTATTCAGATTTCCCAAGTTTTATTTGTACTCATTTGTGTGTATATATGTATGTGTGTGAATTAAGTTCTGTACAATTTTATTACTTGTGTAGGTTTATGCATCCACCACAATACTCAAAATACTAAATAACTTGACACCACAGGATCCTTCATATTGTGCTTTCATGCCAACACTCACCTCTCTGTCACCCTCTTGCTCTGGGTCCCTAATTCCTGGCAACTACTAATACATCCTCCTCTTCTAAAATTTTGTTATTTCAAAAGTGTTATGTAAACAGAATCACGAGATTCGTAACTTTTCAGAATTGGCTTTTTTTTTTTCACTCAGCATAATTCCTTGGAAATTTATCCAACTGGGTATATTAATAATTTCTTCCTTTTTATTGCTGAGTAGTATCCCATGGTTTGTGCTACAGAAGTGACAGACGTATTTTCAGTGGAGTCTCCCAGCTCTCACCTACTCCCTCTTCCTCCTTTTCTATCGTATGCAGATGTTTTAGTCTACTTCCATTATGCAACTTGGGGATATCAGGCCTAATGAAAAGGCCCAACCATGCCTTGAACCCAGAAACCAGAAACTAGCAGCCCCAGATACTTATCAAGGCAGAAATTTTCAGTGGCAGGACCCCCTCTGTTTTGCTTTGCTAAAGCTACCAGAATGCAATATACCAGAAATGGGATGGCTTATATAAAGGGAATTTATCATAAGTTTACAGTTCTAAGACCAGAAAATGTCCAAACTAAGGCATCCAGGAAAGGATACCTTGAATCAAGAAAGGCTGATGTCTGTCACATGAGAAGGTACATGGCTGCCAACTGCTGATCCTTGTTCCCAATTTCATTGCTTCCAGCTTCTGATGCTAGTGTTTTCCTCTCTAAGCATCTGTGGGCCTTCATGTAGTTCCTCTGGGACACAGCTCTGGGTTCTGTCTTGCTTAGCACCTCATGGGAAGGTATATGGTGACATCTGCTGGGCTCTGTCTGTGTCTAGGCATCTGCTCTCTCTGTCAGCACTCCAAGCATCTCCAAACATCCATATCTCTGTCAGCGCTGAAGCAACTGCTCTCTAAGTATGTGCATCTAAGTTTTCTCCAAAATGTTTCCCCTTTTAAAGGACTCTAGTAAACTAATCAAGACCCACCTTGAATGGGTGGGGTCACATATCCAACTAATCAAAAGGCCCACAAATGGGTGTGTCACATCTCCATCGAAATAATCCAATCAAAGTTTCCCACCTTAAACAATAGGTCTAGCTCCACAAGATTGGATCAGGATTGAAACATGGCTTTTCTGGGGTACACAATAGTTTCAAACTTGCACATTCTCTCCTTGAGTACAATAAATACCCTTGCCTTCCTATAATACAGGCATCTCTCCTCTCCCAGGCAAAGCCAAGTGGAGCTACCATCCACCGAGCAGGTGGCTTTCCCAGGGGACTGGCCATGATGGGCTGTTTTCCCATAGTTTTTTGGACCCTTTGGATTATTTCTTTTGCTGTAGGTTTCTGTTGTGCCTGAGCCTGTGTGCCCATGATGCACTATGTTGCAACTCGCTCTACAGTATGAATGTACCAGTGTGTTTAACCATCCACCTATTAAAGGACATTAAAGCTGACTCTAGTTTTTGGTTATTACAAATAAAGCTACTATGAGCATTTGAATACAGATTCTTCTATTTGTATAAGTCTCCTTTTTGGAGAAATATTGTAAACCTCTATCCATCTGCCCTCACAGTCCAAAAAGTCAGGGTGCCCCTTAATGCTATCTCCACACCCACTTTTTTTTTGCAGCACCTTCACTCTATTCCAGCATATAGTTTCACCTCTGATTTCTGCTTCCTTTGTATGTCTTCTGCCCCCAAATATTTATTTAGGAATCCAGTTTTACTTTGCCTAATATCTTTGGACTTGAGTTTTGAATCTTCTTTTTCTTACTGGCTGTAGTTTTCTAGATCCTGAAACATTTTTGCCTCACCCACTCCCACACCCAACTTCTAGGGGTCCCCAGTTCCACAGCTGGGCTGGTATTCCTCAAAGCAGAGAAGGTCAAATATATTCTTGCCTTTACATCACATCTACTTAGCAGAACTTTCCATCCTAGCCTGTTCACAGACACTCAGGAGATACCACTTTGCATCAACCACTAGATTGAAGTTTATTCCAATTACTATTATTATTCTGCACCGACACTTATAAAATCTCATTGGTTTATGTTGACAGCAGTGTTGAATTCTGCATGCGCCAAGAGACCATGGGAGAATAAACCTAAAGTATGTAGTTAATACCAACATGAAGGGAGCTCTCTAGTGATGCTCTATAGTTTCTGTTCCTGTTGAATATGAGATGTATTTTACTTCTTTACTTATAGGAAGACCTAAGAGGCAAGATGACTGAGGGGTACGCATGGGAGGACAAGATTGTCCCCAGCACCAATATAAGATGGGGGCCTGATATCCAAAATATGGCAAGAACTATGTCCATGTGTCTCATGCATCACTCCAGTCCTGATACCTGGAATCCATGAACATATGCTTTAGTCCATCACAGACCCACTATAATTGTTCCAGATGGCCCCAGCATTAGATGAGGAGTAAGGGCAAGAAAGAACAACACATACCAAATTTCCCTAAGTTATCTCCATGAGTAGATCAAGTTATGCACTCAAACCACCCATAGTCTTAAAGCAGAGATCAAAGAAGTAGCAGCAGCAACAGCTTCTTACCCTGCTATTCTCATATTCTTGGTCCAAAGCAGATTCTCTCATAATTTTTCTTCAGGATGGATGTGGCTGGCTGCTGTAGTGGTAACAGCCTAGCTGGCTGCAACTTCAGTTGCTTGTTCATGAGAGAAGTTTAAGGCATCATGTTGGCCTCGTAGCATCAGATGAAGAAGGGTGCTCACTCCAGCAGCCCAGCTTGTGCTTAGGACCTAGTTTTCCTGCTTATTGAGTGGAAAGATGGATGTAGGACTCTAGAGAGCTGAGGAAAAAGTCAAATAGCAGAAACTAAGAGCCAAAATATGGAATACAGAAGAGGTACTTATGACTTGAGATCAAGACACTTGAGGAAGAGCTGGGGGGGGGGGGCGGTTATTTGAAGAAAAGCTCAATAAGGACAAATATAATTTTGAAATTTTAAGTTTATAGTTTTTTTTTTGCATGGGCAGGCACTGGGAATCAAACCCAGGTCTCCGGCATGGCAGGCAAGAACTCTTCCACTGAGCCACCATCGCACTGCCCAATATAGTTTTAAATAGAAACAAATTATCTTGATCTGGGATGCAGGGCTTCGACATTCCCTAAAGGGAAAATAAGATAAGACTTAAATACCTAGACAGAGGAGGAATGGAGAGAACATTTCTGGTGGAGAGAATGGCATAGGAAAGGAGTCGTGGGTTGTCTCTGGTATAGGCAGGGGATTTTGAGGGATGCATTTAACTAGTTTGGGAAATGTTGCCACCTCTCTCTATAACAAATAAGAAAATGAAAGTAGACTGTCCTTATCCTTGAACTGAGGGGTCCCTGAATTTCTGGAAATTATTGTCGAATGATTTTTCTGCATTTTTAAAAATGATTAATTTCTTACAAAGGAGGTCAAAATTACTTTTTTACACTCATGATGGTTATTTTTATAGCTGGAACAGAGAATGACTGTGTGTTCATTCATTAATATCTCCAGAGAATCTTAGCACTCAATTAATTTATATTTCAGAACTGCTGACTTCCTTTTGCATTGATTTTAGGTATTGACTGAACTAAATACCTTCCTTTTGACAGATTTTAGGTATAATCAAGTTTAATGCAGAGTTGGGGTGCACTCTGCTACTATCATGCTAAAGGATTGGGAAGGGAAGATTTAAAAAATGGTCAAAGGATGGGGATTTATGAAAACATCTCTGAAATATGATTAGAAACATCCCAAACTGGATTATCCTCAAGGATGTCTTATTAGAAGAGATTTTAGCTAGTGGAACTATCACATAAATTAATTGCCAAATGTTTGCTGCCATGAGCAAGGAGGTGCTTAATCTGTCATTGATACACACAGAGGGATCTGCCAAAGAATTCTTTCAAGACAGATGGATGCAGAAGGCTTCATCCCAAATTCTTAAGATATTACGTAAATACATTAAGTGGACCAGTGAAAATACTACTTATATTTCTTAAAGACAACATTAACTCTGATTTTCTTTTTCTGTTGCTTTAGGAAAAGGCCTAAATGAAATAGATGCCAGAGATATTTTGCTGTAAATAACACCTTACTTTGACAAAACAACCAATTATTTATTCAACAAGCATGTATAAAAGCAATGGTGTTCAGTACTAGAGATACAAAGAGAATAAACAAAAGTTTCTGCCTTTAAGCTGCTCACACACTAGAGCAGGAGACAATAATTGCAAAACAATGCCATAGGGGCTGAAACTGAGTCATGCATAAAGTATGCAGGGGGCACAAAGAAGAAAGCAAGTTGGAGAGGGTAGTCCAGAAAGGATTTACAGAAAAGATCCTTGGTTGCATCTGGAAGGATAAGCAGGAGTTTCCCAATGCAAGCTGTGCTTTCTTGACAGGAGGAGAAGCATTCCAAAGCAGAAAGGCATGCAACAGTGTTCACATTAGTTCAGTTCTGAAGCTCCCTTTGTGGCAGAGCTCTTTTGATTTCAGGGTTTTTTTCCTTTCAATTTGCTTTTCTTGATGTTTTAGAGAAATGGGTAGGGGTGCTTATCTGATGGATAGCTAAAGCAACTGTAAAACATTGTGAATGTTTTATCTAAATGAAATACCCATGATGAGAGGTTCTGAATCTATTCTGTCAACCTAGTTTCCCAAAAGGCATCCCATTCACTGGCAATAACCCGTGTTTTAGTTAGGGTTCTCTAGAGAAACAGAATCAAAAGGGAAGACTTGAAGATTTAAAATTTATAAAAGTGTCTCACGTGACCGTGGGAACGCAAAGTCCAAAATCTGCAGGGCAGGCTGTGAAGCCAAAGATTCCGATGGAGGGTCTGAATGAACTCCACAGGAGAGGTTCACCAGCCAAAGCAGGAAGAGGAGCGTCTCTTCTGAATTCTCCTTAAAAGGCTTCCAGTGATTAGACTAAGCATCACTTATTGCAGAAGACACTCCCCTTGGCTGATTATAAATGGAATCAGCTGTGGATGCAGGTGACGTGATCGTGATTTGATTCTATGAAATGTCCTCATAACAACAGAGAGGCCAGAACTTGCCCAACCAGACAAATAGGTACCATCACTTGGCCAAGTTGGCACATGAACCTGACCATGACAACCTGCGAATGAAATCATGACCATTTGTGGCAACCCAGGGACAAGGAATTGGAAGCCTTAGCAATGTAGCAGCTTGTGTGACCAGAGCACAGTGTCAAAACAAACCATTGACACTCGCCTTCCCTGATTACTTTTTGTGGCCAGCTCTCAGGAGACTCTGTTGTGCAAGTCTCACAGGACTTTGATGAAACCCCATCATGGCCAAATCTCCTGAGACTCTGCTGTGCTTTATAAGCACTCCTTCTCCTTTTGCAAGGGTGGAGACTGATGACTCCATTTCCCAGCTGGCTGCCATGGGAAGAATCTCCTGTTAGTAAGTCCCTAATTTAAAAACTCATGGGTAACTTTCTGTCTGGTGTACATTTTGGTCTTTGGTTGAGTTGGGTTGGAGCACCATTAGAATAATAACATTGTAAAAACTTCTGATCATTATCAAAAAAAAAAAAAAGAAAAGAAAAGAACAAAAAAGAAAGCACACGGAGTCAACTTTTGGTTATTTGAAGAAATAGGGGTGAAACTTAAGATGACCAAGCCAGAAGAATCAGAAAAAGAAGAAAAGGAAACAACTGTAAAGTTGAATTTTTTTAAAAGTTCAGAGTAAAATGGAAATAAAATCCAGCTTATTTGCTAATGGACTAAATTCACCCATTAAAAGTCAGAAAGTAGAGATGGGATTTTAAAAACAAAACTGATCCAAATACTATTTATAAGAAACACTTGAAACAAAATAACCAAAAAGGAAATGGGATGATAATGTAAGTCTATAAATTATCTCAAAATCTACGTGCGTTCATATTTTAGCTTCTTACCTCCATTAGAGCTCTTGCTTCAATGAAGATATAAAAGCCAAACTGACGGCTATGAGTATATTGATTCTCCGATAGAAATAAAAAAAAAGAATGTCTTAAAGTCAGTCATACATGTTAAATTCCTGTCAGAAAAATAGATATTACAGTAGGTATTTCAATAGATAAAATGTAGTATAGGAAATTAATCTCCCAAGTTTTGGAAAGATGAGTGAAAGGACATCACGGAGGTAATAGAGATGTAACAACAGAAAACAGCTGCCACTCATATAATTGAGGGAAACAAAAGGAAAGTCAGGATTATCAGACCTTAAAAGTGTGGAGAAGAGATCCTATGGCTCGGGGGCTCAGTCCTCAGAAGATGGGGAGTGCTCAGCTGGTGCTGACACCTCCAAAGGGGCAAAATGTGGCTTTCTCAGGGAAGAAGCTGGAATTTGGAATCAACTGTTACTCCTGTGGTAGAGTCCTGTTGCTGGAGTGATATAGACAGAAACAGCAAGCAAACGAGAAGGAGGTTACTTTCCCCCTTTTCTTGCCTTTTTCTAGTGCCTTCTTTTAGCAGAACCTACCAGGAAATCAGCTGGTAAAGATGGGTAGATTTAGAGCCGAGTGATAATAGGTAAGTGACTATCCCTTTGACTAGTCAGGATTGACATATAAGCACAAACACTATGAACACACTCCTGTGTGTGCATTTGCACTTCCTCACCTCAACAATACAAGTTATGCTTCTGCCTGATAAGATGAAAGTTTTCTCCAAACAAGTGAAGATGCTATAACCCTGTCCCCACTAAAAGAAAGCACAAAGTCCCCAAAGTCATGAAGTCCACTTGTGGATAATCACAGTGTCTGTTTCTGGATGATAACTTCTCTTTTTGTTAAGTCATAATCTTAGCTGACATTCTATACTCTGAAGACTACATTATAAAATTAACGAAGAAGGGGAAAGGAGGAGGGATGGAAAAAGAAATTAGCCAGGAAGAAAAATATGCAGAGCTGCCATGGTTTCCATTTCTGTATCTGTTCAAGAGCCATAGAGATGGTGTATTAGAGAGGCTGGAGGGAAGTACCTGAAACTGTTGAGCTGTGTTCCAGTAGCCTTGATTCTTGAAGACGACTGTATAATGATATAGCTTTTACAATGTCACTATGTAAATGTGTCAACCTTGTGTCTGATATTCCTTTTATCCAGTGTTAGGACACAGGAGTAAAAAAAATAATTCCTTATTCCACTATGCATCTATTTTTTTTACCTAGTTAGCTGACCCAAACATTTATTCCCAGAAGTCTAATCCTCAATTGTCCTTTATTTAGTTGCTGTCACTTTCCACTAACTTTTTTTTAGTAATCTAAATCATGTTTCTTACTTTTAATTTCCTTTTCCATCTCTGATTTATCGAACAAAATTCTACTTATGCTATCCACTAAAGAAACATTTAAGAAGAACTGGCTTTAATCATCCATCCCCTGATGGTTTCCAACATGGATTGTTAACTATAATGGTAAGATATCAATTTTCATCCCTTTAAATGACCTGTCCTTCTAAATAGGTCTAAATTTAAAACTATTTAAATTTGCCTACTACACAAATAATGTGTATAGAATCTTTTCCCTAAACTGCAGAATCTTATATAATTCTTTGATTCCTTCATTAGGGAGACTGCACTCTCAAATACCGTGCTTTACTAAAATTTCATTAAAGTTATTTAAGAAATGAATAGGAGGGGTGGGCCATGGTGGCTCAGCAGGCAGAATTCTAGCCTGCCATGCTGGAGACCTGGGTTCAATTCCAGGTGCCTGCCCATGCAAAAAAAAAAAAAAAAGGGAAACAAAAGTGAAATTTAAGAAATAATTTCAACTATAGACACAAAATAAAATTCTCTACCCCAGTAAAAACTGTGATCTTACTTTATCCTGTTAACCAGTTATGCATGGTCCAGGTGTAATAAGAAGTTAAGTTAATAAAGCAGTTTCACCCCAAACAGTTTAGCCTTTTTCTTAAACTCCTAAATCCACTCTTTCTCTGCCTTTGAGCAGTTCTGTCCATTAGTTTCCAGATGGTCAGCTTCTGACTCTTGGACAAGATAGTACTAAGAGGTGCCCTACAGACAGACACTCCTGAGTTCCAGACATAGTTCTCTCTACCCAATTATATAAGCAGCAACTCAATTTCCCCTTGATAATCAGAATCAATCATCCCATCCAATTACATAGCCTCTTCTCTGCCTGTAGACCTACGATTTTTGAAAATTCAACCAGCTGTTGTCAAAAATTAAATGTCTGAAATTTTACTCTAATTTCAAGAGAACACGTTAGCCTGCTCTAAGTTTCTCGGATAGTAGTGGAAGACACAGGTCTCCTGAATCAGAGATGAAGGACTGTTCATTATTCACAACACAGTCATAGTCAGAGACTCAGCATTTTTTTTTTTCACCGAATCCCTCAGCCCCAGTCTTCAAAGTGCAACATGAAGAAGGTCAGATGACACCTGCACATAGGGGTGGGTTATACTTCGGGAGAGGAAGTCTGCACTTAGGTAACCTAAATCTTAGGTAACTCAAATCTTTTATAATGGGCAGAGGTCATATTCATTGTTTCAAAGGAAGATACTGCCTCTGTTTTGCAAAGCTCCCAGCAAACCTGATGTTGCTCTAGAGGAAGAGACTGTATCTTCCAAGGTTGTTCACTATATTAAAAATTCTTGAAAAGATAGTCTGTAACAATGGGTAGTCAGTACCTTTGCAATATCTGCAGATAGTAAGAGACCCCTGGAGAATTGTTTCTGCACACCGTTTACCTCACCTCAGATTGGGAAAGAGATATGCAGTAGGTTTACTCCGGGAAAAAACACTGTTGATTAACATGAGTTTTTCCTTAACCCTAATTATTTCCTAGAGAAGGTAATTCCAAGTCCTACAACTCTGAAAGGAGTGGACTTGACCTTCTTTCTATTACCCAGAGCAGAGTTGATCTAAGCCACTCCTGCTCACTCCCCAGAACTCAACCATCATAACCTTCAAGAACAGGGCTGTGAGTACTATATCATCCCAAGGAAGATGTTTATGGATTCTCATACTTTTCCTGAATTCCAGATAATAGAAAACAGCTTCCATCAATCCAAATTAAGAAGGGAAGTGACCTCATAGAAGGATAAAACCTATATTAAGGCAGTTTTTACTTTGCAAACAAGGAAACTTCACTAGAAATGGGGCTTTTCTAATTTTATTGAGAAAACAACTGGAAAGATCATTCAAAACGGCCTGTCAAAATATCACTGCACACTGGCAGTGCACTGTGTGCACTAGCTTGGATAGGGTATTATTAATTCATTGTGGTCAGTCTGTTCCCAACTGGACCTTAACCCTGTGCTCAAAGTCATAACAAGAGAACTTGACTTTTGTGTCCCTATGTTATCAATCAACAGTAGGCCGATGAAGTTAGATAGAATGCATGAAATAGTCAGATAAGCGTTTGATGCAATGATGATGACAAAAAGCAGTGAGATAAAATAGACCCAAAGAGAAAAAGAATAACAATAAAAAAAACTAAAAAAAAAAAAATAGACCTAGCACAAATTAATCTCTTTGTTTAAAGTTTAGAGCTAGAAAGCTTATGAACTTAGGACATCGTCATTCAACGTTAATATTTATAATTAACAGCTAAACACTAGGTTATAGGGATTTTATAAGGCAAATATTGCAAAACTCTCAGGATTTAAGGTTACTTTATACATCATCTAGTTGCAGAAGTCACACACTGATCATAGGCTAATCTAGTATACAGATATGTTTTGTGTGTCCAACGTGTTTCTTTTTAAATGGAATTTGAAAGAACATTTAAAAATCAGGAGGTCTTACATAAAAGTCACTCTCTTGAAAAATATGAAGATTTTGCAACACAGGGCTCACATTCCTGCATGAGAACTATCTATTGGTGCTGAATGGCAGCTGTGTTCTTACAGGAGATGAGGAGCATACATGTTCCAAAGGCATAGATGCCACCATTCCACACCACTTGTATCTCTGAATTAGAGTTTGGTGTCAGCTGCTATTAATCATGAAGTCATAATTGTTGTTTTACTTAGAGTTAAGGAGGAAGTGAAGTGCTTCTTACACTTGGTGTCATCTCTTCCTTTATGCTTTTTTTGTCTGGCCTCTTTGTATCTGCATGTGGGACCCTGATCTGGTTGACACGCCCTTCCTGCCCCCCACTCTCTGGGTTCCCATGTAACACTTTGTGTCAGTTTGAAACTGTTTTGTACCCCAGAAAAACCATGGTCTTTAATTATGTTTCAATATTGCTGGGCAGGATCTTTTTGACTGAGTTGTTTCCACGGAGCTGTGACACACTCAGTTGTGGGTGGGACCTGTTGTTTAGATGATTTTCATGTGTCTCCATCTATTCAAGGTGGGGTTGCTTACTGGAGCCCCTTAAGAGGGAACCATTTTGGAAAAAGCTTCAGCGCTGACACAGGTAGAGATAGTTGGAGATGCAAAAAGAAAATGTTCCTGGGGAAACTTTTTGAAACAAAAAGCCAAAGGACCAGGAGACACCCAGCCATGTGCCTTCCCAGCTGACAGGTGTCCCGGACACATCGGCTTTTCTTGAGCCAAGGTATCTTTTTCTGGATGCCTTAGTTTGGACGTTTTTATGGTCTTAGAACTATAAACTTGGTACTTAATAAATTCCCTTTTAAAAAGCCATTCCGGGTGGACCACAGTGGCTCAGTGGCAGAGTTCTCACCTGCCAAGCTGGAGACCCAGGTTCCATTCCCTGCGTCTGCCCATGTGAAAAAAAGAGATAAAAAACCATTCAGTTTCTGGTGTATTGCATTCTGGCAGCTTTAGCAAACTAATACATACCTCCAATTTATGCTTAGTCACAGAAAATTCACCATCCCTGAGGTAGCCCACTCTATGTTTAGTCAGCTCTAAACATTAAAGAGTTCTTGATGCTGAACTCAAATGTATGTTTCTATAGTTTACACTGATCCTAGTGCTATTCCTGAATCCGTACACCATACAGAACACTAACAAATAATAGATAATGCAATGATATTTGCAAAGCACATCACCCACTGCCTGGCATGTAATAGGCACTCAAAATGTTGGCTTCCTTCCCTGATCCATGTTTGCTTTTCATTTAACAACTTTTTAACAAATATTTTTGTGTCCACTACATGCAAGGTACTGTACTAGGAGCCAGAAATAAAAAGACGAATAAAACACAGGCCCTGTATTCTAGAAGCTTACAATCTAGTAGATAGAGATTGATAGAAAATCATTGGGCTTTCTGGTATAATGCTGTGATAGAAATATGTATAGGAGTCCCCAAAATATGGTGGGAACTTCACCTGATTTTTAAAAGCATATTTATTTGTATTTTTGTGGAGGAGCTGGAGAGACCAGGTGTGTAGTTTTAAAATTATTTGTACAGTACCTAAAGACCAATGCATACTTTGGGAGCAGAATTGCACTGCCTACAGCTCAGTGAAGATATTTAATAAATTTGCTTTGCGCTTAAGGATAAGACCTAAAGAATCTTGGCAGTAGTTTGAATGTGCCTTTGCTAATAATTTCATTTAAAAATACTTGTTAGAAATGTGATAAACTTTGATAGTAGTAAGTATAATGATCTAAAGGAACCAAGACAAAGGACACCTGATTTGTATTTATTTACAAACAGCACAGAAGTCAGTTTCAAGAGTGGAGAGGCAATGGAGACAGGGCGAGGGGAAGACTCCTCAGAACTTGGGGTCCGTAGCCATTTCTTAGCTTAAGGGTTTTCTCATTTGGCCTCCCTGTCTGCCCTGTTTCAGATCAGCAGGGGCTTAGAAAGTGAATTCTGACAAGTGCACGGAGTGAGAGTTTTTCTGTATACTTAAGAAACTCCCTATAGAGAATCCCCCTGTTCCACTGTGCTTTACATCACTGGGAGTTTTCTTGCCAAACTGCCTAGCAAAGGATGTAGGAGACTACAGGAGCATAGCTACTCGATAGAGACACTAGGCAGGCAGGCTTCCTGGAGTTGACAAAGGAAACCTCAGACCAGGTCAGGGAGCACAGCTGCAAGCTGCACCCAAGGGTGCCCACAGAGGGCTGGGCTGTTGAACCACATTGGTGCATAGATGGAAAGATACCTATTGTCAGACATGGGGATAGGGATGGATCGATCACTATCTGTATACTTACTTTAGTGTCTCCTGTACTCCAGGTTTCCATCCTTAATATTTATGCCATATAAAAAAATGGGTACATCCTCTAACCTAACATTTTTAAGATTATTTATTCTGTATCTCTTAGAGGTGGATAAAATATCCAAGTTTTGTATTTAGACCATTAAGAAAAAATTTTTAAACATTTTTTGGAATACTGTTTATTATTTAAAGAGCCAGGATTAATCATTAATGAGATTTATGTCACAAAGTGAATGCCAAGTTTTAGTCATCCCTAAATAAAAATATAGGATCTATAGGAACTAGAACAAGGAAAGTGATTAGTCAGCTCAGCTATGTCCTGCTTAAATTGCCCCAGGAATTTTGTGTTCTATTCCAACTGCTACACTTGAAGAAGAACTTTCATTATTTTAAATTTCTTTAGATCTCTACATTTTCTAAATGGGATTTAAATTATTAGACAAACTAAAATATGTTCAAAATCAATTAAAGAGAAGAGTGAATTCACTCTAGACCATGTCATGTGAAAAAGGAAAAGAAATTTGTTTTCTCCTAGCTGGTATACCCTATAAATCTTTTTTATAGAAATATAAGCACAAACATATGCCAATATATGTACAAGGATGTTTTCCAAAGAATTAATTTTTTCTTTTTTTGAAATTTTTATTATATCTATACTACTTATCCATAATCAAAAATATAGTGTTATTTCGTATTTAATATTTTATGCAATGGGTAATTTTATTGTCCAAATTGTTTTTTTTTCACTCTAGGTTATATTTCTTAGATTTAAACATTTTGCTGCATATACATCTAGTTCATTCATTTTAACTGCTGTATTTTATTCCATCATATAACTACACCATAGTTTGTTGATTGATTCCCACCATAAAGCATTATTTTAATAGCAAAATGGAAATTAAAAGCATATCCTCCAAAAGAGAAATTGTTGGATAATTATATATCTAGATCATAGTATATATGCAATTTTTATAAAGAATGAGATAAAGCTATTATCTTGGAAAGATTCCCATGATAAATTCCCAAGTGTACAGAATAATCTTGTTTTTGTAGAAAACAATCTAAAAAGAAAAGATATATATATATATTATGAAGTATATATACATATATGAATAAAGATGGAAACACAGGGAAAAAATGGTGACAAGACACATGAATAACAAGACACATATTGACTTATATGGGGGTAGAACTGGATGCAGGGGAGGAGGATATAAATTTTTACTTTAGATGCTTTACTTTAGATGTTTGTGCTACTTTTATGGTTTAAAACATCAACAATAATAAAACATTAATGAAAATTAATGAAAAAATTTTCAGATTCTGCTTTCTAAATGATCTGGATCAAAATACCTTTTCCCAAACACCATTTCCCTTCCCCCCTTCCTCGAAGGTCCTTCAAAATCTCTACTTCCTTATTTTAGTGCCAGATAATAAACTAATTTATACTACAGTGTGACTGATTAATAACAACTTAACTGATACACTTCCTAGAGATATCCAAATTTTTTAAAGGCCCTTTGGACAAGCTGTAAACTGTAATTTCATTTAACTGAATGCTTTTCTAATTTCAGGAAGGTTGGGGATGAAAGTACTTTAGAGAAGGAAGTCTGTCTGATAGCCCTTCCTCCTGGACATGCCACTGAGTGTCTAATCCAATTATATATAGCCCAGTCCCAGTCAAGGGAGGGGGCAGTTACCTCAGGAAGACTTCAGGAAGTCCCCTTTCACCCCATTTTGAAAAACTGAAAGAGGTTTCCACAGTTACATCATTCTATAGGCACTGAATCATCCAAACAGATCGTAAGAGGGCATATTTCATTTCTTGGTTAGCTAAGGTGAGAGAGGATTTTATTTGTTGTTGTTTTTTCCTCCTGAATCTGCAGAGAAATCAATGATCACATATTTATCTTTTTTCCAAGTAGACTGGCCACCTGGATATATGCTGCATGGAAGGAACTGCTTAGACTAGTCTCAGTGGCCCTACGCAAATTGTTTATTTATAATGTTGGCAATATCTCTTAAGTGACACCTCCCTCCACCCAACCCTTGAAGCCCCGGGTCCTGCTGACAGAAATGATATTTAAGGGCATGTGTAGAAGCAAATGCACATTCGCCATACCTAAGAGCTGCTCCTGGAAATGTCCCTATTGACAAATTGATGTTTTCAATGGTTTGATTTGGGCAACTTTTAGTTATGATGGTGGAGGGTGGGAATAATTTCATCAACATTTTAGGATCACTTTAAACACTGGGGGGAGGCATAGCTAGTAAAGCCACTCGTCCCCACCCCTACCCTACTGAACTCTAAATGGATGTCCAGAAGGCACCTGGTGGGTGAGGAGGATCCAGGTGTTTGCTCTTATTTACTCTGAAATCAGTGCCACTTTCAACTAGTTCTCTAGCTGGACTCAGCTGGCTTGTATATGTCCCAATAACATAAAAATATTGAACGAAAGGATGAAAAGCAAGTGGTGGGCACAGGGCACTTCATTGATTTCTTAAAGCAGTGGTTCTTAATTGGAGCAGATTTTGTCTCCCAGGGGACATTTGGCAATGTTTGGCAACATTTTTGATTGTCACAACTTGTGTGTGTGTGTGTGTGTGGAGGAGGGGTGTATGGGGGGATTATACTGGCATCCAGGGGATAGAGGCCAGGGATGCTGGTAAACATTCCACAATGCAGAGGACAGCTCCCAGCAAGAATTATGCAGCCCGAAATGTTAATAGTGCTGAGGCTGAGAAGCCCTGCTTTTAGATATTGCTAAAATTTCTATTGCTGGAGCATAACTCTTGGCACAGTCTATGGAGGCCCTAGAGATTTTCAAGTACTTTTTGGTCTTCATTTCAGAAACCAAATTCGTTTCTGAAGTGCCATAACACCAAGATTAGCATTAGAATAACATCGCTGACAAACATTTAATTTATTAGCTTTAGAGCATATACATTTGACATTTCTGAATCTGAATTAAAACATCCCTTTGATCTTATTGCAGTTTTGGACTAAAGATAGAATGTCAAAACTTCTTTAAAGGACATTTTTTCTCTCTTCAAGGTGTAGACTAGAATCACTTGGAAAGTTTAAAAATTTAAAAATGCTAATTCCTGAGCTCCACCCGCTACCACTACCCCACCCACTCAGAGATCGGAATCTCTGAGAGTTACACATCCCCCACCCCACCCACTTTCACCACTGTCAGCTCCCACCACAAGGCAGTGAGAAGCTCTCAACCTGTGCAACAGTACTTGACACCTAACAAAGGTATTTTATTTATCATCATCATTATCTTACTCTAAAAAAACAATGAAACCATGGGAAGAGAGAGGAAATGATAAAGAAAATAAAATCTTAAGATCTTAATATAACTTTTCAAAGATCAATAAGTTAAAATATTCTAGAAATTTTCTCCTAGTTTCTTATTCCACATTTCTATTGTGCATAGATATATCAACTATAGAGTATAGCCCATATATTCAAAGTAAGAGTGTTAAAAAAAATTCTACCTCATCCAAAATGTTCCAAGATATTACCCCAGATATTTATTAACTCAAACCTACATTTATTTAGGAAGAATTCTGTTTTGGTTTGTTAAATGCTGCCTGTGTTAAATTCAGTTGTCAACTTGGCCAGGTGAATGTGCCTAGTTCTGTTGCTGTGGACATGAGCCAATGGTACGTGAACCTCATCTGTTGTTGATTACATCTGCAGTTGGCTGGGAGGCATGCCTGCTGCAATGAATGATGCTTGACTTAATTGGCTGGTGCTTAAATGAGAGAGCCCAACGTAGCACAGAAAGATGCAGAAAAAAATCACCCTGGGGAAAGTTGTTGGAACACAGAGGCCTGGAGAGAAGGCTGACAGAGATCACCCTGAGCCTTCCCACGTAGGAAAGAGCCTCAGATGAAAGTTAGCTGCCTTTCCTCTGAAGAACTAATGAAATAAATCCCTTTTTGGCTATTAAAAGCCAATCTGTCTCTGGTGTGTTGCATTCCAGCAGCTAGCAAACTAGAACACTGCTGGAATGCAATACACCAGAAATGGAATGGCTTTTAAAAAGGGAATTTATTAAGTTACATAAATTCTAAGGCCAGAAAGATGTCCAAACTAAGACATCCAGAGAAGGATAACTTGACTCAAGAAAGGCCACTGTCTGTCACATGGGAAGGTATGTGGCTGGCATCTGCTGGTTCTTGTTACCGATTCCATTGCTTTCCGCTTCTGATGCCAGCAGTTTCTTCTCTAAGTCTGTGGGACTTCACTTAATTCCTCTGGGACACAACTCTAGGTTCTGGCTAGTTTAGCACCTCATGAGAAGGCACATGGGGATACCTGCTGGACTCTGCACCTTTAAATATCCGTGTCTAGGCATCTGCTCTCTCTGTCGGCACTCCAAGCATCTCCAAATGTCTGCAGTTCTGTCAGCTCTGAAGCAAATTTTCTCTAAGCATCTGAGCTTCCTCCAAAATGTTTCCCCTTTCATCTCTTGAAAGTCAATTCCTTATATGAGGAATTTGTGCTGGTTTGAAAGTGTTGTGTACCCCAGAAAAGCCATGTCCTTTAATCCTGATTCAATATTGTAGGGTGGAAACCTTTGATTAGATTGTTTCCATGGAGATTGAGCCACTCAATTGTGGTGTGACCTTCTGATTGGATGAATATGGGATTCTACCAATTCAAGGTGGGTCCTGATTATTCACTAGAGTCCTTTGAACATAGACAATAAAAATAGTCTAGTGTTTCTTATTTCTAAGAGAAATAATCAGTAAATTGGCATCATATACAGATCAAAACTCAGTTAAATGCTATTATGTATATATGTAGTCAATAAATGCTTCTTATTTCTAGTTTCTAGTTACTTTAAGATTGCAGAGAGGAGAATATATCAGTTTTGTCATTGTTATCATCATCGAGTTGCAGTTGTCCATCAGATGATGGATTAGGAGCAAGATTCTCAAGTGATGAAGTAGCAGTAACATCTATGGTCTTTAAAAAATTTCCTTCAACTTCTGTTTCTAGCCACAATGCAGTATCCTGGCCCAGACTTGCCTTTTTGCTATAAACAATGAAAATTGGGCAAAATATATAAAACAGCTGTTTTTTGGACATTGGCTAGCATTTGGTGCAAGACTATGACCTCTGAGGAAGGAAAACAAATGAATGAGCCCTTCAGTCACCCTTATTTTCCTCCTTGAGGCACTTTCCAGACAACAGTCCAGGAAGGGGGAATCCCAACCACAGCATAGTTGAGGAGACAGTGATTAGAGCTGAAAGTGGCTGGTATTTGTTGCAGGTATACCAGAAAGAAGGGAACAATGCAGAAAAAGAACTCTAGAAGTATAAATTTGGGTCCCCGTGGATCTATTGTTGAATAGTAAGCTGTACATGAATAGGATGAAATTCCATAAAACAGGCAGAGAATGACCAAGAAGCTCTAAACTGAATAATTCTCATAACTCACACAGGGCTGAGAGTCTTTTAAGTTCTGACTAACCAACAAGAGTCCATGTTAAACTCCAGAGATTTCAGTAGTGACCCTAGAAGGATCACACGTTAGTAGAAGGACTGAACTAGTTTTAGGGTTTCTAATGTAAAGCCTTCTCTAGACCTGCCCTAACAAGACTTAAAAAAAAATAAGCTTTGAAGTGTTCAAGCCTTGAAACAATCAAGCCTACTTGTCACACTTTAAAGGATCATAACAAAATCCAGAGGTCAGCAAGTTAACATTACCATGTCTGGCATCCAATAAAAGTTACTGGACATTTGAAAAAGCAGGATAATGAGATGTACACCTTGGAGAAAAGCAGTCAATGGAAACAGACCCAGAAATGACAGGGATAAAGGAATTATTATATGGGATTAAAACAGCTATCATGAATATGGTCAAGTATTTAAAAAAATCAACATATTGAGGAAAGCAATGAAAGTTATTAAATATTCACTGGATGGAATTAATATTAGACATTAATGTTAGGTTAGACACTGCAGAAAAGAAAAGCAGTTAACTTAAAGACATAGTAATAAAAATGATCCAAAATGAAGCGCAGACAGAAAAAAGACTGAGAAAAGAAATAAACAGAGTGTCAGAGTCTGTGGGACAATATCAAGCTAATGTCTGTGTAATTTGTGTTCCAGAAAGAAGGGGGGCAGCAACAGAGAAAAAAAAATTGAAGACATAGTAGCTGAAAATTGTCCAATCCATGTGTATTCATTTCATATTGCTGTGGTAGTTAAATTCAGGTGTCAACTTGGCCAAGTGAAGGTACCTAGTTCTATTGCTATGAACATGAGCCAATGGCATGACGCTATCTGTCACTGATTACATTTGCAGTCAGCTAAGAGGTGTGTCTTCTGCAGTGAATGATGTTTGATTTAATTGGCTGGATATTTAAATGAGAGAGCTCAATGTAGCACAGCCCAAGCAGCTCAGCATACCTCATCTCAGCACTCGCAGCTCAGCCCAGGCCTTTGGAGATGCAGAAAAGAATCACCCCAGGGAAAGTTGTTGGAACCCAGAGGCCTGGAGCAAAGGCCAGCAGAGATTGCCCTGTGCCTTCCCATGTAAGAAAGAACCTCAGTTGAAAGTTAGCTGCCTTTCCTCTGAACAACTATATGTTTTTAACTAAATAAATCCCCTTCTATTAAAAGCCAATCCATCTCTGATGTATTACTTTCTGGCAGCTTTGGCAGACTAAAACAATTGCTATGCTATAAGTTACTATGAACTCAGCAGATTAAGACAACAACCATTTATTATTTCACAATTTCCATAGGTCAGAAGTCTAATAGACCATAGGTTAGCTAAATTAGCATCTCACATTCAAGGTATTTGTTGGGGTGCTTTCTTAGCTGGAGGCTCTGTGGAAGAATGTGCTTCCAAGTTCATTTAGATTGTTAGATTGTTGGAAGAATTTAGTTCTTTGAGATCCTAGAACCCAAATCCCTATTTTCTTTTTGGCTGTTAGTTGGGGACTTCTCTCAGCTCTTAGAGAAAGCTCTTAGGTCCTTGCTCTGTAGTTATTCCTTCTTCAAAGCCAGCAAAAGAGAATCCCCCTTATGTCAAATCCTTCTCACACTTCAAACCTCTTTTATCACTAAGGGTCCTCAATTTTCAGGGCTTGCCTGGTTGTGCAGACCCATTGAGGACAATCTCCCTTTCTTAAGGATAATCCAAAGAACAGAACCTAATCACAGGAGGAAACATGTTCACTGTTCACTGAAAGGGGAGAAGATTATATATGATGTGTACACTAGGGAAAGGAAATCTTGCAGGCCATATGAGAATTCTTTCTATTATACCATGAATCCAAGAAGCTCAAGGAATCCAAAACAGGGTACATACACACACCACATCAAGGCATATCATAATCTAATTGCCAAACACTAGTGATAAAGAGAAAATCTTAAAAGCAATCAGAGAAAAAAATACATCACATATAGAGGAACAAGGTAAGAATTACTACATACTTCTTCTTAGAAACTGCGCTATCCAAAAAATAATGGAATGGCATTTTAAAACGCTGAAAATAAACATAAACACTTATTTAGAGTTTTATACCTAGTGAAAATATCCTTTAAAAAATGAAGACAAAATAAAATCCTTTTAAGACTAATAAAGATTGAGAGAATTTATCACTAGCAGAGCTGAACTATAAAAAAATAAACAAAGGAAGTCATTTTGGAAGAAGATATATGACACTAGATAGTATCTTGCATCTACATAAAAGAATGAAGAGTTCTGGAAAAGAGGACACTGGGGTAGATAATTTGCAAATTTTTAGCCACAACAATTTTTCTTGTGTCCCTTTACAATGTGACATTGCTACTCCTCTCATCAAGAGGTGGAGTTGATTTTCCCACTCCCTTTGAGTTTTGGCTGGCATTGTGACTTAGTTTGGCTAATTGATAAAGTGGAAGTGATGCTGTGTAACTTTCCTTTAGAGGCTTTTCGCCTGCACCACCTTGGAACTCTGAGACCACCATGCTATGAGGAAGCTCAGTCTTGCTTACGGGAAGGAGAGAGGGTACATGGAAGAAAGCTTAGACTCTCTAGCTTACAGTCAGCACCAACTTCCCTGACATGGATGATAACATCTTGGACATTTCTGTTTCATTTAAGTTCTCAGTGAGCCCAGGTGAGATAAGTAGAACTGCCATAGAATCATTTAAAAATGATGCTGATTTTTAAAGTTTTTAATAAAAATAAGCATCTCTTCCTGTTGTTGAAAGCTAATTATTAATCAACCTCACATTTCACCAGATAATCTATGGTAATCTTTTCACCGGCATTCATAATATCATCATCATTATTACTGTTATCCCCATCTTTATTTATATTTTACAACATTTAAGCAATTTCCCCATCACTCAAACACACAACAGCTGCATCACTGTCAATGGTCTGCATTTCTTTGATATCAGCATCTTCTAAAATATTTGCCAATAAGTATTTTATGTGAATAACAAACATTAATATGATTATTTTCTCATTAGTGACCACAAATCTTTCTAGGTCTTGATTGACAGTTATATTTTCCAATATTACTATAGCTGAAAGCCTGTGCTAAACTTCTGTTGGTATTGATTTAACAATATTCCCTGCATTAATGGCACCAGAAGTGGCATCCTTGAGATTAAATTATTTAAGGAAGACTTAGATTACTAGGCCTATGCTCACTGAAGTAGGCATAGGGTTTGAAAATAAGTGTTTATACTCAAACTTTCATAATGTGTAAATCCTTTGGTCCCAAGGATTTACCACAGATGTCAAAGTGAGAAGAAAAGAAAACCTGAAAATATTACACAAGAAGTTCAGAAGGAGGGTATGCAGAGCCATGGTCCAGGAACAATACAACTTTACAGTTTTCTTCCAGTCCAGCTTGCCATCATCAGCCCATGTTGTAGGTACTAAGTGGTTATTGAACCCATCACAAAATATCTAATTATTCATACTTTATTTGCATGCTATTGCACCCATAAATTGCATCTACTTTTCAAACTTCTTGGATGTAGGGTTTTCCCAGTCACTGCCAACTTTTTCTTGTGTGTCCCTGCAACACCAGCCACTAAAAAATAATCCACTTGTGCTTAGTGTCATTAAAGCATAGAAATGCTCTCTTATCAGTCATCGTTAATGGTTTTTCTTTTACAAAAGGGCTGTATGAACATAAGTACCAAAGTAGGCTCTATCATTATGCATATGTTCAGGTTTATATCAGATTATTTTAGTAAGCTTATCAAAGTTTTACTTATTCTAACATCAGCAGGAACTCTTTCACTACAGATTTTTAGATATTTTACTCCATTCTGTTCTTAAATTCTGTAGACAGCCTTCTGACTATTCACATTCATTGTTCATTTTTTTTGGAGTATATTATAGCTTGCTTCTTTAGTAACAAATTCATGGCATGTTTACTTCTTCATTGCAAATCCACTAATCAATACATGACCATGATCAGCATTGTTTGCAATTTACAATTATTTCCTATTTTTCATTACTTCCTGGTTATCATGGCTATAGTGAATCTCCTAAACTTTTCAAGTCCTATGTGATTTTTATTCTGACACCTTATTGTTCGTTCAGATCTCTCTCCTTTACCTATTTCATTCTTAATTGCAGTAGATTCTTGTTTTTCTTCACTTTCCTACTCCTCACTGCTCCTGACAGGGGTATCTTTAACTCTTTTTGAAGAGTGAAATACAAAAATTCCAAGATAACAAAAATGTAAGTAAACAGATGTGACTGTGATGGGTAGGAGCTCTGAGATAAAACTGTGGCCAGATCTGTTTTTACCACCAAATGAGTTTTGGCTCCCCACTTAGAAAAAGGCTTCTGTTTTATCAGAGCCTTTTTTATTTTGTAATTGTAGAGAAGGGATTGTGGACCTATACCTGGCTCTTGCTGAAATGCCACACATTTGAAATGTACTTGTCCTTATTTGACTAAGCAATAAGACAAAGTGTTCTTTGGAAAGAGAACACTCTCTGATACTCACTTTTGGTTGCATGTGGCACATTAATGAGGCAAGGGTGATCTCATCCTCCTGGCTTGGATTTCCTTGGCTGAGTTTCCAGAGAAGTGTCAGTCAGCGGCTCCAGATCTATTGGGCAGAGCTGACTGATGAGCCCTTTGCCAGTTCAGCATTTTAAATTCTGGATAAGCTGGCAGTCCAAAAGAATCCCTCTTATTGCTAATACCTCTGCTCCCCAAATGTTGGTCCCCAGTTAATGTGCTGTCTTTTTTCCACCACATCTATGCCAATGCTAAGAATATAGGAGGTGGAGTTATTGATGGCTGTGGAACCCTGCACTCATGAATTCTGTCCTGGAGTGCAGGCTCAGAAAATGATGCTGGTCAAAGGAGTTTGTCACATTTTGTTGGGCTTTGGGCCCAGGCTCAGTGCCTAGACTAGGCTGAGCTCTTGGGCCTTTTGTCTTAGGCTCTAGCCCTGCAATGGAAAAAACATCCAGAAGCCTAAAGCCAGGCAACATTCTTCCTCATTGGGGGTGACATAAGGGGATGTGGAAGAGGTTGGAGGTACTGTGAACTTCTCTTGGTCAGTGGCACCCCTGATTTTTATTCTTTGATCTATTATCCAATAGACCTAATACAAGCCCCAGCTTATCTGGCTTCTTCACAACAAAAGTGCCAGCTGGGTGTTTTCATCAAAATAGAGCCCCCACTAAGATCATACTTCCTAGCACCCTGGCTCAGTAATTCTTGCTCTTGCTCCTGATACTTTTAATAAATTATTATTTTATTAGAGAAGTTATAGGTTTACAGGAAAATCATGCATAAAATGCAGAGTTCTCATATACCACCTGTTCTAGCTGGCTAGCTGCCAGATGCTATATACCAGAAACAGAATGACTTTTTAAAATTTATTAAGTTGCAAGTTTACAGTTCTAAGGCTGTGAAAATGTCCAAATTAAGGTACCAACAGGAGGTTACCTTTACTCAAGAAAGGGTGATAGTGTTTGGGGTTTCTCTCTCAGCTGGAAGGGCACATGGCAAAGCCTGCTAGCTTCTTCTACCAGCTTCTTATTTCATGAAGTTCCCCTGGGGGTGTTTTCCTTCTTCAACTCCAAAGGTCTCTGGCTGTGTGGGCTCTTATGGGTCTTTCCAAAATGGTTCCATCTTAAAGGGCTCCAGTAAGCAACCCCACCTTGAATGTCCAATTTTAAAGTAGGGTCACTGTGTTGCACAGTCTTGCATCTTTTGTATTTTTTTTGTTTCTTTAATTTTTATTTTAGTAGCATAAATACAACATACAATTTCCCCCTTTAACCACATTAAACCACATTCCCTTTCTAACCACATTAAAAGCTGTCTGCAAGCTACTTCTCTGCCCTCTGGACAGGCTTTGGGAGGAGAATCCAAGACGCATTCCCCCGCTCAGTCTCTCAGATTCCACTTGATGGATTGGCACTTACATGCACCCCAGTAGGCTCAGAGGGGCCACTCTGCTGGAATAGTGCCAGGGACCCACAATGGGGGCACAAGCTGGCATCATCCATGCTGTGAAGGGGGTGAGGAAAGGGACAATAAAGGCACCAGGAGCTTCTTCTATAGCTTTTGAAGCTGCATTTTCTTGACTCAGCACTTGCTGGGTTAAAGCAGACTTTCAACTGTTTTTGGTAGTTTTGAAGAAGGTTACAGATTGAAACATTCCTCTGCTGCCTCTGCCCAAAGGATTTTGGAACAATAGCCACCTTCAGAGCCTGCCCCCAGAAATCTGAAAGAGCTGATGAAAGGTAGAGATCTGGGAAAGACCACACACCCAAGTTTGGAGGACTAGGTCATTATGTTCCACTGTGGCTCCAGCAAGCTGTGCCAGGAGCCTAAGCTCTAGTTCAAACTGCTGCTGGCCATGAGATGGGGGTGGGGAGGGGCGTGCCAGCCACTGCAGGGAGAGTGAAATGCACAGGAATCTATCTCAGTTTACCAGCCTCTTCCTCCACTCTTCCCTGGATGTTGCACAGTGTATTACTGGACTCTGGAATTTCAAAGTAGTTGATTCAGACAATTCTTGACAGTTCAATAGTTGCTTTGGCAGAGGGTCTGATTCCTGGATCTTCCTACTCTGTCTCCTTCCCATAATCCCCTGTTGATTCTGTTCTTGAGAGAAAAGTAGCAGCGAGAGTGGAACTCTGAATTTCTTATGGCCAACCCTGTAGATGCTTTATGATGTGATGATTGAGTAAATAGAATGAGAGTTCTTAAAATTCCCCAGGCACCTCAGAATATAGTGTAAGTGGCGTGGCTCAAACTATTTGTTTCCTACAGTGGAGAAAACAAATTAACGTCTTCAGTCTTGGGCTAAGTTCACTATTTCAGAGCAAGACAACAAAACTTCATTTTTTAATGAAATGAAGTTCATTGAAAGGACACTGATAACTGAAAGAGAGTAAGAGATGTAAATGCAATATATGCTGCATTTGGAGACAGGAATTCAAATACATCTCAACCATCTCTTCACTTGTATTTCCGTTTCCACTTTAGAGTGAATCAAAGACACTGAAAATATTAGATTGCCAAATATACCAGACCTCAACATGTACTCTATAATAGAGGTTGTCCCTCAATAAGAAAGAACAACCTCATAAAATATTTATTCTCATTCACTCCCTGAATTAAAACCTTGACCTGATGTACTTGTTTGTTTTTGTTTGTGCTGTTTTCAGAAGAGTCTAGACATGACTCTAATTATATTGAATATTTTAGCACCCTATTGACATTATTCCAACAAGCCTGGTCTTTCTTTATAGACTGCCTCCTCGGCCTAGATTTGCCTTCCTTCATGTCGTTTGAGTCATCTCAATGTACTGCATCACTATGGGAGAAAGTTCATTGTGATTTGTGGTTAAAACCAAATCTCTTCTCAAGTCTCATTGGAAACACACTGATAATAAGTCAAATCATTTTCTAATGATTGGCCAATGATTCCCCCTTTGTTAGACAGCTTGTGACATGACAGTAGTTTGAAACACCACCTTCTGTATAGTTAATATAGAATCCATTTTTGGTATTGTTGTGAGGTAGTTAGGTTCAGATGTCAACTTGGCTAGGTGAAGGTGCCTAGTTCTATTGGTGTGGACATGAGCCTATGGCATATGAACTTCATCTATTGCTCATTACATCCGCAGTCAGCTAGGAGGCAGGCCTGCTGCAATGAAATGATGTTTGATTTAATTGGCTGGTGCTTAAATGAGAAAGCTCAACATAGCATAGCCCAAGCAACTCAGAATACCTCATCTCAGAACTCGCAGCTCAGCCCAGGCCTTTGGAAATGCAGAAAGAAATCACCCCAGGGAGAGTTGTTGGAACCCAGAGGCCTGGAGAGAAGGTTAGCAGAGACTGCCCTGTGCCTTCCCACATAAGAAAGAACCTCAGTTGAAAGTTAGCTGCCTTTCCTCTGAAGAGCTATATGTCAACTAAATAAATCCCCTTTTATTGAAAGCCAATCCATCTCTGGTGTGTTGTATTTCGGCAGCGAGCAAATTAGAACAGATTTAGTACTGGAGAAGTGGCGTGCTGCTGCAGTTTGCAAACACCAGACATGTTGGACCAGGTTTTTGGGTGGATAAGGGGAAGATTTTGGAGGAACTGTGAAGAGAATGATGGAGAAGTCCTGGAGTGCTTGAAGAGAATGTTGGTGTAAATAGAATCACTGCCAGTCTGGACAAAGAGGGACACAAAAGGGACAAATTGGAGTTTGCAGAGTGAGAACCATGGAAATTCGGGTCTGAAACCTAGAAACCTCAGGCCAGGAGAGTGGACCCACCCATATACATGGAAAGTGTGAGTTTTCCCTGAAAGGTGAGGATGAGTCTCCCACTTTGTTGCAGTGGAAGAGTTGTGCAGCCTTAGGCCTTGGAAAAGGTATAGCACGTTCCTTGGGGACTGGGGAGAGCCTGGCTGCCATCACATGGAGGGGTTGAGCCTGTGCCCTGGAAATGGCAGAGAGCCCAGGTGTGGCCCCGATGCTTGGAGAGGGTGGAGCTGAGAAAAAAAGTGGTCTCCTCAATGTCCCTCAAGGTTGATTCAGAAAGAGGTGGGCCACTGCATAGGCCCTTGGAAAGGATGGGATTGTCACTTTCTAAAGCCAGAGGATAAGTGACTTTCAGACTCTGAAATCCAATGGTGTTTGCCCTGCAGATTTTCAGAACTGCTTGGGTCTTGTGACTCCTGTGTTCCTTCCAATTTCTCCCTATGGAAATGAAAACCTGTATCCTGTGAATGTCCTCCTTTGCATATTGGCATCAGATAACTTTTTTTGAGACTCATAGGTCCACAGCTAGAAGAGAATTTTTTGCACTTTAATATTGTTTAAGGTGATGCATGTAGTTGCCAAGATGACAAGAGGTGGACATGTGGTAGTTAGGTTCAGGTGTCAGTTTGGCTAGGTGAAGGTGCCTAGTTCTATTGCTGTGGACATGAGTCAATGGCATGTGAAGCTCATCTGTTGTTGATTACATCTGCAGTCAGCTAGGAGGCGTGCTTGCTACAATGAATAATGTTTGATTTAATTGACTGGATACTTAAATGAGAGAGCTCAATATAGCACAGCCCAAGCAGCTCAGCATACCTCATCTCAGCACTCACAGTTCAGCCCAGGCCTTTGGAGATGCAGAAAGGAATCACCACAGGGAAAGTTGCTGGAACCCAGAGGCCTGGAGAGAAGGCCAACAGAGATCACCCTTTGCCTTCCCATGTAAGAAAGTACCTCAGTTGAAAGTTAGCTGCTTTTCCTCTGAAGAACTATGTGCCAACTAAATAAATCCCCTTTTATTGAAAGCCAATCCGTGTCTGGTGTGTTGCATTCCAGCAGCTAGCAAACTAGAACATGTTGTGAGTAAAGATTTGATGCCTTCTATACATTACAAGTTCAAAAAAGAAATGTTTTAATTTTAGCTCTTTACATAAATACTAAAAAATTACCAGAATTTGCATTTCTCAAGCCTAAAGTACTTGATTTTGAGATATATATCTCTATATATCTATATACAAAAATGGTGTTTAACCTTAAGTTATGAACTTATTCATTCTTTTAACAGGTATTTATTGGTCATCTACTATATAACACTTCTAGGTTTTGAGGAAACAAATAGCAAACAATAACAGCAATAGCTAATACTATTTTAAATGCTTGTGATATGTTCTTTGCTCTAAGTATGCCATGTGAATTAGTTCATAACCCTTTAAAGTTGACATTATTATTAATCCCATTTTATAGGTAAGGAAATTGAGGCACAGAGATAATTTGCCTAAGGTCACATAAGTAATATAGTTAGGATTTGAATTTAAAGAACTTGCCAATGGAGCCTATGTTCTTAGTTATCCAGAAAAACTGCCTTTACCTAACACTTTATCTTTCCAAGACCTGGAAGCCTTCCATGATCTGGCCTGAAACTCCTCTAACCTCAATTCCCATCATGCTCACTCTACTCCAGTCACACTTGTCTCCTTGCTGTTCCTTGAATATTTCCAATACATGCCCACCTCAGGGCCTTGAAACTCCCACTCCTGCCGCCTGCAAACCTCTGTTCCCAAATAGCCTCATAAGTCACTTCCTCACATCATCCAGTGTCTCGAATATCACCTCCACAGAGTGCTCTACCCGTCCCACCTATCCATATATGAATCCCCTTGCCCCTGCCCCTCGTTCTTTTTTCTGTTAAGCTGCATTACTTATTTTTAAAAGGGAAAATAAGAGAATACCTTTATCACTTGAGGGTAGGCAAAAATTTCTTAGGACACAGAGAGCATTAAGGATAAATAAAATGATAAATTGGAATGTATTAAAATCAGGAATTCTTTTCACCAACAGACACTGTACCGGTTTGAAAGGATTATGCACCCTAGAAAAGCCATGTTTTCATCTTGATCCATCTTGTGGAGGCAGCCCTTTCTTTTAATCCCTATTCAGCACTGTAGGTTGGAAACTTGATTAGATTATCTCTATGGAGATGTGACCCACCTATTTGTGGGTATTAAACTTGATTAGAGGGGGACTCACCCCTTCCAGGTGGGTCTTGATTTGTTTACTGGAATCCTTTAAAAGAGGAAACATTTTGGAAAAAGCTTAAGAGCCACAGGAACCAAAAGAGCCCACGCAGCCCTAATGAGACCTTTGGAGATGAAGAAGGAATATACCCCTGGGGGAGCTTCATGAAACAAGAAGCCTGGAGAGAAAGCTACCAGACATTACCATGTTTGCCATGTGCCTTTCCAGTTGAGAGAGAAACCCTGAACATCATCAGCCTTCTTGAACCAAGGTATCTTTTCCTGGATGTCTTAGCTTGGACATTTCTATAGCCTAGCTTTAATTTGGACAGTTTCACAGCTTTAGAACTATAAACTTGCAACTTATTAAATTCCTCTTTTTAAAAGCCATTCCATTTCTGGTATACTGTGTTCTGGCAGTTTGCAAACTAGAACAGACAACATTAAGGGATTAAAAAAAAAAGCCACTTATGCCTAAGAATTATTTCTAGGGGACTTCTTTTGTTCCTCAGAGTCGGCCCCTCTCTCTCTAAGTCCAACTTTGCAAGTGAAATCATTACCTTCCCCCCTCTGCAGGACATGACATCCAAGGATGAAAACTCCCTAGCAACGTGGGATATGACTCCAAGGGAACAGCCTGGCTCTGGCTCCATGGGATTTACAATGCCTTCCTGACCAAAAGGGGGAAAATAAATGTAGCAAATAAGGTATCAGTGGCTGAGAGAGTTCAAATACAGTTGAACAGCTACTTATACACAAGCTTCAGCTAGACATAGCTACTTTTAATAGTCTGCCAAACCCCAACCAAAATCATTCCTGCCAACCCTAGGGCTTTATATGAGATTCTACAAAGGTCCCATGCACTAGGAATACTTTCCAGAAACCTATAATGCGCCAGATGCATTCCGAGGCCTGATAAGTTCTGAAACCCGGAGGGGCTAGCCTCTCCAGAACATCAGCTTATTCCTATCCCATGTTATCGACTGCCCCTTCCAACACAAGAAAGCTAGAATGGGCATAGCCCAAATAACCCTTAAGAGTGGGAGAAAGATCGAAGGAGATGGTGGAGTTATACAGAGAAGGTAGGGTTTAACAAATGAACACGATTGCTGAATCAATTACATTGATATTTCTTTTAGTCTCCAGTGTCTTGGAGAAGCTAGAAGGAAAAATTAAAATGGTGGAATTGTAATCCATACCAAACTCTGAAATCTGTTCTACAACTAATTGTTGTGGTATGCTTTTAAATTTATTCTTTTTTTATGTATGTTGTTTTTCACAGAAAAGAAAAAAGTTGCTTGTGATGATAAATGCACAGCTATATGATGATACCATTGATTGTATACTTTGGATGATTACATGGCATGTCAATACATAATATATATCAATAAAATTGCATTAAAATAAAAAAGAGAAGCCACAAAGTGGGAAAAGATATTTGCAATACTTACAACCCACAAAGAATTCTTGTCTAGAATGTATAAAGAATCCTACAAATCAATAAGAGAAAATCAGATGACCCAACAGAAAAATAGGCAAAAGACATAAAGAGTTTCACACACACAAAATAATCAAAATGGCCAATAACATACATTTGTTTGTTGTTTATCTACCACACATACTGAACTCTCAATTAATATGCAAGAACCAAAACCTCCAAAAGTCAAGAACTGTGTTAATGTTGTCAGAGATTCAAGGGTAAACGAGCCATGAGTCATATCTACTAGAATTGTCCTGCTGAAATACACATCATGATAAAATGCAAGGCATAATGTGTAAGACAAGGTTTAAAGCACATGTTTAAAGCACATGCTTAAACACAGCTTAATTCTGAGTAAGGGAAACAAGGAGGTTTCCAAGGAAGTGACACTAAGCTGTGTGCCCTGATGGATGAGTCAGAGTGGGTAGATAATTATCTGGTGGTGAACCTACAGAATTGGTTCTGTCAAAGTTCAGTAGGCAATTAAGACCAATAAATGAAGCAGGCCACTCCATATAGCAAAAAAATGCAATAGTTTATTAGGGAACTTACAAGCCAGGAGCTGGTCCTAGGCAGCTGCAAGACATTCAGAGTAGTACCTGGAGGGTTACAGTGGGTTATGTGGGCAAGAACAAGGAAGGCACAAGTTGGGATTTATAAAATTGTAAACACGTTTATTTGAAATTACTGATATGTAGCAGGGGTGGTTCTAGTACAGATAGTTATCATGCTTAGAAATGTGCATGTGCCTTTTAAGATGCACCTAGAAGAAGGTTTTTTTTTTTTCTCTTTTTTTCCCCTAACAAAGAACTTGTCACTTCTCTGGTTTATGGCCTCATAATAATGTGTACTTCCCAACATGAAGGGACCTTGCGGGAGGGTTGATGGTGGAAGGGGGAAGGAGAACAATTGGAGCAGTAGATACGAAGCAATTCTCAAAAATGACACCTTTTCAATGATTGGAAAGACATGAGAATACAAAATCAGCAAAATTTTGTAGTCCTCTCAAAGACATAAGTGATCAAAAGGCAGTTCCTCTTTTATTGACTTAGGCTAACAACCGGTGGAGCAGACCCTGCATCTGTTCTGGCTGTAACTGCCGCATTCCCTCCCCTTCTTCCACCAGTTCCTAGCCAGACCTTTGCCTGTAGGCTCCTGAAATGGAGGCGCCTCTTGGTTGTTCCACATTTTTTTCAGGTCAGGATTGACCGGACATCATTACAATCCATTTTGGTTTCCTTTTTGCTCTTTAGTGAAATCACTTTTGTAAGTTCTCAGCTTTTAGGCTCTGGAAGCTTCAGGACAGGTAGAATGTGTATTATTTCAGTTAATTTATTCTGGGTGCTGGATGCAAACTGCTTCTCTCTTAAAAAGGCTTCCTGTGTCAGGCTTCTTGGAAACAATAAAAATATTGTCGGCCAGTTTGGGAGAATTTCAAAGCAGCCTTTTAGTCTCTGGTGGTGAGGATGCCAGAGGTGGGTCTTCTTCACTGTGGGTCATTCCAGTTCAAGGCACAATAACATTGTTGTTTCTCTCCAGAAAACAGTGAAAGTGTCCTAGAACCATTTGTTAAGGGGAATAAAAAATAACAGCACATAACACTGCATGACTTTCCAGAAAAATATTTCCAAATAGGTCTTTTTTTTTTATAGCTTTTTATTGTAGTAAAATAGATACAGCTCAGATTTTCTTATTTTACCAGCTTTCATATGTACAATTCAGTGGTATTATTACATTCACAGTGTTGTGTTCTCATTACCAACATCCATGACTCTCACTTTCTCATCACCTCAAACAGAAACTCTGTACCATTAACCAGTAAATCCCCCCCCCACTCCATCTCTTGCTAAGCTGTAATGAACTATCTGTCTCTATAAAGTTGCTTATTCTAGCTATTTCATATAAGTGAGATCGTATGATACTTGTCTTCTTTTGTCTGGCTTATTTCACTCAATATGACATCTTTAAGTTTCATACATTTTGCAACTGAATCAGAACTTCATTTCTTATTATGGCTGAATAATATTCTATTGCATGTTATTTTAGTTTGTTAATGCTGGAAATACCATACCAGAAATGGGTTGGCTTTTATTAAGGGAATTTATTATGTTATAAGTTTACAGTTCTAAGGCCATAAAAATGTCCAAACTAAGGCAGAGAAAGATACCTTTATTCAAGAAAGGGCTGATGACATTTGAGGTTTCCCTGTCAGCTGGGAAGGCACGTGGTGATGTCTGCTACCTTTCTCTCCCAGCTTCTCATTTCAAACAGCTTCCCAGCGGCATTTTCTTTCTACATCTCCAAATGTCTCTATGTTAGTTCTGAAGCTTTTTCCAAAACAGTTCCTTCCTCAAGGACTCCAGTAGCAGATGAACACCCATCTTGAATGGGTGAAGATACAGCTCCATCGAAATCACCTAATCAAAAGATTCCACTGATGATTGGGTGGACCCCATTTCCATGGAAACAACTTAATAAAGAAGATCCCAGTCAAGATTATTGAATCAGGACTAAAGAACATGGCTTTTCTGGGGCACACAACTTTTCAAACTGGCACACTTGTGTATACCACATTTTGTTTATTCATTCATCCATAGATGGACCCTTGAGTTGCTTACATTTTTGGCTATTGTATACAAATATCTGTTCAAGTCCCTGCTTTCAATACTTTGGGAATATATTGATCTTTTCAAAGAACCAACTTTTGGTTTTGTTAATGCTTTTACTGATTTTTTATTCTCAATTTCATTTATTTCTTTCCTTTCTACTTGCTTTTGGTTTAGTTTGCTTTCTTTTTCTAGTTCTTCCAGGTGTGCAGTGAGGTCTTTGCTTTGAGCTTTCTTCTTTTTCCATGTTTAGGTCTATAAATTTACCCCTTTGCACTGGCTTCACTGCATCCCATAAGTTTTGATATGTTGTCATCTTGTTTTCATTTGTCTCAAGATATTGACTGATTTTCCTTGTGACTTATTCTTTGATCCGCCAATTGTTTAAGATTTTGTTAATTTCCATATATTTGTTGAATTCCCGTTCTCTATTTGTTATGTTTTTTATTGAGATATATAAATACAGGCCATCCAAAGTATACAATGCAAAGTATACAATCAATGGCTCACAATATCATCATAATAGTTGTGTATTCATCACCATGATTATTTTTAGAACATTTGCATCACTCCAGAAAAAGACATTTTTTGAAAAAAGAAAAAACTCATACATCATGTACTCCTTATCCCTCCCTCTCATTGATCACTAGTATTTCAATCTACCCATTTTTTTTGCTTATCCCTCCCTACTATTTATTTATTTCTTCTACTTATTTTTTTCACTCATCTGTCCATATCTGGATAAAAGGAGCATCAGGTACAAGGTTTTCACCATCACACAGTCACATTGTAAAAGCTATATAGTTAAACAATTGTCTTCAAGAATAAAGTCTCTGCTTGTTATTGATTTCCAGTCTTATTTCGTTATGGTCAGAGAAGATGCTTTGAACAATTTCAGTCTTTTAAAATTTATTGATGCTTGTTTTGTGACTCAGCATGTGTTTTATCCTGGAGAATGATCATGTGCACTTGAGAAGAGTGTATCTCCTATTCTTTTAGGGTGTAATGTTCTATTTTGCCTGTTAGGTCTAGTTCATTTATTGCATTATTCAAGTTCTCTGTTTTCTTATTGATCTTACATCTAGGTATTCTATCTATTGATGAGATTGGTGTACTGAAGTCTCTAACTATTATTGGAGAGGTATCTATTTCTCTTTTCATTTTTTAGGTGTATAAACTATTTATTAATAGACAAGGCCAATAGACTCATTTCTTCTTGGACATACCCACAGTGTGACCACGGTGGCCAGTGGTCTTGGTGTGCTGGCCTCAGACACGAAGGCCCCAGAAAAGGCGCAGCCCTCTATGGGCCTGAATCTTCTCCACTTGCTCCAGATCTTCATGGAGCTTGTTGTCCAGACCATTGACCAGGACCTGGTGGTATTCTCTATCTTTGACATCCTTCTGTCTGTTCAAGAACCAACCTGTGATCTTGTACTGGTACAGATTCTACATAATGGTGATCACATGTTCCACCTCATCCTCAGGGAGCTCTCCTGCCTTCTTGAGGTTGATGTCTGTGTTCCTCAACACCACATGAGCATACCTTCACACCACACCCTTAATGGCATTTTCCAGGCACCCATCAATGTTGACGTTGAATACTCGCAAAATGTGTTGGAACTTCTTGGGGATCACTAGAGACATGGCCGCAGCAGCAGCAGTGACATGTAGGCCTCTGTGTTTCTTTTAAGCTTTGCCACTGTTTGCATCCTATGTTTTGGGGCACCCTGGTTAGGTGCATAAATATTTGTGATTGCTATTTCTTCTTAGCATATTACCCCTTTTATTCATATATAGAGCCCTTATTTGTCTCTTATAACAGCTTTTGACTTAAAGTCTATTTTGTCCAATATTAGTATGACTCCCTCAGCTCCTTTTTGGTTACTATTTGCATGGAATATCTTTTTCCATCCTTTCACTTACAACCTATATGTGCCTTTGGGTTTAAGGTGAGTCTCTTATAAACAATGTATAGTTGTATCATGGTGGTTTTTTTAAAATATATTCTGCCAATTTGTGTCTTTTGATTGAGTAATTTAATCCATTAACATTCAATACTACTTGGCCCTTTGGTTTTTATACATCAAATCTTTTTATAACTCCCTTCTCCTTTATTGCAACCTCCTTTTCTGTATAGTTGGATCTTTTGTGATGTATCTGACTAACCCCTTCCTCATTTCTGTTTTTGTTATTTTTAAGATACTTTCTTTGGGGTTGCCCTGGGCTTATATTTCACAAACTACATCTGTAACTGTGCCAATTTGAAGCTGTAATATACCCCAGAAAAGCCACTGGATCCTTTTTCCTGATCCAATTTCCTGGGGGCAGCCATATTTCTTTTAATCCTGATTTAATATTATGGGGCAGAAACTTTGATTTGATTGTTTCCCTGGAAATGTGACACACCCAATTATGGGTGAGATCTTATGATTAGATGGAGATTGACTCTTCCTATTTAAGGTGTCTTGAATAGTTTGCTGGAGTTCTTTAAAAAGCGAAGCATTTTGGAAAGAGCTCAGAGCCAACAAGAGACCCAGACGTTTGGAGATACGTCTCCAAAGAAAACACCCCAGGAAGCTATTTGAAACCAGAAGACAAAGGACCAGCAGATGACCGCCACATACCTTCTCAGCTGAGAGAGATGTTCTGGACCCATCGGCCTTTTTTGAGTCAAGGTATCTGTCACTGGATGCCATAGTTTGGACATTTTTATGGTCTTAGAACTGTAAACTTGTAAAAGTAAAACCTCTTTTTAAAAGCTATTCCATTTCTAGTATGTTGCATTCTGGCAGCTTTAACAAACCAATACAATAACCTATAATTTGAAAAAAATACCAACTTAGCTTCAATAGCATGCATGTTCTCTGCTCCCATATCCCTCTGTTTCCCCTTTATGTTGTTTTTGTCCTACATTGCCTCTTCATATTTTGTGTTGCTCATTGTCAGGAAATATGTCTTTTCCATGTTCAATTATACTCTGAACCTTTAGGAATAAAAGTGTAGGGTTTTATACTGAGGATAAAGTACTATTGGGTTTTGCATTTACCCTTTAGTAAAGGTACTGATGATCTTCATTTCTTCACACTATTCCAGGTACTGATGGTCTTCATTTCTTCATACTATTCCAGGCTACTCTCTCCTGTCTTTTCCTTTATCTGCAGAACTCCCTTTCATAATTCTTGTAGGGGAGATCTCTTGTTGATGAACTCTCCTAGTTTCTGTTTATCTGTGAATATTTTAAACTCTCCCTCATTTTTGAAGGACAGTTTTACTGGATAAAGAATTTTTGGCTGACAGGTTTTCTCTTTTAGTAACTTGAATATATCATACCACATCCTTTTCCCCTCCCTGGTATCTGATGAGAAATCAGCACTTAGTCTTACTGAGGATCTCTTGTATGTGATGAGCTGCTTTTCTCTTGCTGCTTTCAGAATTCTATTTTTTCTCTTGCTGCTTTTAGAATTCTCTGTCTTTGCAATTGAAATTCTGATCAGTGTATGTCTCTGAGTAGGTCTTAGGATTTATTCTGCTTAGAATATGTTGCACTTCTTGGAGATGTATATCTGTGTTTGTGCTGGTTTGAGGCCTTCAGGTACTCCAGGAAAGCCATGTTCTTTATCCTAATCCAATCTTGTGGGGGCATATCTATTAATTTAAAAGATCTTTTTAATTAAGTCATTTTTCTAGAGACATAACCCAGCTACTTGTGGGTGGGGCTTTTTGATTAGGTGGTTTCCATGGAAATGTATTTATGCCCATTCAAGGTGGATCTTAATCTGCTTACTGGAGTCCTTTATGAGGGAACAATTTTGGAAAAAAATTCAGAACCAACACAACAGAGACATTTGAGGATGCAGAAATAAAATGGCCTGGGGAAGCTGTTTGAAACCAGAAGCCAAAGGACTAACAGACACAAGCCACATGACTTCCCAGATTGGCCTTTCTTAATTCAAGGTATCTCTCTCTGGATGCCTTAGTTTGTACATTTTTATGACCCTACAACTGTAAACTTTAACTTAATAAACCCTCCTTATAAAAGCCAACCCATTTCTGGCATATTACATTCTGGCAGCATTAGCAACTCAAACAGATTTTGGTACCAGAGAAGTGGGGCACTGTCATTTGTGAATACTAAATAGGTTGGAATGGATTTTTAAATTGATAAGGGAAAAATTGTGGAAGAATTCTGAGGTGCTTCATAGAGAAGGCCTAGAATACTTTGAAGAGACTGGGGGTAGAAATGTGGATTCTAAAGATACCTCTGATAAGGCCTTAGACAGAAATGATGAATGTGTCATTGCAAACTGGAAGGAAGGTAATTCTTGTTTTTAAATGACAGAGAATTTAGGAAAATTGACTACTGGTGTTGGCTGGAGGGCAGAATTTAAAGTGGTGAATCATAGTACTTAGCTGAAGAGATTTCCAAACTAAATGTGGAAATTGCAACCTGGTTTTTCATTGAAGCTTATAATAAAATGTGACAGGAAAGAGATGAGCTGAGAACTGAACTATTGTGTACAAGGAAACCAGAAATTAATGGTCTGGAAAATTCTGGGCTTCCAGAAAAGAAGATCCCAGATAATAGTGCCCAACATGAGGATTTAACCAAACATTGAACCAATCAGCCATTTCAGAAAAAGCCAGAATTGGAGATAGAATTATCCAGAAAGGATTTATGGAAGGCCCTATTATCTGATGAATGTGATTTGTGTGTACAGCATGGAAAACTGACAAGTGTCTTGTGAGACCTGTACAAACAGAACCACTGCCAGTCTGGACAAATAGGGACAGAAAAAGGAAAAATTGAAGGACAAATGACTTCAAAGGCAGAACTACGATAGCTAAGATCTGAAGCCAGAAACTCTCAGGTCAGGAGAGCAGACCCATTTATGCACTTGGAGAGGGTGAGTTTGCCCCAAAGGCAGATGGTGGGTCTTCTACCTCAATGTTCAGGGAGAGTTTTGGTGCTTCAGGCCTAAGAGAGGGTGAAGCACATTACTTGAGAAGTGGGGAGAGACTTGCTGCTGCCCCATTGTTCTGACAGGGTTGAGCATGTGCCCTGGAGATGATAGAGATCCCACGTGCTGCCCCGATGCTTGCAGAGGGTGGAGCTGAGAAAAACGCAGTCTCCTCAAACCTCCTCAAGATTGCAACCCTTGCCCCAGTATTTGAAGAGAATAGAACCACTACACAGACTTTTGAAAAGGGTAGGACTGCTACTTTCTAAAACCCCAAGGATGAATGACTCTCAGATTTTGAAATCTAATAGAGTTTGCCCTGCAGGTTTTTTGTAACTGTTTTGGTCTGCTGATCCCTGTTTTCCTTCCAATCTTCCCCTATGGCAATGAGATCATCAATTCTATGACTGTTCCTCCATTGTATATTGGCAGCAGATAACTTGTTCTGAGTCTTATAGGTCCAAAGCCAGAGGAGAATTTTGCTTTAGGACATGCTTGTAATGGACTTTGATGAGATTTTGTACTTTCAAACTTTGTATTGTATTTGTATTGTTACTGAAATATTTTAAGGCTTTTGTGATATTAAGATGGAATGAATATATTTTGTATATGGAAAGAACATGTTTTTGGGGGGTCCAGAGGATGGAATGCACCAGTTTGAAACTATTAGGTACCCAAGAAAAAAAACAAGGTTTTTAAATCCTGATTCAGTATTATTGGGTGGAATATTTTTGATTAAGTTGTTTCCATGGAGCTGTGACCCACCCATATGTAGGTGGTACATTTTGATTAGGTGGTTTCCATCTCCACCCATTCAAAGTGGGTCACTTACTTTGAATGGGAACCATTTTGGAAAAAGTTTTAAAAGGAAACCATTTTGGAAAAAGCTTCAGAGCCTGACATAGACAGAGATGGTTGAAGATGCAGAAAGAAAATGTCCTTGGGGAAGCTGTTTGAAACCAGGAGCCAAAGGATGAGCAGATACCAGTCATATGATTTCTCAGATTGGCCTTTCTTGAGTCAAGATATCTTTATCTGGATGCCTTAGCTTGGACATTTGTATGGCCTTAGAACTGTAAACTTTTAACTTAACAAACCCCCTTTATAAAAGCCAACCCATTTCTGGTATATTACATTTCTGGCAGCAGTAAAAAACTAAAACAGTGTCTTTCATAAGAGTTGGGAAGTTTTCAGTAATTATTTCCTCAGCTATTCTTTCCCTTCTGTGGTACCCAGGACAAATATGTTTGTCCTCTTTGTAGTGTCACTCAAATTCCTGGACACTGCTCAATATATATATTTTTTAATTATTTACTCTAACTGTTCTTCTAAATGTATGATTTTTATTGTCCTGTCTTCTAGTTCACTGATTCCTTCATTTACCTATTCCATTCTGCTGTTGTAGCCTCTAGTGTATTTTTAACCTCTACTATTGTGCATTTCACCCCCATAATTTCTTTTATGTTTTTGTTTATACTTTCAAGTTCTTTATGCTCACACATTGTCTTTTTAATATACTTTATCTCTGTATACATATTTTCTTTAATTTCCTTAAATTGATTTAGGAGACTTGTTTGAACATCTTTTATTTGTTGTTTCAACTTCTGAGTCTCCTGTGAAGTTTTAGTTTGTTCCCTTGCCTGAGCCATATCTTCCTGCTTCTTAGTATGACTTGCAATGTCTTGCTGATGTGCAGGCATCTGATTATCTTGGTGATCTTGGTGAGCTGAAGCTGAAGATCCATTTATCCCTCTTGTCTAGAGTTTAATTGTTGATTGGCTTTGTATTAAGTTTGTTCTCTGATGTGAGGACAAACTTTTGCTGGTCCTTTAGAGTAGCCCATGTTCAACTGTTTAGATATTCTTAACTTTTCTTCATTTGACTCTTGCTCTGGATATGTAGCACAATTTTCAAGATTTCACTTTGTATACAATTGTTTCACCTCCTGATGAAAGCTTTCTTACCTTTGCTCCTTCCTGGGAATCTTGATCTGTTCTGTTTGTTTTTATGCAGAAAATTCTCCCCAGGTCCTGTGATTAAGTTCTTTCCCCCTATTCTTTACACTTTTCAATTCTGGGACCCATCCTGTTTTACAACAGTTCCGCATTTTTTTCAGTGAGGTTTTTCTGCCTCCAGTTTCTTATCTTTCTGGTATTCCATACTGTGGAGTACTTCAAACAGAAATGAAAGGACACTAGGTAGAGGCTAAAAACAGCATAAAGAAATACAAATCTTTGGTAAAGGTAGTCAAATGGGTAATTATAAATGCCAACATTATTGTATTATATGTTTGGTTATGTAGTGCCACCTTTTACTTATTGTAGGCTCCAAGACACTGGAGACCAGCAGAAATATCAATATAATGATTCAGCAATCATAATCATTTGTTAAATCCTATCTTCTCTGTTATACTCCTCCTCTTTAAATAACATATATATATAAAAGCAATCAATTTCAAAGTACATCGCAACCTCAATAGCATACACATACTCTTTTCTTTTACTCCTTTATCCTACCGTTTTTTTGTTTTACCTGTTGCAATTTTTTTGAAATGGGTACCAAGTCTACTCAATGGGGAATGAACAGTCTCTTCAACAAATGGTGCTGGAAAAACTAGATATCAATAAGTAAAAGTATAAAGGTGAACCTACATTATACCACATGCAAAAATTAATTCAAAATGGATCAAAGACCTAAATATTAGAGCCCTAACTATAAAACTCCTAGGAAAAAACAAAGGGAAGCCTCCCTCAAGACCTTTGCTAGGCAATGGATTCTTAGACTTTACACCCAAGGAAAAGCAACAGAATAATTAATAGATAAATAAGACCAAATCAATATTAAAAACTGTTGTGCATGAAAGAATTTCATCATGAAATAAAAAAAAATCTACCGAATGGGAGAAATATTTAGAAACAGCACATTCAATAACAGTTTAATATCCAGAATATATACTGAAATTGCACAATTCAAACAACCCAATTTAAAAATGGGAAAAAGACTTGAACAGACATTTCTCCAAAGAAGATATACAAATGGCCAATAAGATATGCAAAGATTTTTTTCAAATGCATTTTAAAAGCACTTCAAGCCCTTCCAGAACATTAACTAGTTCCATCCCCTTATCTCATATCATTAACAGCCCTTCCAACATGAAAAAGTTAGAATTGGCATCACCCAAATACCTCTAAAGAATGGGAGAAAGTTCAAAGGTGATGGTGGAGTTACACAGAGAAGGTAGGGTTTAACAAATGAGTATGATTGCTGAATCATTATACTGATATTTCTTTTAGCCTCCACTACCTTAGAGCAGCTAGATATAAAACCTAAAACTGTGGAATCATAACCCATACCAAATTCTGACATCTGTTCTACAACTAATTGTGGCGGTGCACTTTGAAATTTATTGCTTTTATGTATATACGTTATTTAAAGAGAATGAGGAGTATAACAGAGAAGATAGGATTTAACAAATGAGTATGATTGCTGAATCATTATATTGATATTTCTGTTGCTATTTCCTAGATTTCAATATCTTGGAAAAACTTGAAGAAAAAATGAAAAATCGTGGAACTGTAACCCATACTCAACTTTATAATCTGTTCTACAGCAACTTGTTAAAATGTACTTGGAAATTTATTACTTTTTTGTAGTATATATATGTACATATGTATATGTATATATAGTATATATGTTATATACTACAATAGAAAAAAGTTTAAAAGAAGCACTTCTTTAGTTCCTAGGGAAATGCAAATCAAAACCACAAAGAAATACCATCTCACACTCACTAGAATGACTAATATATATATATTTTTTTTGCTGGTGCATGGTCCAGGAAATGTACCCAGGTCTCTGGCATGGCAGGTGAAAATTCTGCCACTGGGCCACCATTGCACTGCCTCCTAGTATTATTTTTTAAAAAAGAAAATCAATGTTGGAGATGATGTGGAGAAATGGGAACTCTCATCATTGTTAGAAATATATGATGGTGCAGCCCGCCGAGGAAAACAGTTTAACAGTTCCTCAGAAAATTAAATATAAAATTACCCTATAATCACTAATCCCATAACAACTGAAAGCAGGGATTCAAACAGATATTTGCATACCAATGTTCATAGTGGCATTATACATAATTGCCAAAGGGTGTAAGCAACCCAGGTCCATCAACAGATGATGGATTAAAAAAAAGGTGGTATATACATACAGTGGAATATTATTTAGCTATAAAAAGAAAGAAGTTCTGATACATGCAACAGTATGAAAGAACCTGGAAGTCATCATGATGAATGAAATAAGCCAGACACAAAAAGATAATGTTGGATCATCTCATTGATATGAAAAATTAGAATAAAAGCAAATTCACAGAGCCAGAAACTAGAATACTGACTATCAAGAGCTGGGGTGGGAGTAGGGGAATGGACTTAATGTTTCTGTTCAGGATGATGGAAAAGTTTTGGTAATGGATGGTGGTGATGGTAGCACAACATTGTAAATGTAATTAAGATCACTCAATTGTGTATTTGAATGTGGTTAAAAGGGGAAATTTTAAGTTACACATATATGTTACTAGAACAAAGATTTTAAGGAAAACATAAGAATGTATAACACAAACAGCAAACCCTATGCAAACTATGGACTACAGTTAATATAATTATAACCATATAATCATCAATGATAACAAATGTACCACACTAATGCAAAGTGTAAATAGGGAAGACTGTGTTAGGGGGTATATGGAACCCTATATTTTCTGAATGCTTTTTCTGTGAACTACAAGTTCTCTTTAAAAATAATGTTTTTTTTAAAGTTCATCTACCCCCTGGAGAGGCCATGTGAAGAGACCATATGGAAAGGGAAAGGTTCCCGGAATACAAGTACAACAGGAGGCCCAGCCCTTCTTTCAGTAGTCCAGCTGAGCTCAGCTTCCAACTATCCCTGCTGTTTCAGTTGGTAAAAGCTGCCAGAATATGATGTACCAGAACTGGAATGGCTTTTAAAAAGGGGAATTTAATAAGTTGCAAGTTTATAGACCTAAGGCTGTGAAAATGTCCTGATTAAGGCAAATCTATAAAAATGTCCAATCTAAGGCATCCAGGAACAGATACCTTGGTTCAAGAAGGACAATGAAGTTCAGAGTTTCTCTTTCAGCTGGAAAGGTACATGGTAACATCTGTTAGCTTTCTCTCCAGGAATCTTCAACAGCCTCCTCAGGCTGCTGTCCGTTTTGTTGGTTTTGTGGGTTCTGGTGGGCTCTAGTTACTCTGTAGCTTTTTCCAAAATGGTTCCTTCTTAAAGGGCTCCAGTAAGCAGCCCTACCTTAAAAAGGTAGAGACACATCTCCATGGAAACCATCTAATCAAAAGTTACCATCCACAATTGGTGGATCACATATTCATGGAAACAATTAAAGATTCCACCCAATAATATTGAATAAGGATTAAAGGACATGGCTTTAAGGATCTGACAAAGGATCAGACATGTAAATGAAGCATCTTAGGTGTTCCAGTCTCATCCGCAGGTGCATAATGGTTCCATGAGACATCCAGCTCAATACATGAAATCATGAGAATAAAAAGGTTCTATCAAGCCACTAAGTTAACTAATAACTAAGATAATTCAACCAGCACTCAAAGGTGAGAATGGGTCTTTGCAAGCAGCTATGTGTGGGTGTGCAACAACTGCTATAATCAACCTCTCATGGCTGACCTCATGAAGCAGAGCTCAGAGACCTTGAGGGGCAGGCAGGGTGCAACCTAAGCATCCAGCAGTTATACACATACCTGTTGTTGACCTCGCCAAACCTTCCACACTTATTATGTTCTCCCTGATCAAATCCCCACATTTGATCAAGAGGAAAGAGGCATAAAATAAGTTTAATGTGATACCTCTCCATAGCTGGGCAAGGGCACCATCCAGCTGGCAAGAAAGCTGAGGATAGAAAGCCAATACCTGATTAGATGTTGTAACAGAAATGACTGAAGCTGATTGCCAGTTAGTCCTTTGCTCTTCTGGTCAAGGCCACAGATTCCATCCCAGTTAATTTAGCTTCATTCCATGGCCACAAACTAAACCTTTAACTCCAACCAGCTATCCAAATTGGATGCTCAACAGTCGTCTTGGAAATATAGAACAAGTTGCTATGTCCAACTCACAGCTTTTTTCAAGGAAAAGTTGTTCTGTGTGAGCCCATCTGTAATAGTGGCATAATTAGAAAAATAACTGGGCACTAAAATTAATCTGATTGTCTCCTTCCTCCCCACATCACAGCCCAAATTTGTTTTTGTATTTGAATTTTCTATTTCATTTCTTGGGACCATCATTCTTCCCCAAGTCCATTGAGTTTAAAACCTTGACATCATTTTTTAAGTCTCTACTTTCCATACCCTATGCCCAACTTAAGCTTTGATATCACCTTTGCACTGTCTCTTAGCTCTTCCCCTCTTTTCTGTTCCCACAGTTATGGATGATTTCAGAGACCTGCTGACTGGTATTAGAGCATATACAACTTTCACATTCCTGCAAATATAATCTCCCTAAAATATGTTCTGATCATGTTATTTTTCCAGCTTATCATCCATCAATGGTTGTCTATCTACAACAGGATCACAAATTCAAGCAGCTTCAGGTGATTTAAATGTGAGAGATGGCTAGATATAAGACAGCAGGGAGCTATGTGCATCCTGCTGAAAGCATTCACATTCCATATTTTTTTTAGGAATACTGTTCTGAGAAAACAAATTACAAAATAAATAACAACTCTTCTGTATATTACTGAAAACTTCCCATGATTAGATTCCAACTTACTTTTCTAGACCCAAAGCCTTCAAAGTTGAGATGTAAATCAAAGATGGTATGTGTATGGCACACCTGCTACCACTCTTCCATCCCTGGTCCTGGTACATATTGCCACTAATAATGGTCCTCTTTCCTACTGAGCTCAGATATAGCCTCAGAATTCTCAGCACAACACTTCAAAGAGCAACAACGAACCAGATGGGATCAGTTAAAACCAATTTGCCATTGTGTGTAGGCTTATATCTGATCATTTCCAGCTCAGGCGGAATCCTCTAGGTCACTCTGCTGTGCTTACACGCAAGCCAGAGAATTTCAGAAGTTTTGAAATTTAACAGCCTGATTTAGTTGCTTTTCTCTGGCCTACACTCTTCCATGGGCTATCTCACAGGCTGCAATGCTCCAGGTTCAACCCCATTTTAGGGGAGTTTCCCTGCAAGTGACTGCAGGTCACAGCAGAGAATGATCCTGATCCTAGTGGGTTGTTCTAGAAGGAGGCTGAAGCAAAGTTCCATGCCCTACCCCTACCCTGCTATGGTGAATGCAGACAGCTGATCTCAGACTGATCCTTCTCCACTGATGACCCTGTACAGATGGACTTGCTTGCAACACAGCTGGTCCATAGTGTTCCATATGGTTGAGGGGCTTTTGTTAAGGTGTAGTCTGGTTCGAGCTCCCTAGAGCATCATGGTTTAGGCCTCCAGTTGGGTTTGGCTTAGTGGGGTATAGGGCTTGTGGGAGATGAATATGTGATAATGTTCATACCAGACAAAGTTCAAGATAGGAAGCCTTTGAGGGGTTTATGCCACCCTTTAACCATTGTATCATGAATGGGTCTGTCTTCACTTTCCCCTATTTAATTGAGAATTGTCCATTCCAAAGAGCCCATTTACTTGTTTGTTTGGCAAGACTTTTATACTTTCTTCTACTGATTTTATCCTTTGTCCTAAAGGACAAAGTAAGACAGATGCTAACAAGGCCACATAGACTAAAAAACTCAAGAAAGAGAAAGTGGGAGAAAAGCCATCTATTTAACAACATTTAATGGAGCCAGGTGGTCTTCATTTGTGATCCTCTTGAGAGATCTTCAGTCTGGAACTTGCTATGGTGGATGTCATATCTGCTAAGTGTGGATGCTGTGCCCTGACAACAGGTTTCAATATGACAACATTTGATATGAGAAAGGAGGCCTGTTTTACATGCCACCCTAAATGCTATTCTGATGGCCTGTACAAGTTGACATGCCTCTTCCAATGCCTTAGAAGGATTGGGGCCCTGGGGCAATCACGCTAGTGACACAGCAGGTTTGAGAGTAAACTGGTGGTCCAGGAAATGCTGCCCTAAAGCTGAGAGCTGGGTCTCTTAGACCTCATCTCTTGTCTCCCCATCCCACCTTACCCCACTGAGAGTCTTTCCTCTATTTAGATTTCCTGTTTTTGTTTTTGTTTGTTTTTGTTTTTGTTTTTAAATTTAGGAATAAACTCCCACAATAATTAATTATATTTGAAGAAAAGGAAAGAGATAAAATCCTGTTAAGGGCCACTTGCCACAAGTATTTATCCCAGAAAGAGTGATCATTTCCATCTATCCAGAAGGTGGAGGTAAGGCATTATATTGTGGGAATCCCCCGCAGAATGGGAGCCTGTTAAAGTTGGATTTTTTTCTTAAAAAAGTACAAAGGCAACTAAATTGTATGAACACTGGCAAGAGCAGATTTGTAACTGAACATGTAATTTTGTCTCATAGGCAGTCAGAAGCCAGATTTCAGAGAAGGGGTGACCACAGAAAGTAGAGGTATTGGGGTAGCTTCATGGAAAAGGCTGGGCTTGATGGTTTTTGTGGAAATGAACCCCCAGAACCACAACTGGTTCTTCAAAAGCTTGTTCATCCCTGGAAATTTGCCCTGACTGTACGTCCTAGGCCTGGGCCAGACTCCCCTCCCATCTGGTCCCTGTCCTGGCCCAGGGGATCCACACTTTTCTCTGGGCATGAGGTCCAGATTGAAGGCACCCTGCAGCCTTATGACATGCAGAACGTATGAAGCAGCATTTTATGAAAACTTCTGTGAAGGATTTTAAAATACTTCTTAATTTTTTTTTTAGCCATTTTTCTCTATTTAATTGATGTGGTCACTAATCACTTTTCGCAAAGAAGAAAATACAGTTTTAGGGAAGAAAAGTACTTTGTCCCCCCCCCCCCCCCCCACTTCACAATGGGTTATTTGATCATTGATAGGATAACTCCAGATGAATATAATGCATCACCCCTGTAAAAAGTCACACTTGAATTAGCCTCCCAGTGAGAATCCAATGGTTAAGGGAGAATTCAATGACTGGTAAAGGGAGATAGGGACCTGAGATATTTAACAAAATATCCTCAAAAACAGCAAACTATGTTGGAAAATTGACAAAATTATGCCCTCTTTCTGATTATCATTATAGGGACTTCAGTATTTTTCATCATTAAAATTTTATTAGGAAATAAGAATATTCAGAAAAGCTAAAAAAAATCACAAGGTAGCATGAAAAATTAATTAAGAAAGGGCACAGAAAGTAGTAACAAATATATACAATTTCTCTCATGACATCGATAATGAATACTTGATACTTTTACTTCTCTCAAAGCTACCTTTTATTTTCATCATTATTCAATTTATTTCTCAGTAAATATTTGTTTCTTTTTCATTGCCTTATATAAAATTACAGTTTATCTCCTGTGTTATGTCTTGCTTTGCCTTTTTTTTTTCTTTCTAAATGCTGCTTTAAATGGCAGGCTAGGACGTAGGGTGCTTGATGTTCTGAGTTACCATGAGTTCAGGGCTGTAAATAAATCATAAATGTACACATCATTCATGAATTATTCATTTTTCCTCCTGATGTCTATAGAACACTGTAATGTTGGATGATTTCAGATCATTAAAATAGCTAGGTTATTCAGCCTTGCAGAAAGATTTTTTTAAAAGTCTCCATCTAGGTAAAAATTCCAACCAGTTGGAAACAGCAGAAGCTTTCCCTACCCTTACCCCCTGCCTTGTAGGTGATGGGTCAGGATACACAGAAGATTAGGGGCTTAAAGAAATTGTACCCTAATGTTGCAGAGTATATTTCAATTTTTTTAAAAAACTGAAAATGATGTTTTCCCACAAAGCGTGTACTTTTTTCTTTATTAGTGAAGTTTTAAGTTCACAGAACAATCATGTATAAAATCAGAGGATTCCCATATACTACTCCACTACCTATACCTTGCATTGGTGTAGAACATTTGTTACAGTTGATGATAGCACATTTTTATAAATGTACTATTGATTAAACTCCATGGTTTAATTTAGGGTTCAGTGTTTTCATAGGGTAGTTCCATGGATTTATTTTAGATTTTTTATTCTGTTTTCATATATGCCATCTAGCATTCCCCTGTTAATCACATTCACTGATATGTATACCACTGCTGTGTATTTCAATGCTGATAATTGTGCTAACAATGTTGTGTTACCATCACCACTATTCATTACCAAAATATTTCCATCATTCCAAATAGGAACCCTGTACATTTTAAGCCTTAAAATCCCGTTCCCTACCCCCTTCTCCCCAGTCTTCTTGTAACCATTGTTCTAGATTCTGACTTTATCAGTTTGCTTATTTGAATTGTTTTCAAATCAGTGAGATCATACAATATTTGTCCTTTTGTATCTGGCTTAGTTCACTCAACGTGATGTCTTCCAGTTTTATCCATGTTGTCACATATATCAGGACTTCATTCCTTTTCTATAGCTGAATAACATTCCATTGTATGTTTAAATCACATTTTATTTATCCATTCATTGATTGGTGGACACTTGTATTGCTTCCATCTTTTGGCAATTGTGAATAATGCTGCTGTGAATTTCAGTATGAAGATATCTGTTCAAGTCCCTGCTTTCAATTGTTTTGGGTATATACCTATTAGTGGGATTACTGGGACTTTTGGTAGATCTATACTTAGCTTTCTGAGGAACCACCAAACTGTCTTCCATAGCGGCTGCACAATGGTTCCTGCGGGATATCCATGATGGTGGATATTCAGTCCAGGCTGGTGTCTGTATTGAGTGACCTTTTTACTTTTCACTTTGCTAGCCTTGGAATTTGTACACACTGCTATGATGCTCAACACTTCACTGCACTAATTTCTTTTCATATTTGACTTCCTCTAATATATTTGGCCTTTTGAGACCTGGTGCTATGTTGTATTCCAGTTTCAGGCATAGTGACTGTGCTGGTTTGAAAGGATGTATGTCTCCTAGAAAAGCCACGTTTTAATCAAAATCCCATTTCATAAAGGTAGAATAATTCCTATTCAAACAGTATGTTTGAAACTGCAATCAGATCATCTCCCAGATCATCTCCCTGGATGATGTGATTTAATCAAGAGTGGCTGTCAAACTGGATTAGGTGACGACATGTCTCCACCCATTTGGGTGGGTCTTGGTAAGTTTCTGGAGTCCTATAAAAGAGGAAACATTTTGGAGAATGAAGGAGATTTTGAGAGAGCAGAGAATGCTGTAGCACCATGAAGTAGAGAGTCCACTAGCCAGTGACCTTTGGAGATGAAGAAGGAAAATGACTCCCGGGGAGCTTCATGAAACTGGAAACCAGGAAAGAAAGCTAGCACATGATGCCGTGTTCACCATGTGCCCTTCCAGACAAGAGAGAAGCCCTGACTGTGTTCACCATGTGCCTTCTCACATGAGAGAGAAACCCTGAACTTCATCAGCTACTTGAACCAAGATATCTTTCCCTGGATGCCTTTGATTTGACATTTCTATAGACTTGTTTTAACTGGGACATTTTCTCAGCCTTAGAACTGTAAACTAGCAACTTATTAAATTCCCCTTTTTAAAAGTCATTCCATTTCTGGTATATTGCATTATGGTGGCCAGCAAACTAGAACAGTGACTAACATATAGTAGATGCTCAATAAATGTTTGTTGAATAAATAAAGAGACTCTGCCTGCAGCTGCCCAAACAAAATCCTTTTTACTCTGGCCAACACAAGCTTGTGCTTCATTCTATAAAAATGGAAGAAAGAAAAGAGAAGACAAAAGAATTCTAGCATTAAAATAGGAGTTTTCTCTACTAGTAGAACTTTGAAAGCAAAACAAAACAATGACAACTTCATAAAGGTTAAAAAAACAAGCTTTCATGTATGGCACACTGATCTCTTCTGGTAACCGTGGGTGGTAAGATATACCTGGTCCACTACTGTGATAATATTGCTCTTAGGCCTGAACAAATGGGGCTCTTTTCTCAGATGCCCCAGGCTTTGCAGAACCGAATTTTTTAAAGCTTTCCTCTGGTAATCAGGAACAGCAAGGCTGTCAGTCCCCTTAGGGCAAACTTAAACTAGACTCATACCTATGGGAACATCCTGGGGCTAGGTTGCCAAGCCTCTGTGTCAAAAGGGCAACTCGGTGAGATGTTTCTTTCATGAGATCACATGAGACTGGTCCATCAGAATGATGCTGACAAGCTGTTTTGGGATGATTCAAATTGTTCATAGAGACAGGAGCCCTACATAGAATATTTGTCTACCCTGACACGCAAAAGAGAGGGCCTCTCTATTAGCTCTGCTATTTCATGATCATGCTATTCCCAAAAAAGACGGAAGGTAAAAGAGAGTTTACCTAACTTGCCTGGAAAGGAATTATCTAAATAAATGACCATATTTCACAGAGGACATTGTAGAACTCAAAAAGTATGTCTCGTGGTTCAGTGGTAGAATGCTCACCTGCTGTGAGGGAGACCTGGGTTTGATTCCTGGTCCATGCACTAAAAAAAAAGTATGTTTCAAGCCTAGGGCAAAAAGAATTCTGGAATTTTGCAGAAAAATATCCAAGTTGTGGCATACATCTTAGATCAATCTTGGCAAGCATGTGACTGATTAGGAGCTAGACATGAGAGACAAATTGTAAGATTTCTCTAAAAATGGGAACTTAAGGACTCTGTTTGACTGAATAAAACTATGATTCTCAATAAGCAAGAAGTGGGAAGAATAGAAGTAAGAAAAGAAAGATAAAGAACTAGTAAGGAATAAAGCATGCCAATATTTTGGGACGGTAGATCATCAAGAAGGACAGGAAGTTGAAATCTGGGGCTTCAGTGGCTTTGTTATATGAAGGTGAACATCCCTGGGCCTGATACCTCTTTCAAATGTCTGTGCCAATGAGGAAAGGAAATGCAAATTCCAGGGTCCCAGTGCTTTGGTCCTGATTTAATAGCTTTACCTGGGGCCCAGGAATTTGCATTTTAAACAAGCTGTCCTCCTGATCTGATACAGATGGTCCATGGGTCACGCTCTGATAGACACATGCACAAAGTCAGGAGTCTTCTTTTTTTTTTTCAATTCTTTTATTGTATAGTATGACACATATACAAAGCAAAGAAAGAAAAAAGCAATAGTTTTCAAAGCCCTCTTCAACATGTAGCTACAGGACAGATCCCAGAGTTTGTCATGGGCTACCATACCATTACCATTCTAGCTGCTCCAGAGTGTAGGAGGCTGGAGGGCTTAAATATTCTTTTTATCATCACAATCAATTTTTTTTCTTTTTTTGTGAAAAATAGCATATACCAAAAAAAGCAATAAATGTCAACGCACAGTGCAACAATTAGTTGTAGAACAGATGTCAGAATTTGGTATGGGTTATAATTCCACAATTTTAGGTTTTTATTTCTAGCTGCTCTAATGTAGTGGAGGCTAAAAGAAATATCAATATAATGATTCAGCAATCATACTCGTTTGTTAAATCCTACCTTCTTTGTATAACTCCACCATTACCTTTGATCATTCTACCCCACTCTTTAGGGGTATTTATTTAGGGTTATGATCATTCTAACTTTTTCATGTTGGAAGGGGCTGTCAATAATAAGGGTTAGGGAGATGGAACTAGCTGATGTTCTAGAAAGGCTGGCCCCTCTAGGTTTCAGGACTTATCTGGGTCCAGGGACCCATCTGGATGTTGTAAGTTTCTGGAGAGTTACCCTAGTGTATGGAACCTTTGTAGAAGCTTACGTATTGCCCTAGGTGTTCTTTAGGATTGGCTGAAATGGTTTTCGTTGGGGGTTGGCAAGTTATGATAGGTAGCAATGTTTAACTGAAGTTTGTGGTAAGACCAGAGTAGCCTTTCAACTCTATTTGAACTCTCTCAGCCAATTATATCTTATTTGTTTCACTTTTTTTCCCTCTTTTGGTCAAGATGGCTTTGCTGATCTCAGTGCCAGGGCTAGACTCAACCCTGGGAGTCATCTCACACAAAGGATTCTTTTTTCATAATTAAAAGAAAAGCACATTGCAAGTGCAAACACAAGTGCTTCCTCCAGGGCATAAGGTTAAATTCCAGGCCCCTGAAAAGTCCGCCTTTGAGTCCCACCCAAAATTCTCTGCCCATCCCTGAAGCCCAAGGTCCCAACCCTTTCCTTTTATGGGCTCCACAACCCACAAGCTGCTTGGATGATAATGAAGCCTGTGTCTGAATCTAAAATCCATCTCTCATGCAAACAGTTCTTCTAGAACACTGTGCAATTGTTTTGTTTTGTTTTCAGGGAGGGATAGGAAATACCTGAGATGTGGTAGTTAGCCCCTTTTCTGGGTTCAGAAGGGCAGAAAGCAGCTGACCAGCACTTGAGTATAAGAAGCAGCTTCATTATTGCACAGACACTGCAAATTAAAAAAAAAAAAAATTTCAAAAATACTTTCCCTAAGTAAAATTTAATTACTTGTAACAAGACATTCCATGTAATAAATGAAAACAATACAGAAAAGTCCTATGATAATTGGTAAAGAAAGTCTACTGAAGAGGCTCCAAAGCATACAACCACCCCTTTCCAATTCTAAAGGCAGTGGGAGACAGACAACCTGTGTAATTCAATTCATGCTCAGAATATTCTTATAAGGATGACATCTATTTTTTTTCAAGTCATTTTTTTCTTTAATTTGTATTTTTGGTTTATACAACCAAAGAGATAAATGGGTTTCAAGGTTATTTAATTCAGCATTTATTCTTGTTGTCTCAGAATTTCAAATGAAATCCAAAGCTGAGAGCAATTCTAAAATGGGAAATGCTGGGCACATGTATTGTAAATTTGCTAAGAGTAACCAAAAGTAATCACGTGACCATTAGCCTATCACCCACTCGGGTTCTCTAAATGACCATTAAGGATTCTGTGGAGTGAAGAGAGTTTCTTTGAAGAAAGTTGTCAGCTGATAGAGGGGGCTCTGGAATGTTTCCTTTACTTCAAGCCAAGTGAGGGAAGTAGAGAAACTCTCAGAGCTGGAGGTGTGGGGTCTGCCACAAGGGGAAAGGGACAACTTACCTTATCCCCAGCTAGGCAGTCACTGGGTGCATGGGCTCTACTCCCAGAACACAGAATCCTTATTTGAACACAAAGTTTGGGGGTGTACATGAAGATAGAGGCTGGCAGGGCAAGGAGAGTGACCTGATATTCCAAGGTCAGTTGGGGAGGGGACACAGAAGCATTGTGCACAATGCTTTCAAGGGTCTAAGTAGACACCAGGGAAAGAACTTGGGCTCAAGAGGAAGAATTAAGTTGGAACTATGCAAAGAGGGCATTAGGTACATCAAAGGACAGAGTAGTGTGGAAGTCTGGGAGTAGGCATGGCAAACATCCTCCAAAGAATTCACAGAAGTTCCTCATAAGAAAAATGAGCCAGCATTTGTGTTTTTCCCATGAGAGAGAAGGCATTCAATAGCCAAGAGAGATGTCCAAAAAGTGCTGACCAAAAAATAAAATAACATTTTGCCCTTTTTCCTATCATTTGTCTTTTCCTCCTCCCCTTACCCTGAATGCAGAGAAGTAAAAACATTCTGGGGACAGGGAAGGAAGTAGAGTAAGAACAGGTCACAGCTCTCTTCCTGAACACAGGATTCTGAACATGTATTAAACATGGGCAGGAGAAAGGGAAGAAGCAATGAACTGAGTGAAAGATTGAAAGTTTGACATTAGATTGGTCTGGATTTCCTAATTCACTAAATTAAGAGTTTTCTTCACTTATAAGTAATGATAAATAAATGCAATGGGATCTCTGCCTGAGATATTGTCCAAAAAGCAGGGAAAGGAGAACCACCAGTAAGTTGAAGATAGTAGTGGGGGGAAAAACCCAATTGGGCATTTCCAACTGAATTCTCTTGAGTCTTGCCCATTCATTAAAACAGTTACCTTGGCAATTTATACAGGCTGAAAAGGAGAGAATCATGAGCAAGGCTATTGTTATCATCAGAAAACTTAGACAAGTGTGGCAGGATTCTTTACTGAGATAAGAACTTGTTTTTTGTTCTTATAACTTTTCAGTCTTCCTCATTCCAAGAAGATTGCCAGACTCTTCTCACTTACTTCAGGAAGGTTTGTGTTTTAGGGTAAAAAGCAAAAGACAATCACTCCTTCTACCTTTTGTGGGAGGCTTTATAGCTTTTGTAAAAATATGAGTACACACTAAGAGGCAGCAAGAAAAGAGTCTTTGAGGGTTGAGATGGGGGTGGGGGAGAGATTTCCCCCAATTAGAAAGGGGATAGAATTTAATTGGATCCTTAAGTTGCAAAAGCCTGCCCCTCCTTCCAGGAACATAAGCAGGAGGAAAGAACGCAGAGGTTGAGTATGGACGAATCTGCTTCCTTTCAGGAACCATAAGGGCTTAGATAATGAAGCCAAATGATGAGCTAGAAACTCTGGCATGTCTCCTTCCCAAAGGCTCTTCACCCTCAGTATCTGGGCTCAGTGAGGGTACCATACAGGATTTATAAATTATCTTCATCCCTAGGGAAGACTGAATTTCCCACTTTTCTTGAAGGACTGAGACTTAGATGTAATATGATTTTCTAATTAACATTTTTTGACCACCTGAATTTATGGCAGCAAATTCATATTCACTATATAAGAAAATAAATAATCAAACTATAAGACAGTTTTTTTATGATACACGTCATAAAAGAAGTATATGTTAAGAGGTTGAGAAGAAAACATCAATTTGAGGGGAACCAGGAAATTACTTTATGGAGGAGATAGGATTTGAGATAGACTTTAGAGATACATAGAATTGCAAATGGTAGCATGGATGGAGGGATAGGTGTTAGGCATTCCCCCAAAAAGCAGCAGGAAATCTCATAAGAATATTTGTTGGGAAATAGTGGTTCATAAGCTGTTTACTAGGTTACTCACAGAAGATGCTACACAGGATGTATAAAGGATAGAAACAAAATTGGTTGGGGTTTGAATGGAGGTTGAGAATTTGTATTTATTTTGGCAGCAAAAGGAAAATATTGACAATTTCTAAGGAATAATATGACATAATCAGAGCTGAGCTTTTGAAAAATTTCATCTGGCAGAGTAGTATGGGATGAGTGTAAAGGGAAAGAGGTTGCAATGGGATGGGAAAAAGGAAATTGTTGAAAAAGTCCAGACAGGAGACCATGAAGAGTTTGGCAGTGACCATAGATTGGAAGGAATATCTGTGAAGGAAATTAAGAAGATAGATCTGAAAAGGCTTAGACTTACATGGATGTGAGAGAAAAGAGACCACCAAGTGCCAAGCCCAGGTGACTTGGAAAATCATAATGCCATTGTAGAAATGGGAAATAATAGAAGATGTGCTAGCCTGAAACTCATGATAAGTTCTGAACTTGAAGTTCAACCTAATGTCTGAATTTACAAGTGGATGCCAGGGGAGAGGAAGTGCTTAAGCAATAGTTAATATTGTCCTGATAGCAAAGTTGTCATTTTCCCCAGATAGACCTGTCCATTAGTAGGTAACTCAGACTGACTTGGGCTGAGGGAGGGAGGGGCTGCACTGTGGCCTTAGAGGAATGGAGAACAGAAATGCAGAGCTGGGCAAAGAATGTGGTTCAGCCCAGATTCTGAACCTGAAAAGAACTGTTTTTAGAGAAATTTTTAGTTTTGTAGGTCTTTTTCCCATTTTGCCTAGTGTTTTTGTTTTTTTTTGTTTTTTTTTAGCTCTGGGCTCCTGTGTCTTTCTGGAAGAGTATGCATCAAAGTGACCTGGACTTGGAGAGGCTCTGCCAGTATGGATTTGGCTGATCTGGGAGCATTTCTTAACTTGTCTTAATTTCATTACCTTAAAAAAATTAAAAAAATATATTAACCACTATTTCACAAGGTTTTTGTGTGTGCATGTGTAGGAAAAAATGAGATAATGTATAATAAATCAGCCAGTAGGTTGCCTGGTAAATATTAAACACTTGACACATATATTAGTTCCCATCTCTTCTGACCTGTACATGTCAGCCCTTGTCAGTAATAATTTCTGGTGAAGATGAAAACCCTTCTGGAGAGCAGCACTGACCTGGAGCCTGGAGATCTGCATTCTAACCCTAGATCAGCTGTTAAAGAGGACATGATCCTGGGCTATCCCCTAATTTCTCTATGTCTGAGTTTCTAGCACCATTAAAATGAAAGAACTGGCCTAGATCAATGTATCCTAATTCTTACCACCAAGGAATTTTTAATTCTTTCTTCATGCCCTCTATATTTTGAAAGATTTTTCTTTCATTCTATAGTTGATAAACAACTGATTCATTTTCCATGTGTTATTCAACTGGATTGATATCACTATGGCCCAAAGCAGCTTGGATAGCCTTAATATAGAAAAATGTGCACTAGGTAACAAGTTTTTAAAATAAGAAAAGCAGTATGTAAACACTGTTCCAACCTTCTTGGAATGTTAGATTCCAGTTGGACACCACTAGACAAGTTAGTCTCCAATGTTCCCTCTGACACTATCTGAATTCATAAGTAGTTTAGGGTTCCTATTATGTGTCTCATGGAGGATCCAATCATTAGCTCTTACCTTAGTGACAGCAATCTAATGTGTTAGGAAAATAAAACCAAGACAGGAAGCAATTAGCGACTTATTAAGCACTAGTGTCGAAATATTCAGTATGATGGATGACCAGTAATTAATATAGGCTGGAGTATTCAGACAAAATCAATTTTTAGAGGTGATAGAGTTAGCTCTGTTCATTAATGATGTTTAGAAATTAAGGACATTCAAGGAATGGAGAAGAGAAGGATATCATAGGACTCAAAGAAAAGAGAGGCCAACAGGAGAGAGTAAATGTTATCAACTTGCCATTCTCTTTTACTGAACTCATCCTTACTTCTGGACTCAGAGTATAAAATACAAAGTGGTAGTGACTTAAATCATGCTTTCTCTCCAGCCTCACCCCTAGCCGCTTCTTCCTCCCAAATTCCATACTCCAGTCATCAGAAGGTGGTACTCCATTCATCCAATTTCTCCAGTCAAAATCCCAATGGATCATCTTGATTCCTTCCTTTTTCTCCCTTCTACCATTCCTCCAAATCAATCTTCCACCAACACCATTAACTCCATCTCTAAAATTTCCACATTGTTATAAGATGCAAACCCTTACATCTCTGCTTAAAATATTTAATGGCTTTCCATCAGCTACAGAATGAAGTCCAAACCTCTTATCCTGGCATACCAGAGGGCCAATAATCTAGCCCCTGTTTCCATTTCTAACCTCATTTCTATTGGCTTTCTTTCTCCCAGCCTTGATATAATGCATCTTCTGCCAGTGAAGGAGGCAGGAAGACAAGGTAGGAGACTATTAGAAGAAATGTTGAGAGATTATATTAAGGTGAAGGTAACAGAGACAGAAATGACAGTTGGATCTTGTAGGTGTTTAGCAAACAGAATAGAGGTACCTTAATGTTGAGTTAGGTTCAGGGATTCAAAGAAAGAGAGGAAGCCAGGATAGTGATGATGACAATGATGACTAAAACAATAACAATGATTGCAATGAATGCAAACATTTTCTATGTACCTTCTATAAACTCTATACGAATATTCTGAGGATTTACATGTGTTAACTCATTAAATCCTCACAGCAACCTTCTAAGGTAAGAACTACTTTTATCTTGATTTTGCAGATAGAAAAACTGAGGCAGAGAGAAGTTAAATAAGTTGTCCAAAGTCATACAGGGACTAAGTATGGTGGGGCCAAAATTTACACCCATACAGTCTGGCTCTGAAGCCTGCACATTTAAGCATGGCACATCCTTGGTCATACCAAACCACTTCCCATCTCCAAAATATTCCATACACCTTTGAATCTTTTTACCTTCCCCATGTCTTCTGCCTAAAATGGTCTTATCTTTTCCTTTGAGTAGAAACCTTCTACTAACTCTTCAGGGTGCAGACCCATTGTTACCTCTTTTGTGAAGCCCTTCCAATGCCCACCCTGAAACAAAGATATTTACTTCCCTACTTTGCTTTATCATTACACTGTGTGCATAAACCTATTGGTGAGCATTTTAAACTGAAGTAATTACCTATTAGCACCTTCTCTCTCTCCCATCTAGACTGTGAGTTCCATAAGGACAGAATCTGTGTCACATTACTCTTTCATTACCCAGGATCTAGCACAACTCCAGCATCATAGTGGTCACTCAATTGATGTCTGTTAAGTGAATGAATAAGAGTGTGAATAAATGAGGAAAAAAGCTAGAGGTATGAATTATCCACTCTGTCATGCCACTATATGGTGAGCCCTCAGTGCAGGATTGGGACAGAGATGAACATCAGTGGGGTATCAGAGGATTAGCGTGGAAAGGTCAGAGATGAATCTAAGATTGGCAGACCATGAAGAGGTTAGCAAACTGACTTCTAGAATAGCCAAATGGGAGTTGCCAAAGCCTAAGGAAGCAATTGCAGGAGGTAGATACAATGAGAGCATCTTAAGATCAAATTTGGAGGAGAAACAAACAGATAATACTCTTGTTTCTGGTTTGCATCAATTCCCCTGCCATTAAATTCCTGGGCTGTAGCTGCTATTGGCCTATTCCCCTTTTCTCAAAGCATCTGTAAATGTGTTTGCTATGGAATAGGCACCTTTACCAGTTATCTGGAAAAGAAGTCAGTCAACCTTTGGTTGACAGCAAACATCAAGTCAACATTTCTATGTGGGAGCCAAAATTACTTGAGGCTCAAAATGTAATATCTGAACATTCATTCCACTCATATGGCTGAAGGGACAGGATGTTCTCTTGGTTGGTATTTCCCCTTCATGTCTGTTCACCCACCATTGTTGACACCACCTCATAGGCCCTTCTAGGATTTTAGATGACCATTGTTAATGGACACACCTCCCTTGAGTGCTCAGTTGCTGGAGTCCTTTTATAATCTGTTTCTCATACTTAACTTTCTAATAAATGGCAAGGGGATGGGCTAACTCTTTTTGTCTCACTGCATCAACATCCTCTTCTTTTTCTCTGTGGCTTTCCTGTGCTGGCCAGGAAAGCACTCTGGATCCCAATTTGGGACTCTATTCTGTTGTAAGAATTCCAAGAATTTTTCTGTGCAGTCCTCCAATGCATATACCCAATGTATAATATACATCTCTGTGTTAAGTCCTTTTGTAGGCAAAGTGCAAGAACTAGGTTTAGATGAGGCTGTTCCAAATTATTTTCAAGGGAAAAGATTTGTTTGTAAAGGTGCCTATTTCAGAGTTTTCCATCTTAAAGATCCATCTTGGTATCTTACAATATGATTTACTATATATCGATCATATTGACTTTTCTTGAGAAAGAGGGTGACATTATGAAGTGTAGAGTTGATTTTCACCTGCTTTACACCAACATGCTGATCACAGTGAAAATTTTGATGTAGTTCTATAATGGTTGATATATACATACTTCACCATCTGGGTGCCACCATTCCAGATGCCCCAGTACCATCTGGATAGCCTATGATCCAGTAACTGAAGTTTAGGGCCTGGCTCAGCAGACCAGTTTCCACATGTCTGTACTGATTGGTCAAGGCCTTGGCATATTGGTTGCTACATTTGAGTGTCAACCTGCAGGAGCGGTGTATTGGGAAAATTATTCTGGCAGCAGTGCACACAGGGTTAGAGAAGGGAAGACTTCAGAGGCAAGGAACTCACTAAGTCTGTTGGGTAATCAGGTCAGATGATAAGAACTTGGATTTGTGTAATAGAGGAGCAGGCTGTCAACCCAAGAGGGATTCCTTCAGAGTATGTGTGTTATGACTCAACCCCTAGTGAGCAAGGATAGGTCAAAATCTACCCCCTTCCACAGGATACCAAAGTCAGATCAAGACCAGCAGCAACATTAGCCTATCACTGCATCAGAAAATTTCTAAATTAGGAAAATTAGCTAACTACAATTAGCTAAGGTCCAGACTGGAATGAATTTGAGCCAACAAGGGAGCTCTTGTAGGGCTAGAGGCATGTACAGGGAATGATCACAGATCATACAGAGTTATGAAGGCAAAAGAAAAGGGACCAGTAGAGGGAAGTGAGAAAAGCAAAAGAAAAATGAGTGTTAAAGATATTTCAAGGTAAGCATGAGTAGCCATCAGCTAAATTACAATAGAATATAATTGAGAAGAATGAAGACTGAAAACAGAAGTGAATTTTTTGTTTAGGGTAAACAGAAGTGAGAATTCAGGGATTAAGATGGGAATGGATGAGAAACAAAAAGCAGATGGGGTGCATACTGGACGACTGAATTTCCAAATTTACCAGGACTGGGAATATTAAACCCATGAACTTGCTAATGTGTGACAGCAGAAACCATGGTGTGGTTTAGTGGCCACTGTTCTATGTTATTGAAAACCAAAGAGAGAACCCACACTGAGCTGTGACTAGACTTTCAGTTTCATAATTATGCCTTTCCTTAATACCATTTAAAATTAGAGTGTAGAGAGCTGGGGTAGAGAAAGAATTCTTGGTTTTGTTTTAGATAGCATTAAACATCAAATAGTAGCAGAATTTCACTTGGATGTTAGACATTAATTTGTGGTTGAGGATTCTGTGCAGCAACTGGGAAGAACTATGAATACATCCGGAGGTAGAAATGGACTTTTCCCATAAAAAGAGAGAGGAATTAGAAATATCTAGTAGACAAGCATTCCATTCCATTAGCTGCCACACTGGGACTTCTCTAACAAAAAAGAGAATTCCTAAGGATTATCATGGAATTACAGAAGTTTGAGTAATGACAGACCTGAGTTACTCCCTCTTATTCTTTGAAGATTTTAGTTCCAAGTTTACTGGTTCTCTCTCCACAACTCTTATCATAATTCTTGGAAGTCTTAATATCCGTGAAGATGATTCCTTTATTTTAGAGTTCCTTGACTTCCTCACTTCCAGTGACCTAATTCTTCATTTTTCAGCTACCTACTCCCTTAGTTATATACAAGTCTACACTTTGTTACTGTTGATTATTGTACCTACTCCATAGTCTTATACTGAAACCTCCAAATTTCCAACCACTACCTGTTATATTTTCGATTCACTTCCTCTGATATCCCAATTTCAACAATTCTTCATCCCCATCAGGATCTCTAATCTAGTGATGCCACCACTGTTTTGTTCCTCCAAATCTCCTTTATTTCCTCACTCAAGGGTTAGGACTAGGGCAAGCAAGTGCCTACAGTGCAACATTTAAGGAGACACTCATTCTCAGGGTCCTACAAGAGCAGAGTTACCACAACTTTGCTTCTTTAAATGTTGTGCTCCAAGCACCTGCCCCAGGCCACATCCTAGTCACAGTTTAGCTGACTTCCCTTCTTTCCTAGTTTAGATGCCATGGTCCATTAGAATAAACATTCCATCCCTCCCCCCCACACACACACCTCCAATTTATCTGGTAAAGCACAGACTTTGGTTAAATCCAATATTTGCTTTATTAAACCAGCACCTGAGTGGTTGAATCTGACTGGAGAAAAACACAACCCCTTGCTCACTGGTCTCATGAACACTGACCTCAAGAGGGTATTTATTGCTTCTCAATAATCTTTATAAATTTCCTAGTACACTGATTTCTCAAAGTATGGTTTCTGGACCAATGCCAAAAGTATCCCCTGGGAACTTGCTAGAGTGCAAATTCTAAGGTTCCACCTCAGACCTACTGAATCGGAAACTGTGGAGGCAGGGTCCACCAACCTCTGGTCTTTCAAGCACCCCAGGTGATTCTGACTTGCTGGGAAGTTTGAGAACCACTACCCTAATGAACTCACTCTTCCACTCACTGAGACAGTTTTACACCTTCTCCTCTCCACACTCTCACTTCTTGCTTAGATTCTCAATTCAAAGAGGATGTTAGAAGGGAATTTCATCTGCTCCCACCACTGACTCTCCTAAGGATCTGCCTCTGTACCTCACACATGACCTTCCTTCCTGCCACTAGAACTGAGTCTCATCAGAGTTCCATGAAGTGGATCCCATCCCCTCTCACCCACTCAAAATCTTCACTCATGAAGTTGTGTTCCCTCTCTCCCTTCCTACTGGTTTATTCCCATCAGCACTGAAAATCTCCCAATCTCTTCTAAAAAAGAAAAAGAAAGAAAGAAAAACTCCCTTATTCCCACACCCACCTCAGCTACCCTCCTATTTCCTTGAACTCCTTTAAGTAAAACTTCATGAAAGAGCTATCTTTAGTCTCTGTCTTCAGTTCTGCACCTTTTCTTTTAACAGATCAATCAGATTTTATACCCACAACTCCCCTGGGGGTTCTATTATCATGTTCTTCACATTGCTAAATCCAGCAGTTACTTCTGAGTCTCTTCAGTCCATTTTCTAAATTGATCATTTCCTTTTGCTTGAAATACTTTCTTCAATTTTCTTTTGCAGCATCATGCCATTTTGGTTTTCCTCTTACCTTACTAGCTGTTTCTCCTCAAGCTCCTTTGTTCTGCACCTTTCTGACATCTACATATTGGAGTACCCTGGAGTTCAGGCCTTGGACAACTCCTTTCTCTGTCTACATTATCCCTGGTGATCTGATCCATATATTGATGACTCTCAACTCTGTATCTTCAGGCAGGAATTTGACCATGAACATACATAGCTGGCCACTAATTGACATCTCCACATTACAAATATATTCACAAATGAACTCAGTATTCCCCCACACCCCCAACGAATTCTTCTCCCAGCTCTGTGAAGCTCAGTAGCTTCTTTCAGGCCAAAATCCCAAGTCCTCCTTGATCCCTCCCTTTCACTCACACCCTACTAGCATCCTACTCTCATCCTTCATCAAGTCTTTTGGCTCCACCAATAAAATGTGTCCAGAACATGAATGCTTTTCACCACCTCCACAGAACCCACCCATGCAAACCATCACTCTCTCTCCTAGATTATTGCAATAGCCTCATTATTGGGTTTCCAGCTTCCACTCTTCCTCCCCACCCCAACACAGCAGCTGGAAAAATCCTTGTAAAATATGAGTCAGATCATATTACTCTTCTGCTCAAAACACTCCTGTGACATCTCATCTCACTGGCAATCAAAGGCAAACATTTGAACCGTAGGCCATATGGGCACATGTAAACTCACTTCTGGGTCCTCAATGGCATAATTTCTCATGACTTTTCAGCCCCTTTGGCCACCTGGCCATGTCTGGATGGGTGGGGCACTAGCTGTCCCCTGTGCTTTGGATGTTCTTCCTCAGCTACCCTCATAGTTCCCTTCGGGTCTCTGGTCAAATTGTATTTCATCAGAAAAGCTTTCTCTCTTCTGAGACAAAAGAGCAACTTCTCACTACCCCATTACTCTTTCCTGTTACCTTTTCTTATTTTCTCCTTCATAGCCTTTATCATCACCTACTATGTTATATATTTACTTTTTAATTTTTTTTTGTCTCTTTCCTCTAGACCTTAGACTCTATGAACAGGGACTTTGATTTTTTTTTTCCTACTGCTATATTTTCAGTGCCAAGGTGAATATAGTGCCTTTCATTTTTTTTTTTGTTTGTTTCTTTGCTGGCATGGGCAGGCACTGGGACTTGAACCCCGGTCTCCAGCATGGCAGGCTAGAACTCTGCCTGCTGAGCCACTATGGCCTGCTGTGCTGGTTTGAAAGGATGTATGTACCCTTTTCATTAAAGCCATGTTTTAATCCTAATTCCATTTTGTAAAGGCAGCCATTTCTTCTAATCCTTATTCAGTATTGTATGTTTGAAACTGTAATTAGAACATCCCCCTGGAGATATGATTTAATCAAGAGTGGTCGTTAAACTAGATTAGATGGAGGCATGTCTCCACCCATTTGGGTGGGTCTTGATTAGTTTCTGAAGTCCTATAAAAGAGGAAACATTTTGGAGAAAGCAAGAGATTTCTGAGAGAGCAGAAAATGACATAGCCACAAGAAGCAGAGAGTCTACCAGCCAGAGACCTTTGGAAATGAAGAAGGAAAATGCCTCCCGTGGAGCTTTATGAAACAGGAAGCCAAGAGAGAAAGCTAGCAAATGATGCCGTGTTTGCCATGTACCTTTCCAGATGAGCGAGAAACCCTAACTGTGTTCACCACTTCTCACTTGAGAAACCCTGAACTTCATTGGCCTTCTTGAACCAAGGTGTCTTTCCCCAGATGCCTTTGATTGGACATTTCTATAGACTTCTATAGGCCTTAGAACTGTAAACTAGCAACTTATTAAATTCCCCTTTTTAAAAACCATTTGGTTTCTGGTATATTGCATTCTGGCAGCTTGCAAACAAGAACACCCGCCCACTGCCTTTCTTTTTAATCAAGGACAGATATCCCCAGATACTCACAAAGGCCCTGTCTGGAATGCTTTTGCCCTGGTTTTTCTCATACTGGTTTCTTCTCATCCTCAGGATTTGCTTAATGTCTCTTCTCAGAAATCTAAAGAAATTCAACCCCACTCCCTTAGTCTTTATTACAGTACCTGCTTCTTTCACTGTTAAACTTTATCATTAGAAATGTATGTTGTATTATTTTGTTTACTGTGTTAATGTGTGTCTCCCCCACCACAAGGCTGGAGCAGGTCTGCTTCAACCAGCTTTGGCATACTTCCCTGTCCACAGGAGGCTCTCAATAAATGACTATTAAATGAATGAATGAATGTGAATGTAGTGGAAAGGGGAAAACTACTGTTTCAGAAAAAAAGTCTGACTATTGCTGCTTCCAACTTATAAAGAGGTGACACATTTCTTGTTAAAGGAAAACAGACTTTTAGCTGGTTCCCTTCCAACTTAAGGAGAACTGTGTGTCTAAGAGTCTGATTTATTCAACGATGGACTAAATTCACAGCATCTGTGAGTACACTGTGCTGCTAAAGGGTGAATACCCAGAGAGCATGGCCTTTCATTTAGCAGGGGACCTGAATGAGTTTAGGGATTTACCAAGCGAGGCTTTCATGAGTTCTGAAGTGGAGAATAAAATTGTCCTACATAAAAGTGAGCAGGGAATACAGAACCCCTTAACCCGCATAGAAAGAGGTCAGCAGTCCTATGGAGAGATATGAATAGTAAGGATAGTATGGTGGAGTCTGTTAGGTGTCCACCAAATTCCATTCTCCCCTCCTTCCAGAGGAATAGAGTTTAGCTGGACATACAGCTACTTAGCTAAAGGTTGCATTGCCCAGTCATTCAGTGGTTAGGTGTGGTCATGTGATGAGGATTTTATATGTCATGTAAGTGAAAGTGATACATGCAACTTCCGCTCACTTGGTTAGAACAAGTGTGGTTGCTCTGTACTTTCACTCTGTCTTATCTGTGAATGGGGATGTGGACTTGTCCACAGCCTAGCTTTGACTGTGAAGTCAAGGATGAAGTTCTAGAGTAAGGTGGAGAGACAGGATGGAAAGAGCCTGAGTCCCTGCATGACCATGTGGTGCCATCCTACCCATCCATGCTACTCTCCTCAAAACTGTATGTGACAGTGAACTAAATGTTAAGCCCCTGTATTTTCAAGGCCCTTTATTATAGCAATTATGCTTTTGTCTTAACTAACACAGACAGCAAAATATCTTCCATGGCCCCATGGTAGTGTTGATATATATATATATATATGTTTTAATCTTTCACTATGAAAAATTTGTAATTTAAATAAAAATAGCCAAAAAATGGCATAATTAACTTCAAGTACCCATCATGTAGTTAGTTTTAGAATTTATTAACTTTTTGCTATATTTTCTTCTTCTATTTTTTTTTTGAGGATGTTTTAAGAAGAAGCAAGTTTTACTTTAAATTGTCTGCTGTGCTATTGACATTGTAAAACTATGGGTTATTTCAAAGTTCTGTAAATATCTCTGCTACTTGTAAAATTATTGTATTGCATGGAAATAAGACAAAACGTGGTGTATTTCCCCTGTAAGTTGACAGTGGATTGAGAAAAGAGAAGAACCATAGCAGGTGGTATGTGAGGTGGATTGAGAGTACAGTGGGACCAGGAAATCGTAGCAAAGAGTGGATTACAGCAATGCAAGCACCTTGGAGTTTGAAAAAATTTTGGGAAAGGCACTGAACTCTATAATATGTCAAATAGGGACTCAGCTATTTTCATTTAAACATTAAATGTATAAGCAACTACATAAGACTAGAAGACTTAGAGACAAAAAATGACAGTTAGCATGTGCTTAATAGCTACACAAATGAATAAATGGATTAAGTAATGACTTAGAACTTTACTTCTGGATACAATATGCATTTTGTTATTTAAACCCCAGAGGGCTGTCCAAGATGAAAGCTTAATAAATGGGACACCCTCATGACTCCTCTCAATCATCAGACCCTTAATCTAGAATTTTATCTAGTACTTTTTCTCCAGGACCTCTACTAAATCTTCATTTGGCTTTGCCTTTGCAATTACTAACCATCACCTATCTGTCTTCCCCTCTTTCACATCTATGAGAGAGGAAAATCATCCAAAAGGCTGGTCTCTGATCTGCCTGGGAGGTGTTTAACTTGCTTTATTTTGCCTCTTTTTCTCCTAATAAGGAATAATTTGAGGAACAACCTCACCAAAATGAGAGTAATTTTATTTCTTGAATCCTGGCCTAACCAAGAGAGTGCATCATACTTCTTGATACAAAAAGTAAGGATGAAAATCCAAATGTAAATAAAATGTGCCCCAAGAGGCTGGCGGGGGCTAGAAGACAGGGGTGATACATTTTAAGTTTTTTCTTCATGATTTTCAAGTTTTCCTGTTTGGTACCACAAATACATATTCAAATGTTCTGCTTTGTCTGCTTTTTTTCTTTCATATTTGAAATTTTAGTGATTGTTTTGAAGATCAGCACACCAAAATGATGAAAAAATTGTGCACAATGCTTAATGTACATATTGAAAATCTAAAAATCCATCTATTTACAATTCTTTTCTAAAGTTATTCTAGTGGCTTTCTGGCTGAAAATTTGGAGACAACTTTTTCACAAGAGAATATCAAGTATCATTATCTTCAAATACTGATAAGCTATTACATCTTATGTCCCACTATTTCACAATTTAATATCATACACACTATATACTCAAACTTTTAATTTCTCACAGCACATGAAAATGTTATTAAGAAAAGTGGATGGCCACAATCAAAGATGTTAGAGTACACACAATTCTGACAGGGAAAGCCAAGATCAGGGGGTGATTTAAAGAAACAATTCTACTAAAAAAAAAAAAATAGAAATAGAAGTTATTTAAAATGTTCAACACATATGAAATGCATGACCCTGACTCCAAATCAGCATTTAGTATGCGTTGTATTTTAGAACATAAAAACTGCCCACGCCTCCACCCTTGGAAATAAGTTGACATCTAAAACAGTTAAAGCCTCCCCCAAAATGAACAAGCAGCATATGATTTCCCCTGTTTAGGAAAAAAAAAGCATTTGTACTTACAGGAAAAATTGGATGAGATGGGATTCCAATCTCTTTCTTAAAAATATTCCTAAAGCTACTAAAAAACTTGCCTTTACAAAATAGTTGATAAAATTATTCCTCTAGATTGTACAAGAAGGTAGGTACAGGGAGCACAGACAAGACATGGCATATTAATCAGATTTGGCTTCTTTCTCTCCTGCTTCATTAGACGCTGGACTCTCCTCATTTTTAGCTTCTCCATTTTCTGCAAGTAAATCTTCTTTAGCTTCTTGGCTAGCCACTTTGCCCTGTTTTCCCTTTTCTCCCCTCTTCCCTTTTGCTAGCACTTATTAAAATCTAAAGATTTATCTTTTCCTGCTTCCTTTTTGGCTTCTTTTCCACTTTTTCAGGAGTAGAGTTAGCTGACAACCTCATCTACTTTCTCTTGGGCTCTCTTGGGAGCTGAGCTTCTTCCTGGACACTTAGCAGTGGAGACGACGCTCTGTGAGAACCTTCGTCGAGCCGGGCTGCTGGACCCACAGCCGGGGCAGTGGGAGGCCTAATGAAACTCTGCTTTGTCTGATCTTGAAATCTGTAAAACTATTCTGTCCTTGTGCTGGTTTTAAAGGAAGTATGCCCCCTAAGAAAAGCCATGTTTTAATCAAATTGCCATTTCATAAAGGTAGAATTATCTCTATTCAATACTGTATGTTTGAAACTGTAATGAGATCATCTCCCTGGGTGATGTGATTTAGTCAAGAGTGGTTGTTAAACTGGATTAAGGGATGACATGTCTCCACCCATTTGGGTGGGTCTTGTGGGTCTTGATTGGTTTATGGGAGTCCTATAAAAGAAGAAATATTTTGGAGAATGAGAGATTCAGAGAGAGCAGAGAATGCTGCAGCACCACGAAACAGAGAGTCCACCAGCCAATGACCTGTGGAGATGAAAGAAAATGCCTCCAAGGGAGCTTCATGAAACTGAAAGCCAGGAGAGAAAGCTAGCAGAAGACGCTGTATTCGCCATGTGCCCTTCCAGCTGACAGAGAAGCCCTGACTGTGTTCGCCATGTGCCTTCTCACTTGAGAGAGAAACCCTGAACTTCATCAGCCTTCTTGAACCAAGGTATCTTTCCCTGGATGCCTTTGATTGGACATTTCTATAAACTTGTTTTAATTGGAACATTTTCTCAGCCTTAGAACTGTAAACTAGCAACTCATTAAATTCCCCCTTTTAAAAGCCATTCCTTTTCTGGTATATTGCATTCTGGCAGCTAGCAAACTAGAACAGTCCTCCTACAGATATCCTGGTTTCTGCACTAGCACTCCATCTGTGCGTACATCTCAAGGTGGGATGCCAAGGCCTTGAGCAGGGTTTCCCACCGTGCCTGGTTCAACTGTCCTAATAAAATCAATAGGGCACACTGGAATTTAGATGATTAATGTATTGACACAATGCTCATGAATTGGGGTTGATGGACTGTTTGGAAATAAAAGGTTATTTCTGGTTTGGCAGCAATTTATAGTGTCATATTTGGTAGTCAGTTTCTCAAATCACATTTCTATTTAAGCTGGTTTGTAGATGCTGCATAGAGGACCAAACTCTACAGACTGAATTGTCAAACCTTTATAGAAGGTCTATGTATTCAGTATTCAATATTGAAAGTCTACTTTTAGTACCAACTCTGCATGTCTTCCATCTCTCTTCTTACACCCCACGTTCTTTTTCTCATGTCTCCTGTTCCAGAATCTCTTACTTCTTCTCCAATATCTCTAGTTGGGCCATTGTCCCACCCTGGCATCCTTCTAGGCCAAGGAAATGCTCTATGTTAATTAATTTTCCTGTTAAAACATGCCAGTTCTCATTCTAACCTCCGTAACTCCCAGTCAACTTATTTGACAATAGTTGATAATAGTTAAAATGCTAATTGGTTTATTTGTTATCTTTCCCAGTAAATTACAAATCCCCTCCTTGAGAAATCATAGTGGGGGCAGATCTGCTTCTATATACTTTAACCCAGTATAATAGAAATCACTTCAAATTCTGAATTGGAGAATGTAATACAAGTACTCCAAGTCAAGAGAGCAATCGACATTGACTCCTCTGATGGAGGCTGTGCATAGAAATGCATGCCTCTTAATAAATGGGTACTATCACAACAAACTAAAATTGTAAGTTTTTTCTTGAGACCCCAGTGGTGGGCATCTTGTTTTTTTTTTTTTTTTAATGAATAAGGGATGACTTACACAGAACACATTAAGAAATTTTGGTCCTTTTCTTTTTCCTCACTGTCTTAAGTTTTTCAACAGTAAATGCCTAGCAGTCTTTAGCGATATAAAATGTATCATTGGGAAGGAATTGTTTAATACTTAGCCACTCGTTCAGTCATTTTGAATTCAACAGACAAACATTATATTCTGTCAGATACTTTTAAGCACTATAGATACAGATAAAACAGAAATAATTGTGTTCCTGAAGAAGCTCATGTTGGGGTATGTGAACTTGTTCCCAGAAGGTGGGAAAATCAAGGAAGTGAGGAGATGCTCCAGGTCAGGAGCCTTCTCAGCATATCTCTTGCCACACCAAGCAGGTAACATTTCTCTGGATGGAGCTTGACCTTCAGACCTGGCAGTAAAGGGAGGATCCACCAACCAAGGTGGACTTCTTATTTGATGGGATGATGGTGGTAAGATTCCCCAACTCCAGGGATAGAAGTAGGAATAAAGATAACACATGATATCTTAATTCAGAGCAGGACTAACCAGGATAAATAGAAGGAAAGTTAGCAAGGTCCTGATCAGACAGGTATCCTGTTCTAGTTTGCTAGCCGCTGGAATGCAATATACCAGAAATGGAATGGCTTTTAACAAGGGAAATTTAATAAGTTGCTAGTTTACAGTTCTAAGGCTGAGAAAATGTCCCAATTAAACAATTCTATAGAAATGTCCAATATAAGGCATCTAGGGAATGATACCTTGGTTCAAGAAGGCCAGTGAAGCTCAGCGTTTCTCTCTCATATGAGAAGGCACATGGCAAACACGATCTGGGCTCCTCTCTTAGTTGGAAGGGTGCATGGTGAACATCTACTAGCTTTCTCTCCTGGCTTCCAGTTTCACGTAGCTCCCCGGGAGGTGTTTTCCTTCTTCATCTCCAAAGGTTACTGACTCGTGGACTCTCTGCTTCGTAGTGCTGCAGCATTCTCTGGTCTCTCCAAATCTCCCATTCTCCAAAATATTTCCTCTTTTATAGGACTTCAGAAACTAATAAAGACCCACCCAAATCGGTGGAGACATGTCAGCACCAAATCCAGCTTAACAACCACTCTTGATTTGGTTACATCTCCAGGAAGATGATATAATTACATATAGTATTGAATAGGGATTATTCTGACTTTATGAAATAGGATTTTGATTAAAACATGGTTTTTCTAGGGGACATGCATCCTTTCAAACCAGCACACATTCTATAGCTGAAAATCCCTCTTGAGCATTGAGAGATTAAATGGGCTTATGCTTTCAGTGTTTATCCTGTCTTTCTGATACTGATATAATGTCTGATAGCCCAACAACAGATTTATTGTCTGAAGACATGTGGTTTATACTCTCATGTTTATTAGAGTAATTAATCTACCATGTAATAGGACTGAGGCCTTCAAGGTCTTGGTCTTTGCCTTTCAAGAATCAGGGAGCTGCTCCAGAATACATGAGGCAAACACTGAAAAGACTGAAAAGAGAAATAGACACATCTACCATAATAGTTGGTGTGGTAGTTAGATTCAGTTGTCACCTTGGCCAGGTGAAGGCACCTAGTTTTGTTTCTGTGGACATGAGCCAACGGTACGTGAACCTCATCTGTTGCTGATTTACATCTGCAGTCAGCTAGGAAGTGTGCCTGCTGCAGTGAATGATGTTTGGCTTAATTGGCTGGTGCTTAAATGAGAAAGCTCAACGTAGCACAGGCAAAGCAGCTCAGCACACCTCATCTCAGCACTCACAGCTCAGCCCAGGCCTTTGGAGATGCAGAAAGAAATCACCCTGGGGAAAGTTGTTGGAACCCAGAGGCCAGAAGAGAAGGCCAGCAGATACTATCCTGTGCCTTCCCACGTAAGAAAGAACCTCAGTTGAAAGTTAGCTGCCTTTCCTCTGAAGAACTAATGAAATAAATCCCCTTTTATTAAAAACCAGTCCATCTCTGGTGTGTTGCATTCAGGCAGCTAGCAAACTAGAACAGTTGGAGACTTCAATTCCCCACTCTCATCAATGGACAGAACATCTAGACAGAGGATCAATAAAGAAACAGAGAATTTGAATAATACAATAAATGAGCTAGACATAACAGACATTTACAGAACATTACACCCCAGAACAGCAGGATACACTTTTTTCTCAAGTGCTCATGGATCATTCTCAAGGTTAGACCATATGCTGTGTCACAAAGCAAGTCTCAATAAATTTTAAATCATACAAAAACACTTTCTCAGATCATAAAAGAATGAAATTGGAAGTCAATAATAAGCAGAGGGCTAGAAAATTCACAAATATATGGAGGCTAAACAACACACTCTTAAACAATCAGTGGGTCAAGGAAGAAATTACAAGAGAAATCAGTAAATATCGGGAGGCAAATGAAAATGAAAACACAACATATCAAAATTTATGGAATGCAGCAAAGGCAGTGCTAAGAGGGAAATTTATTGCCCTAAATGCATATATGAAAAAAGAATAAAGAACAAAATTCAAGGAATTAACTGTCCACTTGGAAGAACTAGAGAACAGCAAACTAACCCCAAAGCAAGCAAAAGGAAAGAAATAATGAAGATTAGAGCAGAAATAAATGAAATTGAGAACATGAAAACAATCAAGAAAATCAACAAAACCAGAAGTTGGTTCTATGAGAAAATCAATAAGATTGATGGGCCCTTAGTGAGGTTGACAAAAAGAAGAAGAGAGAAGATGCAAATAAACAAAATCAGAAATGGGAGAGGAGACATAACCACTGACACCACAGAAATAAAGGAGGTAATGAGAGAATACTATGAACAATTCTATGCTATAAACTCAACAATGTAAATGAAATGGACAACTTCGTAGAAAGACACGAACAAATAACATTGGCTCGAGAAGATATAGATGACCTCAACAAACCAATCACAAGTAAAGAAATTGAATCAGTCACTAAGAAGCTCCCCCAAAAGAAAAGTCCAGGACCAGATGGCTTCACATATGAATTCTACCAAACATTCAAGAAAGAGGTAGTACCAATCCTGCTCAAACTCTTCAAAAAAATTGAAGAGGAGGGAAAGCTACCTAACTCATTCTATGAAGCCAACATCACCCTCATACCAAAGCCAGACAAAGATATTACAAGAAAAGAAAATTACAGACCAATCTCCCTAATGAATTTAGATGCAAAAACCCTCAACAAAATTCTTGCAAACTGAATCCAGCATTACATTAAAAGAATTATAAACCTTGACTGTCATGGTCAGGTTCATGTGTCAATATGGCCAGGTGGTGGTACTTGTTTGTCTGGTTGGGGAAGTGTTGGCCTGTCTGTTGCTATGAGGACATTTCATAGAATTAAATTGTGATTATGTTGGCCACATCCACAGCTGATTCCATTTGTAATCAGCCAAGGGGAGGGTCTTCTGCAATGAGTGATGCTTAATCTAATCACTGGAAGCCTTTTAAGAACAATTCAGAAGAGACAGGCTCTCTTTCCTTCTTTGGCTGGTGAGCCTCTCCTATGGAGTTCATCCAGACTGCCCTACAGATTTTGGACTTTACATTCCCATGGTTACCTGAGACACTTTTATAAACTTTATATTTATGGGTATTTCCTGTTGATTCTGTTTCTCTAGAGAACTCTAATACAACTTGGTAACAGGAGTGGGCCTTAAGAAATAGAGCCTTAAAAAATGTGTTTTTATGATTGGTTATCTACTCTAACTGGACTCAAAGGAACTAAGGACTCTGATTCCTATACTCAGAATCACACTGCCAATCCATGGGGTGAATTGGCAAAAGAGATTGTCAAAATATCACCATTTGTTTCTTCTAATGCTTCACTTGTACAAAGCCAGGCTCTGAGGGATAATGTTTTTGACACCTTTACAGAGTTTTGTGGAAACAGGAGGTATAGAGATGTTGGCTGGTTGTTGTTAGATACACTGTATACATTAATGACTGAAAGGGATGGGCTTAAGGCTTCAAATGAGAAGCTTATGTGCAGTCTGACAGATGTAAACGCTTCTATGAGTGTCCTGAAGGAAAATCTCATTTCATGTAACCATAGACTTGAGATCTCTGAAAATATGACTCAGAATCTAAATGTTAGGGTAGCAACTTTACAAAGTAAATTGAAATCTCAATCTTGCATGGTGCTGCCATTAAAATGAAGGCATTGATTGGAAAGGAGTGGGACCCTGAAAAATGGGATGGCAACATATGGATTGATAATGATGTTGGTGTTGAGGTTGAAACCCTAAGTCATGCTGAGTCTTCTCTAGATAACCCTGTAAAAGTCTACCCTGAGGGTATAGACACCACATCTCTGGCCTGCCTTGAGGAGTTGGCCATCCAATCCCCACCTGAAGGGATTAACTCTAGAGTGATTAATCCTGTTTCACCATATGAAACTGCAAATGAATGCCCTGAAATAAATGGCTTGGAAGATACTTCCAAATCTTTTCATGACCCACCCCCACCACCCCTCATTTCTTCCAGACCTATAACTAGACTAAAGTCCCAACAGGCCCCTAAAGGTGAGGTACAAAGTATCACACATGAGGAGATACATTATACTGCAAAAGAATTGTGTGAGTTTTCTAATTTATATAGACAGAAGTCAGGGGAATATGTGTGGCAATGGATTTTAAGGGTGTGGGAGAATGGTGAGAGGAATATAAGGTTGGATCAGGCTGAATTTATTGATATGGGCCCACTAAGCAGAGATTCTGCATTCAATGCTCAAGGGGTTAGAAAAGACATTAACAGTTTGTTTGGATGGTTGGCTGAGACATGGATCAAAAGGTGGCCGACATTATCTGAGATTGAAATGCCAGAACTACCCTGGTATAATGTAGATGAGGGGATCCAGAGGCTTAGAGAGATTGGAATGTTAGAGTGGATTTATCATGCAAAGCCTGCTCATACACCCCAGGAATGTCTGGAGGATGCATCTCTTACCAGAACAGTGAGGAATAAATTTGTGAGACTAGCACCATCATCCCTGAAGAGTTCTATAGCTGCACTTCTCTGTAGGTCAGTTATTACTGTGGTAACTGCTGTCACTGAGCTGGAATCCTTAAACATAATGGGGATGACTGGATCCCAAGTTGGCAGGAGTCAGGTAGCAGCACTTAATTGCCAAAGACAAGGTAGACGTGGCTATTATAATAGACAGCAAAATCAAAGGAGGAGTCAAAAAAATATGACTCACAGAGATTTGTGGGGTTGGCTAGTAAATCATGGGGTACCTAGAAGTACAATAGATGGGCAGCCTACTCCATTCTTTATGGAGAATTGTCTGTTCACTTGACCTAAACAAGAGTTCTAGGTCAAGTGAACAGAAGTCTAACTTGAATTACAAAGCACAGAGTCATGGCCCCTTAATCAATTTCCAGACTTAAGATGTTTACAGACCCAGAGCCCCTTGAATGAAGGGAGGCCAAGTTCCTTTGGTGGAGAACCCTGTTACACTGCCACAAATTTATACTGTTAATCTCCCCCCAAGCCTTCCCCAAGGAGACCAATGGCTGTTTATCAGGGTAACTGTGCATTGGGGAAAAGGAAATGATCAGATATTTAAGGGATTATTAGACACTGGTTCAGAAGTGACATTACTTCCAGGGGACCAAAAACGTCACTGTGGTCCACCAGTGAGAGTGGGGATTATGGAGGTCAGGTGATCAATGGAGTATTAGCTCAGGTCCATCTCACAGTAGGTTCAGTGGGCACCCAGACCCATTCTGTTGTTATTTCCACATTCCAGAATGCATAATTGGCATAGACATACTGAGCATACTGAGCAACTGGCAGAATCCGTACATTGGCTCTCTAACTTGTGGAGTGAGGGCTATTATAGTGGGAAAGGCTGAGTGGAAGCCGCTAGAACTGCCCCTATCTAACAAAATAGTAAATCAGAAGCAATACCATATTCCTGGAGGGATTGCGGGAATTATTGCCACTCTTAAGGACTTGAAGGATTCGGGGGGGGGGGGGGGTGATTCCTACCACATCCCCATTCAACTCTCCTAATTGGCCTGTGCAGAAAACAGATGGGTCTTGGAGAATGACAGTGGATTGGACAACTTCAATTGCAGTTGCTCTTCCGGATGTGGTATCATTGCTTGAGCAAATCAATACATCCCATGGTACCTGGTATGCAACTATTGATCTGGCAAATTCTTTTTCCTCAATAGCTGTTAGTAAGGCCCACCAGAAACAGTTTACTTTCTGCTGGCAAGGTCAGCAATATGCTTTCACTGTCTTACCTCAGGGGTATATAAACTCTCCAGCCCTATGTCATAATCTTGTCCGCAGGGGCCTTGATGATTTCTCCCTCCCACAAGACATTATACTGGTCCATTATATTGATGATATGTTGATTGGACCTGGTGAGCAAGCACTAGCAACTACTCTAGATTTATTGGTAAGGTATTTGCTTGTCAGAGTATGGGAGATAAATCCAACAAAAATAGAGGGGCGTTCCACCTCAGTGAAATTTCTAGGTGCTCAGTTGTGTGGGGCATGTTGAGATATCCCTTCTAAGGTGAAGTATAAGTTACTGCATCTGACCCCTCCCACAACCAAAAAAGAGACACAATGCCTAGTTGGTCTGTTTGGATTTTGGCAACAACATATTCCTCATTTGGGTGTGCTACTCTGGCCCATTTATTGAGTGACCAGAAAAGCTAATTTTGAGTGGGGACCTGAACAAGAAGAGGCTCTGCAACAAGTCCAGGCTGCTGTACAAGCTGCTCTGCCACTTGGACCATATGATCCAGCAGATCCAATGGTACTGGAAGTGTCAGTGGTAAATAGAGATGCTGTTTAGAGCCTTTGGCAGGCCCCTATAGGAGAATCACAATGCAGACCTTCAGATTTGGAGCAAAGCCTTGCCATCTGCTGCAGATACCTACTCTCCTGTTGAGAAACAGCTTTTGGTCTTCTACTGGGCCTTAGTAGAGACTCACTGCTTAACCATAGGTCACCAAGCTACCATGAGACCTGAGTTGCCTATCATAAGCTGGGTGTTGTCTGATCCACCAAGCCATAAAGTTGGGCATGTGCAACAGCACTCCATCACAAAATGGAAATGGTATATATGAGATAGGGCCAGAGAAGGTCCTGAAGGCACAAGTAAGTTACATGAGGAAGTGGCCCAAATGCCCATGGTCTCCACTCCTGCCACATTACCTTCTCTTTCCCAGACCAGAGCTAAGGCCTCTTGGGGAGTTCCTTACAGTGAATTGACTGAGGAAGAAAATACTTGGGTCTGGTTTACAGATGGTTCAGCATGATGCATAGGTACCACCTAAAAGTGGACAGCTGCATCACTACAACTCCTTTCTGGGATGTCCGTGAAGGACAGTGGTGGGGGGAAATCCTCCCAGTGGGCAGAACTTCAAGCAGTGCACCTGGTTGTTCATTTTGCTTGGAAGTAGAACTGGCCAGAGGTGCATTTGTATACTGACTCATGGGCTGTTACTAATGGTTTGGCTGGATGGTCAGTGACTTGGAAAGACCGTAATTGAAAATTGGTGACAAAGGGGTCTGGGGAAGAATATGTGGATAGACCTTTCTGAGGGGCTAAAAACATGAAGATATTTGTGTCCCATGTGAATGTGCACCAGAGTGTTACTTCAGCAGAGGAAGGGTTTAATAATCAAGTGGATAAGATGACCTGTTCTGTGGATACCAGTCAGCCTCTTTCCCCAGCAACTCCTGTCATTGCCCAATGGGATCATGAACAAAGTGGTCATGGTGGTAGGGACAGAGGTTATGCAGGGGCTCAACAACATGGATTTCCACTCACCAAGCTGACTTGGCTACAGCCACTGCTGAGTGCCCAATCTGCCGGTAGCAGAGACCCACACTCAGTGCCCGATATGGCACCATTCCCTGAGGTGGCCAGCCGGCTACATGGTGGCAGGTTGATTACACTGGACCACTCCCTTCACGGACAGGGTAGTGTTTTGTTCTAACTGGAATAGACACATACTCTGGATATGGTTTGCTTTCTTTGCATGCAATGCTTCTGCAAAAACTACCATCCATGGGCTTACAGAATGCCTTATCCATCATCGTGGTATTCCACACAGCATTGCTTCTGATCAAGGAACACACTTCACAGCAAATGAAGTGTGGGAATGGGCACATACTCATGCAATTCTCTGGTCTTACCATGTTTCCCATCATCCTGAAGCAGCTGAATTGATAGAATGGTGGAATGGCATTTGAAAACTCAAATACAGTGCCAACTAGGTGGCAAGACCTTGAAGGACTGAGGTAATGTTCTCCAAGAAGCTGTGTATGCTCTGAATCAGCATCCGTTGTATGATGCTGTTTCTCCCATAGCAGATCCATGGGTCCAGGAACCAAGGGGTGGAAATAGGAGTGGCACCACTCATTGTTACTCCTAGTGATCCATTAGGAAAATTTTTGCTTCTTGTCCCTGTGGCCCTGAGCTCTGCTGGTCTACAAGTTTTAGTTCCAAAAGGGGGAATGCTTACACTAGGAGAAACAACAATGATTCAATTAAACTGGAATCTAAGACTGCCACCTGGTCTCTTTGGGCTACTCATACGCTTGGATCAACAAGCCAAAAAGGGGATTACATTATTGGCTGGGGTGATTGATCTTGACTATCAGGGGGAAATAGGACTGCAACTACACAATGGAGGTAAAGAAGAGTTTTTCTGGAATATAGGAGATCTGCCAGGACATCTTTTAGTACTACCATGCCATGTGATTAAAATCAATGGAAAACTGCAACAACCCAATCCAGGCAGGACTATTAATGACCTGACTTCAGGAATGAAGGTTTGGGTCACCCCACCAGGCAAAGAACCATGACCATATGAAGTGCTTGCTAAGGGTAAAGGTAACATGGAATGGGTAGTGGTAGAGGTAGTGATAAATATGAACTACGACCATGTGATCAGTTACAGAAAGGAGGACTGTAATGCTGTTTTATTCATGTTATACTATTTAAGTTGTAAGATATCAAGTTTAAGAATGACTATTACCCAAGACTTGTACCCTATTCTGGGGAGATTTAATGTGTTTCCTGTTATATGCAGGACAGTTGAGTATTGTTATGTAAGGGAAAAAAAGTGACTTTTACTGTTTTCTATTTAGAAATTAGGTATGGTTCAAGGTGATGAGTATAGCTGCCAAGTTGACAAGGGGTGGACTGTCATGGTCAGGTTCATGTGTCAACTTAGCCAGGTAGTAGTACTTGTTTGTCTGATTGGGCAAGTGCTGGCCTGTCTGTTGTGATGAAGACAGTTCATAGAATTAAATCATGGTCATGTCGGCTGCATCCACAGCTGATTCCATTTGTAATCATGGGGAGTGTCTTCTGCAATGAGTGATACTTAATCTAATCACTGGAAGCCTTTTAAGGAGGATTCAGAAGAGACAGTTTCTCTTTCCTTCTTTGGCCAGTGGGCCTCTCCTGTGGAGTTCATCCAGACCCTCTATTAGAGTCATCAGATTCACAGCCTGCCTTAAGAATTTTGGGCTCTACTTTTCCACAGTTTTGTGAGCCACTTTTATAAATTTTATATTTATGGATATTTCCTGTTGATTCTGTTTCTCTATAGAACTCTAACTCACACAATGACCAAGTAGGATTCATCCCAGGTATGCAAGGATGGTTCAATAAGAAAATCAATTAATGAAATACACCATATCAACAAATCAAAGCAGAAAAAACACATGATCATCTCGGTTGATGCAGAAAAGGCATTTGACAAAATTCAGCATCCTTTCCTGTTAAAAACACTTCAAAGGATAGGAATAGAAGGGAACTTACTCAATATGGCAAAGGGAATATATGGAAAACCCATAGCTAATATCATCCTCAATGGGGAAAAATTGAAAACTCTCCCCCTAAGATCAGGAACAAAACAAGGATGTCCACTATCACCACTGTTATTCAACATTGTGTTGGAAATTCTAGACAGAGCAATTAGATAAGAAAAAGAAATACAAGGCATCAAAATTGGAAAGGAAAAAGTAAAACTCTCACTGTTTGCAGATGATAGGATATTATATGTTGAAAATCCCAAAAAATTCACAGCAAAACTACCAAAGCTAATAAATGAGCACAGCAAAGTGGCAGGTCATAAGACCAACACTCAAAAATCTGTAGTGTTTCTATACACTAGTAATGAACAATCTAAGGGGGAAATCAAGAAAAAAAATTCCATTTATAATTGCAGCCAAAAGAATAAAATATTTAGGAATAAATTTAACTAAGGGTACAAAAGACCCATACAAAGGAAACTAAAAGAAATTGTTAAAAGAAATCACAGAAGACCTAATTAAATGGAAGGGCATACCTTGTTCATGGATTGGAAGACTAAATATAGTTAAGATGTCAATTCTACCTAAATTGATTTATAGATTCAATGCAATATCAAATTAAATCCCCCAAACTTACTTTTTAGAAATAGAAAAACCAATAACCAAATTTATCCAGAAGGGCAGTGTTTTTGTTTGTTAGCTGCCTGTTCTAGTTTGCTAGCTGCTGGAATGCAACACACCAGAGACAGATTGGCTTTAAATAAAAGGGGATTTATTTTGTTAGTTCTTCAGAGGAAAGGCAGGTAACTTTCATCTGAGGTTTTTTCTTATGTGGGAAGGCTCAGGGTAATCTCTGCTGGCCTTTTCTCCAGGCCTCTGGGTTCCAACAACTTTCCCTGGGGTGATTCCTTTCTGCACCTCCAAAGGCCTGGGCTGAGCTGCAAGTGCTGAGATGAGGAATGCCAAGCTTCTTGGGCTGTGCTATGTTGCACTCTCTTATTTAAGCACCAGCCAATTAAGTCAAATGTTATTCATTGCAGCAGGCACAGATGAGGTTCATCAGCAACAGATGAGATTCACATACCATTGGTTCATGTCCACAGCAACAGAACTAGGTGCCTTCACCTGGCCAAGTTGACAGTTGAATCTAACTACCACATGTCCACCCCCTGTCAAGTTGGCAACTACTTGCATCACTTTAAATAATATTAAGGTGCAAAAAAATTCTTTTCTGGCTGTGGACCTGTGAATCTCAAAACAAGTTGTCTGGTGTCAATATGTAAAGAAGTGACAGTTTTCATTTCCATAGGGAGAAACTGGAAGAAACACAGATGTAAAACCTGCAGGGCAAACACCATTGGATTTCAAAGTCTGAAAGTCATTCATCCTTCAGCTTTAGAAAGTGGCAGTCCCACCCTTTCCAAGGGCCTATGCAGTGGCCCGCCTCTTTCCAAATCAACCTCAGGGAACATCGAGGAGACCACATTTTTCTTGGCTCTTCTCTCTCCAGGCATCAGAGCCACGCCTTGGCTCTCTGCCATTTCCGGGGCACATGCTCAATCTCTCCATGTGGTGGCAGCCAGGCTCTCCCCAGGCCCCCAAGGAGCATGCTCTGCCTTATCCAAGGCCTGAGGCTGCACAACTCTTCCAATAAAATGGTGGGAGACTCATCCTCACCCTTCAGGGTAAACTCACCCATGTATATGGGTGGGTCCACCCTCCTGACTGAGGTTTCTTGGCTTCAGACCCGAGCTTCCATGGTTCTTATTCTGCAAACTCCAATCTCTCCCTTTTGTGTCCACCTTTGTCCAGATTGGTAGTGGTTCTGTTTACACCAACAGTCTCTTCAAGCACTCCAGGACTTCTCCATCATTCTCTTCACAGTTCCTCCAAAATCTTTCCCTTAGCCATCCAAAACACCATTCCAACATATCTGGTATTTGCAAACAGCAGCAGCACCCCACTCTCTGGTACCAAATCTGTTCTAGTTTGCTAGCTGCTGGACTGCAACACACCAGAGACGGATTGGCTTTTAATAAAATGGGATTTATTTTGTTAGTTCTTCAGAGGAAAGGCAGCTAACTTTCATCTGAGGTTTTTTCCTTATGTGGGAAGCCTCAGGGTAATCTCTGCTGGCCTTCTCTCCAGGCATGGGTTCCAACAACTTTCCCCAGGGTGATTTCTTTCTGCATCTCCAAAGGCCTGGGCTGAGCTGTGATTGCTGAGATGAGGTATGTTGAGCTGCTTTGGCTGTGCTACATTGAGCACCAGCCAATCAAATCAAACATCATTCATTGCAGCAGGCATGCCTCCTAGCCGACTGCAGATGTAATGAGCAACAGATGAGGTTCACGTAACATTGGCTCATGTCCACAGCAACAGAACTAGGTACCTTCACCTGGGCAAGTTGACACCTGAACCTAACTACTTTTCTTTCTCACCAGAGAAAGAAAAATAAAGTCAGGGGTCTCACACTACCTGACTTCAAGCCGTATTATGAAGCTACAGTGGTCAAAACAGCATGGTACTGGCATAAAGATAGATATCTTGACCAATGGAATCGAATAGAGTGTTTCAGATATAGACCCTCTCTCTATGGACAATTGATCTTTGATAAGGCAGTTAAGCCAACTCACCTGGGACAGAACAGTCTCTTCAATAAATGGTGCCTAGAGAACTGTATATCCACACGCAAAAGAATGAAAGAGGATCCATATCTCACACCCTATACAAAAATTACTCAAAGTGGATCAAAGACCTAAACATTATAACTAAGACTATAAAACTTTTAGAAGAAAATGTAGGGAAACATCTTATAATAGGAGGCAGTTTCCTAAATCTTACACCAAAAGCATGAGCATAGAAGAAAGAAAAAAAGAAATGGGAACTGCACAAAATTAAACAGTTTTGTGCATCAAAGAACTTTGTTAAGAAAGTAAAAAGACAGCCTAGACAATGGGAAACAATATTTGGAAATGACATATCAGATAAAGATCTAGCATCCAGAATATATAAAGAGATTGTGCAACACAACAACAAAAAGACAAACAACCCAATTACAAAATGGGCAAAAGACTTGAACAGACACTTCCCAGAAGAGGAAATACATATGGCCAAAAGGTACATGAAAAGATGCTCAACTTCCATGGCTATTAGGGAAATGCAAACCACAGTGAGATATCATCTCACACCCATCAGAATGGCCATTATCAATAAAACAGAAAACATCAAGTGCTGGAGAGGATGTGGAGAAAGAGGCACACTTATCCACTGTTGGTGGGAATGTCAAATGGTGCAACCACTGTGGAAGGCAGTTTGGTGGTTCCATAGGAAGCTAAGTATAGAATTGTCTATGATCCAGCAATACCATTGTTAGGTATCTACTCAGAGGACATGAGGGCAAGGACACTGTGCTGGTTTGAAAGAATGTATGTCCCCTTGAAAAGCCATGTTTTAATCAAAATCCCATTTCGTAAAGGTAGAATAATCCCTATTCAATACTGAATGTTTGAAACTGTAATCAGATCATATCCCTGGAGATGTGATTTAATTGAGAGTGGTTGTTAAACTGGATTAGATGATGACATGTCTCCACCCATTTGGGTGGGTCTTGAGAAGTTTGTCAAGTCTGATAAAAGAAGAAACATTTTGGAGAATCAGAGCAATTCAGAGAGAGCCAGAGAAGAATGACACAGCCACGAGAGCCCACAAGCCAGCAACCTTTGGAGATGAAGAAGGAAAACACCTCCCAGGGAGCTTCATGAAACAGGAAACCAGGAGAGAAAGATAGCAGATGATGCCTTGCTCGCCATGTGCCCTTCCAGTCGAGAGAGAAACCGTAACTGTGTTCACCATGTGCCTTCTCAGATGAGAGAGACCCTGAACTTCATCGGCCTTCTTGAACGAAAGCATCTTTCCCTGGATACCTTTGATTGAACATTTCTATAGACTTGTTGTAATTGTAACATTATCTTGGCCTTAGAACTGTAAACTTGCAGCTTATTAAATTCCCCCTTTTAAAAGCCATTCTGTTTCTGGTATATTGCATTCCAGCAGCTAGCAAACTAGAACAGACACAAACGGACATTTCACACCAATGTTTATAGCAGCATTATTTATCATTGCCAGGAGATGGAAACAACCAAAATGTCCATCAACGAATGAGTAAGTAAACAATCTGTGGTATATACATATGATGGAATATTATGCAGCTGTAAGACAGAATAAGTTATGAAGTATGTAACAACATGGATGGACCTTAAGGACATTATGCTGAGTGAGATTAGCCAGAAACAAAGGACAAATACTGTATGAACTAACATTAGTGAATGAACTTGGAGAATTTCAATTAAGAACAGAGACCATCAGGAGATAGAAATATGGTAGATATTGGGTAATTGGAGCTGAAGGGATACAGATTGTGCAACAGGACTGATTGTAAACATTCAGAAATGGATAGCACATACTACCTAACTATAATACAATAATGTCAAAACACCAATGAAGCTGAATGTGAGAATGATAGAGGTAGGAGGGCTGGGGGCACAAAAGAAAGATAGATGGTAAAGATTGAGATAGTATAACCTAGGAATGCTTAGAGTGTACAATGATAGTGACTAAATGTACAAATTAAAAAATACTTTTGCATGAGGAAGAACAAAGTAATGTCAATATTGCAGGGTGTTGAAAATAGATGGTAATTAATATTTTAAAACTTAACTTCTGTGTGAGACTAAAGCAAAAAAAATGTTTATTTGGTACAAAATTTATATTTTGATTAGTGCATTTCCTAATATAACTTATGTGGACAGTTTAATTGAACACCATAAGTATGTGAAAACTTGAGTAGAGCATGAGATTTTGTAGGTTTGTCCAGAGTGATGCCCTGACAAATTCCAGAGTGATTTGAACAGTGAATTAAAAAGTATTTGCAAAGCCCCCTTTGGGAAATTGTGAGAAAGAGGGAAAATTCAGCTTCCCCATTTTGAGAATTCCTGATATTCTCACAAGCAGTGGGGACAACCAAAGCCATAGGCTGAGCCCTCAATCTTGGAAATTTATCACACAAAGGATAGGTTAAGCTTACTTAAAATTAGGCCAAAGAGTCACCCCCAGAGAACCTCTTTTGTTGCTCAGCTGTGGCCTCTCTCTCTCAGCGAACACGACAAGCAAACTCACTGCCCTCCCCCTCTCTACATGAGCTATGACTTCCAGGGGTGTAAACCTTCCTGGAAATCCTAGATTGAACTGGGACTCAGCATCAAGGGTTTGAGAAAATTTCTTAATCAAAAAGGGGAAGAGAGAAATGAAACAAAATAAAGGGCCAATGGCTGAGAGATTTCAAACAGAGTCGAGAGGTTATCCTGGAGGTTATTCTTACGCATTATATAGATATCACCTTTTTAGTTAAAGGTATATTGGTGAGGCAGGAAGGAAGTGCCTGAAACAGTAGAGTTGTGTTCCAGTAGCCATGTTTCTTGAAGATTATTGCATAATGATGCAATGTGACTGTGTGATTGTGAAAACCTTGGGTCTGATACTCCTTTTATCTATGGTATGGATAGATGAGTAAAACATATGGATTAAAAATATAGAAATCATGGGGGAACAACTGTAAAAATAAATTTATAGATTGAAATGCTAGTGATCAATGAAAGGGAGTGGCAAGGGGCATAGAAAAAATAGGGGAAATGAGGGCTAAAATATATTGGGTAGATGGAAATACTAGCAGCAATAGAGGGAAGGGTAAGGGGAATGTTATGTATGAATTTTTTCTTTTTTCTTTTTATTTCTTTTTCTGAATTGATGCAAATGCTCTAAGAAATTATCACGGTGATGAATATACAACTATGTGATGATACTGTGAGTTATTGATTATATATAAAGAATGGAAAGATCATATGGTAAGAATGTTTGTGTTTGTATGTTGTTATGCTAAAAAGAATAAAAATAAAATAAAAAGTAAGAATCAAGGAGCTGCAGTAAGGTTCAGGCAGCCCTCTGGGTGCTACTGGTGGGAGCAGGGGAGGCAAGCACAACTTAGTCCTAGAACTGCCCTGAGCAGGGTCTTTGTAAAACTTTACAGAAAGTTCAAAAGATGATTCCTTAGACTCCTTTTAAATTCAAGAAATTTTGAACCTTGGGCAGTCTGATAAAGCCTCTGGACTCTTTTCATAAGAATGTTTTTAAATGCATGAAATAAATGGCAGAGGCTTGTAAAGGGAACCAATTATTTTGAAACACAGTTACTAAAAAACATATATATTTTTAATTGCAATATAATAATATGTGGGTTTTTAAAATTAACTCATTAAACAATAAGATTCAGAGGAAGGCTGAAATAATCATGAATAGAAATGATATTTCAGGATATCTGGGACAACTAAAGTGCCTGGAAAATAAATGTAAATTCAGTTGGTGACGAAGTTACAGTCACCACCCAAACACTGAGCTGTATTGCTTACATTTATAAACAAAGGGAAAACTAAATTCCATCAAAAGAGTAATGAAATAAAGATATAAATAATTTCCCATCCAAGTCCATGGACCCCCTAAATTCTCTCAGTGAAAGCCTTGAGACTAAAAACCCCAGATTAACGCCCAGCTCCGAGGGAAAAGATGGCTCATTTTTAATGGCAATTGCAGCAGCTTTTGGGTTGGAATAAACCTCACCAGAGCTCTATCTAAACCCATAAAATCTGCTCACTCAGTCATGCTTCAATGCAGCCAGACTGGTGGCATTTGCTAGGCTCAAAGACTGATTTGCTGTCCAGCATCACCAGACAATTGATTTCAACATATTTCCCAAATGTAGGGAAATAGTCCTTAAAATTATACAAGGGAATTAAATCCATTTTAATCAGCAGAGAAATTTAATGTACACTATCATTCCTGTGAAGTCCTCATGTATTTAGACAGTAACCTGCATTATAACCACATACTAGCTGTGTAACCATGGGCAAGCTATATCCTCTGAGCCACCATGGATATGACAACACACCAAATGCAAATGGTAGCATTAATGCAAAATATGTTGCTTTCCTCTTGAAACTCCTTCACTTGATGAGGTAGTACTAGGTTATAACAAATTTCCTTTTTTACCTCCAACCTCCCTGCCACCTTCCTCAAGCAAGAGAGTCAACACAAATGGGCTTAATTAAAGATAGAGGGAAACTTTATTAATTTTTGCAATGGGTTGATATTTTAGTATCCTTCCTCCCAATTTAAGCAACACTGAAGACCATTAGATTAAAGATGATACCAAAAAGATCAGAACATTACATTCTTGGCTTTGGTCTCTTAAGTCGACTTTTATAAATCTGTAGCAGAGACAACAGTTTCGAAACTCTGGTGTTTAAATGCTTGCCCCAGTTACTTAAGAGAGAAAATAATTACATTTCAAAACTTTCTCTTTAATTTTCAAGAGCTGGAGCCTAGCAAACAAATCATATGGTTTAAACAATGAATCTTTGAGTAAGGAGGAATGGGTAATTCATAGGTGATTGATTGCTGGCTCCCCAAACCATTACCAAAAAAACCTGTTGATAAAACAAAGTTGAGTTTATTACTTTCTGTGGTAAAGAAAGCATCACCTCAACAAAGCCATAGTCTCAGAGGGAGAAAGGCAAACTTGGGATCACCACTGAGATTTTGAAATCTAGTTTAAATGGATCTATCAGTATAGGATTTTGGTTAAAGTTGAGCAAGGAACGTGATATAATAACAGGAAGGGTTTTGAGGCAATGTTTTCAAAGAGTCTTTGTGTAACATGCCATCTAGTATGCCTATTGAAGAATTGATGGGTCTGTCAGAAAGTTCCTGAAATGAATAATAAAGTTATTTTTGGCTTTTGTCTTCCTGGGCAGGAGTCTCTTGAAATATTAAAGTGAAGTTGATGAAGACAGAGGAATATCAAGTTGTATTAATGTAGAGTAAGCTATGTGGATTATTATGATTCTCAGATAAAAGGAATGTTCTTGCCCAGACAGAGATAAAAGTTCAATCAGCACAGAGGAGAGATTTAGGGTGAAGATGGAGATGGGAATGTGACAAAAGCCTAGGCACAGCAGGTATCTGAGAAATGCCCATAGCTGACTCCCTTCACTTTGACTGAGCTCCAAAGAGGGAGATGAAGTGAAACTATAGATACACGCTAAGTAGAAGGGAAATGTTGTGGCTCTGTATTCCAGGGCAAACCTGAGGAGAATGGGAAGCTCTGTGTCCAATATGGTATCTTATGTGTATCCATGGCTCAAGAATATGTCTAAACCAATAATGTCAGGCAGTCTTATGGAATCCCTAGACCTTGCATGGGGTGGGAACAGTCGCCAAAAGTTTCAGGGTGTAAAGGACTAGAAGTGCTGAAAGAGCTTGCATTGCTGCAGAGACGGTTTGTATCAGGTATAAGAATGACACTGATTTAAGAGTAAATAAAAAATGTTTTTCTTAATTTATAGAGGGCAAATGGACCATTTCTCCTTTCTCTCTTTTCTTTATGTGTTTTCTTGGAGACATAGTGAATCTGAGCCCTTACTCTAATTTTTAAAATAAACTAAATCTCTCTAGAGATTAAGCCTAGCTTCCATTCTTTATAGGCATTCAAAGGTTGAGGCCAAATCACCTATAAATATGTAAAAGTGTACCTACAGAATTACCTCAGGGTCTCTCTAGTGATATACAGGAAAACAAGGAGATGCAGCCCCCTAAACACTTGAAGAGATAAAAGAAGTTTTAATTGTTTTTTTTCTACTTTATCATATACATTTATGTGAAATTCATGCTACCTTACATGTATGCAAACCTGTTAATGTTTACCCAGCAATAAATTGTGTTCCCTCACTTTTATTGTGGTACGGAGGAATCTCTTTGTTGGCAAGATTGTTTTATTTCCCAGCATGGGCCTGACAACTAGGGGTTGTGGTATGGCCATAAGCACCAGCTAAAATGCCAGGACATAATGAAAAGGACTAGAATAGATAAGTAAACCTTAGCAGAGCCTAATTAAGATGGAGGAAAGCATCAGCCCTACCCTAGTCAGGTAAAAATGTGAACTATCTTGCAATGGGCAAAAAGATTTTGAAATATCTTATCAATGGAATTCTAAGCATTGTCTAGAACAGTACAGTTCAGTAGAAATATTTAATGTGAGTCACAAATACAAGTCATGTGTATAATTTTTATATTTTCTAGTAGCATATTAAAATTAAATAAAAAGAAACAAGTCAAATTAATTCTAATAATTTCATTTAATCGAATAAAGCTAAAATATCATTTCAACCTATCAATTTTTAAAATATGTGATTAAATATATTACTTTCTTAACACTATCTTCAAAATCCAGTGGGCATTACTTACAAAACATCTGAATTCAGATCAGCCACATTTCAAGTATTCAATAGCCATGTATGGCTTGTGGCTACCAAGTTGGACAGCTAAGGTATGGAGGACTCTTCCAGGGTTTCATTGTCCTTGACTATCTTACAAATCTATAGAAACAGAAGTTAACTTATGGAAGGCTGATGGTGATACAAATGATTCCTGTTCACAGAAATAAAAATGAATTTTGTCCAATGAAAATGTATTGATTTCCATCCTATGGAAGAGCCCAGGTTTGCATCTATTAGCAAAATCATTTTAGCATTTTTGATTGTCTGTATATGTGTTTTAGCTCTGTATTCTTCTGTGAACCAGTTCTTAGTTCTTACTGATTTCCTCATTAAATAATGAGTGAAATAAAATCCTTGGCACATATTTTATATTTGTAGGACAGCCATGGTTTTATGCTGTTTTTTTCTTTTAATTATTGCATAGCACTGTGATTCCCCAACAACTGAGTGATTATCAGAATTAGGATTGGCAAAAGATCAGAAGAGAACCCCGAGTTTCTTACTGAGCATCTAGCTAGAAGAAACCAACTTGATTGAGGTACTTGAAAGGGAAGATAGTGTTTACCCTTATTTATTCTTGGACATTGAGTCGAATTTATTTCAGTATAGAGTTGTAAATAACATTATATATTTACAGAGCCAAATTTGAGCACTACTGTGATTCTACATTTTTGACTCTATATTTTTAACTAGTTTATATATAAGTGGTTATATAAAACCAAAAATGTGGAAGAACAGATGTTATGCTGGCCTTAGAGAATGGATACTTGAAATCATTTGATTTTTCTCTGTCTCTTTCTCTCTTATCTCTATCTCTGACAGGAGTTATCTTTTCACCTGTCTGTAACCTAAAATCACTTCCCTGGGAAAACAGTGCTCACTCCTCTGTCTGGAGAGATTAATCCTTTTTCACCAGCTGAAACTGCAATGGAATGTGCTGAAGTAATTGGCTTGAAAGACATTTCGAATTCTTTTTATGACTTCCCATCCCCCTTTTTTACAGGTCCTAACTTGTAGGACCTGTAACTTGACTAAAGTACCAACAGGCCCTGAAGGTTAAGGTACAAAGCTGTGACCTGTGAGGAGGTATGCTATACTCTAAAAGAACTGCATGAGTTTTCCAACTTACATTGAGGGAAATTGGGAATAAGTGTGAGAATGGATATTAAGGGTGTGGGATAATGGTGGAAGGACGATAAAGCTGCATCAGGCTGCTGAATATATTGATATGGGCTCACCAAGCAGATATTCTACATTCAGTGTTGTAGCTCAAAGGGTTAGAAAGGGATTTAATAGTTTGTTTGGATGATTGGCTAAAACATGGATCAAAAGGTGGCCGACATTATCTAAGGTTGAAATCCTAGAACTGCCCTGGTATAATGTAGATGAGGGGATCTAAAATTAGAGAGATTGGAATGTTAGAGTGGATTTATTATGGCAGACCTGCTCACATACCCCAGGAATGTCCAGAGGACACACCTTTTACCAGGACTTTGAGGAAAAAATTTGTTAGACTAACTCCATCATCCCTGAAGAACTCTGTAGTCATCCTTTTCTGTAGGTCAGATATTACTGTAGAAACTGCTGTCAATGAGCTGGATTCCTTAAAACACAATGGGGACGACTGGATTCCGAGTAGGCAGAAGCCACGTGACAGCAGTTAATAACCACAGACAAGGTGGGCATGGCCACCATAATGGACAGCGGACTCAAAGCAGCAGTCAAAATAATCTGACTCACAGAGACTTATGATACTGGCTAATAGATCATGGGGTACCTACGAGTGAAATATATGCAGTATACTAAGTTTTTGTTTGATCTATATAAGTAGAACAGTTCTAGGTCAAGAGAACAGAAGTCTAACTTGAATTATAAAAACAGAGAGTGACGGCCCCTTAATCAATTCCCAAACTTGAGACAGTTTACAGACCCAGAGCCCCTTGAGTGAGGGGAAGGCTAGGTACTCTTGGGGATGGACCCTGTTACACTGCCAAAAACTTATACTGTTAATCTTCCAGCCTTCCCCAAGGAGACCTGTGGCCTTTTACCAAGATAACTACATTAGGGAAAAGGAAATGATCAAATATTTTGGGGATTATTAGACACTAGCTCAGAAGTGACACTGATTCCAAGAGACCCAAAATATCACTCTGGCCCACCAGTCAGAGTAGAGGCTTATGGAAATCAGGTGATCAATGGAGTTTCAGCTCAGATCTATCTCACAGTGAGTCCAGTGGGTCCCCATACCCATTCTATGGTCATTTCCCCAGTTTCAGAATGCATAATTGGAAAATACATACTTAGCAATTGGCAGAATCCTCATATTGATTCCTGACTCATGGAGTGAGGGCTATGATAGTAGGAAAGGCCAAGTGGAAGCCACTAGAACTGCCCCTACCTAGCAACATAGCGAATCAGAAGCAATACTGTATTCCTGGAGGAATTGCAAGATTAGTGCCTCCCTTAAGAACTTGAAGGATGCAGGGGTGGTGATTTCCACCACATCCCCATTCAACTCTCTTATTTGACCTGTGCAGAAAACAGTTGGGTCTTGGAGGATGACAGAGGATTATTGTAAACTTATCCAAGTGGTGACACCAATTGCAGCTGCTCCTCCAGATGTGGTATCATTGCTTGAGCAAATCAACACATTACCTGGTACCTGGCATGCAGTTATTGATCTGATAAACGCTTTTATCTCAAAAGCTGTCAATAAGGACCACCAGGAACAGTTTGCTGGTGGTCCCCTGCTGAGCCATGTACTAACCTGAGAGGTAGCTCAAGACATTCTGGGAGAGGGGCTGTGAGGTCAGGTTGGTAGGATGGGGATGAAAAGGACGGTTACACTTTTTACTTTGGTAAAAAAACAGTAACTATTTACCAAACTGACTCAGCAGCCTGTCAATGTTTTGAAAATCTGTACACCTCTGTAAGTGCATTCCAACCAAATATTCCACTACTGTCTAATTTACTCATAAATTAAGTTTGAATTTTGAAAATATAACAGGATATTTTTCTTTCTGTCTATATTTTCTAATTATTTCAGCTGGCAATAGGCACAAGTCACAAGAACAAATCCTGTAAATTCTGGACGCTGAAGGATCCATTTCAAAGGTTTACTAGAATGATTGGAAAGTTGATGCTAGCTGTTGATAGGAAAATTTGCCAAGGGCTTGGACTGAGGCTTTGGTAACCTCTCCACAACAGCCTCTCCACAGACTGCTTAAGCTTCCTTATGGCATGGTGGTTGGGTTCCAAGAGCCAGTCCTAAGAGTACTGGAGAAAGCTATCTGCCTTTTAGTAAGAAGTCACACAGTATCACTTTCATTATAGCCTATAAGGCAAGTCAATCAGAAGCCTTCATTCGTTTAAGGGGAGGGGACACTGGTTCCCTTACTCTAAAGGAATGTCGAGGTCACATTGTTAAAAAAGAGTATATGTTAAAGTTGAATGGAAGATAATATAATCTGCCAAAACAAATTTCTGCTGTCTCTGACATATGTAGTCCCTACTGCCAAAGGTTTCTTCCGTATCTATGAGGCCACACTTAGGCATAGATTTGCTAGCATAACCAAAAGACTGGAAGAAAGGGGGAAAGTTAAAAATCTATAGCAAGCTTAATGAAGAAATAAAGCTAATATTTAATAAGCACTTATTTATCACGTGACATTGTGCTACTTGGTTCTTCTGTGAATGGGAAGAACCATATGACTTGTCTGCACAGTTGAGTCATGAGCAGAAATGGCATGTGCCATTTATGGACAGAGCATTTAATTCCTGATGTAAGACACTTTAGAGCTCTTTTCTCTTTTGCATGATGATTGGTAATGCTCCAGATAGTGACTACTCCATCACAGCCTGAATCTAGAAGGAAGACAACAATATGGCCACCAATAGAAATAAATTTTCATTGATTTAAGGCTTTGAGATTGGGAGTTGTTACCTTAGTCTCCTGATTGCTGGTTTGAAAGTGCTATGTACCCCAGAAAAACCATATCACTTAATCTTCCATTCTTTTTTGTTTGAATGGGCAGGCTTTGGGAATCGAACCTGCGTCTCCAGCATGGCAGGTGAGAACGCTGCCATTTAACCATCATTGCCCGCTCCATATCATTTAATCTTGGTTCAATATTTTAGGGTGGAAAACTTTGATTAGATCGTTTCCATGGAGACTGGCCCACTCAATTGTGGATTGACCTTTTGCTTAGATGGAAATGTGACTCCAACCATTCCAGGTGCATCTTGATTAGTTTACTGAAGTCCTTTAAAAGGGGAGAGATTCTGAAGAAAACACAGTTGCTTCAGAGCTGACAGATGCGGGGATTTGGAGATACTTAGAGTGCCACCAAAGAGCAGATGACTTGACATGAACATTTGGAGGGGCAGAGCCCAGCAGATGTTTCTATGTGCCTTCCCATGAGATACTAAGCAAGTCAGAATCCAGAGTTGTTCCTAGAGAAGCTAAATTAAGGAACACAGATGCTTAAAGAGGAAACCCCTAGCACCAGAAGCTGGTAGCAACGGAAGAAGAAACAAGGACCAGCAGATGCCAGCAAGGGCCTTCCCATGTAACAGATATCAGCCTTTCTTGAGTCAAGGCATCTTTCTCTGGATGCCTTAGTTTGGACATTTTTATGGCCTTAGAATAGTAAACTTGGAACTTGATAAATTCCCCTTTTAAAAGTCATTCCATTTCTAGTATATTACATTCCAGCAGCACTTAGCCAAACCAATACACTAATACAGTCAGTGTAACTGGTGAGGAGAAAACTAGGAGAGTGGTAGTAGAAATCTAAGGGATAGGCAGGGCCAGAACATGCAGTCTTGCAGACAAAAAATTTTGGATTTCATTCTGTATGAAGGAAATCATTTGAATGACTTTGAGGGGAATGATTTGATATGATTTTTAAGAGAATCAGTCAGTCACGTCTGGGAAAGTCTTTGTTCATAGCAAATACATACTATTTAGGGATAATGAATAATGATGCCTACGACTTACTTTCAATGGCTCAGTAAAGTATGTGTTTGTGCATGTGCACATGTACAACGTGTGGGTTAAACGTTAACTGGAGAATCTAAATGATAGATGTATATAAGTGATCATTGCATTTTCCTTTCAACTTTTCTCTGGGTTAAAAAAATTATTACAAAGTTGGGAAAAAATCACTTCAGAGAATATGAGGTGAGATTGAAGCAAGGAAGATCATTAGGAGGCTGCTGCAAATGATAGATGAGGTGGCTTGAAGGAGGGTGACTATGTTAGCACTGATGAGAAATGGATGGATTTGGAATCTATTTGGAGCCGTCAGGATTTGCCAATAGATTGGCCGTAGAATGTGAAGGAAAGAGGGGTCAAAGACGTCTCAGTTTTCTGTTGTGAGCAAGAGGGGGATTGGTGATGACATGAACTGAGATGGGATGAGGTCAACTTAGGAGATGGAAAATCATTTTATTTCGGACATGTTAAGGATATGCTGCTTATGAAGCATTGAAGTGGAGACTGAGTTGACAGTTGGATTAATTAGTTGGGAACTCAGAGAAGAGAACTAACCTGGAAATATAAAACTGGAATTACCAGCATCTGGGTGGCTCCTAAAGCCATGGAACAGGATGGGATTCCTTAGGCAGCAAATATAAGTGGAGAAGAGGGTCAGAACTGAGTCTTGGGGAACTGGAGCATGAATAGAATGGGAAGAGGATCAAGTAGTTCATCTGACTTTTCTTGTTCTGATCCATGCTTTTACTTGACTTTCCATAGAGGCCTTCCCACAAGAAAAGAATGTTTTGGTCACATGGACTTGGAATATTCTAGTTCCTAGGCTAGTTCTCCAAATTATGACATTCACAAACTTGGTTACTGTGGGTCAGCCCCTGAGCCAGAGCCTTTCTCAGTGTGCTGAAAAAATCCAACAGTGAGTCTGCATAAGGGGAAGCCAGACCCAAGACTGGATATGCTCCAAAGAAATCTACACTACTTGCTGGCACTCTTCCTTAGCTTACATCTTTATGTAGCTGCCAAGGGAGAATGTTCTCACATTTTCAGATCTGGTGAGAAAACTCTAAGACATGACTTCAGAGAACATTCCCTCTTTTGATTGTATCTCTTTTCTTTTACTGTACAAGTTCTATTGGCCTTTGAGTCTTTCACATAGTTTTCTTCTATGCTGATCTTGCATTTCCTTAGAACAGGTTATTACTTTATTACTATTGGGGTAGCAATTGTGCTTTCCCTAAATCTACTTTTACAATTTCATTCCATTTTTAAATAGGTAATATTCAAATGGTTTAAAAAGATATAAGGCACACATTGAGAAATCTCTTTTTAAAGTCCTATCTGTTTCTCCCCAAATGGCTACCCATAATCCCTTTTAGTTTGTGTACATACCTGCAATTTAGGTTACTAAAATTTTGCTATTACAAAAAATAAAAATAAAAAAGAAGCTGCACTATGTCATTATCTGTGTCTACCCTAAGTACTGAACTATATTAACTGTGTTACTTATTTCCTTTATTAAATCCAATAACCTCTGCAGAAATCCCTAATACAAAGAATTTAACATCCTGGAGCATCTGTTTGCTAGGCATGTACCTCTAAGTTGTGAGATGCCATAGTGCTGTGATGGGAAGGATGTTGTTATGTATTAAACTGTTTCTCTGCAATAGTTAAGTTCAATTCCTAAGCCCTGGTCTCATGAATGTTATATCCTATTTGGAAATAGGTTTTTGAAGACAGTTGTTGAGGCCAATCTGGATTAAGATGGGACCTAATCCAGTATGGTTGGTGAATTTATAGAGGAAATTTGGACAGAAGAGGCCATGTGACAGACATATGACATAGGCAGAGATTGAGCTATGCTGTCACAAGCCAAGGATCCTAAGAATTGCTGGTAACTAGAAGAGTCCTGGCACAGATTCTCCCCTATGACTTTGATTGGCACACGTTCCTATGACACCTTGATTTCTCACTTTAACTTCCAGAACTGAGACAACTGTTTGTTGCTTTAAACCACCAAATTTGTGGTACTTTGTCATGGCAGTCCTAGGGAAATAAGAATTTTGTATTTTAGTCCTTTTGAAAAGGGATAAGGATTTTCTGATAAATGTTTAAGTTCAAACTGCATTCCTCTCCCTCTTCCCTTTTAATCTGAAACATGGACACCATGACACTTCCTGCATAACATGATTAAATAGCTCCTCTGGCTTGTGCAGTTCAAGGATGTTAAAGTTCAATTATTTAATTCTTATTGTTTTGGGTAGCACATAAAAATGGCATGTGCTAGTTGCGGTTCACAAAGGGTATTCAGGAAAGATGTGTGTGTGGGGGAGGTGGATTGACATGTAACTTCAGAAAATAGTAACAGAAAACTCAGCTGAGAAGTTAATTCATATTTGTCCTTTTCATCCCTTCCATGGCGTAGGAGATTGTTATTTTCCAAAGATAATTGCTTCAATATATTCTGTCCCACACGTTCTTCTTATAAGGTGATACTGACACTTTCCATCGAGTGTGTTCCCTCTCCGTAAACCTGAGCAGAATTTTATGAGTACCCCAGTCAGTAAAATGAAATGAATGAGGACTGAATGAAATGACTAATTCATTTAAGTTTGTCCTTAGGCACAATTGGATACCTACTGCCTGCAAGATAATGGACCAGATGCCAAACATAAGAAAGACCCAGTACTTAGCTTATAAAGGAGTTCCTGGACTAGTTGACTATGATAAAATTAAATGCCTATGATATGCAAGGTACTGGGCATGTCTGGAAGTCTTTGGTTGCCTTTAAAGATGGATGAATATATGTCAAATAAAAACACCAGAATTACATTTAATGTAAAAGATCGTGAGATATTGCATGTTAGAAATTCAGTTTTTAAATACATTATTAGTCACCATTTATTCAAGTATAAGTGTAATTTTTTTTCTTCAGTCGTAAACTCAATCTCAACCCAAGTAATGTATATCACCAAAAATCTTTGAGGAAAGGGAGTATGAGGACAGGAACCATGTCTATTTTGTTCATCACTGTATATTCAGCCTTTGCCATATAGAATTTGTCATATGAATTTAGAAAGATGGATTATAGACAATGCTACTTTAGTCAACCTTCAGTTCTGAATATTTGGTATAAATATAGCTGTGTTTTGGATGTTGCCAGAGAATGTAAAAGTAGCAGATATTGTCTTTCCCCACAGCTAGAGGTAGAGTATTGTTTGCATTTACAGACTTTAAAAATAGAATACAAATATTTGTAAATTCTCTTTTTAGAATTTACAATTCTAAAATTCTAAAATTTTAGAAGTAAGATTTAGAAATAAAAGAAAGAAAGAATTCTTAAGTTACCTGTTACTATTGGACTCTGGCTGTGTACCAAAAGCAAGAAAAGTGAGCAAATACATGCGTTACCAACACACACTTTTAGGGGTCAGGAGAAATGAAAGTATAAATTTCATATCTTTTCTGGTATTAACTTTTTTAAAAAAACTTTTAAAACTGTATAACATATATACAAAGTAAAGAAAGAAAAAAGCAATAGTTTTCAAAGCAATCTTCAACAAGTAAGTACAGGTCAGATCCCAGAGTTTGTCATGGGCTACCATACCATTACCTCAGATTTTTCTTTCTAGCTGCTCCAGAACATAGGAGACTGGAAGGAATAAATTTTTTTTTTTAATGATTACAAATGATTTTTTTCTCTTTTTTGTGAAAAATAACATGTATACAAAAAAGGAATACATTTCAAAGCGCAGCACAATTAGTTGTGGAACAGATTTCAGTTCGTAATGGGTTACAATTCCACAATTTTAGGTTTTTACTTCTAGCTGCTCTAAGATATTGGAGACTAAAAGAAATATCAATTTAATGATTCAGCAATCATATTAGTTTGTTAAACCCTACCTTCTCTGTATAACTCCACCATTAACTTTGATCTTTCTATCTCATTCTTTAGGGGTATTTGGGCTATAACCATTGTAAACTTTTTCATGTTGGAAGGGGCTGTGAACAATAAGGGGTAGGAAGATGCAACTAGCTGATGCTCTGGAGAGGCTGGGTACTCTAGATTTCAGGACTCATCTGGTCTAGGGACCCATCTGGAGGTTGTAGGTTTCTGGAAAGTTACCCTAGTGCATGGTACCTTTGCAGAATCTTATATATTGCCACAGGTGTTCTTTAGGATTGGCTGGAATGGTCCTGGTTGGGGTTTGGGAAGTTATGACAGGTAGCAATGACTAACTGAAGTTTGGATAAGAACAACCTCCAGAGTAGCCTCTCGACTCTATATGAACTCTCTCAGTCACTGATACTTCATACTTCCCCCTTTTGGTCAGGATGGCATTGTTGATCCCCATGATGCCAGGGCCAAACTCATCCCTGGGAGTCATCTTCCATGCCACCAGGGGGACTTTCATCCCTGGATGTCATGTCCCAAGTAGGAGGGAGGGCAATGATTTCACTTGCAGAGTTGGGCTTAAAAAGAGTGAGGCCCCACCTGAGAATGGAAGAGGTCCTCCAGAAGTAACTCTTATCTACAGGTAGGCTAAGCTTCTCCACTACATAATAAACTTCACGAGAGTAAGCCTCAAGATGAAGGGCTTGGCCTTTTGATTTGGGTGTCTCTAATGTTTGACACAGTATCAGGGGCCTTTTGATTTTGATGTCCCCAATGTTTGACACAGTATCAGGGGTTTTGTCAGTGGTAAAGTTTAATAGTTCCATATTTTTTCTCCCATCCCTCAAGGGACTTTGCCAATACATTTTAACTATCTGCTCAATATATTCTAGGATGCATTCAGGTATTACATTAAGCTATACAGGATTAAAAGCCCTCATTCTTATACTGGACTCCCTGTGCTTCTATTGTACAAATGAGCTACCCAGACAGGTTGAGTCAGATTATGTGCTACAGAAAATTTAGGTTCCAGACAAAATAAACCTTTCTTCCTTTGGTCTCAAAGAGTAGGTGTGGTTTGGTATTAACTTTTAACTATAGAAATAAAAATATGAATGCACAAAGCCGTATTTCTGGTAACATATATTCAATGCTGTATGGATGGTGAAAATCTGTACAGGCTTTTCTACATGAAATTATGAGTGGGGAAATAAATTATTTTAAATGAAATAAAACAGGATGGCATTTTAAAACACTGTTCTGAGATCAAATAACTCTATAAGCTAAATACAGGTGAGGGAGGAGGGATGAAGAGAGTGAAAAAGACAACAGAAAAGTAAAAATTAGCTATAAGAAAAACCCTCCTTCAAATATATAGACTAACATAAAAGTAAGACCAGAGACATAAATGGAGGAAGAAAAAGACATAATTAGTTAGATCTTGGCTTCTCTCCCATGGTGGCCTTGTATCTTCTTAAAGACATTTTAATCATAATTTTTTTTTTTTTTTTTTTTTTTTTTTTTTTTTTTTTTTTTAAAGACAGAGAGAAGGAAGGAAGGATAGAAGAAAGGGAAACATTTTTTAAACATTTTCTTGTATTCTGTTTCTCCGTTTTTGTTACATGGGCTGGGGCCGGGAATCGAACCGAGGTCCTCCGGCATAGCAGGCAAGCACTTTGCCCGCTGAGCCACCGCGGCCCGCCCTTAATCATAATTTTTTAACTGGACTGGAGAGACTTGAGAATCAGTGGTCACATGTCAGCTTTATTTTATGGTTTAAGTTGGATTAAAAATTTTGTTGATTTAACAAAAATTTTGTTAAAAAAAGTTTTGATTTTATAGTTCATCTTCTGAATCTTGATCATAAACTTTCTGAGGCTGCCTCTTAATACTGATTACCAAATCAACAGCTAAAATTTTTGCCAAGCACTGAATAACTGAAGTTAGTAACTGGTATTTACCAGCAACTGACTCCAAGCCTGTCTGACTGCTTACCATGGGCTGATTGGTTTGAAGTGTATGGAGACCTCTTACATGTACTTGGGGAAAGCTGTAATTTCCTTTCTTGGACTTATAAAGGATTTTAGGAATACCTAAAAGTGCATTAGCTATTATCATACTAATCATGGTTTGTTCTGATTGCTGGCATTTTTTGGCATAGTTGAGAAGATAGTAATGTAACAAGATCTCAAAACTTCCACCCACTGGCAAAACACAGCCTGCAGGCATAGAAGAGAGACAGTAACTTTGGGAAGTACACATCTCCAGTGACTTATATTTCACTGATAACATGCTCCCTTTGTCAGCAGTTTCTGTTACATGCAAATTTTTGGAAGACATTTCTCTTCTAGCATTTTCTGTCGTTGAATTAGAAATGGAATTACTTTCAATAAATGGCTCATGACTGTCAATTATGCTGGTTTTATGTGGGGATAAACATGTTAGTGTTTCATCTGTTTGGTATGTATCTGCTGGTGCCAGTTCTGGGGTTGAACATGGAGTATATGCTTCCAATGCTATGTTTGGAACTACCAAATTTGAATATATTATTAAATGTCTCTGAACTTTTGCCAGTTCTTCTTTGTTCTTTGTGTCTGCACCCTGACATAGTCTTCGTATTAAGTTGTTACCAACTTCTGGTAATGGATCACTTTCTCTACTATTCTCAAAAATAAGAGGGCTCGATGTATAATTTTGGTTGTTGGCTTGTGGCATGTAATTTAGATCAAAATCTATAAACAGCTGCTGAAGTGTTTTAATTGCTCCATGTAAAGCGTTCTCATGTTGTTCAATAAGACCCTGTACTGGTCCACAAAGAACTATGCAATGTGGTATAAATGAACAGGAGCTAATCAAGCCAAGATGAACATACCTTTTGGACCTAAGGATAAGGGGTTTACAAAATCTCACCAAGGCTGTGTGAGAGATTTCATACTGTGAAAAGGCCTGTTGTGGCACTAAAGGAGAAAGTTCAGTGATCCTCTGGATGAGAGAAATTTCTTCTTCTGATAAGCACTCCACCACTGATATGCCACTCATTCCTGCATAATAAATAAGTAAGTCTGATTGCTTCACACTAGATAGGAGTAATTTCACATTCTGACTCTGTAAACGTTTTATTATTGCTCTTGTCCTTTCTATAATCCAAAATTGAGATGCCTGAAATTGTGCTTCTGAATTGAGAACAAACTCCGATTCAGAAGTTGAAAAAAGAGGCTGAATGGTTTTTGTTACTACAGCTATTCTTATATCACCATCTGCTGGACAGTACACAGAAAAATCTCTGTGAAGCACAAGCCCGGCTATAATTCTAGAATCTGAAACAGGAAGACCAGTAACAGCAACCTTCAATTCTATAAAACAGTCATCCATTAATTCAAATACTTCTTTCCCACTTTTACTAGCCATACACTTGAAAAAATAGTCACATGTCAAATGTGAAATAAATTTTTGATGACTTCTTCCCACTCTTCCACAAAAGTATGCTTCTAAGAGCAACTGTAAAGACCTCCTACACAATATCCTCTCTGTGGTAGATGAAGAAAAAACAGACAGAAAGTGTCTACTTAAGTATTGGTCCATCATATAGTCTAATACTTGTGTCTGAAACCTTAGAAGAGCTTGAGAAATAAATTTCCACTGACAACAATTCTTCCAATGCCTTCCATGAGTTTGAATATTTCCAGAAATCAAAGAGTCCTTTTCTTTGTCTGTGACTGCATGAAGTCCTCTGAGCAAATGGCAAAGAAAGATAATAAATGTTTTAGCACCGTCTCCTGTTTTTTTGAGGTGACTGGAAACACATGCCACAATCATCCTGTACAAAAAAAAAAGCAACTCAGATTTTCAGAGGATTGGCTTCCCACATCTAAATAAAGCTGAAACCATACTTCACAGCTACAGGCAAAAAAACGATAACATTCGTTTTTGGTTTTGGTTTTTCTTTCTCAAGTTACACCTTACTCCAAGATTCTGGGGTTGGGATGGAATGAGGAGTGAGAAGTATTCTCGGGCGATGGTTAAGATTTGGGGTCAGGGACAGTGTTTCCGGCGGAAGCGCTCTAACCCCGAGCGTACAAAATAGTCTTATTCAGGGTTAGTTTTTCCAGAAGCATCGCCTTAGGATGGAACAAAAGCTTCCGGGAACTGCCCTGGGGTGCCCGCTACAGGCTAGAAAACCGGGTGCAGGTACCTGGCTATCGGATGCTCTAAGTGTAGCGCCTCCAGAAGGCGGCCTCCATCCCGACTGAGCAGCAACTCGCCGGTGGGCTTCGTACACAAAACTTGCCGCCCCTCTGGCCCCAGGCAGCTACTCATGATGCTTTCCAGCACCTCCACCACCTGCAACGCTGCCTTCGCAGAAACCTCGGAAGCCATAGCTCTCCCACTCTAAATCGCTCTCCACTGCCAGCTAGCGTAACTCCTACACAGCCAGAAGCGGAAGAGAGAGACCGGAAGCAGAGGGGGCGGAGCCCCGAAGTCGGAGCAGCGCGGCTTAGTGGTTGGGCGAACGGATTTCTCTTCCGCTCGGGGAAACGCCCCGCAGCTTTGCCACTCCTGGCGATCGGTCCAATCGCCTGCGCGGTTAGAAATGCCCCGACGTCCTAGGGATTTTCGCCGAAGCGGAATCCTCAAATTCCACCCGGCACTCTAGGTAAATTTGTTCTTCTTCCCTGGCTTCAGCCGCCCCCACATCTTTGCTCTCCTCTGGGAAACTTCCTTCCAAAGTCGGCGTGATAGTGGGGCGTGTGTGGAGGGAATGGGCACCGCGGTTAAACTGACCTGCCCTTCCCTATTCCCCCCTCAAAACCTGCTTTCGTAGCCAAACCTCTGCCCTGGCTTCACGCATACTCTCTCCACACTCAATCAGTCATCTTTCACTCCTAGTCACGCAGTTTCGAGATGCAGGACAGATAGGAAGGGTCTGGCTAAAGCCAAGAGCTGCGGACTTACCAGGGGACCCTTGCCGCACAGTTCCTGGATTCGGGTATTAATATGAAACCCTAACCACCACAATGTAATTAATTTTTCCTTAGCAGAGAGGATGGATGTGAAGACTTAAGTCACTTAGCACTAATGGTGATCACTAATATGTTTTAAAAACACAGGAACCTAAGATTATCGGATACAATCCAAAGGCAGAAAGAACATACTGTTTCATATGTAACAACATATGTAAACACAAACACTTAAGGCTTTAGTGGTTAAGAGCTTTTTTTTTTTTGTATGCTTTATGGCGGGGGTCACATTTCGTTGTTCTTCCACGTAAGAATCCCGTTATTGCACACCATTTGTTGAATTTTTGTTTGCTTGTTTGTTTGGGGAAGTGCATGCCCAGGAATCTAACCCGTGTTTCCCACATGGCGGGCGAGAATTCTACTTCTGAACTACCTTTGCACCCCCGAGAGCTTGAGTTTTGAATTCAGATCTAAGTTTGCTTTACTAACTTAACTGTGCCATTCAGCAAAAAACCACTGAAGTCCCCACTTTTCTCATCTTTAAGAAAAATGGAGATATAGCTATGTTAATGAGAAATCTCATAGGGTTTTGAGATGGGCAAGTCCTGGCATATAGTGAATACTCAAATACTGCACACCAACCAAATTACTGACAGGTCATCATTCTCTTGACCCAGAAGAAGGGGACATTTTGCAGGTGGAGACAAGTCGATCAGCATAATAGCACACACCTAAGGTCCTAACACATGGTTAATATTAGCAGGAGAATCACTTATCTTGTAGAAGTTACACTGAGATTGAATCGTGAGGGGCTGTTTTCCTTTACCCTGACTCCTATGCACAGGACAGGAGAAACCTGTAGACTTGCCCCTTCCTTACCCACAATTATTGAAATAGAACCAGTAACTATCAGCCAGAAGCAAATGGACCCTAAGGGAGAGCAAAAAAAAGTGGTGAAAATTTTCACATAAAAACATTCCTCTAGTTTTTAAAAGATACAGTCCTTTGTTGAGATGTTTACTTCCTGGTTTAGGACATGAATTCTAATTGTTTCTAATCTTTCGACTTTCCTTCTACACTTAGAGTTCAAATAAAGTGACAAACAGTGATCGAGTTTATAAACATGCAGCACTTGGATAAAATTGACGAAAAAATCAGTTCTTTCCAAGAGTATATATAAAAAAAAAAGACAGGGGAGAGGTGAGAGGAAAACCAGTAAGGACTGACTTCTTGAAACTCATCTGATCAGTTTAGACTAATGGGTGATTTGCGGGGTTAAAAAAACTTTCATGTAGGTTTTATATATATACTTGCTTAATAGTAGGTTATTTTTTCTTTCTGGTTATACCCATCACAAACGAGTTACATTACTCAATATAGATTCACTCAGCAAATTATTCCAAACAATTCAAAGTAAATCAGAGTTGTGAAAGTGCCCGTTGGAAAGAATGGGCATTGGAGTCAGACATGAATTTAAACTTGTGTTTGCATCCACTGTTACTGTATGACTTTTGGATTCATTTAACTTCTCAGTCTCCGATTCTTAACCTATATAATCAGACTAACTTCCACCTATTTTATAGTTGTTATGAGGATTCAAGAAGAATGGATACATAGCACCAAGTAAAGCATACACAGGGATTTTACCTGTTAAATCCTTCCCAAGCCCCTTACCATCCTTTGCAACCAGCCCTCTACCCCTGCAAAAAAATTAGGGCTAATAGTCACCATATGCTATATTCAAAGGCTTTTTCATCACAGTTTGCTCTTTTTTAAAATTTTATTTATAATGCCTACTTGTAGAAGTTAGCATAATTTTACAGATAATTAAAAAATGCAATTCTTTCTTCTCTGCAAACATTTATATACGTCAGGAATAACAGATTGGAGATGTAATACGTTACAAAACAGTAGCCTATCACAATTTGTACATATACTATGCATCTTAAGGAAAAGAATTTGACAGTGTGCTATACCTACACTGCAGATAACATACTTTTATCCTATTATACAAAACTGACCAGTGGTAGTGCTTGAATTTATAAATGGCCATTAAACAAGATATTTAACTTAGATATACATTTAGCATGCTACAAAGTGAAAAAATTTTCAACTGATACTCTGTGGCTCATCAGTTCAAATGTTTCATGCCATTTTTCTTTAAATGAAAAATTTCAATATTGTAATACTAAAATAATTTTACATGATAAATGCAAAAAAGATAAAATTTTCTAAGTATTTTAGAAAGTATATTCACATTCATTTTGTCATGGGTTTCACGTGGCTTTTCTAAATATGCTAATCTGACACACTGGTCCTATGCAATTTTAACAGTCCATCCTCAACTTAAAACTGTAACAAAAACAACATGTTAGCAACAAACAGTAAATTAAATATGCTAAACTCATAAGTAGAACAAAATGATATCAAATTACACAACAGTGGCAGGTTACACATTTTAAAGAATCTCTTTTTCCACTTAGTCAAATAATATAGAAGTTGAAATGTAAACTAATTGATTTCTGTGGGATTCCCCTAATTGGTTCAAAATGGGAAGTTTGGTAAAATGTTAGATATAATATTTTTATTTCTGTACGTTTAGCAATATTCAAAATAATCTGCAGTGTCAATGTATGGCTTATCAATAATGCCACCATCACTGTACATCAAACAAAAATATACAAATTGCTCACTCACTACAAATGCTAAACACTGGAAAAAACTGAATTTTATATTTATATATTTGTTTTCTTAAATATTTGACTAAGATATTCTTTAAAAAGTTAAAACTGCCTCCCACAAAAACTTTGTATGTATATGGCACAAGTTGACACCCAAAACAGTGTGAATTCCATTGAAAAGGCACTGTTTACAATACTCAGATTAATCTGCAAGTCTATTTCAATGAAGTCTGAGAATGAAAAATATATAGACCCTTATAAAAGTATAGCATTACTGTTTAAATTTGTATAGCTATATAAAAGGAAAGTGATAGAGAAATGACCCTTTTATGACAAGCTTATAAACACTTTGATATATAATAAACACAAGTTTATTATATTTCTGTAACACAAAAATGACAAAAGAGTTTCTTAAAGGCACAAAAGCATGAATATGATAAATGAGGGCTATATTTTACAAGGCCAATATCTCAATGGAATGCAGTTGCCAACTGAGCTGTGGCAAAAATTACACTGAACCTTTATAAGTAATACAAAAAAGTAGTAACATAAAATACACAAGAAAAATATTGCTGAAACTTACTTAACATTTCACATGCTCTATTTATTGTCTTTCCTTGGGTCAGCTACATCTCAGAAAATTGTGATAATTGGCATAGTACATTTAACAAATAAAAAAGAAATGCATATGCCTATAATTATTACTTATTTAAATTTTCATGTGAGAAAATAAACTTTTTTTGATCAAATGGAGAAAGTATTCCTAAGATCTTAAATCTTAAAAGCCATCATAAGGCTCTTAGACAATGGAAAATAAATCACAATTTTTTATGAACCTCAGGTAAAGAACAAAGTCAATGACATATTATAGCTAAATACAAAGGTAATTATGTGTTTTAAGGGCTCCACCTACTAAGCCTAGTATAAGCACTGATCTAACACTAAGCTACCAATTCCTGAGTTTTGTGTTCAATTCACGGAAAGGAACTCATACAACTAAAAGCATATGAGGACTATTATATTAGATATGTGCTTTCAGTGTATAAGAAACAGTCATGAATAACTCTATTCTTTCTCATGAAATAGGTTTTGACTCCATGGATAAGAAACCCTATCATCTACTCTAAAAAAACGCAAAATAAAGAAAACAACTACCTTCCAGTTTCAGAAGATAACCATACAAATAAAACACTATTTGGAGCAGATGAAAATAACACACAAAGCAGATCTGCCCCAAAGCAGATCACAAAAACATTTTTCAGGATTTAATGATGAAATATTTTCATGATCAGCCAATCAAGTTATATATAATATAAATGAATCCTAATTTAAACTATAAAAAAGACCTACTTGTACAATATTTACAAAATATCATGTATTAGTGAATATGCAAATTAGCATAACATTGGTAACAGAATGTGAGTACAAAAAGTTTACTGATAAATATGAAATGCAACCATAAAACCCACCCATTCTAGTATAGTCATGAAAATACTGGATATAGGAACATTCTATTTATGCTTTAATCAACTTAAATATTTTCACATGTATATATGGAATACAGCATTGTTTTACCAATAATACATGGGAAATATCTCTTCATAAAACCTAAGGGTCATATAAATTGTACAATTAAGATAGCTGTATTGGTTATAAAAAAGCAGGCTCTTTTTACAATGGTTAATTTTCATAATTTAGCAATTATCCCTTGATTTTATATTAATTATGGCATGAACAGTTGACTGACATTTTTACTAGTGTCTCAGTCTCTTTTTTGTCAAAGGCAAATGTGATTGGAATAAATATACTCTAAACTTCACTAATAACCATTTCAAAATCTGTACTCCGAAGGTTATAAGATATATTTTAGGACAGCATTTTCCTACACTTAACATGTTTGCAAAAATTGCTTTTAAGGACTATAAAAATTTATGTAAAAACACAGTCAAAATATTAAACTGAAAAAAAAAAACTTAGAAAAAAATTGCCTGAGCCTGAACAAAAAGAATCTTGAAAAATTATAGATTTGCCACAGAATGACATTATTAAGAAAAGTGAAGAATAAAGAATTAAACTTCAAACTTGAGGTTCTTCTTATATGCTTAACTTATTGCACATTTTAAAGAAATCAATTTTAATGTACACATAAATGCCACCACACAGAATAACTGTTCTTTCTTACTGCCTTTTTTTTGGCTTTTGAAGTAAAATAATGGTTATAATTTTACTTATTCATTGAACACACAAAGTTCTAAATGAAAGCTAAAATAAGCTGTTCATGAGAAAACATGAATTATCAGCATGTCATAATCTTATAAACATCTCTAGAATTTGGCCTATTTTATGGACCAGCTGACTTAAAAAGCAAAAATAAGAAAAAAAAAGTATAGCAATAAGTTTGAGCACACTGTTTCAGCAAGTACTAAAGGTGGTCTCACATAGGTATAAGAAAGATATAATCAGTAATATACTCAGTAGATCCAAGTAGCTGTATACCAGTTTTTATAGTGATATACACACACATATATACCTGCGTGTATAAATATTACATCAAATTCTAGGGGTTCAAAAAAAATCATGTGTAAACTTTTTAAAAAGCAATTTGCCACCTGTCTTTCTCAATGTATCAATTTTGACCATTCACACTTGTTGCAGTTTCTAAAAAGACAAGTCAGTCGGTGTTTTGTAAATGATTTTTTTTTTTTAACAATACAGGGTATTGAATTGCTTATCACATGTATATTACTTTATTATTTCTCATTCATTCTGTAATTCCTTATTGTAATTCCACAAAAGTTTTGTGCCTGTTTTATGAAGAAAATAGATTATTATATACATTTATAAGAGTGATAGCATCTTTTTATGAACAATGTTTAATGATATATCTCAGAATATACTATAGAATACAAAGATAGGCAAGAGTACATAGGAGACAATTGTGAATACATGTGGATTGATTATAGTCACATGTAGACACACTCTCACAAAAGCTAGAAATGTTCTGGCACTTAACATATAGCTCACTTTAAATAGCCAAATACGACAGCTCTTGTTTCAGGTTAAGGATAAAAGGTTTGAAAGTTCAACACCTCTAAATTTCTCTCTTTGTTTTAGAAATATTGTGATGTTTTAATAACAACCAAACCAACTTGAACATTGGTCCCAGGAGAAACGTGATCATTCCAGTTCACTGATTCAGCTGTAAAGAACTTCTACTTAAACATGAAGTTTATTATTACTTGAAGCAATATCAGGAGGAAAATGATGAAGTAGTCTTTTTGTTGCAGAAAATAATCCGTGGCAGGTGTGCTTGAAACTAAATGATTTCGAAGAGCCTTAATATTTCTAAAAAAATAAGCAACAAATTTTTATAATGATTTGTAAAAACTATTAGCACAGAATTCTCAATTTGATTGTTGGTCACAGAACACTGAATTATATAAAGTAACTAGTTCAAACAAATTACTACAACCTGAACAGAGAATTGATTATGCTATGTGAAACCATTATTAGATTTGGTCTAAGTCTATATTTCCATATTGCAGCAAGCATATTACTCAATAAATGCATCAAATCAAATGATTAAAGTCTAATGAATCACTATTATAAAAGTGATTTTAAAACAACAAAAATTTTGCTTCTCACTTGGCTTACTAAGGTTCTTTTATCATTGTTTTAGGGAGATATGGATTGGGGTGGAGAAAAATCCTAAACTTCTCAGGAAAAAATAAAACAACAGATTTCATGATCACTTAACTTGAAGAATGCCACAAAGGCATTTCATATGCAAACAAGAAATAAAGTGTTATTTTAGACATGAAATGAGCTTATATTACCTCCTGCCACCCTAAATGCTTTTGGCTAAAAGGAGCTGATTAATGAAGAATGAATGCCTTTTACGGCCTTCTGCTATTGAATCGTTTTACCAGTATAAAGATAAAGAAAAGGACAAAATAAAGAAGTAGCCTCATTAATTTAAAAATATAATTAAATTAGGAAATATTTCTTGAGCACTTATTTTATAAAGGGCAATGATACCAAGATGCACAAGATATGATCTGTTCTCTAAAGGCACTCCATAGTACAATGGGATAGATAAAACATGCACAATAAAAACTTTATAGTGTAGTTAAATGCTCAAAAGTAGTACATTTAGGGAGCTATCCAAATTAAGTGGAGGAATTAACTAACTATAGGGCATGTGTGAATGATGGGAAAAATTCTGAAGGATAAACAGGATTTTTCTTGATGGGCACAGTGGGAAAAAAGTCATTTTAAGAAGTGGATTCATTGTGAGCAAAGGTCCTGAGATGAGAGATAGCACAGTACATTTTGGGGAAATATAAGGAGTTCTATCATACTAGAGCTTGGCATCAGTGCAGGGGAATGTAGAAGATGAAGCTGCAAATGAATACAGCATCTAAATGTAAGCCATAAGGTCTCTCTAAGAGAAAATGTCCTTTTCCCCCCCAATCCTTCTAAATATCTAGCACTGAGTGATGATTTACCAACAGGACCTGTTCTGCCCCAAGGAACCTTCCTGTTAATAACCTTCACTTGTTGGATCACAGGGAGATGGTATGGGGAGGGAGCTGGGACGGCAGCAGGAACAATCAGATGTTTCTGAGCAGTGGCTATTTATCCACTGTTACGGAATTATTTCAGTATTTCAACAACTGGTACATTCTGGTTAAATATTAGCCATGCATAAAGGGACTTGAGAAGTCTTTGTTTGCTTTCTCAGAAACAACCCCACATCCACACCTAACCCAGTTACATTCAAAGCATGCTACAGCAATAAGATAAACAGAATCTAATTCTATCCTTACAGATGCCACTGCTCAATAAACAAAGGATTAAAAAAGACATAAAAGCCTGCTCCCTCTCTTCCCACCCCCCAGTATTTCAGTGCCGGAAAAATTATGATAGAGGCCAAGGTTCTAACTTAGCTTAGCAATGTATTGAAATGTAAAGTTTGCTTATGATTTCTTACATAATAGGATTCTCAACTACTCCTCTGGACTCAAATGAATATTATCATTTCAGTATATATATTACCTTTTAATTTCTTCCTGTGTTTGTTTTATAGATTCAATGGAACTTTGGATGTCTACCAGTTCTATCCCTTTCTTTCTTCTTGTACTTGGTTTCACTGATTGGGCTTAAAAAGACATTTAGAATAAGGTTGATGAAAATAATCAACATTTTAAATTAAATCATAAACACAATCTACATTAAAACCTGGGTCCTGTGTAATAAAAATTTTCCTGGATATGATTTTTATGGATTAAAGATGGGCATACTAATACAAATACTCTGCATTTTTGAGGTTTCAAATATATCATTTCAAGACCAGAATACTATAAATATAATTACAGTAACTACAATTTAGTTAAATTTTGGGTGGCATTGGTTCTGATTTTTTAACTATCTAAAATAGAAATAATTCATTTACAAATGTTTATTAGTTTGGAGGTGTTACTGTTTTCCGTTTCTTGCCCATTTGCATTTGCCCAAATCTGAAGAAGTCAGCTTTTTGAGCCTCCATTCACTTTTTTATTAATTGTTGAAATTGTCTTTATTCCTGTAGTTACCCAAACTTTAAACCTTCTATTCAGCTTTAAAACGTCTTTAAATTTTTATTGCCAACCAGCAAGCTCTACTGATTTTTATAAATCCCTCTTATATCCATTCCTTCCTCTCCATTTTGTATCAGATCTTACTTAACTTCTCTCCAAGTCTCAGGTTTCTTATTTGTAAAACAGGGATAATAATCCCAACACTTCACATAGTTGTTATAAGGTACATTTAACATATAGTCTGGTTGTAAGGTGTGTTTAACATATAGTCTGGCACACATTAAGTGCTAAATAAGTGCCAACTGATGCATTATATGTACTATAGTAGAATGGATTAAGTGTTAATTAAGAAGTTAAAATATCTGTGTATATAACTCAGATATACACCTCAATATGAGAGATGTGACCTTGGGGAGGTTGAATTAGACACTTTGTCTATAAAATAGGAATAACATAAAACACTATATAATCTCCTTGCACTTTTCACTTATTTACCCCTTGTGTTATATCTGTAGGTAAAAATGGAGCCCCCCAGTTTAGTGTAAGCTCAGTAAGACTATGGCTTAAAGTTCTTGTATTTTCTCATAATGTCTAGGACATTACCTTAAATGCTTTCTTAATATCTCAGTGTAGATCAAGACAGTTTACACATTATCTTACTTGCATGGGAATGGCATACTATTTATTCTAGTAGTCCATAATTGTGATAAATAGTAAAGGTATAAACCTTTATTTGTCTGTAAAATCTAAACACCACAATAATTCATTTTGGGAATGAATAACTTTTTTAAAACAGAGTTGAGCTAAAAGCTCAAAAAATGCCTCCTGAATTGAATCTAGGCAACCATCAACATTTTTTCAGAAGCTATCAAGGTATAAAAACTACTACCATATGGGGTTCTTGATCTGCATGACTCTCATTTCTTCACTGCCCATGCCTTTACTTTGTGACCTGGTCTTGAAACTTATCTATAATCTAAAATAACATTTGCTACCCCCCTCCCTTCAAGCAATAACTTACTTATGTTCTTGAGTTAATATGAAAAATCATATTCATATCAAAGAAGGCATAGTAATATCCTTTTAAAAAAAATGAGACTCCCATAGAGAATACCCTGCAATAAAAATTTTTACCTTCACTTCCAGATGAGTCCTGGATATCAGGTTCTGGGGAGGAATAGCCTTTTGCCACTTTCTTCTGTTGCCTGGTTGGTTTATGTTTCATTTTTGGGACACTAACCTGGAACAAAACACACACACACACACACAATATGTAAGTTCATACTGAATTTTGTAATTATAATTAAAGATCATTGTTGAACAACTGCCAAACTGTTCATGGGCACTATATTCAGAAAAAAAAAAGAAAGATGAAATAGCCTAATTAAAACAAAAATTAAGGTATGCTGCACATATACAATCAAATTATTTAACTTTAAAAGGAAACATTGTAATTGGGCAAAAACACCAAAAGGTATAAAAAAGTATACATAATTAAGAGTTTCCTTCCCTATCCACTAAGCAGGTAGCCACTGTAATTAGTCTGTATATCCTCTCAGATATTTTATGTACTCACAGTAAATATCTACATCTCCCTACTTTCATAATAGCATCAGCCAGTACTTGCGGTAGAATGTTAAACAATAGTGTTCTTTCATTATTCTTATTTTGTTCTCAACTTAGGAAATATTCCACTGAATAATGTTGGGTTTCTGATAAAATTATTTAGATTATTTCCTTTTAGTAATGTCTGGATAATACAGAAAGCATCTTTTAATAAATGGAAATCCTACTATTTTGCAGAACATTATTTAAACTTATTGAAAGCTTTTAAATTACATACACAAGATATGAAAACATATCAAACCATGAACTAGGCCTAAATTCTAGTTTCTTTTCTAATTTATTAATAAGTTTACAATCCTGGTATTCAGTCCCTAATTTAAAAATCTAAATGCTAGAGAATAGACTAAAATCAGAATTGGAAGGTAATGTACATGCTTAGAAAAAGGAAACTGGGGTCATAAGTCTTTAACTTTTTTCTTACCTGTTTACTGTTCCAAACAGGAATTTATCCCCAGTTATTTATTCCTTGAAATAATTTTACAAAATCTTACTCATATACTTTAAAATAAAATAACATTTCTGTATTGTGTGACAGACAGACAAGCTGGAGATTCAGCCTACACTGTGCCTTCCTACTTGTTAAATGACACATAGGTAAAATCAGATCTAAGATCAATTCTTTCAGTGGGCCACAATAGGCATGTTGCTTTGTCTTCCCAATATTTTATAGAAAAAAAAATAATTTTTCTGAGGAGGGAATGCCTGTATTCCAAAATAATTAAGGGAGAAAAAGAGAGGAAGAAAATGAGACTATCTCATAATCAGGGCTCACATTACTGAATATACTTGTGACCTAGAATCAAGTATTAGCATAACGGCTGAACTGATAGTACAACATAGCAGAATGGTTAAGAATATATGTTCTAAAAATATATATATATATGTTCTGCGGCTAAAATATCTGGCTTTGTTAGCCTGATTTCAGGCATGTTACCTAATGAGTTTGGGTCTGGGTTCCTACATCTGCAATACGTACATCAAAACAGTACTGACCCTTTTAGGATTAAAAGAATGAATAGATATAAAGCACTTGGGACAGTGCTCTGTATTTGTTATATTCTTGGTAGCCATTATCATTACTATTTCTATTACTGTGACTATATTCCTATTACATTTCATAGTACAAATGGGAAATAGGGCTAATGAGAATATCTTCCTACTTGTTTAGCACCTCAGATAGAATCCTAGTTCTTAAGTTACTAAGTAGACCCTGGAACACAGTAAGCTCTCAAGAAAGTCTTCTGAGTAAGTAACGAAAATAAGTGAGCTAATTAATCTATTAGTTACTTAAGAAGAATGTTCATTTCTAAGTTGAGAAAATGAATTTAAGTATTCTAGTTATTCTTCCTTTCCTACAAGCTTCATTCATGAACAAATTAAATTAATCACCCTACGACCTAGGAAAATTAAAGAAAAAAGAGAACATAAATGTTATATCGGTTGAAAAAGTACAGTAGACAATTATAGGGAAGTCTGATATTTGAGTCCTGGATACTTAAAATTTTATAACATTTAAAATTTCAAATCCATGTTCTTAGGTAAGATATATATTACTCTGTAGAGGAGATTCAAATTGGAGATTGATGAAGACTGGTGAGAAGTTTATTTAAGATGACAAAAGGAGTCAGCAATACAACTAGGAATATACAAAGATTTATTATAATCAATAATGTCTTCCTTTAGGAATAAATACATGCCTTGTGTGTCTTTCTTATGTTAGAGCTGTTAGTGGAAAAAAGAAAATTTTAAATTTTGAAACCAAATTTTAAAATGTTGGTTGCCAAAGATAATAAATATTTAAGAAATCCATCTGCCTAGTTGGATCTAGTTATTACATACCATTGGAGTGCGATGTTTCACTTTGGTCTGGATAACACCATCTTTTTCAAACTGTATCATATCATTAAGTGGGTCCCATGGTCGAGTACTAAATAAATGAAAAAGAACAGCATTAGTTTAATGCCTAAAAACAGAACTCAAAAACTTTGTGAAAAACTTTCTATTCCATGATTGTTTTTATTAATAATGATAAATAATTACTTATAATAATTGCTATATTATTATAATTCTAATTTGATCCTTTAATCTGATCATGGAGTCAAGTTTATAATGACTGGAACATCAAGTTTAAAAATCTCACAGAATATATATGGCTTAATTAAAAACTATACTGTTAACTATGAGATTTTAGAAATATAAAGAAATTGTGCTGGTTTGAAGGAGGTATGTCCCCCAGAAAAGCCATGTTTTAATCTAAATCCCATTTTGTAAAGGCAGAATAATCCCTATTCAATATTGTATGTTTGAATCTGTAGTTAGATCATCTCCCTGGACATGTGATTTAATCAAGAATGGTTGTTAAACTGGATTAGGTGATGACATGTCTCCACCCATTTGGGTGGGTCTTGATTAGTTTCTGAAGTCCTATAAAAGAGGAAACATTTTGGAGAAGGAAAGATTCAGAGACAGCAGAGCAGAACGACATAACCACGCGAAGCAGAGTCCACCAGCCAGTGACCTTTGGAGATCAAGAAGGAAAATGCCTCCCGGGGAGCTTCATGAAACAGGAAGCCAGGAGAAGAAGCTAGCAGATGACGCTGTGTTCGCCATGTGCCCTTCCAGATGAGAGAGGAACCCTGACCGTATTCACCATTTGCCTTTTCAGATGAGAGAAACCCTGAACTTCATCAGCCTTCTTGAACCAAGGTATCTTTCCCTGGATGCCTTCGATTGGACATTTCTATAGACTTGTTGTAATTGGGATATTTTCTCAGCCTTAAAACTGTAAACTAGCAACTTATTAAATTCCCCCTTTTAAAGCCATTCCATTTCTGGTATATTGCATTCCAGCAGCTAGCAAATTAGAACAGAAACTATGCTAATGTATTGTTTGCAAAAAAAAAAATCTTTTATAATTACTTACTCTGCAAACTTGTAATGCCATTCTCCTGTAAGTAGATCGAGTTCAAATAACTTGCAAGCCCACTCTTCACTTTTTGTTTTTCGATCTCTGGCAGCTTGTCTTTGAGCTTCTTCTAAAACATATTTCTCTTGAGTAGCTTCTGTTTGGTCTTTGGCATTTATGGCTCGTGTTACCCGCTGCCAGAGCCTAATATATGTACAACAAAAATATTTTAAAAAGCAACAATTATTGATAAAAAAGCAACAGAGAATCAAATCCAAATAGAATAGGCTTGAATTCCTTTGAGAAAAAAATGATGCTCAAATGGGTTTCTAGATTTCACAAAGCTTATGTTCAGATGTTAAGAGTAAGCCAAGAAATATTAAAAAAACAAAACAAAATGGTGCCTTGTGTAGAGAGACAACTGTTATAAATGGAGACTTTTTTTCTTGGCAAGAGAAACTTGTTACTATGGGCTCTTAAATATATGGCAGTGAAATGTTGCTAAGCCAATATGATAGGAATATAATGAAGATAGAGGTCAAGAATTTACATTTTTAACAAGCTTCCCCAGTGGTTTTCACACTAAGGTCTAAGATGTGTGGCCCTCATAAGATCTATTAATGTCAATGGTTGTACCAATTATCAGGTAACTTTTAAAATCATAATCTCTGTAACTGAGTCAATGTATTGGTATTTTAAAAAATGCATTCTAGATGATTCTAATGTGCAACCAGTTTTGAGAACTACTGATTTAACAGAGAAAACCACTGAGGTAACATGACATTCCATAATAAAGATTAGTTTTTACTTTAAGTTAAAAAAGTATAATATCTATGTCCCACTCATCTAGGAAGACAGAATGCTGGGAATGAAAGAACAAAGGCTTTGGAATTAGACAGATTTTGGTTAAATCCTGGATCTGCCACTGCACAGATGGTCAATTTAAAGTTACTTAACCTTGTTTTTTTCATCTTGAAAAAGGTGCTGCATTACATCCACACCTCAAAAATGTTTATATGCCTTGGAAAAGCTTAGTTCTGGATGGGGAGCATCACATGCTTAGGGCAGAAAGAGAATTCTTAGAACTGGTACACACATATTCTTCCATCTTTGACAACCTTGATTTTGAATGAAGAATGGCAAATTGACCAAATGTCATGAAAGAGAATGGTGTCCATGTGACAGGATGAAGTGAAAATTAATCAGCAAAATGTGTATAAAGCACTTAGCATATTGTCTTTTTATACAGAAGCTACATCTTCCTAACACAAAGAGATATAATAAGAATAAAACTGGGCAATGTGTATACAATATTTTTGGTTCAAAAGTATGAAGTTTCATCCAACAAGAAGTTTATGACTTTAAAAATAGAAACCATGCTCTGAAAGTCAGCATTGCTATATATAACAACTGTAAAAGAAACAAAAAATAGATCAGACTTCAATCAGAGATAAGACTGAAGCTGAACAGGTTGGGACTAAGGTAAAGCTGAATACAGGGGTAAGGAGGACACTGTTGGAACTTTGGAACGTCACCTACTGTGTGAGACCAAAAGAAGAGAGTTTTATTTTGTCCAAAATCTAAATGTTCTGTAGCACAGAATCTAACACAACCTATCTGGATAGCTCTATTTAACAACCCACATGCAAGGAGTCCAGATTGAGAATGAGGGCTTGTAATTCTGTATTGCTTAATATAATACCTGGATACATTCCAGCATATGTTGAGCAGATAATTAAAAAGTATTGGCAAAGTCCCTTGAGGGATGGGAGAAAAAATATGGAACTATTGAGCTTTACCACTGGGGAAACCCCTGATAATGTCTCAAACAGTACTTACTCCCAAGTCAATAGGCCAAGCCCTTGATCTCGAGACTTGCTATTGTGAAGCCCACTTGCATAGCAGAGAAGCTAAGTCTACCTATATTTATACCTCAGAGTTACTTCCAGAAAACCTCTTTTGTTGCTCAGATGCGGCCTCTCTAAGCCCAATTCTGCAAGTAAAATCATGACCCTCCCCCTTATGTGGGACATGACATCCAGGGGCAAAAGTTTCCCTGGCAATGTGGGACATGACTCCCAGGGATGAGCCTGGCCTTGGCATTGTGGGATCGACAACACATTCCTGGTCAAAAGGGGGAAAAGAAATGCTACAAAATAAGGTATCAGTGGGTAAGAGAGTTCAAATAGAGTCAAGAGGCTATTCTGGAAGCTACTTTTATGGTAGCTTCAGCTAGATATTGCGAATTATCATGATTTGCCAAGCCCCAACCAAAGCCATTATTGTTAAACTTAAATAACATCTAGGGTTTTATCTGAGATTTTATAAAGTGACATGCATTAAAATTACTTTCCACAAACCTACAACCTCCAGATGGCTTCCTAGGCAAGATAAGTCCTAAAATACAGAGGGGCCAGCCTCTCCAAGAACATCAACTAGTTCTATCCCCCCAATTCCATATTTTCATCACCCCTTTCCAATAGGAAACAGTTAGAATGAGCATAGCCCAAATACCTCTAAAGATTAGGAGAAGGATAAAAGGAAAAGGAGGAGTTTCAACAGAGAAGACAGGATTTAACAAAGGAGTATGAATGCTGAATCATTATATTGATATTCCTTTCAGTTTCCAGTGCCTTGGGGAAATTAGAAGGAAAAACTAAAATGGTGGAACTGTAACACATATACTAAACTCTGAAATCTGATCAGAATTGAATTTTATTGCTTTTCTATATATATGTTCTATTTCACAATAAAAAATGTTAAGAAAAGAACAACAAAAACTATAGCTTTATTACCCAACTAATGTCATCACATCCAGTATTTTAGAGAACAAAAGAAAAAGGAGATTCTGTACCACACCCTTCACTTAGAGTTCCACATACATAAACCAGCTTAGAAAACAGCTTCCACAGGTAGAAACCAAGAATTACTAATTAGTCCTAAATTTTCTGCAAATAGTTAAAGAAAAAAAGTCCTGGAACAGATGAGAAGAGAAAGGAAAAATGTGGAAGTTTTTTAGTTTGAGTTGCACAAAAGCAGAATTATTTCTATTATAATAATTTGGCATTCACATAGGCCAAAACAGAATCCTGTTGCATTCTACAAATAACACTCTATTATGTGGAAATAAAATGTAATAAAAGAGGGAGCACTGGTTGGCCAAGATGGTGGTATAAAAAGCTCCAAGGTACTGTTCCCCAACAGAATGTTCAAATACCTAGCAAAAACTGGCAGAACCATCTTCCTCGGAACTCTGGAACAGTTAAAAGGTTGTAGTAAGGAGGCAAGAGTATAATTAAGAAATGCAGCTTTGAGGAATGATGGGAAAAGCTCAGGTACCCTGTTCATCCTTACTCTATTCCTGACATGCTGTGGAGCCAGCCTGTGCTCCTACTGTGGGACCCTGGCTCTATTTCAGAGGCAGCAGAGTACTTTGCACATACTTTGGTGCCTGTGTACCAGTGCCAATCTATTGGGTGACAGCCTGAAAGACTGAACCAAGAAACTCCTTTCTGGCTCACATGTTGCTTTGCAGGCAGAAGCAGCTTGCAGATAGCTAAAGCAGTATAAGAAACAATTACGTCAAAGTGTTTAAGGGAAAATGATTACTGGCTTTAAGACATACAATAGAGCAATGGGGATGGGGGAAAGTTTATTTCATGTTGAATAGAGGGGACATTTGGTTTCCTTACACAGGGGAATTCCTAAAGACATGAGCCAGCCCAGGTCAATACATACATTCAGAAAATGAAGAAAGGACTCTGTACTTCCTTTTCACATCAGGCTTATCTTCTTTAAGGGAAGTCTAAGCTCTGAAGGACAGTACTAGCTAGCATAGAGTCAATTTGAAAAGACTGTGGAAGGCATCTTTTGCATTGTTTTTTTTGTTGTTGTTGATAGCTCCTATACAGGTTGGATAAAAATTTAAAGAACTGTCAGCTCAGCGAATACATCCTAGAGTTAACACATTAAAATGTTAAAATGTACAGTGTGCAACAAAGATTACAAGAAAAACAAAGAAGCAGGAAATGATGGCCTATTCAAAGGAAGAAGACAAAAATCCAGAAACCAACAGTAAAGAAGACCAGACTTTGAACATATTGGAAAAGACTTTAAAAATATGATTCTCAATATGCTCAAGGAGATAAAGGAAACCATGGAGAAAGAACTAAAAGATATCAAGAAAATGATCAATGAACAATATGAGTCTCAATAAAGACAGAGATTTAAAGGTAAACAGAAATACTGGAGTTGAAGGCTGCAATAACTGAAATGAAAAATTCTCTAGACAGGTTCAATAGCTGATTGGAGTTAGAGAAGAAAGAATCAATGTATTTGAAGACAAGACAATTGAAATGATTTAGGCTGAGGAGGAGAAAGAAAAGAGAATGCGAAAAAGTCAGACAGCCACCAGACAATTACATACCAATATACACATTATGAGAGTCCAAGAGGGAAACGAAAGAAAGAAAGGGGAAGAAGAAATAGTCAAAGAATTAATGGTAGAAAACTCCCCCAATTTAATGGAAGACATAAATATATGCACTTAATGAAGCCCAACAAACTCCAAACAGGATAAACTCTAAGATAAGCCTAGACACAAAGTAGTAAAACTGTTGAATGCAAAGGACGAGGACAGAGTTCTGAAAGCTTCAAGAGAAAAGCAATGTGTTATGTACAAGCAAGTGCCAATACAATTGAGCACTGATTTCTCATCAGAAATAATAGAGGCAATGGGATGAAATACCTAAAGTGCTGAAAGAAAACAATTATCAACCAAGAATTTTATATTTGGCATGACTATCTTTCAAAAATGACATTAAAACATTCCCAGATAAACAAAAGCTGAGAGACTTTGTCACCACTAGACTTGCCTAGAAGCAATGCTAAATAAAGGGAGTGCCTCAGACTGGAAAGAAAGGGCACTAGACAGTGGATCAAAGCAGCATAAAGAAAGACCTCAGGTGAAGGTAACCAAATGGCTAATTATAAATGTCAGTGCTATTGTACTATATATTTTTTGTATGTAACTTCACTTTTTTCTTATTACAGGATCTAAAATGCAAATGCATAAAAGTAATGATAAATCTATGGCTTCATAAATACTATACATAAAGATATACTCTGTAACAGGTACAACAAAAAGGGTGGCAGAGCAGTACAGGAACAGTGTTTGCGTATGCTCATGAGATTAAGTTGGTAATAAATCAAGCATGATTGCTATAGATTTAGGATGTTACATTTAAGCACCATGGTAACTCCCCTTCCCTCAAAAAAGTCTGAAAAATATATATCGAAATGGTATATTTAGTTTGAAACTGTTATGTACCCCAGAAAAGCCATGTTTTGTAATCCTGATCCAATCCTGTGAGGCCAGCCATGTGCTGTTAATCCTGATTCAATATTGTAGGGTGGGAGCTCATGATTCGGTTGTTTCCATGGAGATGTGACATACCCAATTGTGGGTATGGTTTTTTGATTAAATGGAGATGTGACTCCATCCATTCAAGGTGGGTCTTGATTAGTTTACTGGAGTTCTTTAAAAAGGGAAACATTTTGGAGTTGCTTCAGAAGAACACAGACATTTGGAGATGCCTGGAATGCCAACAGAGAGAGCAGATGCATAGACACAGATGTTTGAAGATGCAGAGCCCAGCAGATATTGCCATGTGCCTTCCCACGAGATCCTAAGCAAACCACAAGCCAGAAGGATCCACAGTGGCTGAGAGAACCATTTGAAAACAGAAGCTGGGAGAAGATGCAGCCTCCAGTCATGTGCCTTCCCAAGTGACATTAGCCTTTCTTGAATCAAGGTATCTTTCTCTGGGTGCCTTCGTTTGGACATTTTTATGCCTTAAAACTGTAAACTTACAAGTTAACAAATCACCTTTATAAAAGCCAACCCATTTCTGGTATACTGCATCCTGGCAACTTTAGCAAACTAAAAGAGAATACTAAAAAAGTCAAACAAATATGAAAGTAGGTATTAATGGAAGAATTGAGGGATAAAAATGATGTACCATTTTCAAAGACCAAATAGCAACATGGTAGAAGAAAGTCCTGCATTATTGGTAGTTACTCTAAATGTAAATGCATTAAACTCTCTAGTCAAAAGGAAGAGATTAGCAGAATGGATTAAAAAGCACAACCCAAGTTTATTCTGTTTACTAGAGACTCATCTTAAATTCAAATACACAAATAGGTTGAAAATGAAAGGATGGAAAAAATATAAAAAGAGAGCTGGGATAGCTATACTAATATCAAACAAAATAGATTTTTAACAAAAAACTCTTACAAGGGACAAAGAAGGTCTCGCTATATACTGAAAAGGGGTCAATTCAACAACAAGATGTAAAATTATAACTATATATATGCACCTAACAGCAGAGCTTCAAAACATATGAAACAAATACTGACAGGTTTGAAGAGAGATATAGATGGTTCCACATTAATAGCAGCAGACTTTAATACATCACTCTCAGCAATGGACAGAACATCTAACAGAAGTAAATAAGGAAACAGAAGATTGAATGATACTATGAACCAACTAGCTGTAATAGATATTTATATAGAATACTTCACCCAACAGCTGAAGAATACACATTCTTCCCTAGTGCATATGGGAGATTCTCCAGGATAAACCATATACTAGGCAACAAAACAAGTCCTAATAAATTTTTAAAATATTGAAATCATACAACTATAAGAAAATGAGGCTAGAAATCCATATAGAGAGAAAACTGGAAAATTCACAAATATGGGTTAAAAAAAAGCCACAAGGGAAATTAGGAGGCATCTTGAAGGAAATTAACACAAAAACACAATATACCAAAACTGTGACATGCAGGAAAGACAGTGTTGTGAGGGAAAATGACAGCTGTAAATACTCATATTAAAAAAAAGAACATTTTGAAATATTCTTGTTCAAAGCAAGAGGATCTAGAAAAAGGAAAGCAAACTAAAGTGAGCAGAAGAAAGGAGATAACTAAGATTAGAGCAGAGAGAATGAAACAGAGAACAACAACAACAGACTCAATGAAATAAGTGGTTCTTTGAAAAGATTTTTAAAAATCAATAAATTTTTAGCTAGACTGATAAAGACAAAAAAAGAGAGGGGATGCATATGACTAAATCAGAAATGAAAGGTGGATATTACCACTGACCCTAAGGAAATGAAAAGGATTATAAAAGGATAACAAAGAACAACTGAATGCCAAGAAATGAGATGAAATGGACAAATTCCCAGAAACACATAAATTGCTCACACTGATTCAAGAAACAAGTAAAGCAAATAACAAGTAAGAAGACAGATTAAATTATTAAAAAGTCCACAAAAAGAAAAGACCAGGATCAAATGGCTTCAATGGAGAATTTTATCAAACATTCCAAAACAATTAACACCAATCCTGCTCAAACTCGTCCAAAGAATTGAAAAGCAGGGAGTACAACCTAATTCATTCTGTAAGATCAACACCACCCTAATACCAAAAAGCCAGATAAAGATACTACAAGAAAAAAAAGAGAGACCTATATTCCATATGAATATAGATGCAAAAATCCTCAACAAAATTCTAGCAAACAGAATCTAATTCTAATAGGAATGCCAGAATTGTTCATTATTAGAAAGTTAATTACTGTAACAAGCCACATTCATAGAATGAAGGAAAAAACCCACACCTATCTTTACTGAGGCAGAAAAGGCATCTGACAAAATCCGGCACCTCTTGATAAAAATACTTAGAACACTAGGAATAAAAGAAAAACAAAACAAAACAAAACAAAAAACTTACTCAACACGATAAGAATATTTGTGAAACATATTTATGAAAAACCCACAGTTAAGATCATACTCAATGATGAAACACTGTATTACTTTGTTAATGCTGCCAGAAAATCAGAAATGGGTTGCCTTTTCTTTCATTTTATTCTTTATGTTTTTTGGGGGGGGGAAGGTTGGCTTTTCAATATCCTTTTTTTTTAAAATACATGGGCAGGCACCAGGAATTGAACCTGGGTCAATTGAAGAGAATGAGGAGAAATGGGAACACCTGTTCATCATTGGTCATAATATAAAATGGTGCAGCTGCTGTGGAAGACAGTTTGGTGGTCCCTCAGAAAGTTAAGAATGGGAATATTCTATATTCAGCAATCTCAAATCTAGGTATATACCTAAAAGTAATGAAAGTAGAGACTCAAACAGATATTTGCACACTGATGGTAACAGCAACATTACTAACAATGGCCAAAATGTGGAAGCAACTGTGCTAGTTTGAAAGGATTATGTACCCTGGAAAAGCCATACTTTAATCCTGTTCCAATCTTTGTGGGAACAACTGTTTCTTTTTAAATCCTTATTCAACAATGTAGGTTGGAATCTTTTGATTAGATCATCTTCATGGAGAAGTGACTCACCCAATTGTGGGTATTGACCTTGGATTAGGGGGTATTCTAGTTTGCTAGCTGCCAGAATGCAACACACCAGAGACGGATTGGCTTTTAATAAAAGGGGATTTATTTTGTTAGTTCTTCAGAGGAAAGGCAGCTAACTTTCAACTGAGGTTCTTTCTTATGTGGGAAGGCATAGGGTGATTTCTGCTGGTCTTCTCTCCAGGTCTCTGGGTTCCAACAACTTTCCCCAGGGTGATTCCTTTCTGCATCTCCAAAGGCCTGGGCTGAGCTGCAAGCGCTGAGATGAGGTATGCTGAGCTGCTTGGGCTGTGCTACGTTGAGTCTTTCATTTAAGCACCAGCCAATTAAGTCAAAATCATTCATTACAGCAGGCATGCTGCTAAGCCAACTGTAGATGTAATGAGCAACAGATGAGGTTCACGTACCATTCATTAGCTCATGTCAACAGCAACAGAACTAGGTGCCTTCACCCGGCCAAGTTGACAACTGAATTTAACTACGACATAGGGAGATGTGACTCCACCCATTCTGGTGGGTTTTGATTAGTTTACTGGAATCCTTTAAAAGAGGAAACATTTTGGAGACAGTCCCTTTTGAGCCATGAGAACCATGAGAGCCCACATAGCCAGAGACCTTTGGAGATGAAGAAGGAAATGCCCTTGGGGGAGCTTCATGAAACACGAGGCCTGGAGAGAAAGCTAGCAGATGTTGCCATGTTTGCCATGTGCCTTTTCAGTGGAAAGTGCCTTTTCATTGACATTTCTTGAGTGAAGGTAACCTCTTGTTGGTGCCTTAATTTGGACATTTTTATAGACTTGCTTTAACTGGGACATTTTCACAGCCTTGGAACTGTAAACTTGCAACTTAATAAATTTCCCCTTTTAAAAGCCATTCCATTTCTGGTATATCACATTCCAGCAGCTAGCAAACTAGAACACAACCCAAGTGTCCATCAACTGATGAATGGATACACAATATGGGTTATACAATGGAACATTATCTAGTCATAAAAAGGAATGAAATTCTGACATGACAAATTGGAGGAACCGTGAAGACCTGATGTTGAGTGAAACAGGCCAGACACAAAAGACAAATATGATTTTATTGATATGAAATAATTAGAATAAGCAAATTCAGAGTAAAAAAATAGAACACAGGTTATCAGGAATTAGAGTAAGCATAGGTACAGATATTTTGTTTGTGGTGATGGAAAAGTTTTGGTAATGGATAGTGGTAATGTTAGCACCATTACACTGTAAATGTAATGAATACCACTGAGTTACATATTTGAATGAAATTTTTTGGTTGTACATATTTTACTAGAATAAAACTTTTAAAAACCCATAGGAACAAGTTCTGGGAAGATGGCAGAATAGGACAGACTGAGTTCACCCCTGCTCCAAGGAACAGCTAGAGAAGTGACAAAAAATGACTGGGATAGGGATTCCAGGGAGACTTGGAAGGGTCTTCTGCACCAATTGGAAGGCCCTGGTTGCAAAAGCTGAAGAATTGAGATGCAGAGAACAGAGACCATTCACTAGAGCAAACAGCCTAAAATGTGCCTTTCCAAATGGAGGAATGGAGCCCTCAGGAGTGCACGGACAGGAAAATAGGGACTAGGAAGTAAACCAAGTTGTGTTCCTTGAACATGCTACACTCACATGCACTGCACCCACCCCAAGACTCCCCCCACACCCAAAGCACCTAAACCACATCACCCAACCTCCCATTACGTTCCAACCACCCCCACCCCGATATACCCTGTGCATTCCTGCCCTATACCCCCACCCTGCACACATGCGCATGCCTGCCCCAGCCTGACAAACCTCTCCCATGCAAGTGCAGTTTCACTCCACCCCTCCTTAGACCAGCATACCCATGCCCAGCCCCTCGATCCCTACCTCCCCCTTCCTGCCCCCTGTAGGTGGTCACTTGTGTATCCAGGCTACAGGTGCTCACTTTCATACCCAGGCACATCTGCCCCTAGACCATACAGTCAAGCAACTCCCCCCACATCCCCCAAGCTCTGTGCACAGGTACTTCAGTGCCCGCCACCCCTCCCACAAACCCATACATGTGCACTTGTGTACCCCCACCACGCCCCCCATTTCTGAGCAAGTGCTGACATGTGTATCTGGGCCACACCAGTGCCCATCCCACACAGATGTAACCCTACCCCATCCCCCAGACCTAGGCACACGAGGGCCCTGACCCCCAGGCCTGCGCATGTGCACAGCCACATCCTCCCTGCCGGGAATCCACATATCCATGCACCAATGTCTTAACCCCTGCACCCCATCCCCCTTGCCCCACACAGGTGCACACAATTTACCCACCCCAAGCACAAGCACCCTGTGCCCACACCTGGGAAGTGCTCACATGCACATCTGTGCCACACAGTCCCTTGTCTGCACACATTTGCAGCCCTATCCCATCCCCTTGCACCTATGCACCCATGCCAGGGCCCCACCCACCCAACTTCATCTGACCTTGACTCACGTCCAGAAACCCCCATGACTTGTGCCCCGCCTATGCACACTTATGCATCTTCATCCTGGCCCCCCAGGACTCCTCCCCCTGCCCTAGGACACACCTGTGCACTGCCCTTTCTGTGCCCCATACCCCATACTCTGATAGCCACAGCCCCATGCTCCAAGTGTCTACACATATTCTGCCTGCACATCAGCCCTGATGCATCTGCACAGCCCCCCCATCTGCTTCCTGCTGCTCCCTATGTTTGTGTCCCCCATGCCTTACTCTGCTCCTGAGCTCCAAGACCTGCCTGATCTGCACCCTGCCCCCACATTGCACCTCCACAACCCCACGGCCCGCATCCCATGCTCAAAGGCACTTGTGTAGCATCCCTAACCATGCCTAAACCTGCACCACAACCGGTTACTGCATTGTTGTACCCTGCCCTATGCCCAGCATCCTGCTCCACACCCATTCTGCAAATACAAAACTTTAGACTACTGAATGAAATCAACTTCCAAAGTAACCCTATCAAGATATTTACATGTCTCAAAGGCAACAGAAGATCATTAAGCATGTCAAGATGTAGACAGATATAGCCCAGCCTGATGACCAAATTAAAACCCCAGAGGAGAAAACAGACTTGAAACAACTAATCAAAGATGCTCATTCCTAAATAAATTAATTCCTAAATAAAATCAATGGGATGGCTAATGAGCTAAAGGACATCAAAGAAACATTAGGGAAAAAAGAGCATAAAGAGGAATTTGAAAGAAAAATAGAAAAATAACAGATATCATAGAGACTAAAGATGCTGTAGACCAAATAAAAAATATACTAGAGACACACAACAGCAGATAGAAGAGGCAGAAGAAAGAATAAGTGAACTAGAGAACAGGTCAGCTGATTTTGAACAAACAAAGAACAAATGGCAAAAAAGATGGAAAAATTTGAATTGGATCTCAGGGAAATGATGGACAAAACAAAGTGCACAAATATAGGAATCATCAGTGTCCCAGAAGGAGAAGAGAAGAATAAAGGGTTAGCAAGATTAGTTAAGGATGTAATGGGGGAAAACTTCCCAACCCTTATAAAAGACATAAATATGCACATGAAAGAAGCCCAACAAATTGCAAATATATAAATCAAAATAGGTCTGCCCCAAGACACATACTAATCAGTCTGTCAAATGCTAAAGAGAAGCAGAAAATCCTGAAAGTGGCAAGAGAAAAGCAATCTACTACATAAAAGTGAAATTATATAAGACTGAGTTTGGACTACTCAACTGGCACTTTGGAGGCAAGAAGGCAGTGGTATGATATATTTAAGATCTTCAAAGAGAAAGACTTCTAGCCAAGAATTCTGTATGCAGCCAAATTGTACTTCAAAAGTAAGGGAGAAATTAAAATTTTCATAGACAAACAAATGCTGAGGATTCTGTCAACAATAGAACGGCCCTACAAGAAATGCTAAAGGGAGTTCTGCTGGCTGGAAAAAAAAGACAGGAGAAGGAGATCTGGAGGAGGGCATAGAATTGAAGAGTACCAGTAAGATTTTTTAAAGGATAAAAAAAGATAAAGAGGGAAAAAAATATACAGATCTGACAAATAAAACCTAAAGGATAAGACGATGGATTCAAGAAATGCTTTTACAGTAATAACTTTGAATGTTAATGGATTAAACTTACCAATTAAAAGATACAGATTGGCAGAATGGATTAAGAAATATAATCCAGCTATATGCTGTATACACGAGACTCATCTTAGACACAAGAATACAAATAGATTGAAAGTGAAAGGATAGAAAAAGATGTCCCACACAAGCTATAACCAAAAGAAAGCAGGAGTAGGTATACAAACATCAGACAAAATAGACTTTACATGTAAAGACATCAAGAGACAAAGAAGGATACTATATATTAATAAAAAGGACAATTCACCTAGAAGAAATAACAATCATAAATGTTGACCAGTGCAGAAAGAGACCACTAAATCTAGTGGTCTGATCAGTTGAGACAACTGATCTTCAATAAGGCCCCCAAAATCCACTGAACTGGGACAAAACAGTCTTTTAATAAATGGGCATGGGAGAACTGGCTATCAAAAGCCAAAAGAATGAAAGAGGACCCTTACCTTACCCCTATATAAAAATTAACTCAAATTGGATCAAACACATAAATACAAGAACCAGCACCATAAAGCTCCTAGAAGAAAAATGTAGGGAAACATCTTCAAGACCTAGTAATAGGAGGTAGCTTCCTAAACTACTTCTAAAGCACAAGAAACAAAAGAAAAATAGATAAATGGGAACTCCTCAAAATCAAATTCTTGGTGCCTCAAAAGACTTGGAAAAAGGTGAAGAGGCAGCCAACTCAATCAGAGAAAATAGTTGGAAATCATACATCTCAATCGGAGAAAATAGTTGGAAATCACACATTAGAAAAAGGTTTGATATCCTATATATAAAGAAATTATATAATTCAACAACAAAAGAACAAACAACCCAATTATAAAATGGGCTAAAGATACGAAGAGGCATTTTTCTGAAGAGCAAATATGGATGGCTAAAAAGCACAGGAAGAGATGCTCATTTTCATTAACTATAAGGGAAATGCAGATTAAGACTACAATGAGACACCACCTCTAGGAATGGTTGCTATTAAACAAACAGGAAACTATAAATGTTGAAGAGGATGTGGAGAAATTGGGATACTTATGCACTACTAGTGGGAATGTATAATGGTACAACTGCTATGGAAGACAGTCTGGTGTTTTTTCAGAAAACTAAATATCGAGTTGCCCTGTGACTGGAAATATCACTATTCAGTATATACCTAGAAGAGGTGAAAATAGTGACACAAACAGAAATTTGCACACTGATGTTCATAGCAGCATTATTCACAATTGCCAAAAGAAGGATACAATCCTAGTGCCCATAAACAGATGAATGGATTAACAAAATGTGTTGTATACATATGACGGAATATTATGCAGCAGGAAGATGAAATGACGTGCTGAAGCACAGGACAAGATGGATGAGCCTTGAAAACATAATGCTAAGTGAAATAAGCCAGACACAAAAGGATTGATACTGTATGATTCCACTTTTATGACCACGGTAAAGGTAAAACCAGAGCCTTATAATACAAAACATAGGGGGCCAAAATATACATGGAAGCTAGAGATGGGTGAATGGTTAGCTAACAAAGTTGAACTTAAATGTAAGGGAATAGATAGAAGTGAAGATGATTCACTAGTGAGTCTGTAAGTAATATTTGAAGGTGAACATGATTGAAAGGGGTTGTATGTCCCATGTGTCCCACCGATTAACACTATAAATATAAATAAGTTCTTGAATGAACTACTACTGCAAAGGTATGAATCTTGTATAAACTGTGTATAAGTTCAAGGCATAGGGGGAAAACTGCTATTGCATGCCATGGGCTGGTTTAACAGGAAAATATCAACAGTATCACAGCAACGCCAGGCGTAAACAATGGGGTGAGGGACAAGAATCAAGGGGAGGCTGGCAAATAAGGGTGTACACATATGATTGAATATTGTGCTGTTACAAAAAGGAATGAACTTGTGAAGAATGCAACATTGTGAATGAACCTATGGGACATTTGGTGAAGCAAAATAAGTCAGAAACAAAACAGCAAATAATGTGTGGTCTCATTTAGAAAATACTTATAAGAAAACAGGGGCTTAGATTGTAATCTCTTATAGCAATCACATTTAGTCTGGAGCAATAACTGTTATTTCTGGATTTCGAGAGGCTGCTTTATTTATGTATAGCCTGGTATTTAGAGGTAAGAATGAAGCCAATCAGGTTGGGATTAAGGTAATTCAGAATACAGGGGTAAGAAAAACATTGTTTGTATTTTAGAACCTCATCTACTCTTTGAGATCAAAGGAAGAAAGGTTTATTTTGTCCAGAACCTAAATTTTCTGTAGCACATAATCTAATGCAACCTGTCTGGATAGATCATTTAAAAATCTAAACATAGGGAATCCAGAATAAGAATGAGGGCCTTTAATCCTGTATAGCTTAATGTAATGCTTGGATAAATCCTAGAGTATATTAAGCAGATAATCAAAAAGTACTGGCAAATTCCCTTGAGGGATGAGAGAAAAAAAATAGAACTATTAAATTTTACTACTGGGGAAAACCCTGATACCATGTCAAAAATTAGGGACACCCAAATCAATAGGCCAAGTCTTTGATCTTGAGGCTTACTCTTTTGAAGCCTGTGTATATGGCTTAGAAGCTTAGCCTACCTATAGGTATGCCTATAAAAGAGGTCTTTCGGAGGCTATCTTTCGTTACTCAAATGCGGCTTCTCTCTCTAAGCCCAACTCTGCAACTGAAATCATTGCCCTCCCTGATACATGGGACATGACATCCCGGGGTGAGAGCCTCCCTGGCGATAAGGGAGATTACATGCAGGGATGAGCCTGGGCTTGGCACCCTGGGATCAACGATGCCATCCTGACTAAAAGAGGGAAAAGAAGTGTAACAAGTAAGGTATTAGTGGCTGAGAGAATTCAAATGGAGTCAAGAGGCTACTCTGGAAGTCACTCTTATGTAAACTTCAGTTAGATATTGCTACCTATCATAGCTTGTCAACCCCCAACCAAAACCATTCATGCCAATTCTAAAGAGCACCTAGAGTGTTATATAAGATTTTACAAAGGTTCCATGCCCTAGGGTAACTTTCCAAAACCTACAACCGCCAGATGAGTCCCTGGGTCAGATAAGTCCTAAAATACAGAGGGGTCAGTCCCTCCAGAACATCAACTAGTTCCATTCCCTTATCAGCCTTTCCAACATAAAAAGTTAGAATGGGCATAGCCCAAATACCCTTAGAGAGTGGGAGAAATATCAAAGGTGATGGAGTTATATAGAGAAGGTAGGGTTTAACAAATGAGTATGACTGCTGAATCGTTGTATTGGTGTTTCTGCTGGTCCCCAGGGTCTTGAAGCAGCTGGAGGTAAGGGCCTGAAGTTGTGGAATTGTGACCTGTGCCAGGTTCTGAAATCTGTTCTACAATTAATTGTTGCAATGTGCTTTGAAATTTGTTGCTTTTTTGTATATATGTTATTTTTCACAAAAAAGAAAAAAAAGTCAATTGTGATGATAAATGCACAGTTATGTCATGATGTTGTGAACCAATGACTGGACACTTTGAATGATTACATGGTACGTGAATATATAATATATATATATATATTATATATATATATTAAACAGCCCCCACCCCCCCAAAAAAAAACCCATTGGAATGTACAACACAAACAGTGATTCCCAATGTAAACAATGGACTTCAGTTAATTGTATAATTACAATATTATTGTTTTATCAATTGTAACAAAGGTACCACATTATACATGTGGGGAGTATATGAAGGCTCTGAATTTTCTGCTTGAGTTTTCTACAAACCTATAGCTTCTTTAATAAAAAATCAAATACATATATATAAATATAATAAAAAACAGAGTAAGATGACCACTCTTATCAAGAGATTAAAAACTCTCTGATCTTCATGTAGTTAGCTGAAAAATGGCATACTTACTTCTCTGATTCAAAATCTCCTTGTTCTTCAAATTTTACAGTGTGCCTTATTAATCTCCATTGTTTAATGTCAGGTGTTGGATTCCAGAAAACCTCTGAATTATCAGTCTTTTTATCATTAATAAAAACTTCACTATCCTATATTTAAGGAAATTAAAAATTAATGTAAAGGATTATCCTTATTTAGAAGGGGATTATATAGTATAATATATTTTTTTCTGTTACTTAATTATGTACGGTTAAACACTTTTTAAAAAGTAAATATAACTAGCATTGTTCTGAATGCCCAAATTTGTCATCTTCATAAAAACATTAAGATAAAATGTAATAGTACTCAATATTTTGCTGAATACACTGAAAGTTCATGAGATTTCACAATTTTTACTTAATAAACAAATTTCAAACCCTTACATGCAGTTTCACCATCTCCTAGTTATCAAAGAGCACAGTATTTGCTGTAGATACAATAAGATACTGTTAACACACTCATTATATATACAGAACAGCCTTTCAGAGCCTTTTTTAGCATTAAAAATTTGAGCACAATCTTAGAACTTTCATTTTTGAAAAAGATGTTTTCATTTTTCCTCCGGATAACATTCAAATGGTAGTTAATTAATAAAAAATGTTAGAGAGCATATCTGGCCTCTCAGCCGAGTTCCTAGATGTAGTTTCATTTTTTCCATCTTTTCCTCATCATTTTTATTTCTTATGATACAAAAAATAGCATGTACCCAGTGACAGTATATCTAGACAGTACCTTAATCCTTTTTATTAATTTAAGATCCTCTTAACAAAATTATATGTGTGAAAAGTCAATAAAGCCATTGCTCTCATATACCACTATTTCCTTTTCACATTCCTCAAAAGGAAATAAAACTCTCATTGAAACTATGCCCTTTATTCCAAATAAGTGGTGGTATAGTGCTATAGGAAAGAGCACAGACCCTGGAGCCATAGTAACTATGCTGGAATTGTGGCTCCATCACTTACCTTGAGCAATATTTAAATTCTCTGTTCCTCAGTTTCCTCCTCCTTAAAATGGAGATAATAATAGTACTACTTCAAAGGTTTATAGTAAATATTAAATGAGTTATATGAGTAACATTTTTAAGCAATGCAGTATACAATAAGTAATATAATTTGTAGCTAATTTTATTGTTTTAAAGTTTTAGAAAAAGAAAATATTACATAAAATTAAATATTTTCTAATAGTATATTAACATCAAAATATCTATTATCAAGCTGAAATTTATACTTGAGTACTGATGCTTTTAGCAAGGAATATGTATGCTTCTAATTTTAAAATGTGATTTTTGTTCCTCCAGAGAATAAATTTTTAAAAAGCTTGCATATAAAAATACTTACCCAATGGCCTTCCAAAGTAGCTAGGACTTCTTTTCCCAATTTAAGTTTCCCTGATATTTGATTAACACAATCACTACTACCTAGAAATGGCTTTTAAAAGAGAACATTTTAAAGAAATATTTTAATTTTAACATATTTACATATAATACTGAGAAAACAATTCAAAATGCAATTTTTTAGTTATAGAACATTTAAATTTACATAGTTTAGTGCACAAATGTTAAAATACTGACTCAAATTTTAGTTAGAAATGTTGAATAAGAACAAATTTGAATTTGTTGTTGTGGAAGAAAAAGTAATGACAAACTATGTAGAGTCCAAATAAATAAACATATTGATATAAATGAATCATGTCCTGCACTCTCTCAAGTTTCTCTTCTGACCCTCAAGACTCTGGCAACATTTTAAGCAATAACAACTTGGTAAACCTAAGGGATTTAACTGATCTTTTGAAAGAAAGAATATTCCTCCTTCAAAATAAAATAAAACAATACCCAAGCAAAAAAAAAAAAGTCTAAAAATAAAATTATAAGGAATATGCTTTGAGTTCCTGTATTACCTAACTGATGTCTCTCCTTAGAGACAGTATTTTGATGCTCCAATCTAACTCTTAATGGTGTCATAAATTACTTAAGACCTCTTTAGTCGTGACTTTCCAACATCCCTATCATCATACAAACAATAATTTGCTAAGATAAAAAAATACCAAACAATGGAATTGAATCAAATAGTACTTAAAAGAGATCCTTTTTGTTAGAACAAAGCTGCTGATCAGCTGGATATCAATGCAGAAGTAATTTAGTAATAAATGCTAAATAGTTCAGAGAAATATTTTTATTGGAACATAACCTACTGCCCATACCAACAACTAACACTGAAAAGGTCTTAAATTTCTCTTTCACTCTGAGGCAGATAGTGTTTTCCAAAGATGTCTCAAAAATACCCTCCCCCACCACTCCACATGCTTGTCCTCCATGAGAGCATGCCAGCCTCCAATTGAGAAGTGGGGTCTATCTACCTTCCCCTTGAATCTGGGTGGGCTTATGATTCTTTACCTAATAGAGGATGGTGTTAGCACTATAACATGACTTCTAAGAATAGGCCATGACAGGCAATAAAGCTTCTGCTTTGCTCACTGGCATACCTGTGCTTGGAGCTCTGAGATGGGATGTAAGAAGTCTGACTACCTTAGGGTCTTTATGTAGTGAGAAGACCATGCCACATGGAAAGCTTACATGTATAGGTGCTCTGATCAGCATTTTTAGTCTTTCAGTCACACCAGTTTGGGCATCAGATATGTAAATGATAAGCCTTCAAATGATTCCAGCCCCCAACCAGGGAGTCACCCTTAGCCTGCAAGTCTTCTTAACTAAGGCCTGAGACATTATGTAGCAGAGAACAAGTAATCCCCAATTTACCTTGTCCAAATTCCTGGCCCAGAGAACCCATGAGAATCATTAACAGTTGTTTTTAAACTTGTGAGTTTTAGAGTAACTTGTTATGCAGAAATAGTAACTAATACAACTTTGTCTTAGTGTACACATCCTGAACTCAGTTGATTCACATATTTTGCTATTTTGTAAAGCAGTGCTCTAATTTATTGAGAAATTTCTATTCAGTCACTTCTTCTTAAATCTCAACTTGACGTTGTATGAATTCTATATTCCTCTTTAGCACTTAACTGGGAATTAAGGAGTGCTCTTTGCGCAATATATATAATACAGCTCCCCTTTAATTAGGTGACCACTCCTACCAGTCTCTACTAACCTTTAGTTTGAATTCAAGTATTGCACTATACCCAGTTTTTTGACATGTAATATTGACTGTTCCTCCCAGCTCCAGGGTCATGGTACCATAAAGAATTCCTAAAGGGAAAAAAAAAATGACAAAAGGCTGAAAAAGGGGACACTGGCTAATGACAAGTATAACCATGTAATCTAATTTCCCTCTAGGGGAATTCTGTCTAACCAATAAAAATCTACAATATAGACTTGAAGTTAGTTCTGTAGGATATAAATAGATATAAGTAAAACAAAACAAAACAAGACAAAAACAAAAATAGGTTTTATGGTTAAATATTGGGGGAAATTCTGGGTTTAACAAAGTTAAACAGGTTGTGTGTATGTGTGTGTTTGTTTGTGTGTAGTTAGGTAGTTGGACTAAGCTGTTAGAGCAGATTTTAGTTCACAAATGTAAAATGTTAATTTCCAAGAAGGGAACAGAAATTTAATTAAAAAAATAAAATAAAATTTAATTTTAAAACGGAGTAACAGTATTCAGTTACTCATTCTTATTTGGCTACAGAACTCTTTATTTGTAAACACTTTGTTGGAAAAGTGATCGGGAGAACACATGTTGGGAAAATGCAGAGATAGATACAAAGGTGGAGAACTGACAGAAATAATCATTATTTCCAACTGTCCTTCACAAAGGGTTACATTCTCTTTTTTTTAATGCAATGAAAATATTTTTCTCTACTGTTAGTTGGGCATGGCGTGGGTATCTAAATTGCATAAACATTTCATTGATTTCAAATAATATAAAATTTAAAATATATGTTCTTATCAAATTCACAATTTCTTGATATTTTACTTCAGAATTTCACCAACTACATGTGAAACTAAGAATTATCTAGCTTGAGGCTACAAGTTTGCCACTCGTTCACACTTAGTTGTAGGTGGGTACATGGGATAGTGGGTGGTAGTCAGAAACCCTGTAGTTCAGTGTCAGCCTTCTTACTAATTAGTGGTTTGGCCTTAGACGAGACTCTTAACACCTTCCCTAACCCCCCAAATTTTCTCATCTATGACATAAGTCCATATAATATATTTTCAATGTTTTCATGAATCAGTTCCAAACATAAATTAGAGGATTATAAACCAAAAATTTATTTCTGGAAATGGGTTGAAAAGAGGGAACAGATAATGGCCAAGCTAAGCATTTAAGCTGATGTAGTAATAGCGTAGTAGTTAAAAGTACAGATTATAGAAGTAGACTACCTGGGTTCAGATCCTGACTCTATCACATCCTAGTTGTGTGATTGCAGGCAAATTACCCATGCCTCATTTTTTTCTCATCCATAAAACAGGGATAATAAAATTACCTATTTTATAGGGCTATTGAAGTGATTAAATGAGCTTATAAATGTGAAGTGCAAAGAATAATTGGGTGCCTGTCCTGTATGACAGCTATGATTTCAAAACCTTGTGTCTTAAATAATGCAGGGAGGGGGACATAACTCATTACTTTTTAAGAAATTGTTAGATTGAGATAAGGAAAATGTTTTAAAGGATTAAACAAGTTGGAATGCAGTAAATCAAAATAAAAATGGGTGGGGGTTTAAGTACATTACTATCACTTCTAAGGATTCTGAAATAATGAGAAATTTTATCAAATTTCAAACTCTGCACATCACATAAGGCAAATGAAAAATTCTAGTATTTTAAATCACTCTCTTCACACTAAAGATTATATCATAAAAAATCTGTTTTGGGGTGAACTAGTTACAGAAATATTCAGCAAATGATAGCAGTAATCTTCAGGGTTTGTAAACCAAATAATGCTAACTCCATCAATCTCCAACCATAAGAAATTAATGGCCATATAAAGTATACTTAAAAAGAAGGTTTGGGTGCATGGGTAGTTCAGTGGTTGGAATGCCCACCTTCCATGCGGGAGACCTGGGTTCGATTCCTGGACTATGCACCACCACCTCCACCCCAAAAAAGAAGGTTTAAAAAAAATTAACCCAAGTATAGAAAATATTTACCTTTACAATGAGCATACGGCATTGTCATTGCATAATCTTCTCCTCTATTCAAGAAAGTTAACCGTGCTTCTCCCTCTAATATTGCAGATAATGAGTTTCCTGAAATAAATGTTTCTTATTAAATTTCTACAAAACTAGTCAACCAATTCAAAACAAAATATATTTAGAAGACCTACCAGGTATCTCCAGTAAAATGTCTTTAAAATGTCAATCTCAATGTACCCAAGCATGTATTTATCATATATACAAAACATATTCCATCTATATTCCTGTTCTCATTAACAAGTACTTTAAAAGGTACAGTTATAGCTTACATATATGTCATCTGCAAATAGGGAAAATTTTCAGTTCTTCATTTCCAATTTAGATGTCTTTTATTTCCTTCTTTTGTCTTATTTTTGGCTCGAACTTGAATTACAACGTTGAATAACTGACGACAGAGGACATCCATGTCTTGTTCCTAATCTTAGGTGAAAAGCTTTCAGTCTTTCACCACTGAGTATATTTGTTATGGATTTTTCATAAATGCTGTTTATTATGTTGAGAAATTTCCTTTCTATTTGCACTTTGAATGTTTATGTAATGAAAAGATGTTGGATTTTGTCAAATGCCATTTCTCCATCAATCGAGATGATTATGTGATTTTCCCCTTCATTCCATTAAAGTGATGCATTATATTGATTGATTTTGTTGTGTTGAATTATCCTTGAATTTCTGGAATAAATCCACTTTGGTCATGGCATATAATCCTTTAATGTACCGTTCAATTAGGTTAACCAGCATTTTGTTGAGGATTTTTACATCTATATTCATAAAGGATATTGTGTTGTCTTTTGTCTGGCTTTGGTATTAGGATAATGCTGGTCTTATAGAATGAGTTAGGAAGTAATAACTCCTCCTCTATTTTTTAAAGAGTTTAAGAAGGCTTGCTATTAATCTTTAAACATTTGGTAGAAATCAGCAATGAAACTATCTGATCCTGGACTTTATTGGAGGGTATTTTCATTACTGATTTCAGTCTCTTTACTTGTTATAGGTCTGTTTTTTCTTGTGTCAGATTAGATAATTTGAATGTTTCTAGGGCTTTGTCTATTTCATCTAGGTTTTGTATTTTGTTGAAATATAATTATTCAAAGTACCCTCTTATAATCTTTTTTATTTCTGTAAGTCAGTAGTGAAATTTCCATTTTCATCCCTGATTTTAGTTCTTTGTGTGCCCTCTCTTTTTTTCTTTGTTAGACTGGCTAAAGGTTTGTCAATTTGGCTAAAGGTTTGTCAATTTTACTCATCGTCTTGTTGATTCTCTCTATTGTTTTTCGAGTCTCTATTTCATCTATCTCTGTAATAATCTTTACTACTTCCTTCAATTTACTAACTTTGGGTTTAGTTTGCTCTTCTTTTTCTAGTTTTTTTAGCTGTGAAGTTAGGTTATTGATTTGTGAATTTTTTTTTTAATATGGCCTTTTAATGCTACAAATTTCTCTCTGAGAAGTGCCTTCACTGCATCCAATAAGTTTTGGTGTGTTGTATTATCACTTTCATTCATTTAAAAATATTTCATAACTTATCTTATGATTTCTTTTTTGACCCATTAATTGTTTAATAGTGTGTTAATTTCCACATAGTCCAGTTTTGCTAATGCTATTGATTTCTAGCTTTATTCCATTGCGAGCTAAGAAGTTACCTTGTATGATTTCAATATTGTAAAATTTATTAAGATTTGATTTGCAGCTTAACATGTAGTCTGTTCTGGAAAATGTTCCATGTGCACTTGAGAAAAATGTGTATTCTACTGATGTTGAATGGAGTGTTTTAGTCCTCTATTTCCTTATTTATCTTCTGTTTAGATGTTCTATTAATTATTGAAAGTGGTATATTGAAGTCTTCAACTTCTATCGTAGAACTATACACTCCCCTTCGGTTCTGTGAATTATTTTGTGCATTTTTGGGACTCTGTTGTGAGGCCCATATACATTTATAATCATTATCTCTTCTTGCTGGATTGAACCTTTTATCAATACATAATATTCATTTCTTATAATTTTTTTTACTTAAAGTTCATTTTGTCTGGCAATAAAATAGCCACTCTGACTCTCTTTTGATTACTATTAGGATGGAATATCTTTTCCTACCTTTTTACTTTCAACCTCTGTGTCTTTGTACCTAAGTGAGCTTCTTGTACACAGCATATACACAGATCATGCTTTTTCATCCAATATGCCAGTCTTTGCCTTTAGGAGAGTTTAATCCATTGACATTTGAGTTAATAACTGTGAAGGAGAGAATTTGATCTGCCACTTAACTATTTGTTTTCTGTATGTCTTGCATGTTTTTTTGTTATCGAATTACTCCATAACTGCCTTTTTATTGTACTTAGTTGCTTTTCTTGTAGTGTACCTTTGATTCCCTTCTTACCTTTTCTCTATATTCTTAAATTATTTTCTTAGTGGTTATTTTTGTTATGACCAGTAACATCTTTTTGACAAACTAGTTCAACAAGTACTAACCTTGTTTCTGTAGTGTATAATCTCCCTCCTCCTATATACCTTCCCTCCTTCTTTATATTATTATTGTCTCAGATTATATCGTTATACATTGCATCCTTATTAACTTAGATTTTAAATATTTTTTCAACATCTGCCTAATAAGTCATATAGGGAGTAGGGGTGGGGAAACAGTTACAAAACCATAAGTACAATAATACAGGATTTTATATTTACTTACGTAATTACCTTTGTCAATACTCTTTTTTTTATTGTTCTTTCAGCTTTGAGTAGTTGTGTAGAGCCTTTTTAATTTCATTCTGAAGAATTCTCTTTATCATTTCTCATAGGGCAGGTTTTTGGAAATGAACTCTTTCAGCTTTTGCTTTTCTGTAAATGTTGTAATTTCTTAATTTCTGAAGGATACAGAATTCTTGGTTGATAGTTTTTGTTCTTTAAGGACTTTAAATATGTCATCCCACTATTTTTTAGACTTTATGGCTTCTGATGAGAAATCTGCTGTTAATATTATTGGGTATTGTTTGCACAGTATGTAACAAGTTGCTTCTCTCTTGCTGCTTTCAAAATCCCCCCTCTGGATTTTGAGAATTTTGTTATAATGTCTTGGTATATATCTTTTAAAGTCTATACTGCTTGGAGTTTGTTGAAATTCCTGGATGTATCTATTCATGTCTTTCCTCAGATCTGAGAATTTTCAGCTATGATTTCTTCAAATTCTTCTTCCACCCCTTTTTCTTTGTCCTTTGAGACTCCAGTTTTATCATACTGCTATGCTTGATGGTGTTCCACGATCTCTCGGGTCTGTTAGTTTTTCTTCATTATTTTTCTTTCTGCTTCTCACACTGAATAATTTTAAGTGTCTTATCTTCAAATTTACCAATCCTTTCTTCTGCCTATTCAAATCTGCTGTTGTACCTATCTAATGAGTCTTTCATTTCAACTACCATACTTTGCAGGGCCAAAATTTTTGTATGGCTCCTTTTAAAATATAATTTCTTTCTTTTTATTTTGTTCAATGTTTTCCTAATTTCCTTCCATTCTTTGTATATGGATTCTTTAGCTCACTGAACATATTTTAAGATAGCTGATTAAAATCTTTGACTAATTGTATGAACTTCCTCAGGAATGGTTTCTGGCAAATTTATTTTCTGCGTGAAGGGGTTATATTTTCCTGTTTGTGTGTTTTATAATTTTTTTTTGTTGAGCATTAGACATTCTGAGTATTATCTTCTTACAGCTCTGGAAATCTAGTTCTCTTATTCCTCTGGAATTTCTAGTTTTTTAATTGTTTGTTTGCTTTAATTTGTTGTTGTGTTGAGGGCTGCAGCCATCGATTTTTGATGTTTTTGCTGCCATTTAGGGAATGGAAAAAGAAAAGGGGAAAAAATGGTATTACATGTTTTTGATTCCCTTGCTGCTTTTGCGTGAGGGAGGTTGGAACATTGGTTGCCTTCAGAGCCAGCTCCTAATGATACGAAGTAGCTGATTAAAAGCTGTGATCAACAATCAGAACACACATCTTAGGATTTTTGAAGACTATGTGGTTGGAGCTCACCTTGGCAGTCCCCCTGCCAGGAGGTTGAGGGGGTGAGAGTAATAGCAGCAGTAAGACATTTACCAGCTCTTCCTTCGATGCTGCACAGTGTTCCAATAGACTCCAGAATTCCAAAATAGTTTATTCAGACACTTCCTGCCAGTTCAATTATTGTTCTAGTAGAGGATTGATTTCTGGAGCTTTCTACTACTCCACCATCTTCTTACTATCATTGTCCACATACTTTTTTTTTTTTTTTTTTTGGTGGGGAGGGGTGCACATGTAAGGTGAGCATTCTATGTCCATATACTTTTTTTTGGGGGGGGCATGGGCAAGCACCAGGAAGCACCAGGTCTCTGGCATGGCAGGCGAGAACTCTACCTCCTGAGCCACTGTGGCCTGCCCCACATACATTTTTAACACAGCAAAACTACATACATCTTTTGTGTCCTACCTGACATATATATCTATATCATAAAATCACTTCTTTTATTATATAGTATTCATAAATGTAATCTATTTAAAATAACTGGATTTTCACTTATTCTAAAGGAAATATTTGTTTTTTGTAGAAAATCTGAAAACTCTAAACACAATTGCTCATAATTTCATTATTTAGCTTAACGACAAAATCTTGACATCATTCTTTATATCTTTTTTCCTATACATGCATGCACATATTTTTTAAAGTATAGTCAAGACCCATTTGCATTCTTTATTTGTATTGTTCTTCATGTAACATTATATCATAAGCCATTTCAAATTTTACCATACATTAGAGTCACTTTAAAAGATTATAAAAATATATATTTCTGATCCCAGCAATTTTGCTTTTGTAAGTTAGAAGTGAGTTCAAGACTGCAAACTTTTACTGATAGTATAAGTGATTCTGAAATTAATGGGTCATAGATAGCACTTGAAAAGCATGAGAAGTTCTCTCAAATGATGACAAATTCTTCCCCCATAAGAGAAATGGTTAAGTTATAATCATACTTTATTTCATATACATTATGTATATATACATTATTTATATATACAAATAAATTCCAGGCAAATTAAAGAGCAATGGAAGCATAAAAGTATGAGAATACATAAGTGAATTATTACATAAACTGAAATGAGAGTTTTTTAACCAAGATAACAAAAGCAAAATCATAAAAGAAAAATTGATAATTAACTATGTCAAAGTATTGAGAAAGAGGCTACTTTTCAAAACGAATATACTCTGCCCAGATGTACTTAAGTTAAATTTAATTTAAATAAAAAATTAACTACTTCCAAGAATAATAATATCAAATTGACCCAACAAGAAATTTCCATATAAGCAAACCAATAAATAATGGATAAATGAGAAAGTTATCAAAAAGAACTCCTCAAAGATTGGATTTAGCAAATTCTTTCATATTATAAAGGAACAGATATCTTTGCTGTACATAACTGTACTAAAAATTAAGAAAAAAAAGACCAATTTCCCAAGTCACCCCCAGAAAGTAAGCTATATAAGTAGTACTCAATCAAAATGTTTACACAGGTAGAACACACTCTAATAAATGTCATTTAAACTATAGCCTAGGAGAGAATGATCCAAATGAGAAATGTCTGTTACCTTTCCAAGAAAACAATCACTCTCCACACACAAAAAAATACAACCTCTCTTTCCCCTCAAAAAGGCAAAATAACCCTAAACCAAAACAAAGTAAACATCAAGGGAAATAAGAGACATCTTGAAGAAATGTAAAGATATATACCAACTTTCTGGATCAAAAACTACTCTTATGTTTCTCTGTTACAAACCTCTCTACTGTTCCCCTCCACCTCAGGTAAATTCAATAAGACCTTACATTTCTGTTTATGCATTTTATTTTTCTTATTTTACTATAATTGGATTTTTCCAGTTAAGGCTTAAAATATTTTAGTTCAAATTTAATTTTTTGAGTTCTTCCCATTTAAAAATCAACAACAAAATGAAAGCCTTTAAGGTTATATATTTTTTACAAGTGTATCGCTTTAGCTACAGATTGCTTGAATTGTAAATTTTTGAATTAACATTTCCCATTACAGCCATATTTGCCTATTTTTTCTTGTATCTAGGAAAATTTTTTGGTACATTATTTGATCCAATGTTAAATACCGTTACTGACTGACCATGGAGGTATCCCAATTGTACTTACATTCTCTCTATATATATTCAAAGACTAGAATAGAAAGACTGATTGGAACATAACATTTGTAGCGCTAAAGGAAAAAAAAGACAATATGCACTAAAAGTGTTTTGGTGGGTAATTGTTATTGTGTCTTCTGAAAGGTGATGTTTATGGATGAATTTCTAATTCTACAACTGCTGGAATCTTCTAGCCCAATCAAGCCTACAGCAGCTGATGAACTGTGTCCTCATAACAGAAACATAAGTGATTTAGAAGTGAATACAAGGTTATAAAAAGCCCAGTATCCAACTAAATATGACACTTAAATGACATACATTTCCTGCTGAAAATAACCTGAGTCACTGCCTAAATAAAAACTCATTAGAAAATACTGCCTTAAAGAGTGTGGGTTGGAAGAGGGGGAAACTCACCATAGAACTTAGACTTAGCCAGGATACTACCACTAAGGCAAAATCCATCCTTTCGATTACTAACATAAAAAGCAGATATTGGTGGATGATGAGACACCTATTGAACACAGGAAAAAATGTAAAATAAAAAATAAGATCAGTATATCTTTGAGCTATTATAAAAAGTTCAAGCCTTAAACGTACTGTAATAATAATGAGTAAGAAGGAATATTTGGTAAATATTGTATTAAAATTTAAATATTGATGGCTGTAGTAACCTGTTTCTAAGATGTCCTTTAAGGCCCTGTAGTATTCACACTGTTGTTCCCTTTACATTTTACTAAGGATGGCTTATGTGGAAATGATGTCACTTCTGAAATTAGGTCATAAAAGATACTGTGGCTTCCATTTTTGTGTTTCTCTCTTCAGATCATTAGGTCTAGGAACTCTATGGAGAGGGCCACATGGTGAGGAACTGAGTGCTCTTGACAACAGCCATATGAGTGAGCTTAGAAATGAATATTCCAGGCCAATCAAGGTTTCAGATAACTTGCCTCACTGGCTGACATCTTGAGTGCAACCTTATGAAAGACCCTGAGCAAGAACCATCCATCCAAGCAGCTCCCAGATTCCTGATCTTCACCATATGAGATAATAAATGTTTGCTGCTTTAAACCATTAAGATTTGGTGGTAATTTGTTACAAAGCAATGGATAACTAATACAATGATTATTCTTCATATGGATTACTCAATAGGCTATAGAAACTAATGAAAGCTTGAAATATGTTATTTTAATTAATATAATATTTCTAATATATTTATATCTTATATTTTCTAAAATGGAGACAAAGCTAAATAAATTAAACATCAAGTTTCCTAATTTTGCAAAGAATTATAGTGAATTAAAAGACAAGGCAGTGTAATCATTAGTTTTTTAAAAATTAATATGGATTAATGGTTTGAACCTGTGGTGTATCAAAATCTCTTCGGGAAAGGAAAGGATTTTCAATGACATATCATCCTTACACTCAAGGTAAGAATTATTAAAATAAGTGGGCCATTGTTATTAGGAAAGAACGTCATATTCTTCAAGTTTGTGTAGACGGGATAAGATTGAGAATCATGAATAAAGATGTACAAAATTTAAACAAATGAAAATTTAAAAACCAAAAAATGTTTTCTGATTGCTTATTATATGTACAACAAAAAAAGAGAGGTGACAGGGTGGGGGATGGGGGGGAATTGCTAGCCCCTTGAAGGGGAATAAACATTCTATATAAAGTTAAACAGTACAAGTGGGAAAAAAACAACTTAATGGATAATCACAAAAAATAATACAGAAGTTTGAAAAGGGAGAGATCAAAGGTAGCTGGAGTCATTCGGATCATGAAGGATGAGCAGATCAGCGTTTATTTAGATAAAGCTTAGCTTAAATTTAAAAAATGATGAGTCAAGAAAGTACCAGTTCAGGTTACTGGACTGAATGCACAAGTTTGATAACTATGGAGGCATGTAATTTGAAGTAAATTTGGAAAGACATGGAGAACCATGAATGTTAAATAAATGGTCTAAATTTGATTTCAGAACTAGGGAACCCATGAAGAATTTTGAACATGATCACAAAGGTGTTTTAGAAGTACGAGTTTGGCCTAGAAAAGGGGAAAGCAGGTAGAAAAATTTTTGTTACGTGATTATTTATGAATATAGCATTTAGTAGAATTTAGTAATAAAAGGTTAGATTCTTAACAAATGGTCACTAATAAAAAGGGTTAATCATCAAGGAGCTTACTGAGCTAATATTTTCTATAAATATTCCGATAATTTCTAAACTAGCTTTCTTCTGTAATATGCATCTATAATACCTGTTCAGCAATATAGAACGTTTTGCTGTTTGTCCTTGGATGAATCCATAAACAACGGAAAGTCTCACCAAGTATAGGATTATATGGTTTCTTCAGTCCCTAGTAAAAAAATACAAGTTTCAAATTATAAATATGGAAGATTCAAAATAATTTAAAACCGTCAAAATGGGCTTAACTGTGAAATGTTAGAACCATCCTTTACAAAACTTCACAATAGTGACATGAAGTAAAACTGAATGACTTCAAACATAATACAGATCTAAAATCATCAAGTAGTTGGCAATTTTGCTAACTCAAAAAGGTCCACCAATAATACAATTTTTAATTAACAATCCAAAGGTAACATAAAACATAAGTAACTCATACAAAGCTGAAGAAAGTAAAATATAAATATTACCTTTGGCTTTTTATAGAATCCTGATAAATACCATTTCACTACTTTCTTTAAACGGAAATAAGGATTTTCTTCAAGAGCGGCCCTAAAAAACAAAAGGGTAACACACAAAAATTGCATAATATATCACAAATTCTTCTTATTTACCAAACCAACAACTGAGTATGAGATATGTTTGGAAAGCATAATACATATTTAAAATAGATAGCAAAAACAACTATGTAACTCAATATCTAAGAATAATTTTTCATAATCTAGTTCCTTTTCTCCCCATTTTCATATTCTTTGAGACACTACTGAGGTCTTTGCTGAAGCAGTTTTTGGAAACTCTACAAACCAAGGCTTCTTAACTGTGGTTCTACACAATCTTAGAATTGATTAGAAACTTCGAACCTTAGTTTCATGAACACTAGGCATTCATGAAAAATTGTGATTGAAAAAATATACAAATTTTGAAATTCATGTACTGTAAGATGTCTAGTACTTGCAATAATGGACAGTGGCCATGCAACCCTGCTGACAATTTCATAAGAGATCTTCATACCCACATGTTCACTTAGTTAAGTACATTTTTTTTTTTTGGCATGGGCAGGCACTGGGAAACAAACCCGGGTCTCCTGCATGGCAGGCGAAAAGTCTAACTGCTGAGCCACTGTGGCCCGCCTCCATTTTCAGTTTTGATGCTAGTTAAAGGAGAGCTGATTATATGATTAATGGCATTATATTGTATGGAGAGAAGGGGAGTAGATTGTTGCCAGCCTCTTCCTTGCAAATTACCTCCCTTACCAAGTATAGGATTATATGGTTTCTCGTCCCTAATAAAAAACACATAAGGTTTAAATTACAAATGTGGAAGATTTAAAATAATTTAAATAAATTGAAAATGGGTTAATCCATTTTTAGCCTTCAACCTTCCCTTTATGTGTTGCCAACTGATTTTTCTGACTGAACAAACTACCAATATGAGATAATTGGAGCACAGACTTCATTTTAAAGAGTATTTAGAAGCCATGACCCAACTATCCCTTGCCATTTTAAATGTTGCAAACTTTGGAAAACATTGATTCTGTGTTAGAAGCAAGTTCTACTGAGAAGTTTTCATATTGTTTTGCCATTTAGTTATTTATTACATCCTTTTTACATATAAAAAGGCATCTGTGTTTAATAAGTATGTCTGACAGTCCAATATAGTGATTTCTAAAGAAAAGTGTGAGGTAGAAGAGGGTTGGGTTAAGTCTACCAAAAATTATGACAACGTGAGGTATGTCAACTTTCCAAACTGAAAGACTGCACTTTTCTGGAGTGACACCATCTTTTACTTTCTTCCTTTCTTGGTTTAAATTCTCATTCTATGTAATTTTATTTTATTTATTTATTTTTTTTATTAATTAAAAAAAGAATTAACAAAACAATTAGAAATCATTCCATTCTACATGTACAATCAGTAATCCTTAATAACATCACATAGTTGCATATTCATCATTTCTTAGTACATTTGCATCGATTTAGAAAAAGAAATAAAGAAATAAAAAGACAATAGAATAAGAATTAAAACATTAATAGAAAGAAAGAAAAAAAAAACCTATACCTCACATGCAGCTTCATTCAGTGTTTTAACATAATTGCATTACAATTGGGTAGTATTGTGCTGTCCATTTCTGAGTTTTTATATCCAGTCCCGTTGTACAGTCTGTATCCCTTCAGCTCCAATTACCCCTTCTCTTTTTTTTTTTTTTTTAATTAATGGAAAAAAAGAAATTAACCCAACATTTAGAAATCATACCATTCTACATATGCAATCAGTAATTCTTAACATCATCACATAGATGCATGATCATCATTTCTTAGTACATTTGCATCGGTTTAGAAAAACTAGCAACATAACCGAAAAAGATATAGAATGTTAATATAGAGAAAAAAATAAAAGTAATAATAGTAAAGTCAAAACAAAACAAAACAAAACAAAACAAAACAAAAACCTATAGCTCAGATGCAGCTTCATTCAGTGTTTTAACAAGATTACTTTACAATTAGGTATTATTGTGCTGTCCATTTTTGAGTTTTTGTATCTAGTCCTGTTGCACAGTCTGTATCCCTTCAACTCCAATTGCCCATTATCTTACCCTGTTTCTACCTCCTGCTGGACTCTGTTACCAATGACATATTCCAAATTTATTCTCGAATGTCTGTTCACATCAGTGGGACCATACAGTATTTGTCCTTTAGTTTTTGGCTAGACTCACTCAGCATAATGTTCTCTAGGTCCATCCATGTTATTACATGCTTCATAAGTTTATCCTGTCTTAAAGCTGCATAGTATTCCATCGTATGTATATACCACAGTTTGTTTAGCCACTCTTCTGTTGATGGAGATTTCGGCTGTTTCCATCTCTTTGCAATTGTAAATAACGCTGCTATAAACATTGGTGTGCAAATGTCCGTTTGTGTCTTTGCCCTTAAGTCCTTTGAGTATATTCCCAGCAATGGTATTGCTGGGTCGTATGGCAATTCTATATTCAGCTTTTTGAGGAACCGCCAAACTGCCTTCCACAGTGGTTGCACCATTTGACATTCCCACCAACAGTGGATAAGTGTGCCTCTTTCTCCGCATCCTCTCCAGCACTTGTCATTTTCTGTTTTGTTGATAATGGCCATTCTGGTGGGTGTGAGATGATATCTCATTGTGGTTTTGATTTGCATTTCTCTAATGGCCAGGGACATTGAGCATCTCTTCATGTGCCTCTTGGCCATTTGTATTTCCTCTTCTGAGAGGTGTCTGTTCAAGTCTTTTTCCCATTTTGTAATTGGGTTGGCTGTCTTTTTGTTGTTGAGTTGAACAATCTCTTTATAAATTCTGGATACTAGACCTTTATCTGATATGTCATTTCCAAATATTGTCTCCCATTGTGTAGGCTGTCTTTCTACTTTCTTGATGAAGTTCTTTGATGCACAAAAGTGTTTAATTTTGAGGAGCTCCCATTTATTTATTTCCTTCTTCAGTGTTCTTGCTTTAGGTTTAAGGTCCATAAAACCGCCTCCAGTTGTAAGATCCATAAGATATCTCCCAACATTTTCCTCTAACTGTTTTATGGTCTTAGACCTAATGTTTAGATCTTTGATCCATTTTGAGTTAACTTTTGTATAGGGTGTGAGAGATGGGTCTTCTTTCATTCTTTTGCATATGGATATCCAGTTCTCTAGGCACCATTTATTGAAGAGACTGCTCTGTCCCAGGTGAGTTGGCTTGACTGCCTTATCAAAGATCAAATGTCCATAGATGAGAGGGTCTATATCTGAGCACTCTATTCGATTCCATTGGTCGATATATCTATCTTTATGCCAATACCATGCTGTTTTGACCACTGTGGCTTCATAATATGCCTTAAAGTCCGGCATCGCTAGACCTCCAGCTTCGTTTTTTTTCCTCAAGATGTCTTTAGCAATTCGGGGCACTCTGCCCTTCCAGATAAATTTGCTTATTGGTTTTTCTATTTCTGAAAAATAAGTTGTTGGGATTTTGATTGGTATTGCATTGAATCTGTAAATCAATTTAGGTAGGATTGACATCTTAACTATATTTAGTCTTCCAATCCATGAACACGGTATGCCCTTCCATCTATTTAGGTCTTCTGTGATTTCTTTTAACAGTTTTTTGTAGTTTTCTTTATATAGGTTTTTTTGTCTCTTTAGTTGAATTTATTCCTAGGTATTTTATTCTTTTAGTTGCAATTGTAAATGGGATTCGTTTCTTGATTTCCCCCTCAGCTTGTTCATTACTAGTGTATAGAAATGCTACAGATTTTTGAATGTTGATCTTGTAACCTGCTACTTTGCTGTACTCATTTATTAGCTCTAGTAGTTTTGTTGTGGATTTTTCCGGGTTTTCGACGTATAGTATCATATCGTCTGCAAACAGTGATAGTTTTACTTCTTCCTTTCCAATTTTGATGCCTTGTATTTCTTTTTCTTGTCTAATTGCTCTGGCTAGAACCTCCAACACAATGTTGAATAATAGTGGTGATAGTGGACATCCTTGTCTTGTTCCTGATCTTAGGAGGAAAGTTTTCAATTTTTCCCCATTGAGGATGATATTAGCTGTGGGTTTTTCATATATTCCCTCTATCATTTTAAGGAAGTTCCCTTGTATTCCTATCTTTTGAAGTGTTTTCAACAGGAAAGGATGTTGAATCTTGTCAAATGCCTTCTCTGCATCAATTGAGATGATCATGTGATTTTTCTGCTTTGATTTGTTGATATGGTGTATTACATTAATTGATTTTCTTATGTTGAACCATCCTTGCATACCTGGGATGAATCCTACTTGGTCATGATGTATAATTCTTTTAATGTGTTGTTGGATACGATTTGCTAGAATTTTATTGAGGATTTTTGCATCTGTATTCATTAGAGAGATTGGTCTGTAGTTTTCTTTTTTTGTAATATCTTTGTTTTGGTATGAGGGTGATGTTGGCTTCATAGAATGAATTAGGTAGTTTTCCCTCCACTTCGATTTTTTTGAAGAGTTTGAGGAGAATTGGTATTAATTCTTTCTGGAATGTTTGGTAGAATTCACATGTGAAGCCATCTAGTCCTGGACTTTTCTTTTTAGGAAGCTTTTGAATGACTAATTCAATTTCTTTACTTGTGATTGGTTTGTTGAGGTCATCTATGTCTTCTTGAGTCAATGTTGGTTGTTCATGTCTTTCCAGGAACCCGTCCATTTCATCTAAATTGTTGTATTTATTAGTGTAAAGTTGTTCATAGTATCCTGTTATTACCTCCTTTATTTCTGTGAGGTCAGTAGTTATGTCTCCTCTTCCATTTCTGATCTTATTTATTTGCATCCTCTCTCTTCTTCTTTTTGTCAATCTTGATAAGGGCCCATCAATCTTATTGATTTTCTCATAGAACCAACTTCTGGTCTTATTGATTTTCTCTATTGTTTTCATGTTTTCAATTTCATTTATTTCTGCTCTGATCTTTGTTATTTCTTTCCTTTTGCTTGCTTTGGGATTAGTTTGCTGTTCTTTCTCCAGTTCTTCCAAATGGATAGTTAATTCCTGCATTTTTGCCTTTTCTTCTTTTCTGAGATAGGCATTTAGGGCAATAAATTTCCCTCTTAGCACTGCCTTTGCTGCATCCCATAAGTTTTGATATGTTGTGTTTTCATTTTCATTTGCCTCGAGGTATTTACTAATTTCTCTTGCAATTTCTTATTTGACCCACTCGTTGTTTAAGAGTGTGTTGTTGAGCCTCCATGTATTTGTTAATTTTCTGGCATTCTGCCTATTATTGATTTCCAACTTCATTCCTTTATGATCCGAGAAAGTGTTGTGTATGATTTCAATCTTTTTAAATTTGTTAAGACTTGCTTTGTGACCCAGCATATGGTCTATCTTTGAGAATGATCCATGAGCACTTGAGAAAAAGTTGTATCCTGCTGTTGTGGGATTTAATGTCCTATAAATGTCTGTTAAGTCTAGCTCCTTTATAGTAATATTCAGATTCTCTATTTCTTTATTGATCCTCTGTCTAGATGTTCTGTGTGTAATTTTATTTTCAATTTTGCATACATAGTTCAAAACTCAGAGCAATATAAAAAAGCATATGTTGACTTGCTATTGCCCCATCTTTCCATACTGTTCCTACTTAATTCCTAAAGGTTTTTTTGGTCTCTTTTTTAAAATAGCTTTCTATAAGTATAAGCGAGCAAATATATATCATCTTCTTCCCCCTTTCTCTAAAGAAAGTAGCATACTATACAGACTGTTCTGTACTTTTCTTTTACTTCTTTTCCCATTAAACTTTGCTTTAATGGGTCTCAAAATTCTATCACAGATTTTTGGTCATTGTTTCTATCTTAAAAGTACTGATTTTAAAAATTAATAACTTAAAACTGCCACACAAAAACAAATGGTCCAGGGTACACAGGTGGTTCAGTGGTAGAATGCTTGCCTTCCACGTGGGAGACCTGGGTTCAATTCTCAGACCATGTACTTGCAAAAAGAAAAAGGGCTCCCAAACATTCCTTTTCTTCTAAAGGTTTTACAATGCATTGCTATCATTAACCAGTCTTTTACTATTAAACTTAAATGGCCAATTGAAACAAACAGTTCTGAAACCATTCTTCCACAACTAAGTACGACTGGGATGGCAAGTGTTATGGGTAGTATTCATTAAGCTTTCTGGGCAGACGTGGTGACCTTGCCATCTCTAGCAGCCTTCTTGTGGACTCCCTTGATGACACCCACAGCAACTGTCTGTCTCATATCAAGAACGGCAAAATGACCCAGAGGAGGATAGTGAGAGAAGCTCTCAACACACATGGGCTTGTCAGGAACATATCAATGATGGTAGCATCACCAGATTTCAAGAATTTGGGGTCATCTTCCAGCTCCTTGAGGGTGATCAATCTCCTCCTTCAGCTCAGCAAATTTGCAAGCAATGTGAGCTGTGTGAAAATCATGCACAGGTACACAGCCAGCACTGATTTGGCCTGGATGGTTCAGGATAATCACCTCAGCAGCAAAGCCAGCTGCTTCCAATGGTAGGTCATTTTTGCTGTCACCAGCCACACTGCCATGACAAATATCTTTTTCAGACATGTTCTTGACCTTGAAGCCCACATTGTCCCCAGGAAGATCTTCATGGTGCATTTCAACAGACTTTAGTTCAGTTGTAATGCTGACTGGAGCAAAGGTGACGACCATGCCTGATTTGAGAACACCAGTCTCCAATCAGCCCACAGGCACAGTACGATACCACCAATTTTGTAGACATACTGAAAAGGTAGATGCAACAGCCTGTCAGTTGGACGAGTACGTGGCAGGATGCAATCCAGAGCTCCAAACAGTGTGGCACCATTGGCGTTGCCATCCTTACAGGTGACTTTCCATCCCTTGAACCAAGGCAGTTAGTACTTGGCTCCAGCTTACTGTCACCATTCCAACCAGAAACTGGCACAAATGTTACTGTGTCAGGGTTGTAGCCAATTTTCTTAATGTAGGTGCTGACTTCCTTAACATTTTCCTCATATCTCTTCTGACTATAGAGTGGCTCAGTGGAATCCATTTTGTTAATGGCAACTATTAGTTGTTTCACATTCAGAGTGTAAGCCAAAAGGGCATGCTCACAGGTCTGCCTCATCCTTGGAGATACCAGCTTCAAATTCACCAATATCAGCAGCAACAATCAGGACAGCACAGTCAGCCTGAGATGTGCTTGTAATCATGTTTTTAATAAAGTCTCTGTGCCCTGGGGCATCAATGATGGTCACATAATACATGCTGATCTCAAATTTCCAGAGGGAGACAGCAATGGTGATATGTTTACATTCAGCTTTTAGTTTATCCAAGACCCAGGCATACTTGAATGACCCTTTCCCATCTCAGCAGGCTCCTTCTCATATTTTTTGATGGTTCTTTTGTTGATTCCACCACATTTGTAGATCAGGTGGCCAGTAATCGTGGACTTGCCCAAATGTACATATCCAATAACAATGATGTTGATATGAGTCTTTTCCTTTCCCATTTTGGCTTAACATATAGCAATAATTTTCATATCACCTGTGTTCTGGCAGCAAACCCATTGTAAAAAATAAATAAATAAAGCTGTACCTTGCTCTTTTAATATACAAATATACCCACACACACATAATCTTAGAGTTCCCTCCATATCAGTATATAGGGTTCATCCTTATGTGTGGATATACCATATTTTCTTTAGTCCATTACAGATGGACACTTGAATTATATTCAATCTTTTAACTATTAAGAAACTGCTAAAACAGTATTTATGTATGACATTTTGTACATACGTAGTTATATCTGCAGGAATAACTCCTAGAAGTGGGATCACTTTGGTCTGAATACATTCATAATTTTGATAAATACTGCCAGATCCCCTTCAAAAGCATTGTGTTATTTTGTATCTTCTATCAGCGGTGTATAAGGGTGCCTGTTGCCCAACACAGACTTGGCAATAGTACATGTTGTCAAAAAAGTGTAACCTTTCAATTTGGGAAAATGGATATCTCTCAAGAGGATCTTATTGTGATACACAGGAACCTATCTCACATTTTAGACAGATGAAAGAAAGAACAAGTACAATAAAATAAAAGGCAGAGCTGGGTATAAAAGCTTTATGTACTATTTGTCAATGTGATGAAAGAATTACTGCATCTCACTTTTGTTTGAATCTGCATTTTTCTTATATTTCCTAGGTATATACATCTAAGGGCTGTTTTTATTTATTTATGAACTGTCTAGTCATTTCTTCCATTCCCTTTTCTATTAGATTGTTGATCTTTTTTATTTCAATTTCTGAGAGCACTTATTATGTTAGTGATAGATACTTTTTATATATGATATAATTTGAAAAATTTCCCCCAGCTTATCAATTATCTTTTGACTCAGCTTATTTTTTTTCAATGTTCATTAATGTAACTAATAGAAACTGAATACAGAAATTGACGTAGATTCTAAAAATTAGGTCACAATGCCAGCTAGAACTTAACATCTTAGACAACAAAGTGCATTGAGAAACACCACTGCAGCTGGAAAGGGGGTATCAGGTGAGGCTTGGAAAAGTGAATATAAAGTTTCTATCTTTTACTAGTTCACCAAGAAGCTGCTGGGACAGAAGTGAACAGCTCTTCCTTCCCCTCATTTATGCCTGCATTCTTCAGAATTACATCTGAGAACGGCTAGCAGGAAGAAAAATGAAGATGAGAGTGGGGATTTATGCCAACAGCGAGCACTCAGAGGGTTGTGGTAAGCGGCATAGCCTCACAAGCATGCACAGTCAGTAAGTGAACAGAACAAGACCCTGGATGGAACCTGAATGGGGACTTGAATGTGGAAGAACAAATTAAGTCAATCATCTCTTGGGACACTCTGAGAACAATGTTGTTGGGTGAAGGGTAAAGTTCCTACCCTTGTAAAGTTTTTGATATTTCAATTCAATTTCATAAATGGAACATTATAGCAAAGTATTAATTATACTTATTAATATTATTCTAATTATATTATTCATATTAATTTCAACTGAAAAAGTGGTGAAGAAGAGGTAAAGACGAGTGTTATTTCATTTGAGTCTGATTTTAGCAAGGCATAACTCCTAAAAATGGCCCGGTGTAGATCCTCTAAAACCATGAAGCATCTTCTATTTTAAGAAATAAAAATCTACTTACTCAGATAGGAAATCTGCATGATAGTAGTAATCTGAAAGTTTATCCAGGAAAGAACGAGGTTCCAAAATAAATGTAGGCAGAACCACCCTAGACAGGTCCATGCCAGGACGGACTTGTTTCAGCAGTGTCCAGATCAGACTTTTGTTTTCTTCAGACACAGTTTCTGTTTGAGAAGCCTCACCTGCCTTTAGCAATTAACAAAAAATGCTGAAATACCATATTTATTTCAGACACAAAGATATGTAGACAAGACAGCTAATGTTTAAAATACATATACTCCTCGGACTATTTCAAGCATTCTTAAAATGTGAGACACCTACTAACAGATAAATTCTATAGCTATAAATTTTAGGTAAAAAGGATAAAGAGCCATCAAAGCAAGTGATACAAAATATTCCCTAAAATCATACCCTATTATTTTATACTAAATGCTATGGACTAGTAACAAGGGAAAACAATAACAAGAAAGTAAAAGCAAGAAAGTTATAAACTCACATTTCTTCACTATTTACTTTGGGCCTAGCAATGACATCAAGAGGTATTCTACTTCAACAGCAAATTTGAAGAAAACATATATTTAATAGAATATATTGATATACATGTAAATAGATGTGTTTTGTGGTTTATAAATCCTAGTATATCTTAAATGTATATAACTTTTAAAATAAAATAGTATCAAATATTCTTTTTCAGGAAAATAAGCAATAAGTCAAACATAGAATTTTCAATTTCATCTGAAAATTCCCAAGAATTGAAAATCAAAATCTCTGAAAAGAACAGATATTTACCTCTCCAAGTTCTTCATGGCTCTGTTCAGTGTAGGTAGTCTCCTTTAAGGGCTCAATAGGCTCAGGTTCGATATATGAGTCATCCTGCCTTTCTGATGTATCTGTGTCACTTTCTTCACTTTTCCCCATCATCTCATTGTCAGATTCATCATGTTCCTGATCATTTTCTTTATCAGATTTATCAGAATACATATCTTGGTCCTTAAAATGCTGTCGTTCAATTTCACTATCATTTAATCTTGGGAAAAGAATTAATAGGAGGATGTACAAAAGAGGTTTAATAATGATAGGTAACATTTACTGAGAATTTACTATGTGCCAACACCACCCTAAGTGTTTTATATAGTTTTAACTCATTTAACCTTCAAAATAACCCTATGAGATAGATAATATTATTATTCTCATTTTACATATCAGTAAACAGAGGCACAAAGAAGTTAAATACAAACCAGAGGTAAAAGAGATGACACTCTGAATTCTTTCCTCTTTATCACTTTGGGTTGTGATCTTCCAAGTGCAACATTTTAAACTATCTTTTGCTAGACTTTTTAATTAGTTTCACAAACATAAAAAATTTTTTGAATCAGGGTTGGCTTGATACTTCAAGCCAAAATCATCAGATTCTTATGTGAATTCACATGAATTATGACCTTCCACTTGCAAATGTCTCTAAAAACACCCCCAAAAAGTCCAAGAATAAGATGGGAAAATGTAACAGGTAAGGAATTCTAGCATAGACATTAATTAAATTCTATTTAATACTTCACTGATAGGCTTAATTGTGGGTGAAAAATCCCAGGAGATTTGGAAGTGGAACTTTCAGCTTAAAGAAATGGACTGATAGCCTAAAACTGGTAAATTCTGCAATATTCAATCCTATGGTTACTTAAAGTGATTAATTTGTACAAAAGGGGAACAAGTTTTTTGAAAACTCACACCCAGAATCACTTTCTAAGAAAGTGTCTGTGGGTTTCATTCAGTATGAAATCTTATAGGGATGAACACTAAATTATTTTGCAAATGAATAAAGGGTGCTATTACAAAACTGACGTTTTAGCAATGCTGAGATAGTTAATGGAGCAGAGAAGAGGTCCTATTTGGGTTCCTATTTTAGTCTTTATTTTTTCAAAATCTCCATTTGTTGGGGTTTCAACCTTGGAATTTCTAACAGATTCATTTTTTATACTACTGTTCTCTTTCCTTCTCTTTACAAACATGCATGCTTCAAAAGTAGTCTAAAATTGTTATCTATGCTTCCTTACCATTTATTCTCTTCTTAATCTCTTAACATCTGGTTTTCACTCTCCCCAAACCACTAAATCTGTACTCTTAAAAGGTCACCAATGATGTCTTAGTTGCTAAATCCAAAGACCTTGTCTAATTTTCACCTCCTGTGACTTCGCTGTATCACTGGATTTTGATGACAATGATTTTCCTTGAAATTGTCTCAGTGCTTGGTTTGTGTTACTGCATTCCTACTTTTCGAGTTCTCTGATTCCTCTTATTTCCTTCCATCCTTTAGATACTTTTATTTCCTTTGACCCTCTTTTCTCTATGTTTTCTTTCTTTCGGTAAGCTATCCAATCTCAAGTCTTCACTAACATTCCTACTTGATGATTTCTAAATTTCATACATTCAGCAGTAAGCTTCAGATTCATGTTTTGAAATGCTTGGCTAGCACATTCGCCTATATGTCCTGGGACCATCTCATCTTTAACATGTCCAATACTCAATAAATCATCATCTAATCTCACAAACACACCTTTGTTCTATATTTTCATCATTACTCAGGGTTAAAATTTGGCAATCTTCTTTAACTTCACCCACTCCCTGTTACTTACATCTATGTACACTATAAATCTCTGAAGAGCAGAGCCTGCTTCTCTCTCTCTCTCTCTCCTATCTCTGTATCAGATCCTAACTCATTTTTTTGACACATAGCTGAATGAATATGATGATACTACTTTTATAAAACCTCCTATATCAATCCTTTCCTCTCATTTCTTACAGGCACCACCTCAGTTTGACTCTCAGTAGTAGTCACTCGAGACTATCACAACAGCCTTCTATTGGGTCTCTTTACTCTTCAAATAATATTATACATTAATCATCCTAATATCACTTTCCACTACCCATAGCATAAATCTAAACTCCCTAGCATGGAATTAATTTTCCCAAAATTTCCCTTGTTATTCTCTACAACTTGCTTATCTTCTGCCTTTATTTTCTTAAGCCAAATTCATTAATCTCTATATCCACTTCTCATATTCTCATGTTTTCCCCAACATTTGTGGCTTTCTTTTTTTGCCTGTAACATTCCCTTCCTTTCATATACCCCAAACAAAACAAAATAAAATGAAAAACAAATAAATGAACAAACCACCCTGCAAGGGTCAGGTCAAATGCCAACCTCCACTCTAAACTTTCCCTGATTCTATAACAAGACATTATGTTTTCCTTCTCTAAATTCTCCTAATTCTGTACTTACCCTAAAGAATTTGACTGCTTATGCCATTCTAGTCTCCCCACTATTTATATCTGCCTAGAACTTTATAGGTTTCAAACAAAACAAAACTTCTCCAGGATCCATAGCTGAAACATGGTAGTACAATATTCAAATTTAGGATCATACCCAATTCATCTTCCTATTTGAAATGTACCTGGAACAGCATCTTATATAGAAAAGAGGCTTAAACAGTTCTTAATGAATAAATTTTTGAAGCAGATGCATTAAAAAAATTCTCCAAATAAGATAATTTAAATGGACTATTTATAGTTAAGAGCTTCAATGACAATTCAAGGGAAAAAATCTTGGGAAGAAGTACCAACAATATCCATTCCTATATTAAATTACCCTGTTACTTCCTCCCTCAATCCCATTTCATTCAGCCCTAGGTACTTGGGATTAAGATAAATCTCCAGATTGTAGATCTGCAATGAAAGTACATAAAGGGTCAGGTAATGGAGATTTTTTGAAAAAACAGAGTTTTAAAAAATCAAGCAAAGGACACAAGAAAACTGTTAAATGGAGAAGAGGAGAGTAGCTAGGTAGTCTTGATGAGAGTAACTTCAATGCTAATGGGAATAAGCAGTTGCAGAGTAGAGTTTAGGGCTGGGAAAGGGAAAGAAAAAAGAAAGTCTAATGTTCTTCTTTCAAAAGACTAAGAGATCTGAGCTTAAAGTGTTCTCACTGCTGCCCAGTTTTCCTGGAAAAATGTTTTTTCTTAGTGTCAGTTACAATGGATATTTCAGGAGATAAAATCACAAAAAGAATACAAAAATGCAACTCTCTAAACATTTAAATTATAATAGGAGAATTCTATGATTTTTAAAAAAGTGCTGTAGAATAGCAATAGACAAATTACATCTCATCGTTATTAGACAGAAAAGGTTTCATATTTGATGTAATATTTAAAATTGATCTTGAAACACATATAGGATTATGACAGGAGAAAAAAGCAGGGAGGAATAGAAATCATTTTAGAAGAAAGAAAGACCATGTTGAAAGTTATGGTAGATAGTAAGCATGGGTGTATTTGGAAAAGAACAAGTAAGTTAGGCTGGAATCAAGAAAAAACATTTTTAGACCTGATCATAGCAACTAAATAAAATTTAAACCAGGCCTCATGCCATATCATGGGAAGATGATGGGCAAATTTCAATATTAGATATACTACTAAATTCTAGGCCTGCCAACCAACTTAAAGAACAACATGCTCTCTAAAATAATTAGCAAATTAGTGGTGATATCTACTTACTGGAAATTGTCACCACCATGGAGATTGTTAGCACGTAATAAGCCATACAAAGTCACATGTGTGTTCTCCGATGAAATGCTCGGGTCATGTTCTTTTCCTTCCCTGATCATTGTACGTTTAAGAAGACTAGAACATTTTAAAGCCAACTCCAAAGCATCCATCCAGCACCTACCTAGAAGAACATAGATTCATCAACAGTGTAATTTAAGAAACTATAAAAACCAGCATCTATCCTAATTTAGCACTGTTAGCTTTAAACATAATATTCATTTCTTTGAGAAACATGCAACAAAAAAGCTAATTTGAACATAAATGTCTTTCTTTTGAACTAAATCTCATCCAATTAGGTGTTTATTTTAAAATCTCATGTAGAAATAATGTTAAGCCACTTGGGAAAATTCTTTCTTGGAATTATTAACAGATATAAAAAGAAGCTAAAGAGCTCATTTCTCATTTATATTATAATAGATTTAAGATAAGTTTGCTAGGATTTCTTAATGCAATCTTTCAGCTTTAAAAATGTCTATTAGAAACAAAGCATCTAGAAAGCACTGATACAGGAGCAGCATATAGAATACATCAGAAAATATTCCTAGCATAAAACAAATTTACTTTAATGCTTTAGAACATTAACATGTGGCATAAGTTGAAGGTACAAAAAAGGTACCTGAGGTATACTAGGGGAGTATGCTTCTACTATAAACAAATTATATGAAATAATATTTCATTGTTGATAGGAGGTCTATCTCCAGGTTTAATATCCATTTTATTTACATACATAAAAAACTTTAAGATCAGGGAAATGCTTGTTCAATTATTCTCATTAACTGCCATATTAGTTAACTGAAATATTAATAACTTTATTTTTTTTTAGTTAAAATTAGATCTGCATTGGGAGAAAAATGTTAGTTGCTATAAAATTATATATGTTTCAAAGTTTGATGGAAATATCAGTCAAGTTAAACAATTTCATACCAAAAGCTTATGCTTGTGATATTTGAGTTTTAAAAAGAATCAAAGAATCATCTGTCTCACACCGTACAGCCGTACCCCCCACCCCAAAAAAAGAATCATTTGGTAAAGGTAAACTTTAGAAAGTTATAAGATTCCTTAGGCTAAGCTAATCTAAACTATGAAACATAAAAGTGAGTAAAAAATCCATTAATTAAATATTTAGATTGTGATGTTATCTTGTCTTCATAATAATTTTTATTATTTTTTTGTTTTTCCATATTTATTTATTTTATTATGGTTTGTTTTTTCCATATTTGCCTCAGGAATTAGGCTTTCAGATACAGAATAAAAGCATTTATACCTGATGTCTTCTTATGTAAAAAATAAAAAAATACAGCTATGTGTGTCTCCTAAACATTAATATATAAATAGTATTGATGTATATTTAAAAAAATAAAACAATGGGTTAACACAGAGAACACTAACCCAGTCAAAATCTGTTAATATGTCAGTGGAGGACAGAGAAAACCACAAACTGCTAACTCCCATCAGTCAATTATACAATGCTTCCTTTCAATCATTCTTCTGTTTGCCTACCAACTTAATGATACAGTTAATGTTCTAAGCAGTTTATAACTAGAATGCTTCTGCTACCAATGCCATACTAAAGACAGACTTCCTGAAGGATAAACCTTTAAAAATGAGGACCAAAATCCAATCAATCAAAAGCTGTATTTACCATCTGACTCTGAAGTAGCTCGGATAATCAAGTAACTGCTAGGTAAAGGCTGAGTGATGGATCCAACTGCTTCACCTTTCGGACCCTTAATAGTAAAATTAACAAAATAAATGATACACAGTATTATGAGACATTAACTTTATGGTATTCATTATTATTTATAATAATCTGATTTAATTATGATTATAATCTAAAAACAAGCAAGCTAATAAAGATTAAAGGTTTCAATCTAATTTTATCATTCTTGAAAAAGTATTAGGTGTTACAGAGTTTTCCCCTTCTTTCAAATATACCTCCTCAATAGAACACTGAACTGATAATTGTCAATTAAATATTATCTCCATATATTGTTCACATATTAAAGAGAACCTGAAATTTACCATGCTAGAATAAATTTTAATTTAACAGAGAATTTCCACCCCACACATATGACTAAATAAGAAATACTAAATTTCTAAAAGTCTAACACAAACAGCTGGAAATACAGTTATAATTTATAAGAAAAAGAGAAATGAATTTTGATTGGATCTGAAAAAATAAACTTTTCCAATTTATAGTCAATGATACACTAGGTTTTTTTTTTTTTTGCATAGGCAGGCACTGGGAATCAAAGATATACTTGTTTTTAAAGACCAACTACAAATGTTAGTTTTGCTTTTCCAGAAACAGGAATGGAAAAGGACTTTTGTTGCTGTTATTCTTGGCTGAGACTACTTGTTTTAGAAGTATATAGCACCAATAACTCTAAAATAATTAGTATTATGAACATCAAATCTGGGTGGACTAGCCTCATTTGGAAAGAAAATCTGAGGACTGAATTTACAGTCAAATTTTGATAGAAAAGGGACTTTTTTTTTTTAGCAGTTTTGAAAGAGTTCTTTAAGGTTATCAGATCAAAGAATAAAATGGATTTTAAGAAGCGTAGTCAAAGTAAAGATGCAAATATAAAATGAAAAAGTAGATAAAAATGATATGTCTTTAATCCTTTTAAAGGCCAGTTTCTAAAACCAGTATATAATAGGATCTGGAGTTAGACTCCTTGGGCTCTAATCCTTGCTCCCTACAAGAAATATTACATAAGTAATCTTTTTATGTCTCAATCTCTTTATCTGTATAATGGGGGATAAAAGTGTCCTCCTCAAAGGTATAAGGATTGAACAAAAGATTCATGTGAAATATTCACAACTTATTTGACACATAGTAAGAACTCATAAGTATTATTATTTCTTAATCTCAGAAAGTGACTTTGAAAATGTTTAAACAACATCCTAAGTAGGTTGTGCAAGTAGGAAATATTCTGATGTTAATACAGTTGCATAAATTTCCCTTCCTTTTCTCCAGTATTTTAAAATTGAATAAACTTGACACGTCAAAAATATTTTAATGATTTAAAAATGCATTATAATTCTTACAGTTCCTAAAAGTAGAAAAAAAATCATGCTATACATAAAAGATTTTGAAAGTCATTTTTGCATGAGAATCATGTGATAAGTAAATTTTAGAGTTTCTCTCTGCTAAACTCTTTCCCCTGTGGGAAGCAACTAATCCCAGAATAGAATTCATTCTGTAATCAGTAATTTACTTCTACTATAATTCCAAACTACAGAAATAAAGGTAAACATTCCAGGTCTTTTATTATGTGAATGTATGTGACTTAATCATGCAATGCAAGAAAAAAAAAAGGTGAAACTGCTTTTAGTTAGTCCAAATCTGATTTAGGTAGCTTAAAGGAGGAATAACTGTTACACTTGAATAAAGAGAAACTGAAGCAATTATCATTTTGAAAAAACTTAAACTAGACCCAGAATTCCTTGGTAATTAAACAAATAAGGCATTCCTATTTTTCTGCCTAAGTTTTTGCTTTTATAAGACTAATAACATCAATGCTTTTTAGTCATGAAAACATTAGCGCTCCATTTTTAAAGACAGCTGCTTCTCTTTTAAGAGAAAATAGGACTGCTGCTGCTTATAAGGCTTCGCATTAAAAATTTATATCACTACAGGAAAGACCCCCAAAATAAGTGGCATTTTCTATTCTAGGGGATCTTACAATTTTGATAAAGAGAAAGCATTCATAGTAAAGATAATATAATGTTACAAAGCAAAGTTAGTAATCACAAATTCTAAGCAACATAATACATACTGAATCCCCAAGGACAAAAGAGAAAATAAAGCATAATACAAATTTGGGGAACATTTCTTGCAGAAAATTTTTAAGCCAGACCTTCAAGGGAAACAAAATCTTTTGGTGGACATTTCATTGTGGTAGAGATAGAAAGAACAATAATGTTCTTTTGAAAAGAGAAGCAAATTTAGAAATCTTGGTAGAGGGCAGCAATCATCAGATGCATTGATTTTTTTTATCTCAGTCATACTAATGAATTGTCATCCTTACCTGTTGCCTCTATAACAAGTGCTTACTTACCTTCACTGCCCAAATAGACTGTTCCAAAGGATGAAACAGTTTGAAACAAAAGCCATCCTTTTTTGATGGACGCTCAATGATTTCACAGGCATTCAGCAGGACTGTTCCTACCCATTGACCATTTTTTTGGGTTTTATAGATCAGTAGTACCCCAGGTTTCAAAACACACCACAACTTGGTCCAGCTCTTTAGAGTACCACGGATCTACAGAAGATAAGTTTATTCAAGAAATAAAAATTTGGTATTCAATTTTGTTCCATGACATATAAACCAAATAATAGCAAATTATTTTAATTTAAAATTTTCCATAAAATGTACAATTTAAATTCAACAGATATTTTTAAAATAGCTACCAAATGGCAAGCATTGCAAATAAAGATGACTATGACATGGCTCTTTCCCCGAAGATCTTAAATTCTAGTGGGAGATTGGCCAACAGTTTTAAAATAATTTAATAAGTAAAATAGCTTTCCCCATCTTCCTGAACCAGGTTAGTGCATTAAAATATCCTCTCATAGTACCAAGATTTAATTCTTCATAGCATCTATCAAAGCTGTCATAGAGTATGTGATTATCCTACCTTTTACTTTTTTTCTGCTACCACTGCATCAACAGTGCTGAAAACAGTGCTTGACCCACACTAGGCATTTCTTAAATATTCTTTTTTAATTTTTTTTATTGTATAGTATAACATATATACAAAGCAAAGAAATAAAAAAGCAATAGTTTTCAAAGTACTCTTCAAAAAGTGGTTATAGGATAGAGCCCAGAGTTTGTCATGGGCTACCATACCATCCTCTCAAATTTTTCCTTCTAGGTGCTCCAGAATATAGGAGGCTAGAGGGCTTAAATTCTTTTTTATCATCACAATTGACTTTTTTTCCTTCTTTTTTTTTTTGTGAACAATAACATATATACAAAAAAGCTATAGATTTCAAAGCACAGCACCACAATTAGTCGTAGAACATACATCAGACTTTGACATGGGTTACAATTTCACAATTTTAGGTTTTTACTTCTAGCTGCTCTAAAATATTGGAGACTAAAAGAGATATCAATGTAATGATTCAGAATTCATATTCATTTGTTAAATCCTTTCTTCTATGTATAATTTCACCATCACCTTTGATCTTTCCATACCTCTCACTGGGGTTGTTTGGGCTATGGCAATTCTAACTTTTTGATATCGGAAGGGTTTGTCACTAATATGGTGTAGGGAGATGGAACTATCTGATGTTCTGGAGAGGTGGGGCTAGGTTTCAGGACTTATCTGGACCAGCTACCCATCTGGAGGTTGTAGATTTATGGCAAGTTACTCTAGTGCCTGGAACCCTTGTGGAATCTTATAACTTGCCCTACATGTTCTTTAGGATTGGCTGGAATGGTCCTGGTTGGGGGTTGGTAGGTTATTATAGGTAGCAAGGTCTACCTGAAGCTTGCATAAGAGCAACCTCCAAAGTAGTCTCTCGACTCTATTTGAACTCTTTCTGCCACTGATATTCTATTAATTACACTTCTTTTAACCCATTTGATAAGGATGGAATTGTTGATCCCATGGGACCAGGTCTGGATTCATCCCTGGGAGTCATCTTCCACGTTGCCAGGGAGACTTTCACCCCTGGATGTCAAGTCCCACATAGCCGGGAGGGCAATGATTTCACTTGCAGAGATGTGCTTAGAGAGACTGAGGCCACATCTGAGCAACAACAGAGATCCTCCAGAAGTAACTCTTAGGGCAAGGCATTCCCTAAATAGTTGATAAATGTTAGGAACAGGCAAGAACCTCCTCCTTCCTAGCCCCTAAAATTAGCTTTCCTAGATTACTTTGTTCTAAGTAATTATGAACAGTGCCACATAAACTTCTTGGGGGAAGTTTTAGAATACAAGTTTCATGAGATCTCTCTTTCCTCTCATAAAATATTCATTATCCTAAGGTTATGTCAATAACTGGTTTATAGCTAGTTTTTTCTGTCAATTTCTACTTCTGTAATCCATTAAAATAGTTTCTATATAAATCACTGAATTCACACTACTGAAAAAGAAGTTAAAATAATATTTAGATTAAAAAGCAGTAGTTATTCTCTTTTATTTACTGTAAAACATCTGTTCTCTCATAGATGAACTATGAAATAAATACAGAGCCCCCTTACCACAAAAGTAGCCATACCACAGAAACAAAGAAAAATTTTAAAAAGAGGTGTTTGCAATCAGGTTGAAGAGAAGAAATGCTTAAGAAAAAGTTACATGTATATACAAGAGAAGGAAAGACAAGAGAAGTGAAAAGGAAGAGGGTTATCTTATTTGAGATAATGTTCTGGATCTTGAAAATGGGACAGAAAATGGGGAGTGAATTACCAGAATGAGAATAAGGTTTAGAAAGTTAGCTAGGGTATGTGTCAGAGACATATGTTGGGGAAACTAAATGTTTAAAGACAAGGGAAGGTTTAGTTCTGAAAAACCCAAGTGAGTTGCAGAACTAACAGATTTTTAAATAGAGCCAAAGTAAGTGAGATGTTTTTTTGTGTAAGAATGAAGAAGTCTCTAAGATTACTTGAATGGCCAAGAAACTATCACCAGACTGTCTTTTTAGTCAAAGAACTTCAATGCAGATCTCCTTTGGCCTATTAGGTTGTAAGCTTTATCAAATGGGGAAAGTGGTAAATCTTCAGGGCTGTGGTAATTCATAGCTGTATGTCATGTACTAAAGCTTTCTGGGAGTCAGGGTCTTACAAGATCACTTTTAAAGTTGGCATTCTAAGACAGAAAGATTCCTGCCAACTATCCTTCAAATAAGAATGAGAAAGAGAAAAGTGATTGGGATGAGAGAAAAGGAAATAAAAATAAAAATAAGTGAAAATAATCAGAGGTAAAAGAATAAGGTATAGAAACAGCAATATGTACATCTGTCTGAAAATAAGTGGTTTTCAAATGATAACATTTATATTAACTTTGTTTCTTCTCAACTCAACAATTCATATATTAAGTCTATGATAATACTAAAAGATAATTCGAGTAGAAAGCAAAATTTTTTTACAGCATTATTTGACAACATAATGCCTCACAAATCAAACTTAAAAAAAAAACCTGATATACCTATTTGATGCTATTGTAAAGTGAGACATTAAGGTTCCTCTTCCCCATTAAGATTGTAATGTACAACCTCTGGGATACAATTAATAGTTTCTCTGCCAGTGAAAAACAGTTGTCATAGGAGTTGACTTTTGCGTTGTGGGCTTTAGGTACACCCTGGGCTTTCCTGTTCCAGTAGGTAAACATCCAGCAATTTGAATTCAAAATTCAATACAAACTGACCTTCAACCAATCAGCCATAACAATAACAGAAGGATCTGTGATTGTGCTGAGTAACTCCTTTGTGGCTCTTTTCTTTTCCTCTCGGTAATTTTTCTTTTGCACCTATTTTATAGAAATAATTAAAAAATTTAAAACAATAGAAATGGGCCTTTCCCCCTTATTTTTTAGGTCTAGACATATTAAGATAGAAAATTCTAAGCCTTTTTAGAATTGTAGCATCTTAGGATAAAAGAACTATAGTTTTGGGTAGAGCTGGAAGGAATTTTCCAGAATTAAAGTTAGAATGTAGTCTTTCTGATCACTAGTCCAGTTCTCAGTTATCTTTTAAAAGAATTTTACCTATTTTTAATCATACAATAATACATGAATATAGTATCTGTGGTAAAGATTTCAAATGGTAAAAATAAAGTTGAAAGCTGACTTTGTACATTCCATTATATTCCAATTCCTAGAACTAACCACTGTTAGACATCTGGAAAACATCATTTCTGACCTTTTCTATACATACGTATTCATGTACACGACCTATAGAAATATATAATTTCATGTTTTCTCTTAAGTACAAAAAAAAGTTTTTTCAGTCAACATTTTTTGTACAAGTTTTCCATGTTTACCTCTTTCTTTTCACTAGTATATACAAAATAGCATGAGCTAATACTTACTGAGTACATACTGTCTATCAGTCATTGTTCTAAGCATTTTATATATATTACCTTATTTAATTCTCACGATAACCTTGTGAGGTAGGACTATTATTATTCTTATTTTATAGATGAATAACTGAGGCACAGATAGTAACTTGCCTAGATCACACAATAGTAATTGTGGAGGGAGGATTCAAACAGAGGCAGACTGGCTCCAAAATCTATGCTTGTAACCACCATGGTATAGTGTGTCTATAATTTTTCTTAACATATTCTCATATTGATGGAATCTACTAGTTTTTTCATATTACAAGCAATGCTGTACTTATTTACAATTGGCAGTTTTGCTCTCTCCTGATACTAAAAGTAAAATATAGATAATTAAGAAACTACAACAGTGGAAATAATTTATTGAACATGTTGTCAGAGTTTATTTTCATAAGTAAGCTACTTCTGAGAAAGTTTGGGAAAGCAGCAGTGGATTAATGCAATCCTTTTTTTTTTTTTTTTTTTTTTAACATGGGCAGGTACCAGGAACTGAACCCTGGTCTCTGGCATGGCAGGCAAGAACTCTGCCAGTGAGCCACCATGGCCTGCCTGGATTCATGCAACCCAATTAGTACTTTGTTGCTATTTGGATGGGGGAAGAGTAGTGATATAATTTATCAGTGACTACAGTCTTTTTTAAACTCCAACACAAAATCTTCCACCAGAAAAGTTGCATTTAATGGTAAAGAACCTATAATAAACATAGCAATGCAATTTTGATAATTCTACAGGCAGAACATTTTAGACTTTTGGTCTTTATTAATATGCATATCTGGATTAACAGTAGATTTAATATGGGACTGCAACTACAAATACATACAGGACCCAGACACAGTACACAAATAGGTAAAACAGGTTATAGAGGAACCAGAATTAGAAAGCAGGTGTTTAATAAGCTCCAGGTTCTGTGGCCATTCAGGAAAGCAGGTCTGATACTACATAATTTTTAACAGAAATTGGAAATTTGAATTTTTAATTGTTGGTTTGAATTTTTAACATTGTATAAGCCAAATAAAATGTACCTACCTGTGAGCCAAATTCAGCCCATGGACCTAGCTGTTAGCAAACTCTGTATCTGGGCTCTAGAGCTTCTCAATGGGTATTCCACAACATGTTCTGATGCGCCTAACTTGAGACGTGCAGAAATATCAAGTCCTAAGCCCTGGACTGTGGAAGCCTGGAAGCCCTAGGGCCATCATCAAGCAGACTTATTTTTTCTGTGTGGCTGTTTGACTTTCTGCTATTTTTTTTTTTTTCCTTTAGGAAAGTAATAGCTTCTTAGAGTACGATGGATAATTACTCCTTTATTCTCTACTTTCAAAAGCATGTGAAGGCGGGCCGCGGTGGCTCAGCGGGCAAAGTGCTTGCCTGCTATGCCGGAGGACCTCGGTTCGATTCCCGGCCCCAGCCCATGTACCAAAAACGGAGAAACAGAATACAATAAAACAAGAAAATGTTTAAAAGATGTTTCCCTTTCTTCCTTCCTTCCTTCCTTCTATCCTTCCTTCCTTCTCTCTGTCTTTCCTTTAAAAAAAAAAAAAAAAAAAAAAAAAGCATGTGAAAAGTACCATGTTAATTACAGTACAGAAATAACTGTAGAAACCAACCTTAAGTGATTCTTTTTTTGTGAGCTTGCTTGAAGCTGAACTGTCCTTCTCTGAGCCATTATAAAGTTTAGATTCAGACTGAAATCACCACATGGAAATGAACAGAAGAGAATTAATAATTATAGCCTTTACTTATTCAACACATAATACCTAGCAAAATAGTAATCAGAAACAATACCAGATTCATGGAGGGATTGCAGAGATTACTGCCAATCTGAAGGACTTAAAGGATGCAGGGGTGGTGACTCCCACCACAATCCCATTCAACTCTCCTATTTGGCCTGTGCAGAAAACAGATGGGTCTTGGAGAATGACAGTGGATTATCGTAAGCTCAACCATATGGTAACTCCAATTGCAGTGCTGTTCCAGATGTAGTATCATTGCTTGAGCAAATCAGTACATCCCCTGGTACCTGGTATGCAGCTATTGATCTGGCAAATGCTTTTTCCTCAATAGCTGTTAGTAAGGACCACCAGAAACAGTTTGCTTTCAGCTGGCAAGGTCAGCAATATACTTTCACTGTCCTACCTCAGGGGTGTATCAACTCTCCAGACCTATGTCATAATCTTGTTTGCAGGGACCTTGATCATTTCTCCCTCCCACAAGACATCACACTGTTCCATTATATTGATGTTATCAGGTTGACTGAACCTAATGAACAAGAAGTAGCAACTACTCTAGACTTACTGGTGAGGTATTTGCATGTCAGAGAATATGAGATAAATCCAACAAAAATACAGGGCCTTTCTCAGTGAAATTTCTAGGTGTCCAGTGGTGTGGGGCATGTTGAGATATCCCTTCTAAGGTGAAGGATAAGTTGCTGCATCTGGTCCCTCCTACGACCAAAGAGGCACAATGCCTAGTGGATCTCTTTGGATTTTGGTGACAACATATTCCTCATTTGGGTGTGCTACTCTGACCCATTTATTGAGTGACCAGAAAAGCTGCTAATTTTGAGTAGGGACCTGAACAAGAGGAGGTTCTGTGACAGGTCCAGGCTGCTGTACAAGCTGCTCTGCCACTTGGACCATATGATCCAGCAGATCCAATGGTACTGGAAGTGTCAGTGGCAAACAGAGATGCTGTCTGGAGCCATTGGCAGGCCCCTATAGAAGAATCACAATGCAGACCCTTAGGATTTTAGAGCAAAGCCTTACCATCTGCTGCAGATAACTACTCTTCTTTTGACAAACAGCTTTTGGCCTGCTACTGGGCCTTAGTAGAGACTGAACGCTTAACCATGGGCCACCAAGTTACCATGAGACCTGAGTTGCCTATCATTAGCGAGGTGTTGTCTGACCCACCAAACCATAAAGTTGGGTGTGCACAGCAGCGCTCTATTGTAAAATGGAAATGGTATATACAAGATAGGGCCAGAGCAGTTCCTGAAGGCATAAGTAAGTTACATGAGGAAGTGGCCCAAATGCACATTGTCGTGGTCAGGTTCTTGTGTCAACTTGGCCAAGTGGTGGCATCTGTTTGTCTAGTTGGGCAAGTGCTGGCCTGTCTATTGCGAAGAGGACATTTCATAGAATTAAATCATGATTATGTCAGCTGCATCCACAGCTGATTCCATTTGTAATCAACCAAAGGGGAGTGTCTTCTGCAATGAGTGATGCTTAATCTAAACTCTGGAAGCCTGCCAAGGAGGATTCAGAAGAGACAGGCTCTTCTTCCTGCTTCAGCTGGTGAGCCTCTCCTGTGGAGTCTGTCCAGACATTCCATCAGAATTGTCGGCTTCACAGCCTGCCCTGTGGATTTTGGACTCTGCATTTCCGTAGTCATGTGAGACACTTTTATAAATTTCATATTTGTGAGTGTTCCCTGTTGATTCTGTTTCTCTAGAGAACCCTAACTAATACACCTATGGTCTCCACTCCTGCCATATTACCTTCTCTTTCCCCAACCAGAGCTGTGGCCTCTTGATGAGTTCCTTACAGTGAATTGACTGAGGAAGAGAAAACTTGGGCCTGGTTTACAGATGGTTCAGCAAGATATGCACCCAAAAGTGGACAGCTGCAGCACTACAATCCCTTCCTTGAAGGACAGTGGTGAGGGGAAATCCTCCCAGTGGGCAAAACTTCAAGCTGTGCACCTGGTTGTTCATTTTACTTGGAAGGAGAACTGGCCAGAGGTGCATTTGTATACTGACTCATGGGCTGTTGCTAATGGTTTGGCTGGATGGTCAGGGACTTGGAAAGACCATAATTGGAAAATTGGTGACAAAGAGGTCTGGGGAGGAGGTATGTGGACAGACCTTTAGCATGGGCTAAAAATATGACCATATTTGCGTCCCATGTGAATGCGCACCAGAGGTTGACTTCAGCAGAGGAAGGTTTTAATAATCAAGTGGATATGTTGACCTGGTCTGTGGATACCAGTCAGCCTCTTTCCCCAGAAACTCCTGTCATTGCCCAATGGGCTCATAAACAAAGTGGTCATGGTGGTAGGGATGGAGGTTATGCATGGGCTCAGCAACATGGACTTTCACTCACCAAGGCTGACCTGGCTACAGCCACTGCTGAGTGCCCAATTTGCCAGCAGCAGAGACTCACACTCAGTCCTCAATATGGCATCATTCCTCGAGGTGACCAGCAAGCTATATAGTGGCAGGTTGATTACACTGGACCACTCCCTTCATGGACAGGGCAGCAATTTGTTCTAACTGGAACAGATACATACTCTGGATATGGGTTTGCTTTCCTTGCACGCAAGGCTCCTGCCAAAACTACCATCCATAGGCTTACAGAATGCCTTATCCATTGTCATGGTATTTCACACAGCATTGCTTCTCATCAAGGAACACACTTCACAGCAAATGCGGGAATCGGCACATGCTTATGGAATTTTCTGGTCTTACCATGTTTCCCATCATTCAGAAGCAGCTGGATTGACAGAACGGTGGAATGGCCTTTTGAAAACTCAAATACAGTGCCAACTACGTGGCAATACCTTGAAGGGCCATGGTAACGTTCTCCAGGAAGCTGTGTATGCTCTGAATCAGCGTTCACTGTACAGTGCTGTTTCTCCCATAGCCAGGATCCATAAGTCCAGGAACCAAGGGGTCGAAATGTGAGTGGTACCACACACTATTACTCCTAGTGATCCATTAGGAAAATTTTTGCTTCCTGTCCCTGTGACCCTGAGCTCTGCAGGTCTACAGGTTTTAGTTCCAAAAGGGGGGGTGCTTACACCAGGAGAAACAACAATGATTCCATTAAACTGAAATCTAATATTGCCACTTGGTCACTCTGGGCTATTCATCCCCCTGGGTCAACAAGCCAAGAATGGGATTACATTATTGGCTGGGGTGACTGACCCTGACTATCAGGGGGAAATAGGACTGCAACTACACAATGGAGGTAAAGAAGAGTTTTCCTGGAATACAGGAGATTCCTTAGGGCATCTTTTAGTATCACCATGCCTTGTGATTAAAATCAATGGAAAACTGCAACAACCCAATCCAGGCAGGACTACCAATGACTCTGAAACTTTGGGAATGAAGGTTTGGAGCACCCCACCAGGCAAAGAACCATGGCCAGCTGAAGTGCTTGCTGAGGGTAAAGGGAACACGGAATGGGTAGTGGAAGAAGGTGGTGATAAATATGAACTATGACCACGTGATCAGTTTACAGAAATGAGGACTATGATGCTGTTTTGTTCCTGTTATACTATTTAAGTTGTAAGATATCAAGTTTAAGAATGACTATTACCCAACAACTTGCACCCTATTCTGGAGAGATTTAATGTGTTTCTGGTTATAGGCAAAACAGATGAGCATTGTTAGGCGAAAGAAAAAAAATGTGTGTTCTGTTGTTTTTTATTTAGAAATTAAGTATGGTTTAAGGCGATGTGTATAGCTGCAAAGTTGACAAGGGGTGGACTGTCATGGTCAGGGTCATGTGTCAACTTGGGCCAAGCAGTAGGACTGGTTTGTCTGGTTGGGCAAGTGCTGGCCTGTCTGTTGCTACGAGGATGTTTCACAGAATTAAATCATGATGATGTTGGTTGCATCAACAGCTGGTTCCATTTGTAATCAGCCAAGGGGAGTGTTTTCTGCAATGAGTGATGCTTAAACTAATCACTGGAAGCCTTTTAGGGAGGATTCTGAAGAGACAGGCACTTTTTCTGCTTTGGCTAGTGAGCCTCTCCTGTGGAATTCATCCACACCCTCCATTGGAATAGTCAGCTTCACAGTCTGCCCTACAGATTTTGGACTCTATGTTTCCACAGTTACATGAGACACTGTTATAAACTTTATATTTACGAATATTTCCTGTTGATTCTGTTTCTCTAGAGAACCCTAGAGAACGCTAATTCAAATGCCAATATTCCTAGCCTATACTTCTTCCTACTTCCTAATTATTAATGCCTTAAATTATACTTCATATTTTTATTTATCTTCATAGGAACCTTGAAAACTGGCATAACAAATGGTTTTATCTCCATTTTAGAGATTATGAAAGGTAGGTCCAGAAAGGTTTATTTTGCAAACAATAACATCAGAATCTAATTCTTCTAATCCAGTGCTATTTTAAATAGACCACATTATTTCACCAACGTAAGAGAGCATAAATCTAAAAGCTATTTCTATAAATTCTAAAGCAATTAAAATTGAAAACATTTCTTCAATGTCCTATGATCTAAATTTTTTCCTATTGGTGGACATGGAAGAAGGTACTCATAGTTCTTAGCAGTACTCCTAGAGCCAAAAAAATATAACTGGCTTTCAAATGTTGAATAGTCAGATCCACATAACATCACTAGATATGATCAAGATATGATAAGAACTTCCTGCACTCAATTTTAAGATCCATGAGGGCAAGCACCATATTTATTTACCAACGACATGCAATGAATCATCTGGGGAAAAGAAAGTGTTCAATAAATACCTGATGAATCAATAAAACAAAACAAAAAAAACCCTGGCATTTGCAGTTCATTTCTCTCATCTCTCTTAAAAACGCCTCTGCTACTTGATACAAAATGTGGGTTATTATAGTTATCATAACGACTGGCTGAATTAGAATGGAACTACAAACAACGCTCAATGTAGAAGAGTCACTTAGCTAAACCTTTGTTAAAGTTATTCCTTTGAGGTCTGGGCTTGAAACATCACATTGCTTGCTCCCATAATGGTGACATACATTGTGATATCAAAACAATATCACAAAATCCTCATGTCAGATAGGTTTCTGGCTTAAAATTATCAGCAAATTCTGTTTCACAAAGCTTAATAGGAAAATGTGCATTGTAATGTACCTTTTTGACACTATTAAATGAAAAATATTAACAGTATTAGTTTAAAAATTAATAAAAGTTAATGGGTATTTGCTATTTACCAGTCTATTTACTATTAAACAGTTTATTCCACTCTACATCATTCAATCTCCAAAACAATCCTATGAGATAGTAGTAGTTTCTTCCTTTTACAAATGAGGAAATCAAGATTAGCAAAGCTCACACACGTAGTAAGTAGGTGAATGAGATTTGTCCATGGTCTGTCTAATTTGTCTCTGGCCATTTCACTATACTGACTTTTCACCTTTTAAAGTTATTCATACAAACAAACAAACAAACAAAAAACAAAGTTATTCATACAGTATCTCCATCAGATTCAAACTGAAGGCTTATCTTCATGAGCAAGAAGAAACAGTTTTCCCCTTCAACTTCAAATGGCATGATCTGTTCTGATTATTCCTGAAAAATGCCAGTATATAAGGGACCAGCAAGTCAGAGAGTTACATGAGTTTGGTAACTCAGCACACACATATCTCAAGGAATTGTTGCCATATTGCGAAGTCTAGTTCTGAAAAAACAAGGAACCAATGACTGAGTTCTATAATCTTCTCATACATTACTTCCTAAGTTGTCTGAATGAGAACAGTTTATTTTTCAATACCAAAATATCACAGGCCACTTTTTGTTGGAAATATTTTAATAAACTAAGTTTTCTCTGTTTTTGTAAACCTTACTACTATCTTACTGATGCCCACAGGGTTTAGTGTTTAGGAAGCTTGTTGCTTCATTAAATGGTCTCAGAATACTCAGCAGGTTATAGTTTCATCCTTTTCTCCCCTCTCCCCCTTCCTTAACTATTGTCACCTTATTGATGGCAAATTGGTAAAATTATTTAATCTGTTAGTCTTAGTTTCCTCACAACTACTAGCTTATATAGTTGCTTTGAGGGTTAAATGAGGCAGCACACATGAAGTGTTTAACACAGTACTCGGTATATATATTGTTTTGGTTTTGTGAATATACTCCAGATTGCAGGTGCTGTCAAAAATCTGACCCTTACATAAATGAGGCATTACTGTATAAGACTTGTGTCTTGCTTTGAAAACTGTATTTTACTATAGATATAAGGAATAATAACAATAAAGATAAGTTACTGTGACTATAGATAGTAGACAGTTTGGTTTGCAAAGTTTTGTTGTTTTTTTTCATGTCCAAGTAAATGGATTTTTTCAGGAATGACAGGCTTAGCAAGCCTTCAGGCAAACAGACTGATGGTTAGAGAATCAAGTCAAAAGACATAGGCTCAGAAACTTCTTATCTTTGTAATAGGATTCCTTTTATTCTACTAGACACATTATTCATGCTGATGATTCCTTTTGTCAAGAAGGACAATTAAAAATTCATTTAAAAATGTGACCTTATCTCATTCATAATATGAAGATGGGATGAGCTAATTGACTATTTCAATTCACTCATTCATATAAGGAAAATAACTAGGAAAGAATGCATGAGAAAAAGGAATTATCTTTATTTAAAAAAAAAATGTTTTGAGGATGAGGTGGGTATGTCCATTGTGTTTACTGGTCTCAATTATGCATTTTAAGAAATGTGCCGCTTTGAAAGGATTATATACCCTAGAAAAGCCATGTTGTAATCCTGATCCAATCTTTTGAGAGCAACCATTTCTTTTAGTTCCTTTTTAATAATGTGTTTGGAATCTCTTGATTAGATTATCACCATGGAGATGCGGCACACCCAATTGTGGGGCTTTCAAACTGTAAATTTGCCACTTAATAAATTCCTCTTTTTAAAAAGCCATTCCATTTCTGGTATAATGCATTCCGGCAGCTAGAAAACAAGAACACGAAATAACACTTAACCACAAATCTTAACACTGAAATAACAGCACTGATACTTTTTGCATCAGGTTCATAAAAATATAAAGTTAAAATTGTGTGATGATCTCAGTTATGTACACTTATATAGAAGTAATATGAAAAATTTGTTCCCTAAATTTACTTAGGTAAGAATAAAAATCTTCAGAATTTTATGAGAAAGAGGTTTAATGATAAAATGAATGAATTTTAAGGTTATTCTGAAAAACAACAAAAGTGTGCTAAGGGTTAAAATATAAGGACAAAAACAAACAAACAAAACAAAAATACCCCAACCAAACAATAAAAAAGGAAAAAGAAAACAAAACAAAAACAAAAATACAAAGAAAAAATATTTAAGAGCAAGCTAGTGACTATGATCTCTTAAGCAGAGAGAATAAACCTAGACAAAATCTAAGTTAGATTTTTTTATTTAAAACTTAGATTTTTTTCCTGGGCCACTTGCTGCACTCAGTGCTGGATTATGGACCCTGGACCCTGGAGCCCTTGGCTGCCACCATACCCCACCAGACCGGCATGCAAGCTAGTGAAGATGTTTAAAGATATCTTTGCCAAAGCAAGAAATGGAAAATACAGCCATGTAAAATTACCTATTGTAAATGAGCAATTTGTGGTTAGGTTATATAGTCAACTTTCAGATTCCTGGGATACAGATTATGGTTCCTTTGTTCTACCCCTGCTGGAGGACAAACAACCATGCTATGTATTTATCACTCAGATTAGAGTCCCAGAATGCCCAGGGACATGAATGCGTATTCATTGCATGGTCTCCAGATCGTTCTCATATTAGTCAAAAGATGTTGTATGCAGTAACAAGAGCAACTCTGAAGGAGTTTGGAAGTGGCCACATTAAAGATGAAGTATTTGGAACAGTAAAGGAAGATTTATCATTATATGGATATAAAAAAATGTTTGCTAGGGTGCAAGGGTTGTTCAGTGGCAGAAATCTCGCCTGCCATGCAGGAGACCCAGGTTCGCTTCATGGCCCATGCATTTCTCCCTTACTCCCCCCACCCCCCCCAAAAAAATTTCAAAAAATGGTGCTGCAATAACAGGATCGTCACACGGAAAAAGAATGAAATGTGACTCCCACCATACAGCATACACATATATATATATATATTTATTTATACAGATGAGAAAACTGAAGCTACTTTGAATTTCAGCTCTACCATTACTATTTTGACTCCTGGGAGAGTTAGTTAATTTCCTTCAGCTTCAGTTTATCAACTTATAAACTGGAGCCTATAATAACTGTCTTCCAGGATTGTTAAATGGCACATAGTAAAGTAAGCTCTCAATACATGGAGCTATAATGCCATCATAATTAGCATTTAAGACATCATAAGTAATGCATGAGAGTCAAAATTCAAACTTGGCTGCTTTGACTTTCTAAAGCAGTGCATTCTGGGTGATGGAAATGTTCTATATCTGAGCTGTCCAATGTGGTAGCCACTAGTCGTATGTGGCTACTGATCACTTGTGATGTCACTAGTATGAGGAGCTGAATTTCTAATTTTATTTCATTTAATTGTGTGTGTGTGTATATATATTATATACTATATATATATTGTATGCTGTATGGTGGAATTCACATTTCATATATGTATTTACTATAACAATCTTCCACTGCCCTGCTGATTGCAGCTGAGGAAGAACTACGACAGATTAATAAGGTACAAACTGATGTGAGCATGGACACTAACCATCAAACACTACAATGAGTAGGATTTCCTATTTCTCGAGAAGTTTTTCAAGCTATGTGCAGTTGGAAATACATATTACTGCACATTACCATTTCTTTCTGTATAAGCATTCCCATGAAGAAGACTAGTTGGAGATTTATTTATTCAATGCATGGATAAGCATACAGTATAAGAGAACGGACACTGTCTTCTAGCTACAAGAGACCTCTGCTAGAAACAGCAGAAAGACAACTATGAACAGATGTAATTAGAAAGACTGAAATAGATAATGGGGATAAATTGACTGCAGACTTCTTTTATGAATAAGTACACCCTAAGCAACATGCTCATAAGCAAAGTTTTACAAAACCAAAACATCCTGCAGGAAAAGAGGAATTTGAAGACTAATTCATGGTCCAGCTGAAACTGAAGCCACTATTGATTAAAATCACTACATTAAACATTATGACACTAGTTTTTAAAAAGTGCAACTTTCAGTACAGGAGACTGAAATCATTCCACCTTGATAAAAAGTAGGGAAAATTGTAATTTTTAATAAACAGCACCTTTCACTTCTGTGTGTTTTTAAAATTAATGTTATAGAAGACTCATGATTTCTATTTTTGAGTTAAAGCTAGAAAAGGGTTCAAGACAGTAATAATTAATTTTGGCATACTTTTCATAGACTAATGATGCCACACTTCCATGATTCACATAATTCTTAAAAGAGAAATACCTTAAAATATTCATACTTCTTAGTGAATATGTTAAAGATCAGGTTAGATTATTTTCTAATCTCAAAACTTCTTGTTCTTAGGAAAAGGTGGAAAGGTCCTTTTTTGGAGGAGCAGTGCTATCTCCATCAGTCTGTGGCATCATGTCTGCAACTTTCAAAAACATAGTGCTTTATTGTAGCAGTCTTTTCTTTGATTCTTCATTTTTTTAAAATAGCATTGAAATTTCAGATCAGCTCACTCTGAAACCTTAAGGGTGAAAGATATTTTCTATACTGCAGATTTTCTGATGATAGTGAAAGAATGTCTCAACAGCCTTAGTAAATTCTCTTTTTAGTGCATTAAAATTTTTCAATATCTAAAGTCATTTAATTTTAAGTACCATGAGACCAAATATTTATGTTCAGATTGAAATTTAATATTTAAGGCAAGCAAAACTAAAGTCAAAATGTTGGAAAAGTTTTAAATATCAAAATTGAGTTCTTTCTTCTGACACCATATATTTATAGGCATAATGTGTTCTTTATCACTTTAGAACAAATAGTCAGATTTAATGTTCTAGTTTGCTAGCTGCTGGAATGCAATATACCAGAAATGGAATGGCTTTTAAAAGGGGAATTTAATAAGTTGCTAGCTTACAGTTCCAAGGCTGAGAAAATGTCCCAATTAAAACAAGTCTATAGAAATATTCAATCTAAGGCATCCAGGGAAAGATACCTTGGTTCAAGAAGGCTGATGAAGTTCATCAGGGTTTCTCTCTCAAGTGAGAAGGCACATGGTGAACACAGTCAGGGTTTCTTGCTCATCTGGAAAGGCATATGGTGAACATGGCATCATCTGCTAGCTTTCTCTCCTGGCTTGCTGTTTCATGAAGCTCCCCAGGAGGTGTTTTTCTTCTTCATCTCCAAAGGTCACTGGCTGGTAGACTTTCTGCTTCTCATGGCTATGCCATTCTGTGCTCTCTCAGAAATCTCTCTCATTCTCCAAAATGTTTCCTCTTTTATAGAATTCCAGTAAACTAATCAAGACCACCCGAATGGGTGAGACATGCCTCCACCTAATCTAGCTTAACAACCACTCTTGATTAAATCACATCTCCAGGGAGGTGATCTGATTACAGTTTCAAATACACAGTACTGAACAGGGATTAGAAGAAACAGCTGCCTTTACAAAATGGGATTAGGATCAAAACATGGCTTCTCTAGGGTACATAAACATTTTCAAACCAGCATATTCCACCCACTGGACCCTAAAAAAGACACGTTTTCCCCGTATACAAAATACATTCATTCCACAACAATATCAGAAATCCTTAAACCATTTCAGCAGCAATACAAATGAAATACAAAGTTAGAAACAGTACAAACTCCTATCAAAGTTAGTTAAGGCATGGTCTGTTCTAAGGCAAAGTTCTTCTCTGGCTCTGGACCTATAAAAACTCAAAACAAGTTATTTGCTGCCAACATTCAAAGGAGGATCGTCTATAGGATACATATATCCATTTCCATAAGGAGGAAGGAACACAGGGGTCACTGGACCCAAGAAGTTACGAAAACCTGCAGGACATAGTCTATTACATTTCAAAGTCTGAGAGTAATTTATCTTCGGGGCTTTAGAAAGTGGCAGTCCCACCCGTTCCACAGGCCTATGCAGCGGCCTGTCTCTTTCTGAATCAACCTCGGGGGACATTGAGGAGACTACCTTTTTCTTGGCTCTACCCTCTCAAGGCATCAGGGCCACACCTGGGCTCTCTGTCATTTCTGGGACACACACTCAACCCCTCCATGTGGTGGCAGCCAGGCTCTCTCCAGTCCCCAAGGAGCATGCTGTACCTTCTCCAAGGCCTAAGGTGGCACAACTCTTCCACTGCAATGAGGCGGGAGACTCATCCTCTCCATGTATATAGGTGGGTCCACTCTCCTGGCTGAGATTTCTTGGCTTCAGACCCAAGCTTCCATGGTTCTTACTCTGCAAACTTCAATTTACCCCTTTTGTGTCCCCCTTTGTCCAGATTGGCAGTGGTTCTGTTTACACCAAAAGTCTCTTCAAGCACTCCAGGACTTCTCCATCATTCTCTTCACAGTTCCTCCAAAATCTTCCCCTTACCCATCTAAAAAACTGGTCCAACAGCCTTGGTGTTTGCAAACTGCAGCAGCACCCCACTCTTGGTACCAAACCTGTTCTAGTTTGCTAGCTGCAGAATGCAACATATCAGAGACCCTGGCTTTCAATAAAAGGGGATTTATTTAGTTAACATATAGTTCTTCAGAGGAAAGGCAGCTAACTTTCAACTGAGGTTCTTTCTTACATGGGAAGGCACAGGGTGATCTCTGCTGGCCTTCTCTTCAGGCCTCTGGGTTTCAGCAAGTTTCCCCAGGGTGATTTTTTCTGCATCTCCAAAGTCCTGGGCTGAGCTGAGAGTGCTGAGATGAGATATGCTGAGATGAGATATGCTGAGCTGCTTGGGCTGTGCTATGTTAAGCTCTCATTTAAGCACCAGTGAATTAAATCATACATCATTTATTGCAGCAGGCCTGCCTCCTAACAACTTCAGATTTAATCAGCAACAGATGAGGTTCACATGCCATTGGCTCATGTCCACAGCAACAGAACTAGGCACCTTCACTTGGCCAAGTTGACGCCTGAATCTAACTTCCACATTTAATAAAATCATTTTAAGATCAAAGTACTTATCATCTTAAAATAGATTATACTAGCTTAAGAATTTTGTTTCAATTTAGAACTTATTTCAAAACACAAGTTTTCTTTTTATATTATTGCACTTTTAGTTATAATTGCAGAGAACTTTTGAGCCTCATTTTTCTTTGGTACTTGAAATAGAGGGACCTAGAACACTTCATCATGCTTAATCCGTTAAACCTGTTGCAAGAGCCATAATTTTGAGAAGTTTTCTAAGTGACCTGAGGGATACACTTCATGCTGCATAAAGTGAATACCAGAAATGTACATTTCATGGTATAAATTACAAAGCACTCGCTTCTAAACCTTATTATGTTAGGTATATGTACCTTTCCAACATTCACTGTGTGTTCAAGTAAGCAACGCATATTAGAATAATTATGAGTTGATAGATTTTTTTTAAAAAATAGAAATTTTAAAAAGTACAATTTGTAAATTTCCACTCCTGGAAAATAAAGAATGAGTGTAATTTGACCTACACCAAACATTTACATTTTAAGAGCTCCACTCATTCACTGTAATTTTTTATTTAAAAGAAGACAATTAACTCTTAAGTACCTATTATCAATCAGGCACTGTGGCAGGCACTTGGTGCTTCAGAATCAAGGAGGTATATCTTATTGCTTTATACAGATGAGAAAACTGAAGCTACTTTGAATTTCAGTTCTACCATATACTATTTTGACTCCTGGGAGGGTTACTTAATTTCCTTAAGCTTCAGTTTATTAACTTTATAAAATGGAGCCTATAATAACCGTCTTCCAGGATCGTTAAAATGGCACATAGTAAAGTAAGCTCTCAATACATGGAGCTATAATGTCATCATAACTAGCATTTAAGACATCATAAGTCAAAATTCAAAGTTTGACTTTTTAAAGCAATACTTTCTGGATGATGAAAATGTTTATATCAGAGCTGTCCAATGTTGTAGCCATTAGTCATATGTGGCTACTGAGCACTTGTGTCGTGACTAGTATGAGGAGATGAATTTCTAATTTTATTTCATTTTAATTCAAAGAGCAACAGGGGGCTAGGGGCTACTGTACTAGACAGTGTAGCTCTAAAGTCTATGTTTTATCATTAACGCATACTATTCATTATGACATGCAAAGATATTGTTCATAATGTTTATCCACCTCAATCTTTGTTTAAAGGATATATATATATATTTATATAAATGTATATGCATATGCATGTATGTACATATGTATATAAAGGGGCTTTGTGGTATGTATGTTTTGGAGTTTAACTTCAGGGCATCTGATGCTGTTATGTCATACATTTACCGATTCTGGTATTAATCGAACATTGTTAGGAAATGATTCATGTCCCCTATAAGGATATTTTCAAATTCTAACCCCTGGTCCTATAGGAGTGAACCCATTTGTAAAAAGGACTTCAAAGTTGTTCTTATTAGTTCAGTTGTAGATTCATTTGTGAATATAATCTTCAAAGACACTATTTGGGCGAGGGCAAATTGAATCAGGGTGGCTCATAATTTCTATGACTGAAGTCCTTTCAAGCAAAGAAATTAGACACAGAAGTAGAAGCCAGGTAATGTGGCAGATCGCCATGTGAAGGAGACCGAGATACAAGCCAAGGAACCCTAAGTTTTACTGGCAAGCCAATACTAGAATGCTGAAGACCCCAGGAGAAAGGATGGCCTGGCAAGACCCTAGTTTAGGACTTTTAGTCTCCAAAACCATGAGACAATAATCCCTGTTGTTTAAGCCAACCCATACTGTGTGGTATTTATCATAGCATCCCTGGCAAACTGAAAGACAGTTGCTTTACTCTGTACATTTCATTATACTTCTAGCCATAGCAGACCCAAAATAAATTATTTCCTCTCTAATTACACATGTTTATAAAATGATCGAAGTATTTCTCATATATATGTTCATATATAGTACTATTAAAACACCATGAAAAGCACTTTATACATATGTTAGATGGACCTTTATATAATGAATACTTGAAAAGTTAACTGCTAATAAAATTTGTGTAAAATCATACTTATAAACATACTGTGGTCCTTTCAATCAATTCCAGGAATGGGAAAACACGTACGGTTGTAAGAGGAATGTGTACTGCTGAAAATAACAAGAGTTTACTAGCTTAAGAACTGGGACTTCTAAGTCAAAATTAGATTCCACAAGCACGCAAGTATAAAAGCTTCTTCCTGTTACTAAAAATGATCAGAAATAGTATTAAACCTCAAATCCTTTGAGAAATTACAGAAAACCTATAAATTAAAAGTCCGTAGGAAAACCAATACATCACATACTACTTCTCAAATATGAATATGCTATCCTGAAGAAAAAATTCTCACAGACCTAAGAATATGTACACATTTGCCAGTTTGAGAAATACTGATTTAGAAAACTTATTCTAGGAAAATGTCTGTCAGTTGCAGGCTATTATTATAAGAGACCTTTGGCCATTAACTGGTAAAATACATATTTTTTTTATTGTCATCAAATGAACCCAAAACATTTAAGAGTATATATTCTTAAAACCATGAACTGTGAGAATAACATGGAATGAGATCTTCAGGCTCCAGTTGGAGCAGCACTGATTTAGCAGACAATATAATTCTTGAGACAGCACTGGTTACTAACACTGCATCTCCAAATAACCAACAATACTTGAGTCAGCCAACATGAACTTTCCTTTTTTCATAACACTACATGTTTAGCTATGCCAACGTTAACACTCCCAATACAAATCTGACAGAATTTAGGCATTATTTTCTCTCATCTAAAACATTAAAAAAAAATACAGCCATTCATTGCTTACCTTGCTCTTTGACATAGAAAGTGAAGATTCATCTTTATTTTGAGAAACATCTTCCTTCCCTCTTTCAAAACCTTTAAAAGAAATTGTCAGTATCTTAGTATTACTAATATTAAGTATTATATAGGCATTAATGCTAAAGAGCAAAATCATATGCCATCCAATTTCAAATGTACATTATATTTGATGTACCTCAATGTAATAAGCCTTGATAATTCATGAAATTTTAAACTATTATGGTTTAAAGACCCCTAAGGGGTCATCTGTAGTATAATACTTCTTTAGAATTAATTAAGACCTAGAGAGGTAATGAAGTTTCCTCCCTAACCCACTAAAGTCATGCTAAGTGCCTCTTTTCTGTACTCTCAGAGCATGCTGCACGAATTTAGCACCCCCTTTTGATTTTATGCTACTGAGCAGGTTTCTACTGGTTTCAAACTGAGAACCCTCACTAGCAGAAACAACCTTCTTCTCACACCTCTTGCCAAACTAGAAAGCAATTTCAGAATTAGTGGTAAAATAAGAATGGGGAAAAAAATCTGGAATGAAAGAAAGATTAAAAATCTAGTAATGTGCTTATTATAAAGATTAAAAAGAATGCATATAAACCCCATAGCACAGTACTTACCACATGGTATACATTCAATTAATGTTAACTGTTATTGTACCACTATTATTGTCTATTGCTATATACATTTTAAAAGGGTAAAGACAAAATTTTTGAGTACACAGGTACAAACATGCATGCAAATGATACAGTCATATGCCCCTGTAATCATATAAGACATTAATATAGCAGTATGCCAAAAGCAATTAACAAATTAATGTTACAAGGGTATAGTTAAACAAATATTAAGACTGAGATTTGTGTGACATATAAAAGCAACAGAACACATTTTAATGAGGTTCTCTCTACTTTTGAGAACAGGTGAAAGAAGCTACTTCCTCACCTCCCCCCTCACATCAATACATACATGGCTAAAGAGCACACACCATATGATTCCATTTATGTGAACTTGTAAAACTAATCAATGGTGTTAGAGGATGGAATGGTGGTTACCTTTGTTGCTGGAAAGACTGGAAGGGGAACAAGGAATCTGGGCAGTGTTTTACACAAGTCTATACTTCACAAATTCATATTGCTGAATATATCTAAGATTTGTATGCTTAACTATATTTAATCTGAGTTCAATAAAAGCCTGTATTAAGCGCATGTAAATTATTCATAAACTAGCACTTAAAAATTATTCAAGTATTAATAGCACCTGAAGCATTTAAAAATAGTTGTTAGAATATCTGTATATGATTTATGTTAACTAAAAATAAATCCAATCCATTTAATCTAGAGATTTTATTGAATTACTTCTATAATATGAAAAAGGAATATTTAAAAAATTTCTCATTGATAAGGAGGATCACATCACTCAATCGCTATACTAGAAATGCAATACAGAATTTCAAATTAAAATTTACAGAAATTCAGAATATTAATTAAAAGCAAAGGAAAATTTTATGTAATTCATTTAAACATTCTAAAGTGTTTATTCAGAGCAATAAACATATTAGAATAAATAATTCTCAATACTAGTGACTAACATAAATTACTTCAAATTCCTTCCAAATATATGTACAAGAGAACACAGATTTTCAAAAAATACATATTTTGACTGAAAAAAAAAGTCTTCTTATTTCAAAGGGAAAGATATTAACTTCAGTTTGTCTTGTGCGGTCTTGGCTTCAGCTGAATTCTAGACCAACCCATTTATTAGATTAAGAAAAATGCCAGGTGAATTTCAGTTAAGAACATAGGTTATCAGGAGATAGAAACAGGGTAGAGATGGGTAATTGGTGCTGAAGGGATACAGATTGTAAACAGGACTGACTGCAAAAATTCAGAAATGGATAGAAAAATACTTCCTGATCATAGCACAATAATGTAAATACACTGAATGAAGCTGAATGTGAGGATGAGAGAGGGAGAAGAGCTGGGGGCACGTATAAAACCAGAAGGAAAGATAGATGATAAAGGCTGAGATGGTATAATTTAGGAATGCCTAAGAATGTACAAATGATGGTGATTAAATGTAAAATAAAAAAATGCTTTTGCATGAGGGAAAAACAAAGAATGTCAGTATTGCAGGGTAATAAGAATAGATGAACATACATATTTTAAATCTTTAACTGATGTGTAAGATTTAAGGGAGAAATGTTTATTTGGTGCAAAATTTACATTGTGACTAGTGCATTTCCTAATTTAACATGTGTGGTCAGTTTACTTGAACACCATAAGTATATGGAACCTTGAATAAGGTATGAGATTTTGTTGGTTTGTCCAGGTTAGTATGATGCCCTGATAAATCCCAAGTGATTTGAACAGTGAATACAAAAGTATTTGCAAAGTCCCCTTAATGGGGAGAAAGCAGGAAAAATTCAACTTCCCCATTAGGAGAATTCCTGATATTCTCACAAGCAGTAGGGTTAACCAAATCAATAGATTGGGCCCTTGATCTTGGGGTTTACCCCTGTGAAACCTATCCCTGCAAAGGACAGGCTAAGCATACTTAAAATTAGGCCTAAGCGTTTACCCCCTGAGAACCTCCTTTGTTGCTCAGATGTGGCCTCTCTTTCTAAATCAACACATCAAGCGAACTTACTGCTCTCCCTGCTCTACATAGGACATGACTCCCAGGGGTGTAAACAGCTTTGGCAATGTAGGACAGAAATCCTGGGATGAGGTGGGACTTGGCATCAAGGGATTGAGAAAACCTTCTCGACTGAAAGGGGGAAGTGAGAAAGGAGACAAAATAGTGTCAGTGCTGAGAAATTTCAAACAGAGTCAAGAGGTTATACTGGAGGTTATTGTAACGCATTATACAGATATCCCCTTTTTAAGTTTATGGTGTATTAGAATGGCTAGAGGGAAGTAACTGAAACTGTAGAGCCGTTTCAGTAGCCTTGCTTCTTAAAGATGATTCTATAATGATAAAGCTTTTACAATGTGACTGCATGATTATGAAAACCATGTGTCTGATGCTCCTTTCATCTATGGTATGGACAGATGAGTAAAAAATATGGGTAAGAAATAAACAAATAATAGGGGGAACAAAAGTTAAAATAAGTTAAGTAGATTGAAATACTAGTGATCAATGAGAGGGAGGGGTAAATGGTATGCATGTATGAGGTTTTTCTTTTATCTTTCTTTTTCTGGAGTGATGCAAATGTTAAAAAAAATGACCATGGTGATGAATATACAACTATGTGATGATATGATGAGCCACTGATTGTACGCAAGGTATCGAATGTATGTCAAGAATGTTTGTATGTTTGTTTGTTAAGGTTTATAATAAAAATATTTTTAAAAAAGAATACTAAAGTGAAACAGAACAAAAAAACACCAATTCATTGTGTCTGATTTCACATATTATTTTAAGAATAAAACACTGTATTAAAAGAAAAGCATAAGTCATAAGTCAAAATAGATTTCTGTAAGATGTAAAAGTCTTCTAGAACATTTCAAGTATTGGAAAAGGACATTCATAAGCCTAACTGTATATTATATATCAGTCTCATTTTAAAAGATTCTCTACACTTCAAACTTGCAAATCAAATGATTATTTAAAAAGTGGGCCCTGTCCACACATCTATGTCCAACTGATTTTCAACAACTGTGCCAATGACATTAACTGCGGAGAGAATGGCACCCTTAACAAATAGTTTCAGGAAAAGTGACTGTTCACATGCAAAAAAAGAAAAAGTTGGACCTCACACCAAATACAAAAATTAATTTGAAATGTATCAAGGACTTAAACAAAAGAGCTAGAAGAAAACATAGGGGAAAGTTTCATTGGTTTGGCAGCAATTTCTTAGATCTGACACAAAAAGCATGAGCAACAAAAGAAAAAAAGATAAAATAGATTTCATAAAAATTTAAAACATCTATGTCAAAGGACATTATTAAGAAATTGAAAAGATATCTTACAGAATGCGAGAAAATAATTGTGAACCATACATTTGGTAAGCATTTACATACCCAGAATACATAAAGAACTGCTATAATCACCAACAAAAAGACAATCCAATTAAAATATTTACAAAAGACTTAGATATTTCTCCAACAAGGATTTACAAATGGCCAATAAACACATGAAAACATGCTCAATATCACTGTTAGGGAAATGCAAATCAAAACCACCATTAGGTATAATTTCATATACAGTAGGATGAATATTATTTAAAAAACAGAAAATAAGTGTTGACAAGGACGTAAATTGGTGACCTGCTTTGGAAATCAGTTTGGTGGTTCCTCAGAAAGTTGAACATACAATTACCATATGACCTAACAATCTTACTTCTAGGAATATACCCAAAAGAAATGAAAGCAGGGACTCAGATATCTGTATACCAGTGTTCATAGAAGCATTCTTCATAGGAGCTAAAAGGTGGAAGGAACCTAAGTATCCATTGACAGATGAATGGAGAAACAAAATGTGGTGTGTGTGTGCGCTTGTGTGTGTGTGTTTGATAGAATGCTACAGCCACTAAAGGAATTAATTTCTACTATATGCTACAACATGGATGAACCCTGAAGACATTATGTTGTGTGAAATAAACCAGTCACAAAAGAACAAGTATAAAATGATCTCACTTACATGAAATACCTAGAATAACAAATTCATAGAGACAGAAAGCAGATTACACATTATGAGGAGCCAGAGAGGGAGGAAAGGAGAGTTATTGTTTAATGGGTACAGAGTTACTGTTTGAAGTGATGAAAGTTGGAGGAACGGATGTTGATAATGGTCAGACAATATTGTGAAGGTATTTAATACCACAGAATTGTACACTTGAATGTGGCAAAAATGGAAAATTTTGAGTTAGATATATGTTACTACAAGACATAGTTAGAAAATTTTAAAAGTTGACTCTGAGGACTTTAGTAATTGCACCCTAAAACAACCAATCTGATCAAATGTTTTGAGAAGATCAATATAAAGTGCAAAGAATACATAAAAATGTTCAAAAGTCTTAGAAGGAAAATATTGCCAAGTTGTATACTAAGTATTCAAGGGCCACTTCAAGGTATGCAAAGCAAAAAATATCACACTATGGTCTCTTTCTTAGGCTGTAGAAAACTGGTTTCCTGAAAATGTGCAAAGTAATCTTTATCTGAAAAACTCAGTCATGAAAATATAATTAATAGAAGATAGAAAGTCTCTGTCAAAATATGTAGGCTTTTATTCAATTTCTTTCATGTGTGGAGATTAAAAATTACTTTGACATTATGTATACATTTTAAAAACATATAAATGTTATTTATAGAGAAAATCCTAATGCCTACAATACATTATTGATAATTCAGAATACTTTCATATCATGATTTTTTACCAACTTTGCTAGGTAGTCATCTTGGGTAGTAAATTATCTTCTAACCACCTTCCTCACCACCACACACCAAATGATTAAGCTATTTATAAATAAACATGATAAAATGTCTTCATCAAAACCATTTTTCAATATGCTAGGCAAACATGAACACAAAAATACTAACTAACCACAAGAAAGAAAAATGGATGCCATTCATTTAGGAACATTTATTCATTGAAAGGCACCACTAAGGGAATTAAAAAGTAAGTAAAAGACTGAAAGAAGATATTTCAATATGTACAACATTTAAGTGACTTATATTCAGAATATAAAAAATACCTACAGATCAGTAAAAGACAAAAAAACATAATATTTAAAATGGGGCAAAAGACTTAACAGGCACATCACACAGACACTTCCAAAGGACTAATAAACACATGAAAAGGTGCTCAAAATTAGTCATTCAAACATCCAAATTAATGCCACAGTAAGATAGATATCTACACATGCCCACCAGAACAGCTAAAATTAAAAGGACTAACACCATCCAAGTACTGACAAGGCTGTGGAGCAACTGGAACTCTATTAATTACTGATGGGGGTATAAAATGGCATAACTACTTTAGAAAACTGTATCTAGTAAAGCTGAAAGCAAGCATGTTCTAACACACAGCAATTTAATCCTTGACAGATGCATTAGAAATGAGTGCTTATGACATTCAAAAGAAAAGTACAAGGATGTTCTGAGCAGCTTTAATTCATAAAAGCCAAAATATGGAACCAATTCAATTGGCTCTTAACATAATACATGGATAAATTGTGGTATATTATACAGCAGTGAAAATGAACTAATTACTGCCACACAAAACAACAGACATAATATTGAGCCAATAATATTGAACTCTCCCCCGCCCCCCACCAATACATATACAGCAAAAGAGCACATACCATATGATTCCATTTATGTGAACTGGCAAATCTAATCAATGGTGTTAGAGGCTGGAACAGTGGATACCTTTGCTGTTGGAGGAAAAGACTGGAGGGGCACAAGGGATGTTATGGAAATCTGGACAGTGGTTTGCAGAGATCTATACATAACCAAAAATTCATAAGCTGAACACATAAGATTTGTATACTTAACTATATGTGTTTTATACCTCAACAAAATAAACTGAGATACTCTTCCTTATTTGTTCAGTTTATTAGACCTTCCCTGCTTTTATATCCTTTCCTACCTTGTCTATATCTTTTTAACCTGTTCTGCATCTGCCTAATTCTGATTCATTCGTCAATATTAATTATAATTAATACAAAAATATTAATGAAAATAACAATAAAGCAACCACTACCCATTTGGAGGAAAACTTGTGAGGGTAAAGTACTATGCTAGAAGCATTACTTACATTTTTCCCAATCATTATAACAATGCCATTTAAAAAACAAATATTAACTATATTTTAAATCTATAGAAGCTAGGCATACAGAGATTAAGTAACTTGATTAATGTCACAAGTAACAGTTTTGGGGCTTATTCAAACTTAAGTCTAACTTCAAAATTCATGCTCTTTCTACTATGCAAAGGTGCCTTTCAAAACGTGGGTCACCTCTTCTGGTATTTGTCTGGGCAAGCTGTACCCTACTCTAAGATACAGAGCATTTCACAGATTTTGTATCATGGTACATATCGTAATATACTCCAATTAGTTATTTTCATGTTCATCTTACATGCTTGACTATGAGCTCTTGAAAAGAGGAGTCTAATCTTTAATCATCTTTTATTTTTTCTACAGGCTTTTAAAAAAATGTGAAATAAGCACATCATCAGAAAAATGAATAAATATATAACTTAATATAGTGAACACCTGTGTAATCACTACCCAGTCAAGAAATAAAGCATTGCCGACATCCCATAAGATCCTTCTTGTGCTATTCTTGATCACAATCCTTTCTCCATCTCCTAAAAAGTAACTATCTTGACTTTTATAATAATGATTCTCTACTTGTCACAGCAGGTATCTCATTTATTTTCATTGCTTATTAGGCTCTAATTGCATGAATAATCACTATTTTTATTCATGCTATCATTGTTTCTACTTTTTTCACTTTTATGAACAATGGTGCTAAGAATATTTTTATAAATATATACTAATATACAAATGCATGAGTTTCTCTAAGGTTTATGCCTCGAAGTACAATTCCTAGGTTATAGTATATGTATGTCTTCAACTTCAACACTACCAGATTGTTTACCAATTTATTTTTTTCACCAACTGTAAGATTTCTCCTTGCTCCACATCCATGGCAACACTTGTGCTGTGAAATTTTTAATATTTTTGCCAATCTGATGGCATGTAGTAGTATATCAGTGACATTTTTGTCTGCATTTCCCTGATTACTAATGATGTTCACCACTTTCTCATGTGTTAACTGGCCATTTTGATTTCTTCTTTGTGAAAAATGTCTTTATATCTTTTGCTACCCACCCACCCTCCACCATTTTGTTCCTTTTAGTTGTTTATCTTTTTTCTTATTGATTAGTATAGGGATTCTTGATGTATTTGAGATACTAATGAGTTGAATCTGATACAATTTTATGGCTTAGCTTTTTAACCTCTATATAGTTTCTTTTGACACACAGCTTTTAATTTTAACGTAGTTAAATTTAATAATCCCTTTCTTTAATGGTTAGTGTTTTTGATGTTAAGAAATTCTTCGTAAATCTAGGGTAATAAAGGTAGTTTCCTACAATATAGTTTTACCTTTCATATTTAGGTCTCTAATCCATCGGGAATTGACTTTTGATTGTATATGGGCACAATTTTACTTTTTTTCCATGTAGATAACCAATCAAACATTGTTTATTGGTTTGATAACCAATCAAACATTTATTAAAATAGCCATTTCTTCCCTACTTGTTTGTAATGATACTTCTTTATACGTCAAATGTTCATTATGTGTCAGTTTATTTCCGGGCTCTCTAGCCTCTTCCATTCATCTAGAGTATTAGTACAACGTTGACTAGAAGCGGTAACTGTAGATACCTTGTTCCTAATCTCAAAGAAAAATGATCACATTTTACCATTAAGTATGATCTTTGATGTAGATTTTCCATGCAAATATTTATATTCATATATTTACATATACATGGATTTAGATATATTGATATATACAGAAAAAGAGATGTTTAAGGAAGTTCACTACTTCCAGTTTCCTAAAAGTTTTTCAAGAACAAATCTTGAATTTCATCAAAAACTTTTTCCATATCTACTGGAATGAGCAAATGATTTTTCTTTCTTTAATGTGTTAATGTAGTGAATCACGTTAATTAATTTTCCAACTTAAAGCCAATTTTGCATTCTTAGGCTTAAACCCAATTTATTAATGATGCATTAACCCCTTTATAAAAGATATTGCTAATGTTATTAAAGAACTTTGTACCCATACTCCTAAATACAGAAATCCTATACATAAGAAAATTATAGGACACTCTTTGAATGTATATCAAAGTTATATTAATACTAGTGCTTGTTTTATTTTTTATTTTTTCTATCCTGTAGAAGTAGTTGTGCAGTATTGGAATTATTTCTTCTTTGAATATTTGAAAGTACTCAAACACCTGGACCTGGACCTTTCTGATCCAGTTGCTTATTGGTTATCAGAACTATTCAGGCATTCCTTTTGTTTTTTAAAACAATTTTAATAAGCTATATTTACTAAGAATTTTCTCATTTGACATTGAAACCAAATTCCTTCCAAATGGCCAATAAGTAGCTAAGCCAGGATTTGAAACCAGGTAGCCTAGGTCCATTTTTACTCTAACACACATTCAGTATGACTTCCACATTTTCTGTGGCTACAGAACCTATACTGAGATGCTTAGAATGATAATACTTATTTTGACAGATGGTAAACCCCTGAATCACCTAGGAGATAAGGATTATTTCATCTATTTAAATATTTGTAGCATACTTACTATGTCAAGCATTGGACTACATTTAAGAGATAAAAACATAAAAAGACATTGTTCCCTATCCTAAAAAAAGACTACTGTCTAGTGAGAAGCCAGATAGGCAAACAAAAATTATAATACAATAAAACAGCTACTTATAATGAAAGCAGTGGAGTAGTTAAGAAAACATACTATAGAGTCAAACTATCTGAGTTTAAATGGCACTGCCATTCACTAGTTATATGACCTTGGAAAAGCTACTTGTTTAGCTTTTTATAAGTGATACTGAATTAGAGTGATATAGTATTGACTGAAGTTTGTAGCAAGAAAGTGCTATAGTATTCTCTTCATAAGGAAAGAAAATATACTAATGCTTTACAGAAATGTTTTCCAACATCAAAACAAATAAAGAAGAATTTCCTAGTTATAGCTCAGCTAACCAAAGAACCAATCAAACAAACAAGCAAATAAAACTGATAACATTTAGTTCTGTTCAAGTATATTCCCTTGGTACTCAGCTAAATAAAAAAATAAATAAAAACTCTGCCAGATCTTTTTATTACAATGTTTTCATTTAGGGAGTAGTCACAGATTCACAATAATTCCAATGAATAGAGACATACATTATATTTTTTAACTCTTCTGGTATAAAATTATATAACCATGGTCAAATCCTTTAACTTTCGGGTACATCAGTTTTCTCATTGATAAATAACTTTTACACTAGATGATTTCTTAATACTAAGTACATAGGGTTTACTTTTTCCTGTTAATGCAATGGAATACTATTCCTGAATAAATTAGCACTCTGCCCTTAATATCTAATTGTTAATTGAAACCAAGCATTATTATTATTATTATTATTGATAAGATATATCCTTACTATACACTTCAGTAATAAAACTGATTTATTACTGTTTAGATATAACACAAGTTTTATACTGCATCAGTTTTGTTAGGATGAGATTATATTTACAATGTTAACAAATGCATATTTAATATGCATTTATAAAATTAATATGGAATTGCTACATTAATATTAATGATATGGAACACAGCCAACTACCAGGAACTGTACAGAAAAAAAATCTTTCAGGAGTTAAAACAGACTGGAAAAAAAAAAAACTATGCACTAAACCTCACAGAATTTGTCTACAGATTTCTTTGTCAAAGTTTATTTATTCCTATTTTTAAGTGCTGTTCTAGAAAGTGGTACAATGAACATATCTAGAATAATAGTCAGAGCAAAGGAAGAGAAAGATAAACAAACGAACTGAAAACAAACAAACAAAAAAACACATTACATGACGGTATCACTATTAGAGACAGGATACACAATTCTACAATATAGTTCATTACCAACAAAAAGGCTAAACAATTACTTTCTTAAGGTAGAAGTTACAAAAAGATTTTTCCAAGGAAAACTAAAATGAATACAGATTTTTGCTCAAAGTGGTAAGATAAAGTCATTAAAAGTCACTAACATAGACTCTCTCTCCTCCAATATTAGATAAAAACAACTTCATCTTAAAAGAATATTTATCAGTCCAACAATGAAATGTCCTGTATAAATCATATATATATATCTTAACTTTTAATTTTAAAAATACATAATAAAAACCTGCTTCTCTGAAGTGCTTAATTCCATCCTACTTTTTAACCAACAAAATAAAACAGATATTTTAAACAATTTTCTTATTTTTTATCACAGCTGGTTATGATATAACTACTGATTGTGTTAAGGAAACACGAGATCATTCTTATGAATATGATGTTCTCTATTTAAAGAATTAGAAAACAAAGCAAACATTTACTTTTCTATTAACACAAATCCATCCAGGATGGCTTCCACTATATCGTCAAGATATGCTGACAATTTTGCCTTTAATTATCTGATTAAGTAGATATCAAACTTTAAAAAAGTGAAGTTTTCTATTATTTATCAAGGTCACCTGATGAATTATTATTATCAAATATCATGAGGGTCAGCAAATAGCATGTGGTAGCTGGTTGGCTATTGCCAAAGTCACTTCTGAGCAAAGATATATACTAAAATTTATACCTTTTGAAAATACGTGAAAGACACATGATAGTAACCAGGCTACACTAAGAAGACTAACTATGGGTAAATGTTGTTTAAACCTTCTTTCATCATGAGGTTCACTTATGCAAACCTCAGGATTAAGGTTTTTAATTCATCTGGGGAACCCTGCTAGGAAAGAAAATTAAATCAGTGAATTTATAATAATTTAATTGCCCAGGTGAATTCTTTCTATAAGGCATTTCGCTATCTCAAAAGAATATTTATATACATCAGTCAGCATGAATTTTCACAAAAAGCCAAGAATAAAGGTTAGGAAAATAGGAAATATAATTCAAATTCAACAAAGTATAAATGTGAGAAAAAGATATGCGGTTAAAATAAGTATCAGTTTCAGTCATTATTTCTTTGCCATGAGTTTTAAAGAATATTTATTTTCATTTTAACAGAAAAGTATAACCTTAAAAGAGTAGATATGATTAGGTTAGCAGTTTAAAATTTGAAAAGGAAAATGTAAAAGACTTTATTTATAAAAATATATATCCGAATATTTGCTACAATCCATCTTTTATAAACAATAAAAGGTCAATTTATGTCTATAGGTTCATTGACCAATATTTAATGTCTAAATCATAGCTGTCAAATGCCTAATTTCATTCAAGATTATCTTTAAAACATTAAAACATTTTCCTAGCAAAAATCATACCTCGAAAACTCCATATTAGTCAGAACTTGAGATATTAAAGCTTACCCTCAACATCAATTTTATTATGATTACTTTCTGAAGAAAATGATTAAGTAAATATTAATATTAAATAACTAGGCTTTGTTTACAAAAATCTCAGAGCAAATTAGCTTGTTTATAAAGTGTTGTGCTTTTCTCAAATTCAAGAGAAGCTTTCATTTTATCATTTTATTTAGTGTCATAATATTTATTTTTATAATTAAAGCAAAAATTCATGTTACAAGTACTCAATAATCCTACTTTACTGAATCATTAATTCTCAAGTTCTAGCTTAAGAGATGGTAGGAGAAAAACAGGAAAAGCCAAGCTCTATAGCAGCAGTTACTGAAACTTAACCTTCTACAATAGAATTGTTTTAAGGAAAGCAGTTTTAAGATGTTAAAAACGCCTGGCTTATTTTAATGACAAGTCTGCAAGAAATTAGGACAAGATTGCAAGGTTAAACAAACAAACCTGGCAATGAAGGAGAAAGTTCACTGTATCCTCCAAATGAAGCATTCCGGACAAGCTTTCGGCCATCATCAATTCGTGGAGGAAATAAAACAGGTGAAACCCCAGTATATGAAGAAAATCTGCGTTGTTTTGAACTCTCTTCTTTCATGGCTCGAAAGGTCTATTTAATGTATATACTCACCCAGAAGGCTAATTAGACCACTATGGCAATGACAGGCTTTTCTTTCACATCCAAATGGAGCAAAACCCACCAGCACAAACAAAGAACACACATTTAACAGCAAATAAGGACCAGAGACTGTCAAATCAGCAATAAAAAGATAAAGAAAGCAACTGACAAAAAAGGCATTAAGTCATGCTGCTGATTTATTTTTAATGCATTGATAAACAAGAAGGCTATTCCACTAATGTTTTGCCTTTCTATCAAACCCGTAATGCCATGCACTAAATTGCTACTTTAGGAAAACAAAGCAAGATCAATACTTTGAGATTCAGCATGGAGTCATAAAATGTTCTTTCCTTTTCTCAAAAAATACAAGCCTTTTATCATATCCAATTTTTTTTTGTAGTGTCCACCACACTTCCCATCTCTTCTGAATTTTCCCTTTTGAGCTTTTCCTTACTTCAAAAATGTATATAAACAAAGCACTGCTTATATTCCCTCATGTTTCTAGATTTATATCTAATCCGCTAGCCTCAGCCATGATTAAGAATTCATGAGGTAAGATATTCTCTCAAGGACAGTTTTAATGGATTGAAGCAGCAAGCAGAGAATAAACATTTAAATTTTATTTCTAGCAGGAATATATGAGTCATTAAGACTGTTAATGCAAACTATATAACAGAGAAGATAAAATGATACCATAAAAATGTTGAAGGGTCCAACACATTACCTTGAAAGAGATATGAGCTGCTACAGTTCCCCTTCATTATACTTGAATTTTTCAAAATGTATAATCTAACAATGGGTACTTTGCCATTTAAAACTCTCCCATTAAAAAAGAAAGATAAAAAAACCTTTATTTGAGCAGTGACAAATAAAATATGTTTCTTTACTACAGCTAAAACTGACTAGTATAATTCCACATCATTAAATCTAACAGAAAACTAACTAAAAATGTACTTATGGCCAAAATGATACACCATTTCATTTCTTCACATTTAATTTTTAAAATCTTCTAAAAAATACATAAAATCAAATTACCTTATCCTAGCCTAATTCAAGTTAAAAAGCTCTAGTCTTCTGCTCCCTTTATATATCCTAGATTGATTTTTCTGATTACATTTCTTACTTTCAACCTGGTAGTATACCTACTCAGCTGGACAACAATTAATTCAATTGCAACTAATTTAATGACTCTTTCTTATACTTAGCTACCATAAGACCTAAGTTTCCTTCGTTACTATGCACACGCTTCAAGGCTGGTATACATTTGTACCTAACAGTAGCCCATATAATCAACAACTGTTTCTCTTTATTAGAAATGACATTTAAAAAAACAACCTCAATTTACTATACATAATGCATTTTTTCTTGGGCAAAGGCATTTAAAAATCAATTAGTGGTAAATACCAGTCTATGGTTAATACTCATAATTGCAACAATTTTTTCTATTTTTGCTTTTCTCCATGTCACTAAATATAAACTACCATTAATTACAGACAATAGAGAAAGCATTATAATTCACGCACTGGTACTTGCCTTCCAAGGCATAAGGAATATAATATCATACAGGCACTATAGTATAATTGTTATGCAAGATTTGAAATTAAACTGCCTAGATTAAAATCCCAGTTCCCCACCCTTGCCAGATGAACTTCAGCAATTTATTTAATTTCTCTAGGTCTGTTTCCTATCTATAAAATGCATACATAGTGTGCTGGTTTGAAAGGAAGAATGCCCCCTAAGAAAAGCCATGTTTTAATATAAATCCCATTTCTTAAGGTAGAATAATCCCTATTCAATATTGTATATTTGAAACTGTAATGAGATCATCTCCCTGGTTGATGTGATTTAGTTAAGAATGGTTGTTAAACTGGATTAGGGGATGACATGTCTCCACCCATTTGAGTGGGCCTTGATTAGTTTCTGAAGTCCTATAAAAGAGGAAACATTTTGGAGAATGAGAGATTCAGAGAGATTCAGAGAGAGCAGAGAATGCTGCAGCACCACGAAGCAGAGAGTCCACCAGCCAGCGACCTTTGGAGATGAAGAAGGAAAATGCCTCCCCGGGGAGCTTCATGAAACAGGAAGCCAGGAGACAAAGCTAGCAGATGATGCCGTATTCGCCATGTGCCCTTCCAGCTGAGAGAGAAGCCCTGACTGTGTTCGCCATGTGCCATCTCACTTGAGAGAGAGACCCTGAACTTCATCGGCCTTCTTGAACCAAGGTATCTTTCCCTGGATGCCTTTGATAGGACATTTCTATAGACTTGTTTTAATTGGGACATTTTTTCGGCCTTAGAACTGTAAACTTGCAACTCATTAAATTCTCCCTTTTGAAAGCCATTCCATTTCTGGTGTATTGCATTCCAGCAGCTAACAAACTAGAACACATAGGTCACCACAATCTTTTTTTTCTTTTTAATCTCTTTCCTGTAATGTTAGTGGAATTTCAAGATAGAGCAAATTAGATCAGGTTGTTCATTCTTTCACTTTATCCTGGAATCTTTATAGCTATCTTACATACATTATTGCATTTGATCCTTATAGAAATCCCATAATACATGTACTATTATCAACATTTCATGGATAGCAACTGTGATACTGTGTCTTTTCTACTTTTTTCTGGTAGAAAAAATGAAACAATGTTAATATTAAATTCTAATGTTCATTAATATCTTTAATTGAAAAAAATTAAAAGGTTACTAGAGAAAAAAAACAAACTTGTGCCAGTTTGAATCTGCTGTGTACCCTAGAAAAACCATGTTCTTTAATCCTCATTCAATATTGGTGGGTGGGATCTTTTTGATTGCTTCCATGGAGATGTGACCTAGCCAATTACTGGTGGTAACTTTTAATTAGATGGTTTCCATGCAGACATATCTCCACCCATTCAAGGTGGGGTTGCTTACTGGAGTCCTTTAAGAGAGAAACGTTTTGAAAGAGCCACCAGAACCAACAGAGCCAACAGAATGGACAGAGCCCTAGGGAAGCTGTCAAAGAAGCCTGGAAGAGAAAACTAGCAGACATCACTAAGTGCCTTTCCAGCTGAGAGAGAAACCCCAAACCTCATTGGCCTTCTTGAACCATGGTATCTTTCCCTGGATTCCTTAATTTGGACATTTTATAGTTTTGCCTTAATTTGAACATTTTCATGGCCTTAGAACTGTAAACTTGCAACTCAATAAACTCCTCTTTTTAAAAGCCATTCTGTTTCTGGTATATTGCATTCTGGCAGCTTTTACAAACTAAACTGTGGTGGTTCAAAGCAGTACATATCCCAGAAAAACATGCTCTTAAATTTAATCCATTTTTGTAGGTGTGAATCCACTGTAAATAGAACATTTGGTGAGGCTACTTCAGTTAAGGTGGGGCCTCACCTCAATCAGGACGGGTCTTATTAATCCTATTACTGGAGTTCTTTATAAGCTGAGTGAAATTCAGACAGACAGAGATAAAGACACAGGATGCAAGAATATGATGATCAAAAGAACACAGAAGAGAAGAGACAGACATGAGAAAGCACCATGTCGCTTGCCATGTGATAAACTAAGGACCAAGGATTGCAGCATCCATTCTCAGAACAACACAGTCTTGTAAAGAAAGCATCACCATGATGACACATTGATTTGGACTTATTACCAGCCCCCAAAAGTAAACAAATAAAGTCTCACTGTTTAACCCCACCCATTTCATGGTACTGCTTGGGCAGCACAGCAAACTAAAGCAAAGACATAAACCCACAAGTATGGGAAGACCAGGAGAGGATACATCAGTGACATAAATATGGACAATGGAAAAATATGAGTGAACAAGTATTCATTTTCTTGCAGATCCAAGGAAGCCTAATCACAAATGAACATTGGTAAAGACTGATGACCAACATTATTTATGCAAAAATACTCAAAAGGCACAGACGGGATTGATAGTACCAAGTTCCTCTGGATCAGGAATTAGGGGAGATAACACCAGGAGTTAGAATATTTCTGGGTCCTACTCCTGACTCAATTATTATATACTACCTGCCTTGCCTACATATCATATAATTGCAAAGATAAAGTTATATATGCATGATGGTTAGGTTCTGGTGTCAACTTGGCCAAATGACTATGCCCAGTTGTCTGGTCAGGCAAGCACTGGCCTGACTGTGGCTGCAAGGACATTTTATGGCTGTTTGATAAACCAAAACACTACTGTATTAAGCATCAATCAGTTGACTGCATCTATGGGTGATTATATCTGGGATCAACTAAGGCATGCCCCAAACAACAAGATAATTCAATCAGCTGAAGGTTTACACATAGAAACTTTTTACATAGTTCATACAGTGCTTAAGGTGCAAATTTTAAGCTTTCAGCTTATCCTTCCTTTTCCTTCATCACTGTATCCAGCATATCTAACAACAACCAGCCAACATCATTATATCTCTTAATTCCACAAAACTCTGTAAAGGTATCCAAAACATTTTCACCCAGAGCCTTGCCTCATATAAACATGCAATTAGCAGAATCTAATGGTAATATTTTGAGTTTCCCTCTTGCCAACTCACCCCAAGGACTGTCCAGGCCATTTTGATTTTTGGAAACATAGTCATGAATGTCTCTGAGTCTAAGCAGAGTAGAAAACCAATTCTAAAAATCCATTTTTAAGATTTGTTTCTCAAGAACCCCACTCCTGTTAGTCAGGGTTTTCTAGGGAAAAAGAACCAATAGGAGATATCTGTAAATACGAGATTTATAAAGATGTCTCACGCAACTGTGGGAATAGAAGAGTTCAAAATCCATAGGGCAGGCGGTGAAGCTGGCAGCTCCAATCGAGGGTCCTGACAAACTCCACCGGAGAGATATGTTGGCTGAAGAAGCCATGAAAAATCTTTCTTCTCCCTTAAAAACCTTCAGCTGATTGAATTATCTTGTTGTTTAGGGCATGCCTTAGTTGATCCCAGATATAATCACCCATAGATGCAGTCAACTGATTGATGTTTAATACAGTAGTGTTTTGGTTTATCAAACAGCCACAAAATGTCCTTGCAGCCACAGTCAGGCCAGTGCTTGCCTGACCAGACAACTGGGCATAATCACTTGGCCAAGTTGATACCAGAACCTAACCATCATGCACATATAATTTTATCTTTGCAATTATATGATATGTAGGCAAGGCAGGTAGTAGATAATAATTGAGTCAGGAGTAGGACCCAGAAATATTCTAACTCCTGGTGTTATCTTCCCTAATTCCTGATCCAGAGGAACTTGGTACTATCAATCCTGTCTGTGCCTTTTCAGTATTTCCTGTGTTGCAGACTTGAGATCTCTGAAAACCAGACACAGCGCCTCATTGGGCAAGTAGCAGATTTATAATGTAAACTAAAATCTCGACCATGCAGGGTGTCTGCTATAAAGTAAAGGCTTTGATTGGAAAAGAATGGGATCCTGAAATGTGGGATGGTGATACAGGGCTTTATAATGATGGCAATGGGAAGACAGAATCCTTGGAATCTGCTGAGCCTCTACTAGACAGACTTGTAATGGACAACTCTGATTTCCCGACCTCCACCCTACCTTGAGGGAACAGCTTCCCGGAATCCAGTATGCCCAGAGGAATGTGCTCTTCAAACACTGCTTAATGAGAGTAACCTTTTAGTGCCTGCTAACCATATAACAACATCCCCTGGGGAAACAGCCCTAACTCCTCTGTCTGGAGCAACTAATCCTGTTTCACCAGATGAATCTGAAATGGAATGCCCTGAGGTAACTGGCTTCAAAGATACTTCTATTTGTTTCATGACCCACCTCCACCAGCCCTCTTTTCTTCAAGACCTGTAAGTTCACTAAAGTTCCAACAGACCCAGAAAGGTGAGGTACAAAGTATGACCTATGAGGAGGTACACTATACTCCAAAAGAACTGCATGAGTTTTCCAATCTAGGTAGACAGCTGAATTTATTGATATGGGCCCACTAAGCAGATATTCTGCATTCAATGTTATAGCTCAAGGAGTTAAAAAGGGCATTAATTGTTTGGATGGCTGGCTGAAACACGGATCAAAAGGTGGCTGACATTACCTGAGGTCAAAATGCCAGAACTGCCCTGGTATAATGTAGATGAGGGGATCTACAGGCTTAAAGAGATTGAACTATTAGAGTGGATTTATCATGGAAGACCTGTTCACACACCTGAGGAATGTCCAGAAGACACATCTTTCACCAGAACCTTGAGAAATAAATTTAAAGACTAGTTCCATCATCCCTGAAGAGCTCTGTAGTTCTCCTTCTCTGTAGGTTAGACATGACTGTGGGAACTGCTGTTACTGAGCCAGAATCCTTAAACACAATGGGGATGATTGGATCCCGAGTTGGCAGAAGCCATGTGGCCACAATTACTCAGCAAACACAAGGTGGGCGTAGCCACCATAATCAACAGCTGACTCAAAGCAGCAGACAAAATAATTTAACTTACAGACACTTGTGGCATTGGCTAGTAGCTCATGGGATACCTAGAAGTAAAACACATGGGCAGTCTACTAAATTCTTGTTTGACCTTTATAAGCAGAAGAATTCTAGGTCAAGTGAACAGAAGCCTAACTTGAATTATAAGAAAGTAATAGCACCTTAATCAGTTCCCAGACTTGAGACAGTTCACAGGCCTAGAGCCCCTTGAATGAGGGAATGCCAGGTACACTTGGGGAAGGATCCTTTTACACTGCCCCAAATTTACCCTGTTAACCTTCCTCCAAGCCTTTCCCAAGGAGACCTACAGCCTTTCACCAGAGTGACTGTGCACTGGGGAAAGGAAATGATAAAATATTTTAGGAATTATTAGACACTGGCTCAGAAGTAACACTAATTCAAGGAGACCCAAAACATCACTCTGGTCCACTAGAGTAGGGGCTTATGGAGGTCAGGTGATCAATAGTTTTAGCTGAGGTCCATCTCACAGTGTGATCCAGTGGGTCCCTGGACCCATTCTGTGGTCATTTTCCTAGCTCCAGAATGCATAATGGTAATTGCCATACTGAGCAACTGCCCATATTAATTCTCTAACTTATGGAGTGAGGGCTATTTTGGTAGGAAAGGCCAAGTGGAAGCCACTAGAACTGCTCCTACCAAGCAAAATAGTGACTCAGAAATAATGTATTCCTGGAGGGATTGCAGAGATTAGTGCCCCTCTCAATGACTTGAATAATGCAGAGGTGGTGATTCCCACCACATTCCCATTCAACTCTATTTGGCCTGTGCAGAAAACAGATGGGTCTTAGAGTATGACAGTAGATTATCAGAAACTCGACCAGGTGGTGACTCCAATTGCAGGTGTTGTTTCAGATGTGGTATCATTGCTTGAACAAAGCAACACATCACCTGGTACCTGATATGCAACAACTGAGTTAGCATATGCTCTTTTCTTTTTCTTAATAGCTGTCAGTAAGGAACACCAGAAACACTTTGTCAACAGTACACCTTCACTATTCTGCCTCAGGGGTATATCAACTCTCCAGCCCTATTTCACATCTTGTCCACCAGGACCTTGATCATTTCTCCCTGCCACAAGATGCACACTGGTCCATTATACTGATGGTATCATGCTGATTGGACCTAGTGAGCAAGAAGTAGCAACTATGCTAGACTTACTGGAAAGGCATTTGTGTGTCACAGAATAGGAGATAAATCCAACAAAAATACAGGGGCCTTCCACCTCAGTGAAATTTCTGAGTATCCAATGGTATGAGGCATGTTAAGATATCCCTTCTAAGGTGAAGGATAAGCTGTTACATCTGGCCTCTCCTATGACCAAAAAAGAGGACAATACCTTGTTGGCCTCTTTGGATTTTAGAGATAACGTGTTCCTCATTTGGGTGTGCTACTCTGGCCCATTTACTGAGTGACCAGAAAAGTTGCTAGTTTTGAGTGGGGAGCAGAACAAGAGGAGGATCTGCAACATGTCCAGAGCAGTGCAAGCTGCTCTGCTACTTGGGCCATATGATCCAGCAGATCCAATGGTGCTGGAAGTATCAATGAGAAATAAGGATGTTGTTTGGAGACCACAGAAGGCCCCTATAGAAAAATTACAACACACACCCTTAGGATTTTAGAGTAAAGCTTTACCATCCTCTGCAGATAACTACTCTCATTCTAATGAACAGCTTTTAGCCTGCTACTGGGTCTTAGGAGAGACTGAATACTAAAACACGGGGTACCAAATTACCATTAGACCTGAGTTACCTATCATGAGCTGGGTGTTGTCTGACTCAACAAGCCGTAAAGTTGGGTGTACACAACAGCACTTTATCATAAAATGGAAATGGTATATTAGAGACAGGGCTTGAGCAGGTCCTGAAGGCACAGTTATGTTACATGAGGAAGCGGCTCAAATGCCCATGGCTCCCACTCCTGCCACACTTCCCTCTCTTTCTCAGACCACAGCTATGGCCTCTTGGGGAGATTCCTTGACCAGACAGTCAGATGGAAGACGAAGAGGAAACTTGGGCCTGGTTTATAGATAGTTCTGCACGTTATGCAAGGACCACCCGGAAGTGTACAGCTGAAGCACAACCCCATTCTGGGATGTCGTTAAAGGAGAGTGGTGAGGGGAAATCCTCTCAGCGGGCAAAAGTTTGAGCAGTGTACCTAGCGGTTCATTTTGCTTAGAAGGAGAACTGGTCAGAAGTATGTTTGTATACTGACTCATGAGTTCTTGCTAATGGTTTGGCTGGATGGTCAGATACTTGTAAGGAGCATGAATGGAAAATTGATGCCAAAGAGGTCTGGCGAAGAGGTGTATAGATAGACTTTTAAGAATGGGCAAAGAATATGAAGACATTTGTGTTCCATGTGAATGCTCAACAGAAGATGACTTCAGCAGAGGAAATTTTAAATAATCAAGTGGATAAGTTGACAGATCCTGTGGTTACAAGTCATCTTCTTTCCTAAGCCACCCTGGATTGCCCAATGGGCTCATGAACAAAGTGGGCATAGTGGTAGGGATGGAGGACATGTATGGGCTCAGCAACATGGACTTCCACTCACCAAGGCCAACCTGGCTACAGCCACTGCTGGCTGCCAAATATGCCAGCAGCAGAGACCTACAATCAGTCCCTGACATGGCACCATTCCCCAAAATGATCAGACTGTGACCTGGTAGCAGGTTGATTACATTGGACCACTTCCATCATGGAAGGGGCAGCAATTTGTTCTAACTATAATAGACACATACTCAGCATATGGGTTTGCATTCTCTGCATGCAATGCTCCCACAAAAACTACCATCTGTGGACTTAAGGAATGCCTTATTTGCCATCATGGTATTCCACACAGCATTGCTTCTGGTCAAGGAATCCACTTCACAGCAAATGAAGTGTGGGAATGGGCACATGCTCATTGAATTCTATGGTCTTACCATGTTCCCCATCATCCAGAGGCAGCTGGGTTGATAGAACGGTGGTATGACCTTTTGAAGACCCAATTACAGTGCCAACTATGTGGCAATACCTTTGCAGGGCTGAGGCAATGCTCTTCAGGAGGCCTGTGTATGCTCTGAATCAGTGTCCACTCTATGGTGCTGTCTCTCTCCCATAGCCAGGTTTCATGGGTTAGGAATCAAGGTGTGGAAATGTAAGTGCCAACACTCACTATCACTCCTAGTGACTGACTAGGAAAATTTTGCTTCCTATCCCTGAAACCTTAAGCTCTGCTGGTCAACAGGTCTTCGTTCCAAAAGAAGGAGTGCTCCACCACTTTGGGATTCTCATGCCACTGACTAAACAGACACAAAAAGGAATTATTGTTCTGTATGGGTGATTAATCCTGACTATTAAGGGGAAATAGAATGGCAACTACACAGTGGAGGTAAAGAAGAGTTTTCCTGGAAACCAGGTAACCCCCTAGGGTGTCTTAATACCACCATGCCCTGTCATTAAGGCCAATGGAAAATTGCAACAACCCAATCCTGGCAGGACTATGAATGGCCCAGAAACTTCAGGAATAAATGTTGGGCTCACTCCACTTGGCAAAGAACCACAGCAAGCTGAAGTGCTTGCTCAGGGTAAAGTAAACATGGAATGAGTAGTAGAAGAAGGTAGTTATAAATATGAACTATGACCACGTGACCAGTTACAGAAATGAAGACTGTTGATTATACAAATATTTTCTCCCTGTTATGTTATGAGTATGCTTGTATTTCTACATAAGCAAATACCTTGTTTACCTCTTATCATGTGACAAAAGTTTTACTATTCATGTTATAGCATTTAAGTCATAGGATATGAAGTTTAAGAGTGAATTCTACCTAAGGACTTGCACCCTATTCTGGAGAGACATAGCATGTTTCCAGTTATACGCAGTCAGTTAAGTATTGTTAGGTGAAACATAGGTCTATTATTGTGTTCTATTTGGAAATTGTGTGTTTCAAGGTGATATGTTTAGCTGACAAGTTGACAAAGGGTGGAATATGATGTTTAGGTTTTGGTGTCAACTTGGTCAAATGATTAGGCCCATGTGTCTGGTTAGGCAAGCACTGGACTGACCACTGTCACAAGGATATTTTGTAGCTGGTGGATAAACCAGAAGGCAGGTATATTAAATCATTAGTCAGTTAATTGCAATAGGGCTGATTACATCTATGATCAACTAAGCTGCAACTCCCACCAATAAGATAATCCAATCAGCTGGAGACTGAGCCTCTCCTGTGGTACTCATTCAGACCCTTCACTGGAGCTGCCAACTTTACAGACTTCCCTATGGATTTTTTTTCTTTTGCATGGGCAGGCACTAGGAATCGAACCCAGGTCTCCAGCATGGCAGGCGAGAATTCTGCCTGCTAAGCCACCATGGCCCACCCCTCCCTATGGATTTTGAAGTCTTCCATTCCGATGCTTGTGTTTTTATAAATCTATTTACAGATATCTCCTGTTCGTTCTGTTTCCCTGGAGAACCCTGACTAATACAATATGTACACATGTATGTTATGTATACACATGTATGTATGTATGTATGTATGTATGTATGTATTTCATGGGTTCACTTGCTAAAAGATATGTCCTAACACCCAGTTCCTCAAAATGTGCCTTTATTTGGAAATACGGTCATTGCAAATGGAATTAATTAAGAGAAAAACATACTGGAGTAGAAAAGACCCTTAATCTAATATGAGTGGTGTCATCTTTAAAAAGAGAGACACAGAGATAAACACAGTGGAAATGGCCATGTGAAGATTGGAATGATGCATCTATAATGCAAAGGATTGCCAGCAAACACCAAGAGCTAGAAGAGGTAAGAAGGATTCTCCCCTATAAGTTTTAGATGGCCTTGCTGACACCTTGATTTCAATTCTAGTCTCCCAAACTATAAGTGAATAAATTTCCATAGACAACCCAGGTTATGTGTTATGAAGCTGTAGAAAATAAATAAAGACTTTGGTACTGGAAAGTGGGGTGCTGCTGTAACAAATATCTAAAAATGCAGATGTGGCTTTGGAACTGGGTAGTGAGCAGAGGCTGGAAGAATTTTATTACTACTTTGTCAATGAAGAGACTCAATCACAAGGCTATTTCCATAAGAAAAGGGTAGACATTCAGAGTGAAGACAAAACCCACAAAAGGGCACTAATAAAAAATTCTCTAGATGAGAAAATGCCCAACCTTAACTTCATTTCTACAGAACCAAAAGGTCAGGACTGGAGAAGGCACAGATCAGTAATATTAGAACTTCAATGAGTTCTCTGGGGAAAATCCAAAGAACTCTATTTAAAAAAAAAAATGGACCAACTGAAGCATAAACATCTGACATAGTTGATTTAAAAAAAAAATTCATTTGAATTTGGTAGCTGGAAAACCCACTTAAATTCTATAAAGTTCCATATGGACACTTATGATAAAATATATTGGTTTAAATTAGAATGAAAGCATTAAAAGAGCTATATACTTTATCTTGAATCCCAACAATAAACATAGGCTTAAAAAGAATTTTAAAAACCTTTTAAGTAGCAAGTAGAGTTGCAAAAAGATCAAAAAGTGAAAACAAAAATCAACAAACAAGAATTTAAGAATGTACTAAGGGAGGCAGGGCAAGATGGCAGCTTAGTGAGGTATGGAATTTAGTTTGTCCTCCAGAGCAGCTAGTGAATAGCTAGGAACAGTACAGAACAACTGCTGAGGCTACATCAGTGACTGGACACACAGCATACACCAGTCTGGACAAGGTGGACTGGATGAGACATCACAAAGTGCTTTAAGTGCCCCAGACTGTGAACATTGGCACCCCTCCCCCACAAGCACAACAGTCTGTTCCCCAAGAGGAAAGGAAACAGACTTTACTAGCAGCAAGGGGTTAGCTCAACCAAGCTCCAACTGTGGAATTAATTAACAAGTTCTAACTACTGAAAATAAACCAGAATAAGTATTAAAGGTACAAGAAGTTTTGCCTTAGCAGAGAGGAGGCACTGCTGATGGGAAAGAAAGAAAACAAAACAAAACAAAACAAAAACAACAACAGAGGCTTTTTTAATCAGACAGTACAAAATACTGGAAAAGGGCTGGACCCCAAGAAAAGGGGGCACATAGAGACTGGAAATACATAGAACCATGTGCCAACTTAAGCTTTTGATTGACAAATCTGAGGGGGTGGGTTCCCACTCTGAAAAGACTTTTTCCTACTCCTTAACAGCTCATTAGATAGAACTGGAAGCTTTCTCAGGCTCCAGCACTGCTCCAGGCAAGGGCAGAATTAAGCTTGTGTCAGAGACAAAGTAACTAGTCAGGTGAAAGGACTTAATTCCCTACAGCTTGTACATTCCCCAAGAGAAAGGTGCGGACCACCTCATGGAATCCCTCCTTCAAGAAATTCAGGCACCAGGGACTAGAAACCTGAAGCAATTAATGCCAACCTACAACTTCACATCTGTCTCAACCATGGCCCCAGCAGGCAGAGTCTGCTGCAATTAAAGGCACCGCATCACTTTAGGTTGGTGGGAAGCCATCGGCAGACAAGCACCACGTGTTAGGCAGGAAAGGAAAAGCACAGATTCTAAAGGCTTCATAGGAAAGTCTGACAACCTGCTGGGTCTCACCCTCAGGGAAAACTGATGCTGGTGACTCTTTCTCCTGAGAAGAGGTCAGTCTGGTCTGGGAAAATGTGACTGGGGTCTATAATATCTGATGTGCCCCGCCCCCCCAAAAAAAATGCTCCATATAGGCAGGGCAAGAAATAGAAAAACAACTGAAAAATTTTGAACAGTTAAACAGAACCTATGCTAGAGGTCTAGAATAAGTTGAACTGAATGACAAAGGACAGATAGAGAGCAAACCCACCCAGCAAGAAAATCCTAGATAAGAGAGTGAAAACAACCTCCAGAATAAACTAATTAAGGAAATCAAATGCCTAGACACCACCACAAAATAATGAGTCATAGGAGGAAAATAGAAGATATAGCAGAGAACAAACCAAAAATTCAAATAAGATATAGGAGTTGAAACAACTAATTCAGAATGTTTGAACAGACATGGAAAACCTCATCAAAAATCAAATCAACAAGCTGAGAGAGGATAGGAAGAAGACAGTGGGTGAACAAAAAGAAGAAAACAAAAGTTCAAAAAAGCAAATCACAGAACTATGGGAATGAAAGACACAATAGGAGAGATGAAAAAAACAATGGAAAGCTACAATAGATCTGAAGAGGCAGAAGAAAGGATTAGTGAACTAGAAGACTGGGCATCTGAAATTCAAAGCTCAAGAGAAAATATAGGGAAAAGAATGGAGAAACATGAGCAGGGTCTCAGAGAACAGAATGCAACATGAAGCACACAAATATATGTATTATGGGTGTCCCAGAAAGAGAAGAGAAAGAAAAAAGAGGAGAAAGACTAATGGAGGAAATAATCAGTAAAAATTTCCCATCTCTTATGAAAGATAGAAAATTACAGATCCATGAAGTGCAGCATACTCCAAAAAGAAGAGATCCAAATAGACATACTCCAAGACACTTACTAATCAGATTGTTAGATGTCAAAGAGAAAGAGAAAATTTTGAATGCAGCAAGAGAAAAGCAATTCATCACATACCAGAGAAGCTGAATAAGATGACGTATGGATTTCTAAGCAGAAAACATGTAGGTGAGAAGGCAGTGGTATGATATATTTAAGACTCTAAAAGAGAAAAACTGCCAACCAAGAACTCTACATCCAGCAAAATTATCCTTCAAAAATGAGGGGGAAATAGGGTGGGCCACAGTGGCTCAGCAGGTAGAGTTCTCTCCTGCCATGCTGGAGACTTAGGTTCAATTCCCGGTGCCTGCCCACACACAAAAAATAAAAGAAAAAATAAAAGAAAATACTATCTTATACTTCTTCTTGAAAAGAATGTTATCTGAAGTTATTTTAAGCCATCCTTTTAATTTTCTATGTGATTTTGTTGAGAACATTTTTAATGCTGAAAATGGAGAATCTATAGAATTACTTTCTAGGAAATGTAGGATAGCAAGATTGCTTTGTACAATTTCCAAGCCATATAATCTTCAGTGAGATTTCACTAACTACACCCAAGAAATAATTTGCCCTATTGGAGGATGGAAATTGATAGAGGGTCTTATTTAAGGCAAACGCCATTATTAACCATTTCGATTTGTATGTCTTTTGAAAAGTTATTAACAGACTGCACGAACTATAATTTGTTTTGTATAATCCTCAATGTTGATACCTGTAGTTTTAGGTCATTCACTTGATTGCTGAGTGGTATACTATTGTGTGAATATATAGTAATATTTATTCATTCCATGGATAATGGACATTTGGCTTCTTCCCATTTTCTTTCTTTCTTTTACAAGCAATTCTGTTGGAACAGGTGTGAGAGTTTGTTTAGGTATAAAATATATACCAAGGAGTATAAAAGATATGGATTAGAATGTATATGTCTTCAATTTTACTATGTAATCCCATACTGTTTTCCAAAATCGTTCTACCAATCCATACTTCCAACAGTGGTAAATGAGAATTTCTATTGTTTCACCTCTTTCACTGACTCTTGTAATTGTTAGACTTTTAAATTTTCATCATTCTGGTAGATGTGAAATGGCATGTCATTATATAATCTACTTTTGATATATTCCTAATGATGTTGACCATCCTTTTACATTTATTGGCAATTCATGTTCTTTCTTCTGTGAAATGGCTTCTCAGGTCTTTTGATCATCTTTCTAGTCAGTTTTATTCTTTATCATTGTTGATACACAGGAGTACTTTTCTTTTTCTGGATATCAATCTTTTTACAGTATGTTTGGATGAACTGATGTTCTTAATTTCAATAAGGTAGAATTTGTCAGACTTCTTTTCAGTTAAGCTTTTTGGGTGTGCCTTATTAAAGAAATCCTTCCTTATGTCAAGGTTATTTTACAATTTTTACATTTTCTGAGGTTTTATCTTTTAAACTTAAGCCAACTTGAATAGATTTTTGTTTATGTGGGGAGGTAGGGACCTATTTTCATTTTTTTTCTTGAATGTATAACTGATTTTTCCAGGATATTTATTTATTTTTTGCATGGGCAACAAACCCGGGTCTCTGGCACAGCAGGCGAGAACTCGGCCTGTTGAACCATCATGACCCGCCCTACAGGCTATTTATTAAGTACTCTGTCATGTATTGAATTTCTATATGTGCTGGTTTTAAAGGATTTATGTACCCTAGAAAGCCATGTTTTAATACTAATCCCGTTTTGTAAGGATAGTCGTTTCTTCTAATCCCTAATTCAGTACCGTATGTTGGAAACTTTAATTAGATTATCTCCATGGAGATATGACTCAATCAAGTGGGAGTATTAAACTTGATTAGGTGGAGATGTGTCTCCATTCATTCCAGGTGGGTCTTGAATAGTTTACTGGGATCCTATAAAACAGGAGACATTTTTTGAGAGAAGGCCTTTTGAGAATGACAAGAGAGCAACAGAACAGTGTCACGAGAATGACAAGGGCAGGTGAGACATGAGAACTACAGAGTCAACCAGCCAGCGACTTTTGGAAATTGAAGAAGGAAAACGCCTCCCAGGGGAGCTTCATGAAACCAGAAGCCAGAAGAGAAAGTTAGCAGACTTTGTTATGTGCCCTTCCAGCCAAGAGAGAAACCCTGAACGTCATCAGTCTTCTTGGTCCTAGGTATCTTTCCCTGGATGCCTTGGATTGGACGTTTCTATAGACTTGTTTCAATTGGGACATTTTCTAAGCCTTAGAACTGTAAACTAGCAGCTTATTAAATTTCCCTTCTTAAAAGCCATTCTGTTTCTGGTATATCACATTTCAGCAGCTAGCAAACTAGAACACCATATATGCTTGGGTCTGTTTCTGAGTCACTGTTATGTTTCATTGCTCACTTTTTCAGCACCTGGGTCTACTTCAGCACCAATACTTACCTGACTTATTTGTTATAGCAAATTATTTGTTATACTAAGTACTTGATAACTAGGAAGGTAAATTTTCACCCCACACTTGCCTGATTGCTTTTTTCAGGAGTGTCTTAACTCTTCTTTGCCCTTTCTTCTTCCCTAGGGAGTTTACCATGACCTTATCAAGTACATGAAAGAGCCCTACAAATATATGGTCTGGAAATGTCCTGAACCTGTAAAGTCAATTTGAGAAAAGTGACACCCTAATAATATTGAGTTTTTCTATCATAAACATGACATCTCTCTATTTATTTAGAATACAAAATCTTAGTGTTAATACTCTTCTATGTAAAGATATTTCACATCTCCTGGTACATTTTTTGTTAAATGTGCTGGTTTGATTCTGTTATGTATCCCAGAAAAGCCAAGCTCTTTTAATCCAATCTTATGGGGGCAGACCTATTATTGGGTGGGACCTTTTGTTTAGGTTGTTTCCTGGAGATATGAACCCAGCCATTCAAGATCAGTCTTAATTTGCTAACTAGAGTCCTTTAAGAGGGAGACATTTTGGAGAAAGCATAGATGCTGGGAGACAGAAAATGCCCTGGAAGATGCTAAACTAGGGGTTGAAATCCAGAGTTTGCCATAGAGAAGAGAGGACCCACAGATGCTTACAGAGATATTTAAGGGAAGACCCACAGGACACAGAGAGAAAGCCATTGGAATCAGAAGCCAAAAACAATATGAACCAAGAAGGACCAGCAGACGCCAGCCACATGCCTTCTCAGATGACACAGGTGTACCAGATGCCAGTGACCTTTCTTCAGAGTCCAGATATCATCTTGCTGATGCCTTAATTTGGACATTTTCATGGTTTCAGAACTGTAAACTTATAACCTAATAAATCCCCTTTGTAAATGCCAATCCATTTCTGGTATATTGCATTCCAGCAGCTTCAGCAAACTAAAACATTATATATCTTATATTATGTTGTGATATTTTTTGAATTGCATTTTTAACCCTTTGTTACCAGTGCACACAACTGCAGTTAACAGACATCCAGTAACTTCTTAATAATTTCAATAATTTATTTATGGATCTTGAGGAGATTTCTGTATGAACAATTATATTAGCTAGAGATAAAGACAACTTTGTTTCTTTCCTTGCTTTTATTTACTTTTACCTTATTCACTGGTCAAATTTCAAGTACAATGTTGAAATGAACTATAGATAATTCAGACCTTTTCCTGTTCCTAATTCTAAGTTTACAAGGTTAAGAAAGTTCCTTTCTATGTCTAATTTGCTAAGAGTTTTTATCATGAATGAACATTAAAATTTTCAAATGCCTTTTCATTATTAGAAGGGTGATGGCAATTTTTCTTCATCAATCCACTAATGTGTTAAATAGCATTCATAGATTTTCCAATATCAAACTCATCCTTGCATTTCTAGAATAACTGTAATGTGGCTATAATATTTGGTTTCTTTTTTCATCTTGCTGGTTTGGGTTTGCTAACATCGTGTTTAGAATTTCTGCATCTGTATTCACAAGCAAGAATGTCTTCTAATTTTTCTTTCTTGTAATGCTCTTGTCTGCTACTCATATCAAAAAGCATACCAGCTGATTTTCATTTCTGTCCTGACATGCAAAGGGATTTCAAGTTGTCACTTCAGCCTTTGCAACAAGAAAAAATTGAATGCATTGGAAATCAACAACTTTCCTTGAGAACTGAAGTCACAGGGCAAATTGTCACTCTCAAAACTGAAAAAAGGTGAATACAGAGAATACAAATTAGATTAACTGAAGCAGAAGCTTATAGAGCCAGTAACTAGTAGAAACACTTATGGTAACTTCAACAAATTACTGTGGCTTAAGTGTGGTCTATTTTGAGAGTTAAAAATTTCAGGAGACCCTGTCTGAAGGGGGCACCTACACTTTCCTGGATTTTACCTCTACAAGTCCCAAAAGGTACTTACAGTGAAGATCAGAGAGCTATTCCCATTTGTTTGACCAGAGGGAGGGGGGAAGTAACCATTTTTACATACAACCAGAGGAAAAGTAAACATTTTAGAATAAGCCCTAATATTTTCCAAAAGAAGGACCTACTCAGCAAGGAAAGATTCCACTGGAGTCTTATCCAACTTTGGGCATGGAAATTGTCCCCTCTATCCTTCCTTTCTCACTGAAGGGAGGAAAAGCTGAGAAGCACTGTATCACAATTCAGGGGGGATACAGGCCAACTAAAGACTAAGATCTAATCATGGGGCTATAGAACCCTTCCACTCTCTCCACACCTTACCATATTAGAGTTCCTGAATAATACCAGTGGATTATAGATGAAAGAAAAGAGAAGACTCAAACTCTATTTAAAAAGGAGTTTCTAGGGAACAACAGAGATAACAGGGGAGACAAAAACAAGATACTAGAAGAAACTGAAGCCTCTGACACCTACAGCTAGAACAAACAGTAAACACAGCCTAACTCCTAATTAGATAAATATAAAACTTTATACAGAAAGCCTATCTACCTCACTTCCTATTATTCAAAACGTATTTGGTTTTCAATGAAAAATTACAAGGCATGATAAAAGGCAAGAAAAAACACAATCTGAAGAGACAAAAACAAAGCTTCACAACCAGACTCAGAGATGGCAGATATTTTGGAATTATCAGACTTGACATTTAAATAAAATTATTAATATGCTAAGGGCTCTAATTGAAAAAGTGGACAAAATACAAGAAGAAATAGATAATGAAAGCTGAGAGATTGAACCTTGAAAGAGAATCAAAAAGAAATGCTGGTAATACAAAACACTAACAGAAATGAAGAAGAGCATTAATTGGGACAAGACCTAGGAAAGAATCAGTTTCTTAGAAGATATGTCAATAAAAACTTCCCAAACCAAAATGTACAAAGGAAAGAATGGGGAAAAAAGGGACAGACTATCCAAAAACTGTGGGGCAATTACAAAAGTATTACATAGATTTAATGGGAATACTAAAAGAAGAAGAAAATAAGAAAGGATCAGAACAAATATTTGAAGTGATAATGGCAGAGAACTTTCTAAAATTATCGACAGAAACCAAACTACAAATCCATGAAGCTCAGAGAACACTGAGCAAGATAAATACCAAAAATCTATGTCTATGTCATATTCAAACTGCAAGAAATCAAAGACTAAGAGAAAATCTCAAAGAATCCAGAGGAAAAAGTACCTTCCCTATAGAGGAACATAAGAATTACAGAGGACTTCTTGTAAGAAACCATACAAATAAGAAAAGAGTGTAAAATATTTAAAGTATTGAAAGAAAAAAAATCAACCTAGAATTCTGTATTCAGCAAAATTATCCTTCCAAAATGAAGAAGAAATAAAAAGACGTTCTCAATGAAAATTGTGGGGATTTGTTGCCAATAGATCCATCTTAAAAGAAATGTTAGAAATAGTTCTTCAGAGAGAAGAAAAATATGTCAAAAACTTGGATCTATGCAATGAGAGGCAGGCATAAAAGAAGGAATAAATGAAGTTAAAATATTTTTTTAATCCTATTTGATCTAATAGCTAACTGTTTGTTCAAACAGCAACAATGTATTGGATGATTATAGCATATGGATAAGTGAAATGAAAAGTAGCAATGACAAAGGAGTTGAGAAGGGGTAACTGTAAGTTCCAATAGCATTGTTAATCCACTGGACCTAACATTAATAGAATTTTTCATCCAACAACAGCAGAATACACATTTTCCTCAAGCTCACATGGAACATGCAATAAGACAGACCACATTTCGGGCCATAAAACACACCTTAACAAATTTAAAAGAATAGAAACCAAACCAAGTATATGCTCAGACTACAATGAAATTAACCTAGAAATTGGTAATAGGAGGACAGATGGAAAACCCCATAATATCTGGAGATTAAATAATGCAGTTCTAAATAACACACAGATCAAAGAAAAAATCCCAAGAAAAATTAAAAATCTTTGAATTATCTGAAAATGAAAATGTATCAAAATTTGTGGGATGCAGCAAAACCAGTGTGTAGAGGGAAATTTACAGAATTGAATGCATATATTAGAAAAGAAGATTTAAAATCAATCATCTAAATTTCCACCTTAGAAATTTAGAGAAAGAAAAATAATAAAAATGTAAAGCAAGCAGAAGAAATGAAATAATAAAACTGAGAGCAAAAAATCAGTGAAACTGGAGGTGTGGAGACCCTGGGGGTGGGAGGTGGTGGCAGCATGGTGGCTACATTCAAGCAGTACAACCCTTCTCTTCCTCGCTGTGACTGTCACTGGGATACTTTAGATTGTATGTCTTAGTTGTAAGCCCGCCGCTGGCCCACCAGTCCTCCAGTCCACCAGTTCTTCCTTGCGCCATCACTAGACTCTGAGGGTCAGCCAGCCAGATAACTTGTCCTCCCATCCCACCCACTGGCCCGCAGCCCAGAACCTTGATAAACGCAAAGCTGGAGTTCTTCCACCCTCCCAAGGTGCAAAGAAGATGCTGAGGAATGGACCTATCCTATGAGACAAATAATGGAGGAAACTTTACCTGGATTGCTTTTAGGTCCATAATCTTTTATGAAAAGCAAGTTATGTATATACTACAGGAACACGGAATAACCCATATAATATGCATAATACAAAATATTAAAGCAAACTTTGTTAAACCAAAATTTCAGCAATTATTTAGATATTTAGTCTTGGATATTACAGACAACCTAGTTGAAAGTATAATACTTTTTTTTTTTTTCCATGACTGAAGAATTAATTGATGGCAGCTTACAAACTAGAGGAAAAGTTTTTGTCCTTGGAAATGCACGGATCCCCAGGAACGCTGCCCTTTTTAATGCATACATTATGGAAACATCTGAAATAAAATACAGCAATGCATCTGCTTATGTTCAAGGAAGAATATTTTTATTTAATCCTAATGCTGGATTTGTCCATTAATTTCAGGAATTGGAAACCATCCACCTAGCAAAATTAACAATACAGATGATGTCACCACTACAGAGAGAAAGATCGTTATCTGTCCATTCTGGTACCTTAGGAAGTTTGAAGAGAACATATGATGATGATTTTGGAAACGTTCAAATGGCCACTGCACACAATGCACAGAATGGCTGACTCAAGGGCAACATTATAGAAGATGTGAATTTCTATTTGGGAAGAAGAAAACACTAGAGACAATAATAATATAAAATGGTAAAAAAAATAAGTCCTTTCTTTTCAGTTATATGGTTGCTTTCTGACATGTTTCTCTGTAACTTTTTGAGCAACATTTTAAGATGTTGGACTTCTGCAATAATTGGCACCAATGGTTTTACTCCTTTTTGGTTTATAAATTTTTCACTTCACATCTTTATTGCAAACCAAGAATTCTGGACTTGCAAAGAGGTATTACTGCAATAATACATTTTTCATGCTTGAAATTTATTTATATGATATAAAGTTATTACTTTAAATAAAATGTAAGTTAGGGGAGTTTTATTTATTTGTCATAATTTATGACAAAATAATTTACTAAAGTTTGTTGAAAAATTCATTTTGTGTTATATTACTTTTTTCTTTATTTAATTTTTTTTTACATTGGCAGGCACCAGGAAATGAACCCAGGTCTCTGGCATGGCAGGCGAGAACTCTGTCACTGAGCCCACTGTTGCCCACCCATTTTGTGTTACGTTACATTTTTGTGTGTGTGTGTGTTTTATTACATTTTAAAAATAATTTTACAGTTCAGTTTTATGATGGATCTCCTTACAGAAACATTTAAAAAATGCAGGAATCTGCCACATTTCTCTTTTTTAATATAACTCAATATATTAATTATCCTTTTATTTTTCTAAGTTCTTTTTAATCCTTCATCAATAGTCTTTAAATCATGTAATTAGCCAATTCTTTTCTTTAACATGATCCAGTTATTGCTTCCTCTCCTGCTATCTTCCTAATTTTACTACACTAAAGAAAATGTTTAATAAAAGAAGGATGATGCTGTACTTTATAGTATCAGATTTTCCTTTTTTTTTTGCATGGGCAGGCACAGGAATCAAAGCCGGCATGGCAGGAGAGAACTCTGCCACTGAGCCACCGTGGCCCGCCCTGACTTGCTTTTCTGTTGTACTTTTTATCTTTTATTTTGAGGACCTGTTTTATTGTTTTTGTTTTTTTCTGAAATGGTCTAAATAGAATGTAATATGACAATACAGCACTATTTCCCCCCCACCAGATGAAACCCAAAAAAGGAAAAGTATCTTGTATGATTTAAAAAATAAAAAGATAAATCCTCATGACCTCTAAAATTAGTATATGGAACAGTGAAAAGTAAGATTAATGTTTTCCTGTAATCTTTTCATTTTAAACCATAAATTAGTTTAAATAAAAAATATTAAGGTTTGAAGAGACCTTAGTAAATTTTCTAGCACATGTTCATTCTATGTTGTCTTAATGATTCTGTGAGATTTTTCCAACCCTGGTAGAAGCTCTTCTCTGAAAATGCATTTAATCTCTAATGCATTAGAGAAAAAGATTTGTGGGAGGACTTACTGTTTTAAATTACCTTTTTAATAAGTTCCTTAAATTGAGTTAATCCAAATTTCCCCCATAATTTGCATTAGCAAGGTAACTTTATGAATCCTTGGTTCTTTGTGTTTGTATTTATATGTATAAAAATTGTTTTAAAAACACATCTGCTATTTTAAGTATGTGATGGCAAAGAAGAGAGGAACGTTTTTAACTTTTTATAGTTGTTGACTTTAGGGTAGCACACACTAAACTTCTTTGTATTTCACTTTTCTCTGTTCTCTCTTGAGGTCTTTTACTTTGGGGAATGATTTCTACACATCCCCTTGGTACCAAGACGTACTATGCAAGGTAACATATTACACCAAGTTACTTCTTTTGCTTTCCTATGATGTAATAACACAACAAAAGTTATTTTATCCAGCATAGTAAGAGAGTGGGAATGAATTAAAATGCTTTGTTAATTGACAGGTAATTCTTGTTAATCCAGATGATACCTTCTTCCGATTTCCCTTCTCTTTCCTCATTTCACCATTCTGAAAAAATCATGGTGTTAATCTCATTTTGGTCAAAGCAATTATGTTCTGTGATTGGGTCATTTGGTGTGGTGGTCTAGTGAGGTCAAGACTTGCACTGGGTGTTCAGATATTCCAGTTGGCCAGATAAGTGCCAGATAATACACTACAAGTCTATAGATCACTTATTAGACAGGTCAGTAAAGATCTCTATTGCAATTTACTACTTTCTGATGCCTCATTCTGCAAAGAATCTTCATAACTGTAAATTTAGGCTTTAAAACTTGAGGCAGTAAGATTTTTTTTATTAGCTTCTTAAATACATATATCTTCTCCAGTAATCTGGCCAAAAATACAAGTTTAGTTATTGATATTAATTTATAACTGGTCATTTTCTACTTATTCTAACCACTATAATTTTTATGCTGCCACTAAAGTGCCTGCCCAGCACTGTATATTAAAGACAGTCTCTCACAAACACTAGAAAAAGAACTGCCATCATCTTGGGTACAATATTAATGTGAACAAAACACAGAGTTCATTCTTTCTTCCATAGGAACATTGCAAGTTTGTTTTTTCTTATAGATCTACTTTCAGCTAATATTCAACTAGTTCTTCTCGTAGTTCATCCTATTTTTCTTCTCTTTGGTTTCATTTCTGTAATTCCTTTATTTCCACTGATGTTTTGTGATAAGTAACAAAGAAAATTAAACCAATTATGATTTATTTCCTAGAGCATTTGAATAATGTATGTACGCTACTTCACCTAATCATAAAATTAAATATGTAATCAGGGCACAGAACTTAAAAAAAAAAAAAACACAATGAAATTGAAACCAGGAAAACAAAAAAGAAAATCAACCAAACCAACAGCTGGTTCTTCGAAAAGATCAATAAAATTAATAAAACTCTAACCAGGCTAACCAAGGAAAAAAGAGAGAAAATACAAATTATTGATATCAGAAACAAAGCTAGGTCAAGAGGGGTTATCACTATTGATTTCATGGACATTTTTTTTTACAAGGGGACAGAACCAGGTCTCGCATGGCAAGTAAGAACTCTGCCACTGAGCCACTGTTGCCCGCCCTGATTTCCTGGACATTAAAAGAATAAAAGGATATTATGAACAATTCTATCCCATTTGATACCTTAGATGAAATACACATTTGCATTTGATAACTTAGATGAAATGGACCAATTTGAGAAAAACACAAACTATCAAAACTTTATACCAGGAGAAATAGATAATATGAAAAAGCCTGTATCTATTAAGGAAACTGAATCAATAATTAATAACCTTCCAAAAAAGAAAATATCAAGCCCAGCTGGTAACTCTGATGATTCTACCAAACACTTAAGAAGAAATTATACCAAGTCTCTAAAAATCTATTCCAGAAAACAGAAGCAAAGGGAATATTCTAACCCATTCTACGAGGTCAGTTTACCCTAATAGCAAAATCAGATAAAGACATTGCAATAAAGAAAAATAAAAACCAATTATTTCTCATGAACACAGATGCAAAAATCCTCAATAAAAATGTTCACAAATTGAACCTAACTTTGTATAAAAAGAATCATATACCACAACAAAGGGAGACTTATTCAGGTATGCTAGGCAGATTCATATTCAAAAAACAATTAATATAATCTATTACATCAATAGGCTAAAGAAGAAAAATCATACGAGCACATCAACAGATACTGAAACAGCATTTGATAAAATCCAACACGTATTTATGATAAAAATTCTCAGCAAACTGGGAATAGAGGAGAACTTTCTCAACTTGATACTGAACATCTACAAAAAACCTAAAATTAACATAATGCTGGGAAAGTCACAGACTCACTCAGTGGCCGTCACTTAGTCCTCGCCTACACCCTTTCTCTTCTCCTTTTGCTTGTTTGCAAACCTGTGGGGGGGGGAGGCACCAAGTCTAATGGAACAAGCAGCCCCAGCATCTGCCAAGGCAGGAAATTGCACAAAGATTGCTTGATACATGCTTTGTGCTCAGTGGCAGAAATCCCCACCCTAGAGTATATAAATACCCATCCCTCTGGCAGCATAGAGTCTCTCATTTCCAATGCAAAGTGGGGCATGCAGAGCTGCCATATACCTGAGCAGTTGGCCTATGCAGAAAACTGGCCACAATGTGATCTCTTTCTCTGCTTTTTTAGACCTATTGTGCTGTGTAAGTAATAAAATGATCATCTGTTGAGAATGTCTATTGTGCCTAAGCCTGTATTTCCACAACCATACAGCAACTTGTTTCGCAATACTTAATGGTGAGAAACTGGACGCTTTCCCTCTAAGGTTAGGAATAAAACAATGATGTCCCCTGTAATTATTCTTATTCAATATTGTACTAGAAGTCTTGGCTAATGCAATAAAACAAGAAAAGGAAATAAAAGGCATACATATTGGGAAGGAAGAAATAAACTGGTTTGCAGATAACATTATTATCCATGTAGAAAATACAAATACTCAATAAAGAAAAACTCCTGGAACTAATAAGTGATTACAGCAAAGTTGCTAGATACAAGGTTAATATAGAAAAGTCAATTGCTTTCCTATATATCAGAAATGAACAACTGGAATTTGCAATTAAAAATACAATACTAGGGTGCATGGGTAGTTCAGTGGTTAGAATGCCCGCCTTTCATGTGGGAGATCTGGGTTCAATTCCTGGACCATGCACCCCCCCCCCAAAATACAATACCACTTATATTAGCAATAACAACAAAAAAGCAACAACCATAAATACTCAAGTATAAATTTAACAAAATGTGTATACCATCTACACGAGCAAACTTCAGAATTCTGATGAAAAAAATCAAGGACGATCTAAATAAATGAAGAGATAATTCAGGTTCACGAATTAGAAGACTCAATATTGTTACGATGTCAATTCTCACAAACTTGACTATCTGACTTACTATAAAGCCACAGTAATCAAGACAGTGTGGTATTGGTAAAAGGTAAACACACTGATCAATGGAGCAGAATAGAAATCACAGGAATTGACACACATGAATAGCTTACTGATAACTGACAAAGGAGTAAAGGAAATTAAATGGAGGGAGGATAATCTTTTCAATAAATGTTGCTGAAACAATTCCACATCCAAAGGTTAAAACAAAAAAAAAAGAAAAGAATCTAGACATAGTTCTTATATCTTTCACAAAAATTAACTCAAAATGGACTCTTAGTTGTGGAGGTTTTTATAGATGTGATTACAAAGTTAAACATAGTTACACCATATGATCCAACAACTGTGCTCCTAGGTACTTACCTTATGGAGTTGAAAACTCATGTTCCCACAAAAACCTGCACAAAAATTTTATAACAGCTTTATTCATAATTGTCAAAATTGGACACGATCAAGATATTCTTCAATAGGTGAATGGACAAGCTGTACATGTCTATACAATGGAATGTCATTCAACAATAAAAAGAAATAAGCTATCAAGCCATGAAAAGTCATGGAGGAATCTCATATGCATATTGCTTAAGTGAAAGAAGCCAGTTAGAAATACATACTATCTGATTCCAACTATATGACATTTTGGAAAAGGCAAAACTAGAGAGACAGAAAAGTGATCAGTGGTTGCTAAGGCTTTGAGGGAAAGGAGGGCGAGGATGAACAGGTAAAGTACAAGGGATTTTAGGGTGGAAAGCTATTCTGTATGAAACTATAATGGTAGACACATATCATTATGCATTTGTCAAAACTGAGAAATGTACAAGACAAAAAGTGAACTTTAATGTAAACTATGAAATATAATAAATAATAATGTATTGATATTGGTTCATTAATTGTGACAAATGTACCACACTGCTGCAAGATGTTAATCATAGCAGAAACTGTGTTGGAGGGTGGGTGTTGGGTGTTGAGGGTAGGATGGGTATATATGACTATTTGCCCAATTCCTCTATAAACGCAAAGCTTTAATAAAAAAAATAAAGTCTACCAATAGTTTTCAAAATTGTACCAGCTTCATTTAGGGAATGTTTCTTTTCTTTTATTATTTCATTGATTCTAAGATACCATCACCTATTAGCTGCACTGCTGACTTCAGAGACATCATAAAATATGGGGGGAGAGAGGGGAGAGAGGAGCTAATGGGAATTGTAAGATGCTATCAGTTGTACCACACATTCCAAATTCAGAGATGATATAAAGTGCATAAAAGTCATCAACAGAGATTGTAGAACACTAACAATTTAAAGACAACTTGATTTCAGAGATATTAAAAAGCAAGAGAAGAAAAGTACTCTAGAATTATAAAATAGAGTATTTATGTGAGATTGGAATAATTTGTTTCCTAAATGTTTGATCGAACTTGTTCATAAATCTATCTGGGTCTCATGTTTTCTTTGTAAAATGACTCATTACTGATTAGATTATAATATAAAAATCAGTATATTTTTCTATCGAGTCAATTTGGGGAAGTAATATCTTTCTAGAAACTTGTTCACTTCATGTAATTTTTTCAAATTCATTGGTTTAAAATTATTTATAAAATTCTCTTTAAAATATCTGCTCACATTTTTAGTTGTATCCCCTTCATATTCTTACTGGCTTTTCTTGGTTTTTTTTTTCTTTAATCTTGTCAAAGGCTTGGTGATTTCATTAGCTTTTACAAACAACAAATTTAATAATCTCAACTGTGTGTGATTTTTATTTAACTTATTCTCTTATCTTTATTATATTCTTCCTTCTATCTACTTTCAGTTTATTCTATTATTTTTCTGAATAACTTAAATGCTTAATCCATCACTTTCAGCCTTTATTCTTGTCAAATACTAACATTAACACTGTAATTTCTTTTTTTAGATTTCCTGCTTGAAGTTTATGGGATCTCCTTAATCAGAGGATTGTTGTCTTTCAACAATTCTTTAAAGTTCTCACCATTAACTCTTTTAATATTACCTCTCAGCCATTGAATTACTTTGTAACTGATAATTCTAATTGGTGCAGACTTTATATGTCTGGATGGTCCATTATGCTGATTCTCTCTGATGGTAGCGTGTTAACTCATGTGTTTACTGATTTTTACTTGAGAGCTCATACATAGGCCTCTGTTTAAAGTACTCTCTTCTAAAGAGGAGTTAGGTTGATTCTTTCAGGGACCTGAGTACATCAATAATCCAAGAAGATTTTAAACAAAATTGGATGTGCGTGTGTACTTTAAGGCTACAGAGATAGTATAAATTCTGGGCCCAAACCCACACATGTATGAGCATGTGCCTGTGCTTACGAATTGTCAAGGTAGATCCCCACCTCATTCCACCGAGAGTTAAGTCAAGACTGGGAAATATACCATTGTCTTACTCTGTAGGCATGTTTTCCAGTTTATTAGCTAAGAATGGTGCACCCTTCAGGACTCCTAATTTTATGTAGAGAGATCGCCAATTCCATCATGAATGGGCTTTTCCCCCTTTCTCTTATAAATAAAACTCAAGCTTTACACCACTAGAAATCTGTAGATGCTAGTTATGACAAATGCTGACTCCAGAGCTCATCACCTTTCTGGGTCCCCACGTTCTCAATAATTTTATCCCTCCTACTGATTTCCTTACTTTACTGACAGCTCAGTCAAACTTTAAAACTAAATTTTAAAAATATTGTACCCAGCATTTTGGTATTCTTACTAATAGTTTTCTCTGAACATTTAAGTTCATCATGACACTGGAATTACAAATATACTTCTGTTTTCATCTTTCTTCTAGTGTTTCCCTTTCTTCTAAACTTACCAGTTATAAGTTAAACTCATCAGGCAGGGGCTAATAATATCATCTTTGGTTTGCTTCTTGCTTTCCAGTACAGAAATTGTAACAAGCAGGCTAAATAAAGACCTGTTTGTTAAAAAAGACCCTGGGAAAATCCTGTACTCCCCAGGGGATATTTGGCCATCTATCATGGACAATCCTTCCTTCACCAGGAAAGAAATGAATTTGCTAAACTTCCACTGTTTCATCCTTACATGAAATTTACAAATGTGTTTCAAGTTAGAACAACCAAAGAAAATTGAAACAAAATGTTCTATGAATTACTATTTATCTTCTCTCAGAAATCATGCAAACATTACTTGGTAAACTATATTACTTTGATATAGTTATTAAAGCTACAAGAAGCCTACCTCTTCATGCTTCAAATAAAAAAAAATTATATTTTGATTTAAGTACTATTGAGCATTAAGTGATATTCAGCGTTGGCCATGACAGCAGAAACTCTTTTACCACTACTGCTAAGCAGATGATTTCAACCTCTCAGACTTTAAAAACAAAGGGACAAGGCCAGTCATGGTGGCTCAGCAGGCAGAATTCTTTCCTGCCATGCCGGAGACCTGGATTCGATTCCTGGTGTTTGCCCACGCAAAAAAAAAAAAAAAAGGCGGGGGGGGGGACAAAATCCCTACAGAAAAGAGCTAAGAAATTAGTACAGATAAGATGTGATTGCCCTTTAATGTTATTTTAAGTAAAACAAAAACATTAAAGGACTTTTCTGTGGGCTGGAGGGTATCCTTTAATTTTCTGAATGTTCATCTTACTGCTTTGTTAAAAAAACAATTAGTAGGGAAAGGAAAAGACATACTTCCCTTTTAAACTTTGTAAAGATACCTAAAAGAAAGCTGAATTATTAATTCATTCTTACTTTTCAATAAATGCTTTCAAAGTATTTCATTTTTTCACTGTAGAAGCTCAGCAACAGTTGAACACAGATTCCTCTATGTTTCACAAGAGAGAGTTAGAAAAATATTTTCATTTATTTTTTTTAACTTGCCAAATGTTATATATTCTTTTTCACTATTCAATAGGTACCTTCATAGCTCTACAAAGCAACTACCCAAACACCAGGTATTTCAAAACAGAAAACAAACATCCCTTAAGGAATAATTTCAGAAATCTAATGCATTAAGCAATCCAATACTAAGAAAATAAATTACCAATTTATACTATTTCTAAAGAAAAAAACCTATGACTGCAAACCCAAACTCACCACTTAGAAAAAAATAAAAAATTAAAGATGGTAAGGGAGGGGATAAATACAAGTTCTCTCAGGCAAGCATGGTCACATAGTGTTTATGACTTAGACTATTTTCATGAAGTATAACACATCTATCATAAACAAATTTGTTATATGTGTGTGGCCCCATATACATTCATTAATCCCAGAAAAGTCTTACCAAGGAAGGAAGAACTGCTTCGGTTCATGGAGAAAACTGACTTCTAGCTCTCCTTTTGCCTGTGAACCACTTTAATGAAGGGACGTCTCTGTTATTCACCTGAGGTTATACCAGCAATGTCTACCACTGTCACTCTGGGGAATCTGGCACATCTTCACACTAGTAAACTCTGTGCCAAAGAACATTTTCTTTCCCTTTGAAATTTTCTATTAAGCTGTCGATATAAACCTCATCAGGCCATTTTTAATGCTGTCAGAATATTCCAGATCAAGGGACTTTGTAGATTTGAGAAAATTTACAAAAGGATAGGAGAAATACGATGCTAAAAACAGACATTTATTCATGCCTATATAAACCAAGCATGTTCTAAATAATTTTGATAATTTATCAAAATTAAAATTAAAATGACAAACATTTTAATTTAAAGATTTTAAACATCTAAAAATTAGTTTGAAATATGCTCATTTAAGTTTTGACAAAAGCAACATTTCATATTCTCTCAAAAAGCACTAAAACTTAAAGATAATTTTTTAAACTTAATATAGCTTGGAAAATAACTTTTTACAACCAAAGAATGAAAATGTAGCTACAAGATAAATTACAGTATCTTGTGAAGCTTTGATAATCTCAAATATGGTCCAGAGGGAACAGAGTACCTATTCATGAGAACAGTTATAATTTAGTCTCTAGGCTCCTTTGGCATTATTCTTATTTAACAGTAAATGGGAAAGAGAGACAACAAGCTAATTAATCTACATATCTGTTTTGATAAACAATTAAATACACTAGGATCAAATAAGACAGCATGAAACAAAAACCATTAAGGGGTGGAAATCATAACTAAGTTAAAATTATTTTAAAGTAAACTTTGAATAAAATCTGAATTTATTTGAGCAAGAAAAAAATTGGCAAATACACAAATTTTTAATAAGCTCATTCATCATCATAATATAAGCATACAACAAATAAAAGATTATGCATTATCTTGATACATGTGGGCTTTACTGAGGGCAGTCAGTCTGCCCAGCTCCTCCAAAGGAAAAATAAAACCGACAAAAACAATCCTAAAATGATAGAAAAGAACCATCCTGCAGAAAACAAACAAGAATTGTTTTTACGGATGCAACCTACGTTAAGCTGTATGAATCAACATGCATGAAAGAGACTCAGCCAGAAAACAGAACAGTAATAATCCTTGCCATTCTAAAGCACTGGCAAAACATAACTTAAATTTTTAATACCAAATCATGTAGAACAATAAAGAGAAAATAAATGACACTATAATTCCTCCCGTATAGAGAAGGACTTCTAGACTTTGAATCAGAAGGTGTGAATCTGAAACCTGCCTCTGCCATTTAGAAGTTTGGTGAATTTGACCAAATTTCTTAATATCTCTAATCCTCAATTTTCTCACATGTAGAACAGATATTACTGTGCCATTATTTTCTGGGTCTTTTTAAGAGTGCAACATAATTTTGTACATATATTTTTCACAAATTATTGTTAAGTGCTCAATAAATACTAGCTATTTGTATGAGTCCAGAAAATGTAATCAAAACAAATATCCTCCTTTTCCTTGATGTGTGGTCACCTATTTTCTTTTTCTTATTTTTATTTTTATTTTTTATTTTTTTACATGGGCAGGCACTGGGAATCGAACCTGGGTCCTCTGGCATGGCAGGCAAGCATTCTTGCCTGGTGAGCCATCGTGGCCCACCCGTCACCTATTTTCTTACAGGACTCTCTTTAGAAAGCACAGGAACAATATGGGGTTCATAATAGAGAACAAGCTCCCAGGACGTTAAGGTCACCCTCACAGTTGCATTTATTCATTCAAAAATGAGAATGTGAGCTTCACAAGGGCAGAGACCATTACATAAAGCGCTCAATAAAGATGTTCACTCACTTATAAAACATGTAAGTACCCACTATATTCCAGGCACCATGCTAGGCATGGGGGCTACAGTTTTTAAAAGGAAGGGAAAAAAAAAGCCATAAACCCTGGCCCTGAGAAGCTTACCGGCAAAGATACTGTCTCTACAATTTTTAAACCCAGCAAGTCCTGGTCACTTCTTATTTCCTCTAAATTGTGCCTGCAGTTTTCCTTCTTTAGCTCATCTATTGACCAGCTTACACTTCAAGCATTCTGCCTGAGACTATTCTTAGCCTGATCCACGTTTTTTTGTTTTTTACTTTTAAAAAAATGTTATTCTGGTAACATACATAGAAACCTAAAATTTCCCAATTTTACACTTTCAGATATAAAATTCAATTGTTAATTACGTTTGCAATATTGTGCTACCATTATAACCATCTATAACCAAAACTTTCTAACAACCCAAACAGAAACTCTGTACCAGCTAAGTATTAATTCCCATTATCCACCACCACCTGGCCCCTGGTAACCTGTATTTTGGTTTCTGAGTCTATGAATTTGCATATTCTAATTATTTCATAAAAGTGAGATCATACAGTATTTGTTATTTTGTGTCTGGTTTATTTCATTCAAAATGCTGTTGTCAAGGTTAATTCATGCTATAACATGCATCAGAACTTCATTTCTTTTAACAACCCAATAATACTCCATTCTAGTATAGCCCACATTTTGTTTGTCCATTCATTAGTTGATGGGCACTATTTCTCCATACCCCCTCCAACACTTGCTATTTTCTGTATTTTTAAATAGTAAGCTATTCTAACGGGTGTGAAGTAGTATCTCATTGTGGCTCTGATTTGTATTTTCTTGATGGCTAATCATGTTGAGCATCTTTTCATGTGCTTTCTGGCCATTTGTATATCTTCGTTGAAGAAATATCTATTCAAGACATTTTTAAATTGGGTTATTTCTCTTTTTGTTGTAGAGTTATAGGAATTCTTTATATATTCTGGCTATTAAATGCTACCATATAGATGTTTCCCAAATGCCGGATGTAATTTCGGCCCCGTTCCTCTAGCTCTCTGCCTAGCAACATATTCAAGCTATTCCATTGGACCTTTCTGCTCTCAGCTCACCCAATCCCTCGCTGCCACCCCTTAGCCTCCTCACCAATCACGCAGCGCACCTCCCCTGGCCCGCCTCGCCACTATATAAAGCTCTGTACTTCCGCCAATAAACGTTCTGGTGCGCAGGTCTTGCCAGCTCCTCCAGTTCCCGCGAGTCGTTCTTCGTCTCGCGCGCCCTCCAGACCTTCGAGCCCCCGGGACCAGTCAGCTACCGAGTTCCCCCGTCTCGCTGCGAGGAAGACCCCAGGTGGGAGCTAGGGAAAGCTCCTGCACCCAAACATTTTCTCCCATTCTGTGAATCGTTTTTTTACTTTCTTGATAAAGTTCTTTGATGTACAGAAGTGGTGAATTTTGATGAAGTATAATTTATATATATATATTTTCCTTTTGCTTCTCATGATTTGGGTGTAAAGCCGATTTCTAATATATGTGATACTGAAGATGCTTCCCTATGTTTTCTCCTGGAAGTTTTATAGTTTGGGTTTGGATATTTAGGTGTTTGATCACTTTGAGCTAATTTTTGCAAATGAAGTAAGTTAAGGGTCCACCTTTATTCTTTTGCATATAGATATCTAGTTTTCCCAATACCATTTGTTGAAGAGACTATTCATTCCCAATTGAGTGGACTTGGCACCCTTGTCAAAAGTCAATTGGGGGCGGGCCACGGTGGCTCAGCGGCAAGAATGCTTGTCTGCCATGCCAGAGGACCCGGGTTTGATTCCCGGTGCCTGCCCATGTAAAAAAATAAAAATATTTAAAAAAAAAAAAAAAAAAAGCCAATTGGCAACTTCCAGGTCAAGATGGCGGCTTAACAACGTGCGCATTTTAGTTCGTCCTCCAGAACAACTACTAAATAACCAGAAACAGTACAGAACAGCTCCCGGAGCCACGATAGTGACCGGACACACAGTGTACCCCAGTCTGGACCAGCTGGACCAGCTGCGAGCACCCCCCAGAACCGTGAGTTCCCCAAGCTGCAGCGGCCAGTGCCCCTCCCCCACAGGCCGCTTCCCAGAGGGGACAGGAAAAGACTTTACCAGCAGCAGGGACTGGGCACAATCAAATGCCAATTGTGGAACTAATTAACACATTCTGACTACTAAAAACAGGCCCCCAGTTTAGCTGAACCTGATCAAAGCAGAGGTTGCTCATTTTTGCCCCGGCGCCAAGGGGGCAGGACTGACAGAAAAAGGGGGAAAAAAAAGAAGAAAACAGAGGTTTTTGTGGCTGTGTATCTACAAAGGCTTGACTGCCTCTGGATACAGTGGCAGGACTTTTCAGGCTGCAACTGCCCCAGGCATAGGCAGAAGTGAGCTCTTTTGGGGGCTTTTCTGGAGCTTGTGCCTTCCTGAGGGGAGGAGTGAAGCCCCACCCAGGTGGAATCCCTCCATCAAGGAATTCAGACACCAGGGCTTGGTAATTTGAAGCCATTAAAACCAGCCTACAACCTCTCCTCTGTCTCCACCACGCCCCCAGCAGGGAGAGTCTGTCTGCCAAAGTTAAAGGTACCACATCATCTTATGCTGGTGGGACCTGCAGTCAGACAAGTGCCACATACTGGGCAGGATAAGAAAAACAGAGTCCAGAGACTTCACAGGAAAGTCTTTCAACCTGCTGTGTCTCACCCTCAGGGAAAACCGATGCAGGTGACTCTTTCCTCTTGATAGGAGGCCAGTTTGGTCTGGGAAAATCTGGCTGGGTTCTATAATATCTAAGTAGACCCTCCTACGTGTGTGGGGGGGAAAGGCACCACACAAGCAGGGCAAAAAACAAGAAAACAAGAACTGAAAAATTCTCCTCTGTTAAACAAAACTTAAGCTAAAGGTCCAGATAAAGCTGAACGGAATGTCAAAGAACAGAAAGACAACAAATTCATCCAGCAAGAAAACCCTAGATAAAACAAGTGAAAGCAATCTCCAGAATAAACTAATTAAGGTAATTAAATGCCTAGACGCCAGAAAAAAATAACAAATCACACTAGGAAAACTGAAGATATGGCCCAGTCAAAGGAACAAACCAACAATTCAAATGACATACAGGAGCTGAAACAATTCAGAATGTACGAACAGACATGGAAAACCTCATCAAAAACTAAATCAATGAATTGAGGAAGGATATAAAGAAGGCAAGGAAAGAACAAAAAGAAGAAACTGAAAGTCTGAAAAAAGAAATCACAGAACTTAAGGGAATGAAAGACACAGTAGAAGAGATGAAAAAAACAATGGAAACCTACAATGGTAGATTTCAAGAGACAGAACATAGGATTTCTGAACTGCAGGACGGAACATCTGAAATCCGACAAGAAACAGAAACTATAGGAAAAAAATGGAAAAATATGAGCAGGGACTTAGGGAATTGAAAGACAATATGAAGCGCATGAATATACGTGTTGTGGGTGTCCCAGAAGGAGAAGAGAAGGGAAAAGGAGGAGAAAAACTAATGGAGGAAAATGCTGCTATAAACATTGGTGTGTAAATGTCCATTTGCGTCCTTGGCCTCGTGTCCTTTGAGTAGAGATAGCATATAGATGGGTCCTGTTTTTTAATCCATTCTGCCAGACTATGTCTTTTGATGGGAGAGTTTAACTCATTAACATTCAGTGTTATTACTGCATGGGTAGTACTTTCTTCTACTATTTTGCCTTCTGGATTTTATATATCATATCTAATTTTCCTTCTTTTTACCTTTGCTCACAGTCTTCCTTTCTATACTCTTCTCCACACCTCTCTCTTCTGTCTTCGTATCTGTCTCTAGTGTTCCCTTTAGTATTTCTTGCAGAGCTGGTCTCTTGGTCACAAATTCTCTCAGTGATTTTTTGTCTTAAAATGTTTTAATTTCCTCCTCGTTTTTGAAGGACAATTTTGCTGGATATAGAATTCTTGGTTGGCAGTTTTTCTCTTTTAATAATTTAAATATATCATCCCACTGTCTTCTCGCCTCCATGGCAATTACCAAGAGACGGAAACAGCCAAAATGTCCATCAACAGACAGTTGGCTAAACAAACTGTGACATTTACATAAGATGGAATATTATGCAGCTGTAAGACACAATAAAGTTATGAAGTATGTAACAACACGAATGGACCTTAAGGACGCTATGCTGAGTGTGATTAGCCAGAAACAAAAGGACAAATACTGTATGGTCTCATTGATATGAACTGACATTAGTGAATAAACTTGGAATATTTCCTTGGTAACAGAGACCATCAGGAGATAGAAATAGGGCAAGATATTGGGTAATTGGAGCTGAAGGGATACAGATTGTGCAACAGGACTGAATATAAAAACTCAGAAATGGACAGCACAATATTACCTAACTGCAATACAATTATGTTAAAACACTGAATGAAGCTGCATATGAGAATGATAGAGGGAGGAGGGCTGGGACATAAATGAAATCACAAAGAAAGATAGACAATAAAGATTGAGATGGTATAATCTAGGAATGCCTAGAGTGTATAATGATAGTGACTAAATGTACAAATTTAAAAAATGTTTTTGCATGAGGAAGAACAAAAGAATGTCATTACTGCAGTGTGCTGAAAATAGATGGTACTTAATATTTTAAAATTTCAACTAATATGTGAGACTAAAGCAAAAAATGTTTATTTGGTACAAATCTATACTTTGACTAGTGCATCTCCTAATATAACTTACGTAGATAGTTATTGAACACCATAAGTACATGGAACTTTGTATAGGACATGAGATTTTGTTGGTTTGTCCAGGTGGTGCCCTGATGAATCCCAGAGTGATTTGATCAGTGAGTGGAAAAGTATTTGCAAAGTCCCCTTCAGGGAATGGTGAGAACGGGGGAAAACTCTACCTCCCCAAGTTGAATTCTTGATATTCTCACAAGCAGTGTGGACAACCAAAGCTATAGGCTAAGCCCCCAGTCTTGGGGTTTGTTCATATGAAACTTAACCCCACAGGGGATAGGTCAAGCCTACTTAAAATCAGGCCTAACAGTCACCCCCAGGAGAACCTCTTTTGTTGCTCAGATGTGGCCTCTCTCTCCAGCCAACACAGCAAGCAGACTCACCACTCTCCCTCTGTCTATGTGGGACACAACTACCAGGGGTGTGGATCTTCCTGGCAGAGTGGGACAGAAATCCCAGAATGAGCTGAGATTCAGCATCAAGGGATTGAGAAAAACTCTAGAATGAGCTGAGACCCAGCATTAAGGGATTGAGAAACCTTCTCGACCAAAAGGGGGAAGAGTGAAATGAGACAAAGTGTCAACGGCTGAGAGATTCCAAATAGAGTCAAGAGGTTATCCTGGAGGTTATTCTTAGGCATTAAGCAGATATCACCTTGTTATCCAAGATATAATAGAGAGGCTGGAGGGAACTGCCTGAAAATGTAGAGCTGTGTTCCAGTAGCCATGTTTCTTGATGATGATTGTATAATGATATAGCTTTCCCAATGTGACTGTGTGATTGTGAAAACCTTGTGTCTGATGCTCCTTTTATCTACCTTGTCAACAGATAAGAGGAACACATGGAATAAAAATAAATAATAGGTGGAAAGAATGTTAAAATAGATTTAGTTTGAAATGCTAGTGATCAATGAAAGGGATCGGTAAGGGGTATGGCCTGTAAAAATTTTTTTTCTGTTTGTTATATTTTTTTGTTGTCTTTTTATTTCTTTTTCTGAATTCATGCTAATGTTCTGGGAAATGATCATGATGATGAATATGCAACTATGCGATGATATTGTGAATTGCTGAGTGTATGTGTTGGGAATGTTTGTTTCTTGTAATTTTTTTTTAATTAATAAAAAATTTTAAAAAAAAAGTCAGTTGGCCACAGATGTGTGGGCTTAGTTCTGAATTCTCAATATGATTCCATTGGACTACATTTGTTCTTGTGCTGTACCATGCTGTTTTGATTACTGTAGTTTTACAGAAAGTTTTGAAATTGAAAAGTTTGAGTCCTACAATTTTGTTCCTCTTTTTCAAAATGGTTTTGGCTATTTGGGGCCCTCTATCCTTCCACATAAATATGATGATTAGCTTTTCCATTTCTGCAAAGAAGGTTACTGGAATTGCAATTGAGATGTATTGAATATGTAAATTACTTTGGGTACAATGGGCATCTTACCAATATTAGTTTTCCAACCTATGAACACAGAACATCCTTCCATTTATTTAGGTTTTCTTTATCATCTTAAATTTCTCTCAATAATATGTTATAGTTTTCCATGTATAAGTTCCCTACATTCTTGGTTAAATTTATTCCTAGATATTTGATCCTTTAGTTGCTATTTCAAATGGATTTTTTTTCATAATTTCTTCTTCAGATTGTCCATTACCAGTATATAGACATGCTACTGATTTTTTGGTGTTGATCTTATAACCTGCTACTTTTCTTATTTATTAGTTCTAGAAGCTTTCTCGTGAATTCTTCAGCATTTTCTATATGTAGAGTCACATCATCTACAAATAGGGAAAGTTTTACCTCTACCTTTCTAATTTGGATGCCTTTTATTTATTATTCTTGTCTAAATCCTCCATTACAATGACGAATAACAGTGGCAACAGTGGCATCCATGTCTTTTTCCTGATCTTCGGGGAAAAGCTTTCAATTTTTCACATTGAGTATGTTAGCTGTGGGTTTTTCATATATGCCCTGTTGAGGAAACTCCCTTCTATTCCTAGCATCTTTTTTTTTTTTTTTTTGGTGTTTTTATCAAGAAGGAATGCTGGATTTTGTCAAATGCCTTTTATGTACCAACTAAGATGAAAATGTAGTTTTCACCCTTCATTCTGTTAATGTGGTTTAAGACATCACTTGGTTTTCTTATATTAAACCATCCTCCCATTCCAGGGTTTAAACCTCCTCCCATTCCAGGGTTTAAACCCAGTTGATCATGGAGTATAATTCTTTTAGTGTGCTGTTGGATTTGTCTTGCTAATATTTGATTTGAATTTCTGCATCTATATTCATAAGGGATATGGCTTTGTAATTTTCTTTTCTTGTGACATCTTTATCTTGCTTTGGTATTTAAGTGTACCTTCTATTTCCCATGTTTATCTGATTGTTTATTCAGTTCACAATTCAGGTCCTCTATGCTTCAGCTTCTTATAGCAATTTCCTCCCCATGCTTTCAGCCTCCATTAACAATCTTTTGAGACTTTACAGGTCTGTCCATTACCCAATCCCAAAGCCAATGCCAAATATTTACCTTTTTGTTATGATGGCACCCCACTTGAAGACCCCAAATTCTATTATGATTATCTATTGTTGTGTAACAAAACACCTCAAAATTTAGTGGCTTAAAATAAGAACAATCCCTTATTTTACTCAAAATTCTGAAATTTGGGTGGACCTTTGTAGGTAACAGCTTATTTCTGCTCTATGTGGTGTCTGTTAGAGCCAAAATGTCCAGATGACTTCCTCACTCATGTGTTTGATGCCTCAGCTAGGATGAGTGAAACAGGATGGAGCTCTTTGGGCATATCTTTCCCATCTTCTCTTCCCAGTATTTCCTTTCGCCTTCTTTCCTTCTCTCCTTTCCTCCCTCAAAATAGCTTCTTTAAACTTCCTATATTGAGAGCATGGACTTCCTCACAACACAGTGGTCTCAGGGTAGTCAAACATGTTGGCTGCTTTCCTCCAGAATGCAAAAGCAGAAGCTGCCAGTCTTTTTAATGCCTCAGCTCAAAGTCCCAGAAAGTCACTTCTACTGCATTCTACCTGCAGCTGTGTGGAATGGGAGATACTGTTGTAGTCAGATTTAGAAACATAATCTATCACATCTATAAACCTTAAAATAAAGTAGAAAATTCATCCCCTTAATAGGATTCAGATCTTGCTTTCCTCTCATCTCTTTTCCAAGAGTTTTTGTTGCTTCAGTAATACTTTCAATTTTTTAAAAGCACTAATCCAGGATTTAGATATATGCTATTTTCCCTCCGCTTGAAAACACTCTTTCCTCCAACTCAGTGCCTGGTTAAGAGCTACTCTTCAATCAGGACTACAAGGTATTGCAAAGGCATATTAAGATAGTGTTAATCTTAATAACAAAGATGGATCACTTTAAAAGTAATTTCTAACCTAACAAATGTGTGATTCTAATTCTTAACTCTAAAGTATAATTATTTATTTCTGGCTGATAATTATTTTAAAAGTCTCTCAGGATTAACAATAGAACTAGAAAATATTAAGATCTCTGACAAATTTAATGATATTGGCCTTTAAAAAAATCAGGGAATCAACTGATAATTCCTTAAATATAAAACAATCCTCTCCAAAAGGAAACTTTTGTACCCTATTTTTCACTGAAATCTGTAATACATACATACAGATTATGGAATCTGGCATTTATGTTCTCAATTGCTGGTTTCCATTTGTAGGTCCAAAATTGTTGCTACATCAGATACACTTGGAGAGCTTCATAAAAACATAATCTACTGAGGTTTACCCTAGAGATTGTGAAGATTGGGGCAGAATCTATCTAAGCAGGCTCCCAGGTGATTCTTAGACACAGCCAGAATTGCAAGCTCTAGGCAACAGCAAGCTACTGCCTACTGAGAATGGAAGCGACATAAATGCAGGCCTCTAGCTGGTTCTTCACTTACAAGTTGAAAAATAAAAGGTGGTAATTTCATCTACAGTTTGCAAATTCCCCTTAATTCATATTTTTTCCCTCAGAGATCTAATTCATAGGATCCCTGACCATAATCATCTGTAAGAACCCTAAATCTATCACAATTTCACCTTAAAAGATAAAATAATTTTTGGTTCATTTTATTAAGAAAGATGAGTCTGGAATGTTGGAGGGCAAGGTCCTAATAGAAATTATGAGGCTGTAGTACTAGGTACTGTACGTGTGAAATGATGAGGACCTGACCTAGCAACAAAAACAGAGAGAGAGATCAGAGACTTTCTGGAACATTAGTGTAGGCAAAGATTTCCTTAATAGAAAAATACAAAAGCTTGAGACATAAGGGAAAAAAAAATGGCTAAACTGGGTTTCATCAAAATTAAAAAATTCTCCTCTTTGACAGAAACTTACCACTAACACAATGAAAAGTCATGCCAAAACTGGAAAAATATATAATATACAAAAAAGCAAAGACTGATACTGGAATATATTAAGAACTCTTAAAACTCAATAATAAAAGGATACACAGTTCTTATTTTTAAAGTGAGCAAAAAAATTTTAACTGATTTTTCACAAAAGAAGATTTACAAATGGTCAATGGACATATGAAAAAAATGCTCCACATCATTAGCCAGCAGAGAAATATAAAGTAAAACCACAATGCAAAAAGACTATACTCTCTAGAATGGCTAAAACAAAAAAGATTAAGGATGTAGCGTAATTGGAACTTTCATAACTGCTAATAGGGATAGTTCGGCAGTTTCTTATATAAAGTAAAACATACACTCACCATATGACTCAGCAATTCCACTCCTAGGTATTAACTAAATATAAAAATGAAAAAATATGTCCACTAAAGCACTGTACTTAAAATGGGTTTATATATATTTGAAATATAAATGCTCAAGATACATAATGACTAAATCAATTAAAGAAATACACAGAAAAATAAGCTCTGGAGTCATATCTTGGTTCAAATTCTGGCTCTATCACACTAACAATGTGAACTTAGGCAGGGATATTACCTTTACCAAGTCCTCAGTTTCCTTATTTGAAAAATGGGGATAATAATGACACATCATAAGGTTGCTACAAAAATTCCATGAGATAATGTACAATAAAAGCATGTAGAGACATGAGGAGCATGTAAATACTAGTCATTATTACTATTGATAAGTTTCTGGAACTCTTGAATTCCTTTCATTCAGAGGCTGGCATTACTGATCAAAAGTACTTGAGATAAGGTAGACATCTAGACATTTATCTCCTCCAATAGCATGTCTTCATGATAACCAATAATTAATGAGTATATCTTATTTCAAACAAACCTTTAACATCTGAAAACTGTGATATGGAATTTGAGTAGATAAACCAGAGGAAGATATTTTTTCTCTTCAAAGTAAGTATGCTGCCTTTAACAAAGAAGTGCATTTAATTTGTGAGTCACTCCACAAATATTAGTTTATTCATAATTTACCCAGAAATTAGATGAAAATCAATTATAACTAATGCTGATACTGTTATATACTGTTACATACTAATGTTGTTGCTGCTTTAAATAGGAAATTGAAATGTCACACATGGGCCTTCATACTAAAAGAAGCTCTAAATGAGCCTCTATAAGCTGCTAAAGTACAGTAAAGGCTGAAATATCTGCCTTTGATCAGATATGGAATCATTTTTAACTTAAATAACAATAATTATACTACTATCATTTAACTATTATTATTATTATTACATCGGGTATTATAAGTAGTTATCATCTACCAGGCTCTGCTCTAAGCTCCTTATACGCATTAGCTCGTTTTAAGCCTTATAACAATCTTATGTGGTAGATACTACTTTTTTTTTTTTTATTAATTAAAAAAATTAACTAACACAACAATAGAAATCAATCCATTCTACATATGCAATCAGTAATTCTTAATATCATCACATAGGTGTATGGTCATCATTTCTCAGTACATATGCATCGATTTAGAGAAAGAAATAGCACTACAACAGAAAAAGAAATAAAGTGATAACACAGAGAGAAAACACAAATAAAAATAAAAAGTACAAAAATATATAAGAGAAAAAAAACAAACAAACAAAAAAACTATAGATCAGATGCAGCTTCATTCAGCGTTCCAAGATAATTACATTACAATTAGGCAGTATTGTGCTGACCATTTTTTTTTTTTTTAGACGTCATACCATTCTACATATGCAATCAGTAATTCTTAACATCATCACATAGATGCATGATCATCGTTTCTTAGTACATTTGCATCGGTTTAGAAGAACTAGCATTATAACAGAAAAAGATAGAGAATGTTAATATAGAGAAAAAAAATAAAAGTAATAATAATAAGAACAAAACAAACAAAACAAAACAAAACAAAAACCTATAGCTCGGATGCAGCTTCGTTCAGTATTTTAACATGATTACTTTACAATTAGGTATTATTGTACTGTCCATTTTTGAGTTTTTGTATCTAGTCCTATTGCACCATCTGTATTCCATCAGCTCCGATTACCCATTATCTTACCCTGTTTCTAACTCCTGCTGAACTCTGTTACCAATGACATATTCCAAGTTTATTCTCGAATGTCGATTCACATCATTGGGACCATACAGTATTTGTCTTTTAGCTTTTGGCTAGACTCACTCAGCATAATGTTTTCTAGGTCCATCCATGTTATTACATGCTTCATAAGTTTATCCTGTCTTAAAGCTGCATAATATTCCATCGTACGTATATACCACAGTTTGTTTAGCCACTCGTCTGTTGATGGACATTTTGGCTGTTTCCATCTCTTTGCAATTGTAAATAACGCTGCTATAAACATTGGTGTGCAAATGTCTGTTTCAGTTTTTGCCCTTAAGTCCTTTGAGTATATTCCCAGCAATGGTATTGCTGGGTCGTATGGCAATTCTATATTCAGCTTTTTGAGGAACCGCCAAACTGCTTTCCACAGTGGTTGCACCATTTGACATTCCCACCAACAGTGGATAAGTGTGCCTCTTTCTCCGCATCCTCTCCAGCACTTGTCATTTTCTGTTTTGTTGATAATGGCCATTCTGGTGGGTGTGAGATGATATCTCATTGTGGTTTTGATTTGCATTTCTCTAATGGCCAGGGACATTGAGCATCTCTTCATGTGTCTTTTGGCCATTTGTATTTCCTCCTCTGAGAGGTGTCTATTCAAGTCTTTTTCCCATTTTGTAATTGGGTTGGCTATCTTTTTGTTGTTGAGTTGAACAATCTCATTATAAATTCTGGATACTAGACCTTTATCTGATATGTCGTTTCCAAATATTGATTCCCATTGTGTAGGCTGTCTTTCTACTTTCTTGATGAAGTTCTTTGATGCACAAAAGTGTTTAATTTTGAGGAGTTCCCATTTATTTATTTCCTTCTTCAGTGCTCTTGCTTTAGGTGTAAGGTCCATAAAACCGCCTCCAATTGTAAGATTCATAAGATATCTCCCTACATTTTCCTCTAACTGTTCTATGGTCTTAGACCTAATGTTTAGATCTTTGATCCATTTTGAGTTAACTTTTGTATAGGGTGTGAGATATGGGTCTTCTTTCATTCTTTTGCATATGGATATCCAGTTCTCTAGGCACCATTTATTGAAGAGACTGTTCTGTCCCAGGTGAGTTGGCTTGACTCCCTTATCAAAGATCAAATGACCATAGATGAGAGGGTCTATATCTGAGCACTCTATTCGATTCCATTGGTCGATATATCTATCTTTATGCCAATACCATGCTGTTTTGACCACTGTGGCTTCATAATATGCCTTAAAGTCTGGCAGCGCAAGACCTCCAGCTTCGTTTTTCTTCCTCAAGATGTTTTTAGCAATTCGGGGCACCCTGCCCTTCCAGATAAATTTGCTTATTGGTTTTTCTATTTCTGAAAAATAAGTTGTTGGGATTTTGATTGGTATTGCATTGAATCTGTAAATCAATTTAGGTAGGATTGACATCTTAACTATATTTAGTCTTCCAATCCATGAACACGGTATGCCCTTCCATCTATTTAGGTCTTCTGTGATTTCTTTTAGCAGTTTTTTGTAGTTTTCTTTGTATAGGTCTTTTGTCTCTTTAGTTAAATTTATTCCTAGGTATTTTATTCTTTTAGTTGCAATTGTAAATGGGATTCGTTTCTTGATTTCCCCCTCCGCTTGTTCATTGCTAGTGTATAGAAATGCTACAGATTTTTGAATGTTGATCTTGTAACCTGCTACTTTGCTGTACTCATTTATTAGCTCTAGTAGTTTTGTTGTGGATTTTTCCGGGTTTTCGACGTATAGTATCATATCGTCTGCAAACAGTGATAGTTTTACTTCTTCCTTTCCAATTTTGATGCCTTGTATTTCTTTTTCTTGTCTAATTGCTCTGGCTAGAACCTCCAACACAATGTTGAATAATAGTGGTGATAGTGGACATCCTTGTCTTGTTCCTGATCTTAGGGGGAACGTTTTCAATTTTTCCCCATTAAGGATGATATTAGCTGTGGGTTTTTCATATATTCCCTCTATCATTTTAAGGAAGTTCCCTTGTATTCCTATCCTTTGAAGTGTTTTCAACAGGAAAGGATGTTGAATCTTGTCAAATGCCTTCTCTGCATCAATTGAGATGATCATGTGATTTTTCTGCTTTAATTTGTTGATATGGTGTATTACATTAATTGATTTTCTTATGTTGAACCATCCTTGCATACCTGGGATGAATCCTACTTGGTCATGATGAATAATTCTTTTAATGTGTTGTTGGATACGATTTGCTAGAATTTTATTGAGGATTTTTGCATCTGTATTCATTAGAGAGATTGGTCTGTAGTTTTCTTTTTTTGTAATATCTTTGTTTTGGTATGAGGGTGATGTTGGCTTCATAGAATGAATTAGGTAGTTTTCCCTCCACTTCGATTTTTTTGAAGAGTTTGAGGAGAATTGGTATTAATTCTTTCTGGAATGTTTGGTAGAATTCACATGTGAAGCCATCTAGTCCTGGACTTTTCTTTTTAGGAAGCTTTTGAATGACTAATTCAATTTCTTTACTTGTGATTGGTTTGTTGAGGTCATCTATGTCTTCTTGAGTCAATGTTGGTTGTTCATGTCTTTCCAGGAACCCGTCCATTTCATCTAAATTGTTGTATTTATTAGTGTAAAGTTGTTCATAGTATCCTGTTATTACCTCCTTTATTTCTGTGAGGTCAGTAGTTATGTCTCCTCTTCCATTTCTGATCTTATTTATTTGCATCCTCTCTCTTCTTCTTTTTGTCAATCTTGCTAAGGGCCCATCAATCTTATTGATTTTCTCATAGAACCAACTTCTGGCCTTATTGATTTTCTCTATTGTTTTCATGTTTTCAATTTCATTTATTTGTGCTCTAATCTTTGTTATTTCTTTCCTTTTGCTTGCTTTGGGGTTAGCTTGCTGTTCTTTCTCCAGTTCTTCCAAATGGATAGTTAATTCCTGAATTTTTGCCTTTTCTTCTTTTCTGATATAGGCATTTAGAGCAATAAATTTCCCTCTTAGCACTGCCTTTGCTGCGTCCCATAAGTTTTGATATGTTGTGTTTTCATTTTCATTCGCCTCGAGGTATTTGCTAATTTCTCTAGCAATTTCTTCTTTGACCCACTCGTTGTTTAGGAGTGTGTTGTTGAGCCTCCACGTATTTGTGAATTTTCTGGCACTCTGCCTATTATTGATTTCCAACATCATTCCTTTATGGTCCGAGAAAGTGTTGGGTAAGATTTCAATCTTTTTAAATTTGTTAAGACTTGCTTTGTGACCCAGCATATGGTCTATTTTTGAGAATGATCCATGAGCACTTGAGAAAAAGGTGTATCCTGCTGTTGTGGGATGTAATGTCCTATAAATGTCTATTAAGTCTAGTTCATTTATAGTAATATTCAGATTCTCTATTTCTTTGTTGATCTTCTGTCTAGATGTTCTGTCCCTTGATGAGAGTGGTGAGTTGAAGTCTCCAACTATTATAGTATATGAGTCTATTTCCCTTTTCAGTGTTTGCAGTGTATTCCTCACGTATTTTGGGGCATTCTGGTTCGGTGCGTAAATATTTATGATTGTTATGTCTTCTTGTTTAATTGTTCCTTTTAATAGTATATAGTGTCCTTCTTTGTCTCTTTTAACTGCTTTACATTTGAAGTCTAATTTGTTGGATATTAGTATAGCCACTCCTGCTCTTTTCTGGTTGTTATTTGCATGAAATATCTTTTCCCAACCTTTCACTTTCAACCTATGTTTATCTTTGGGTCTAAGATGTGTTTCCTGTAGACAGCATATAGAAGGATCCTGTTTTTTAATCCATTCTGCCAATCTATGTCTTTTGATTGGGGAATTCAGTCCATTGACATTTAGTGTTATTACTGTTTGGATAATATTTTCCTCTAACATTTTGCCTTTTGTATTATATATATCATATCTGATTTTCCTTCTTTCTACACTCTTTTCCATATCTCTCTCTTCTGTCTTTTTGTATCTGACTCTAATGCTCCCTTTAGTATTTCTTGCAGAGCTGGTCTCTTGGTCACGAATTCTTTCAGTGACTTTTTGTCTGAGAATGTTTTAATTTCTCCCTCATTTTTGAAGGATAATTTTGCTGGATATAGGAGTCTTGGTTGGCAGTTTTTCTCTTTTAGTATTTTAAATATATCATCCCACTGTCTTCTAGCTTCCATGGTTTCTGCTGAGAAATCTACACATAGTCTTATTGGGTTTCCCTTGTATGTGATGGATTGTTTTTCTCTTGCTGCTTTCAAGATCCTCTCTTTCTCATTGACCTCTGACATTCTAACTAGTAAGTGTCTTGGAGAACGCCTATTTGGGTCTAATCTCTTTGGGGTGCGCTGCACTTCTTGGATCTGTAATTTTAGGTCTTTCATAAGAGTTGGGAAATTTTCAGTGAAAATTTCTTCCATTAGTTTTTCTCCTCCTTTTCCCTTCTCTTCTCCTTCTGGGACACCCACAACACGTATATCTGTGCGGTTCATATTGTCCTTGAGTTCCCTGATACCCTGTTCAAATTTCTCCATTCTTTTCCCTATAGTTTCTGTTTCTTTTTGGAATTCAGATGTTCCATCCTCCAAATCACTAATTCTATCTTCTGTCTCTTTAAATCTATCATTGTAACTATCCATTATTTTTTCTATGTTTGCTACTTTATCCTTCACTTCCATAAGTTCTGCGATTTGTTTTTTCAGTTTTTCTATTTCTTCTTTATGTTCCGCCCATGTCCTCTTCATGTCCTCCCTCAATTTATCGATTTCATTTTTGAAGAGGTTTTCCATTTCTGTTCGTATATTCAGGATTAGTTGTCTCAGCTCTTGTGTCTCATTTGAGCTATTGGTTTGTTCCTTTGACTGGGCCATATTCTCAATCTTTTGAGCGTGGACAGTTATCTTCTGCTGCTGGCGTCTGGGCATTTATTCAGATTTCTCTGGGTGTTGGACCCAGCAAGGTTGTAAGATTTTTCTGTGAAATCTCTGGGATCTGTTTTTCTTATCTTGCCCAGTACGTGGCGCACGTGGCACACGTTTGTCTCAAGTGTTTGGAATGGGTCTCCCCCAGTCACCGATCTCCGTGGCCTGGGGCTTTCGGATCCAAATCTCTCCGTTGGTTCAGGGGCCGCGCGTGGTGGGGGCGTCAGCTGCCGCGGCTTGAGGGGACCCTGTGGCTGGTTGCGGGCCGCAGCGGGCCTGGAGGATTCCCCACCGGACCAGGAAGCCTCCCGTGGGGGGGGGCTTCCGCGGCTTGGATAGCCCTCCTATCTGAGACTCGTATCCGCGGACTCGAAGCAGAGACTCGAAGCCGCCCGCAAAAGAGGGGTGCCACCTGCCTCGGCTTGGGAAACTTGCTTCTCCAATACTCTCAGCCGGCCCAGAAAGGGGGGAGGGAGTAGCTCGGACCACCGCAGCTGCCGCTGATCGGGAGATCGCACACGGCTCGGGGGTCTCACTGCAGCTGAGTCTCGCAGTCAGTCTAGCCAGCCCAGACTTTGGATAGCCCTCTGATCCGGGACTCGTAGCCGCGGACTTAAAGCCGAGACTCGAAGCCGCCCGCAAAAGAAGGGCGCCGCCTGCCTCGGCTTGGGGAACTTACTTCTCCGATACTCTCAGCCGGCCCGGGAAGGAGGGAGGGATTAGCTCGGACCGCCGCAGCTGCAGCCGCTCGGGGGTCTCGCCGCAGCCAAGTCTCGCAATCAGACTTGCCAGCCCAGACTTTGGATAGCCCTCTGATCCGAGACTTGTAGTCGCGGACTCGAAGCCGCCCGCAAAAGTGTGGCGCCGGCCGCCTTGGCTGGGAAGCTTGTCTCTCCGAGTCTCTCAGCCAGCCCCGGAAGGAGGGAGGGATTGGCTTGGACCGCCGCAGCTGCGGCCGCTCGGGGGTCTCGCCGCAGCCAAGACTCGGAATCAGACTTGCCAGCCCAGACTTTGGATAGCCCTCTGATCCGAGACTTGTAGTCGCGGACTCGAAGCCGCCCGCAAAAGTGTGGCGCCGGTCGCCTTGGCTGGGAAGCTTGTCTCTCCGAGTCTCTCAGCCAGCCCCGGAAGGAGGGAGGGATTAGCTCGGACCGCCGCAGCTGCGGCTGCTCGGGAAATCGCCCGCCGCTCGGGGATCTCACTCACCGCAGCTGAGTTTCGCAGTCAGACTAGCCAGCCCAGACTTGGTTACGCTGTGTGTCCATTCCCTGCTGTAGCCCCGGGAGTTGTTTTGTACTGTTTCTGTTCACCTATTAGTTGATTTGGAGTCGGAGGAACTAAGACGCATGTACCTTACTAAGACGCCATCTTGGATCCCTAGATACTACTTTTGTCTTCATTTTACCAATGATTAAAATATAATGAATATATAAAAATGAATGATTCTTCATGATATTAAAAAAAATTCAAAAAGTCATTTTGTCACCACTGGAAGTAGACTTTACATAATGTAATCTCTTTAATATAAAAATTGGTATTTAATAGAAAACAGATATCTTATCCTGGAGGAATTTATATTTCAAGGTTTACCAAGTAGCCCTAAACTGATTTATATTTCAACAGTATCAAATTAGAAAGAATGACAGAATTAGAAAATCAGCACTTTTCAACTCCTAATAGATGCAACTGATTCTGTTGATGATCATCAAATGATACATATATTTTTATGTGAAAAGTTAATGGGGAACAATATGTCTGCAAGGTGTCAAATATGTCACTTCCATTTTACTTTCATGTCATAAAGAAAAAAGATATAGCTTTCAGTAAAGAGATGAAAACGTCATCACTTCAACCCACTGACAAATCTTAACATTGCTAGCATGGGAACATCAGATATTAAGGGAGTTCTAATATGAAGCAATATGAATTACTACACATTCCCTACAAAGTATTCTTGTCAAAAATGTTCAACCTGAATTTAATCAAACCTTTACATCTAACTCCAGTTTACAGAAAATACAGAAGACAAAGGAACAAATTAAACAATACTGCAGGGAAGCAATCAAATCCAAAAAAAGTCAAATTCTCTATTGGACACTGATCCAGTTACTTAAAAAAAAAAAGCCAAAGGCAGAAGGGAAAACAAAACCAAAGACTCTTCAGGATTAAAGGAACCTAATTTAGCATAACAACCAGTATACTGTATTACCCTTATTTGGATCCTGGCTTCAAAAAATTTACTATATAAAGGGTAGAAGACAAGCGGAGAAATTTTTATGGCTATGTAGTAAAATATATTAAGTTATCATTATTTTTGTTAATGTAATAAAAGTATTGTAGTTATAAAATGCCCTCATTTTATAGTGATGTATTAAATATTAAAGGGTAAAATATCATGAGGCCATAATTTATTTTAAATACCCTAGTCACCCTCTTGCCAAATAAATGAAATAAATACAGCAAAAGGTTAATAATTTCTTAAATCTACATAATAGGTATGTTAGAGTTCACTGTAATGTTCTCTTTACTTCTCTTTATGCTTGAAAATATTCAAAAAAGAAAGATAAATAAGGGTAATTTTAATTATTAGTAACTAATGCTTGATTCAGTCCCATGCTAAAGAATCCCCCAGAATATTTTAGTAAACAGATACATGAATCAGAAGAACCATATCTATTACAACCAGTGTATATAACGGGAAAAAAAAAACAGATAAGCAGCATCTTTTTCAATGTTGTCTTATTGAAGCTTATTTATATTAGTGTATAACATATATCTGTTTTCATGTTTTAAAAAACTCAGTATTTGGCAACAAAAGTTGCCAAATATTTAACATATTTAACAACTAAACAATAAATGTGAAGACAGCAATTATTTTATCTTGTTACTTAAAGTTTGTCCAATTCCCACAATGCTATATAAAAATATTTCCATCTCATATATGCCTAGAGAAACATTTTTCACTGAAATAAAGTAAAAGATGGTAATGTAACTTACTACTTACCAGCTAATACTCATTTAAAAGGAAGTAACTAAAGACAAATTTAAAAGGATAATTTATAAAGTAATACCTAAACCTGACTAATCATATAGACAGTGTAAGATGTTAGTCAAGATTTAAATTCAATTTTAAAAAATACTTGATAACTTAAGTATATATTAGCTGTCAAACACCAAATTTAAGTTCATAGGGCTTTTCTGTCTTTTTTTTTTTTTTTTGGCATGGGCAGGCACTAGGAATTGAACCCAAGTCTCCAGCATGGCAGGCAAGAATTCTGCCACTGAGCCACCATCACACCACCCAAGTTCTCGGTTTTAAAAGAAGAAATCCTTCCACTGAAACTATCAGTAGTACCAGCAGAGAGAGATTAAAGGGTATGAATAAATAAACTTTAGTTGAATAGAAGAGTCAAATGTAAAAAGTTAATTAATTATGAATTAGAAAGTGTGGTCCATGAACCCCTGGGAGTCCCAGGCCTCTTATAGAGAGTCTGTAAGGTGAAAACAATTTTCATAATACTGTTACACTGTGCTGACATTTACAAGGACGGTATAAAGGCAATGTTGAGTAAAACTGTTGGCACCTTAGCATAAATCACAGTGACACCAAAATGTAGTAGTTAGTCATTACATTCTTGTCTACTAGATTCATAGTAAAGAATGCCAGTTTCGCTTAAAAATGTCCTTGATGAAGCAGTAAGAATTAATAGCCTTGACCTCTGAGAACACATTTTTAATATTTTGTGTGACAAAATGAGAAGTATAAATTCTCATTATAACACTTCTCTGTATTATATTGAAAAATGCGTCAGTACTTGGAAGATCTGCAAAATTCAATGAACAATTAATATATTATTACATGATGTTACAAAAATCACACATGAGTAAAGGAGCCACTCAGAGTTCAAGATAGACCAATGAATTTTAATTTAACAGAATATGAAAAATTCATTGATATGGTTTCAGATTACATATTACAACTGATATTTAAGAAACTACACTTGCCAAGCATCAAAGAATATCCAGTTACGTATAAAAGCTATTAATACAATCTTCACTTTTCCAACTACATATATGCATGAAGCTAGGTTTTATTGAAATACTTCAATCAAATCATATCACCACAGATTGAGAAGCACATATGAAAATCCAGGTGTCTTCTATTAAACCAAACATTAAATAGATTCACTAAAATGTAAAACAAAAATTCGCAACCAAAGAGGATTTTGCCCTTCAGAGGATACTTGGCAATGCCTGGGCCAAAGTTTCTGGTTGCCATGACTTGTGGGGCAGAGCATGAGTCGTTATGGATAGTGGGCAGAGCTAGGGATGCTGTTGAACATTCTACATGCACAAGACAGCCCCACAACAAAGAAATATCAGCCCAAAATGTCAATAGCCCATAGGCTGAGAAACTGTGAAGTAAAAACAATGCCACTCTTCTAATTTGATTTATCTTTTTTTTTTGGAAAACAGTTATTCTTCACAAAAAATGTTATTTATGTTATGGGTTCCTCATTATTTTAAAATGTATTCATTCCAGGAGTTTTATAGATGAACAAAACGAAAGTAAACAACAACAAAAAATCACAAAACCAAATAGTTGGTATGGAAAAAGTTACAATAGATATGAAACATAAATCCTATGTTTCAGCTTCCTGTTAAAAAAAAATTAAAAACAACAATGCCTTACCTTGGCTGTGAGGACTTGCTGGACTAAGAGATGGTTGATGCAAATCTTTGGTTGGTGTTGGATAGGCTTCTTTCCCTTGGCGCTGACTCATCTTTCCTGGTGTCAGAAGCTGTGATTCGTCACTGTTTGCTACAACAACTCAAGGGAAGAAAGGAGAAAGAATTAGTACTAAAGTCATAGATTTATATAATTGTAGAGCCAATACCAGGAAAAAGAATTATGACTGAAATGTACTCAGTGGTTACATTCATTTTACCAAATACTTTAATAAATTTGCATAATTGTTTTCTTTTCCTTTAATTTTGGTTTGCTATCAGTCATAGAGGAATTATCAGGTATGCATGAGTCAAATATTCAAATTATAGGCATTATAAATATGGAAATACATATTTAACTGATAAGGAAAGGTGCCATGAGTTTAGTATGCACCTTTCACTGTGCTATTAATTCTTTCTATTTACCAATAGAATAAGCAGAGACCCAAGCATTACACAGAAGAAACACAAATCATCAATAAACACATGAAAAGATACACAACACCTCATTAGTAATACGATAAATAATAATTAACAGTATAAAATAATATTTTACATTCACTAGAATTTCTACTGTAATTTCTAATTTTCATGGAAAGTAGATAAGATTCCTGTTTTAGAGATGGAAAAACTTGCAGTTCAGAGATTGCCTTGCCTAAGACTAAGCAGTCAGTAAGTAAAACAAAGAAAACTCTAACTCTGAATGATTTGGTTCAAAAGTCTGGTCTCTGAAATGCTTTCTGCCCCAGTAATTTGTTTAAATAATGTTTTAAGGAAGCCTCTCCTTCATTTGGCCAAACAGCTAATAGAGGAGAGTAATGCCTATGATCCAGAGAAGATGAAAAAGAAAAAAACATTCAAGGAAGGAATGGGGCAAATTGTGAGCAAGTCCACCGTGCCCTAGGATCTCTATATTCTTTCACTTTATGTCTCTATGCATTCAGCCTACAGAAACTTTAGTTTTTAAGAGAGTGATTTGACTTTCACCTTAGTTTTAATTTTTCAACTTAAGTTACCAGAACTTCACAATTTACATTTTTACCACTACAGATTTTATATCAAATTATTTTAACATGTTTTTCCATTGTGCTAAAGTCTTCAGAATTATATTTTAGCTCCTTAAATTCTGATATAAAAATTCAAAAATACTTTTACTTATCATAAGTAAAGATATAAAAATAAAACAATATTTTCCCACCAAGTTCATTTAAAAAATTATAGACTGATGATTCCTGAATTTATATATTCAGCCTCAGTGTCTCCCCCTGAACTCAAACTCATATTCAATTGCCTACCTTATAATTGCTTCTTTTTTTTAATTTTTATTATTATTATTATTATTTTTACATGGGCAGGCATCGGGAATCGAACCCAGGTCCTCTGGCATGGCAGGAAAGCATTCTTGCATTCTTGCCTGCTGAGCCACCATGGCCTGCCCTATAATTGCTTCTTTATTACTTAATTGGCATCTCAAATTTTATCCAGATATAACTTCTGATTCACTTATTCTCTTTTTAAAGAGATCACTATTCCCCCCACTTTCTCAGGTCAAACCCTAGATATATTCTTTGTTTTTTTTTCGCTTTTTCTCACATCACACATTCAAATCATCTGTGAGATCTTTAGACTCCACCTTCAAAATTTATCTGGAATCCTCACTTTCACAACTACTACCCTCATCCAAGCCACCATTATCTCTCCCTCAGACCATAGTAGCTGACTTCTACCTGGTCTCCCAGCTTATCTTCTTGCTTCTAGCTTGTATAGAGTTCATTCTCTACAGAGAGGCCAGAACAAAGCTTCTGAAACCATAAATCAGATTTGCATCATGCAGAAATCTTTACAATGGCTTTCCATTATATTTACAATAAAAGCGATGGCCTAAAAGATTCAACAGGGTCTACCCCCACCTATCTTTCGAACCTCATTCCCTACCACTCGCTTTAACAGACATTTAGCTCCAGCCATAAGGGCTTTCTTTATATTCCTCAGAATATGCCATCTTGACCCAGTCAGTCTCGGGGCCTTTATATTTTTTGTTTCTACCACTGAAACACTCCTACCTCAGATTACCACATTGTTGGCACCACTTACTTTTGTCTGTGCTTAATATAATTTCTTCAGAAAAGCCCTTTGGTGGTATCTTCATATTGTCTTTTGATTAAATAAGTTCCTAAATTGGTATAGTCCAATATCATTTATTTTTCTTTTTTTGTGGTCATTGCTTACCTCTCTAGAGTTATACTCTACCACTTTATATTATATGATTTTCATTGTAGCTCTTATCAGTATTTGAAATTACATCATTTATTTATTCATTGCCTGCCATTCTTCCACCAGCCTATAAATTCCATGAGGACTTTTTCTGCTTTATTTTCCATGAATGTTGAGGTCCTGACACAGTTCCTGGCACACTGAAGGTGATATAAAATGTGGCTGAATAAATACACAAATTTATATTTTTAAGAAACTTCAGGGTCATAAAGTATATGACAGTTACCAAATCCAAGGTTCATGATACACTATTTGATTTCTAAAAATAATTACTGAAATTGAAAGTACATGATACTGATGCACAGAGAGACAAATTGAACTAGAGAACTAAACAGAGCTCAGAAACAAACTCTTGCATATGTGGAGACTTGATATATAACAGAGGTAAGGAAAGGAAAGTCTTTTCAATTAACTACAAAATGACACTTGGTTATCCATACTGGAAAAATAGTTATCTACCACATGTCTATGAAGACTAAAACCATAAATATAAAAAGAAAACTACAGAACTTATAGAGGAAAGTAGAAGAGACTATCTTTATAAACATGGTAATGAATGATTCCATTAAAAAGATACAACCAGGGTCCAGGGTGTACAGATGTTTCAGAGGTAGAAAAAGCTCGTCTTCCATGCAGGAGACCCGGGTTCAATTCCCAGACCATGTACCCCCAGCCAAAAAAAAATAAAAATGACACAGCCAGGCAGTAATCAAAAACAGAAAGAATTGATAAATTCTACTATATTAAATTTAAGAATTCATTTAATTAAAAAACACCATAACGAAGCTGAAAAGAAAGGCACACAATAAGAGATTTACAACAAAGGATTGGTATCTAGAATATATTAAAAAACAAAAACAAAAAAACTCCTCATAGTCAAGGCCATCTTGAAAAAGAAGCATGAAGTTCACAAAACTCACACTTCCTGATCTTAAAACTTGTCATGAAAACCACAATAATCAAAACAGCATGGCACAGCACAAGCATAGACATATAGACCAACAGAAGCAAACTGCGAGCTTAGAAATCAACCCTCACATTTATGGCCAATTGATTTTCACAAGGGGGCAAATACTACTCAATTGGGAAAGAATAGCCTCTTCAACAAATGGTGCCGGAAAAACTGGATCTCTGTTTGCAAAGAAAAGAAAGCAGGAACTTACCTTACTCCTTATATAGAAACCAACTTAAAGTGGAACAAAAACTTAAATATTAGAGCCAGAATTATCAAAATCCTGGAAGAAACTGTAGGGGAGCATCTTCAGGACCTGGTGTTAGGCAATGGTTTCTTAGACTTTACACCAAAGCACAAGCAACAAAAGAAAAATTAGATAAATGGGACCTCATCAAAATTAAAACTTTAGTGCCTAAAAGGGCTTTATTATGGAACTAAGACAACAACCTACACAAAGGGAGAAAATATTTGGAAACCACATATTTGATAAAGGTTTAACATCCAGAATATATAAAGAAATCCTTCAACTTAACAAAAAGGCAAACAACCCATTTGAAAATGAGCAAAAGATCTGAACAGACATCTCTCCAAAGAATATATACAAATGGCCAGAAAGCATATGAAAAGATGTTCAAAATGATTGTAGCCTTTAGGGAAATGCAAATCAAAACACAATGAGGTACCACTTCAGACCCACTAGAATGGCTTCTATTAAAAATAAACAAAAAAAAACAAACAGAAAATCCAATGTGTTGGAGAGGATGTGGAGAAATAGGAACACTCTTTCATTGCTGGTGGGAATCTAAAACAGTGTAGCTGCTATGGAAAACAGTTTTGCTGTTCCTCAGAAGGCTAAGTATAGAATTATCATATGACCCAGCAATCCTTCAACTAGTTATATTCCCAAAAGAAATGAAAGCAGAGACTCGAATAGTTATTTGCACACTGATATGCATAGCGGCATTATTCACAATTGCCAAAAGATGAAAGCAAAGTGTCCTTCAATCAATGAATAAATAAAATGTGATATATACACAAAATAGAATATTATTTACCCATAAAAAGGAATAAAGTACTGACACATGTGACAACATGGATGAACCTTGAAAACATCATGTTGAGTGAAATAAGCCAAATATAAAAGGGCAAAGATCATATGATCTCACTGGAATGAAATAGAATAAGCAAACTTATAGAATCAGATTCTAGAATATAGGTTACTAAGGGACCAGGTGGGGATTAGGAAATATACAGGGCTACTATTTGAACCAATGGACATGTTCTGGTAATGGATGGTGGTGGTAGCAGTACAACACTGGGAATGTCAGTAACAGCATTGAAACATACATCTGAATGTAGTTAAAAGGGGAAATGTTAAGTTGTATATATGGTAACAGAATGAAAAATAAAAATAAAAAATCCATGGAATTGCACTTAACAGTAAACCCAAAATTAAACCATGGAATATAGTTAATAGTACAATTACAAAAAAATGTGCTTTCATCAATTGTAACAAATGTTCTACTCAAATGTCAGGTGTTAATAATAGGGTAGTTTATGGGAACCCTGTATTTTATGCATGATTCTTCAATAAACCCACAACTTCTCTACTAAAGGGAGAAAAAAAAGAGCTCCTAAAAATAAATTTGAAAAAGACCTCATTCTATATCTACCATGTTTATTTCTGAATTCAACAACATAATAAAAAAATGCAGAAAGACTTGAGCCATGACTTGTCTGAAGAACAAATGCAAATAGCCAATAAATACATGAAAAGCTGCTCATCCTACTTTAATCAGATAAATACAAATCAAAATAATAATGAAATAAATATTTTGGTTTCAGTAGGACTGACTAAAATTAATAAGTCTGATGATACCAAGTATGATGAATAAGGGATCAATGAGACATTTTAAGCACTATTGGCTGAGTGTACATTGATACAGACACTTCGGAAAACAATTTGAAACCATCTTATAGAACCGAATTCAGGTACACCTATAGTCCAATAATTCCACTCCTAGATTTATACCAGCAGACAAAAATAATAACATTCATAACAACACTATTTACAGTAATACAAAAATAAAAACAACCTAAACACGTATCAATTGAAAATAAAATGGATAAATAATGGTATATGAATATATGGAATACAAAAAGGAATCACATATATGTGTACCCAATAACATAGTTGTGCTGTTGTGAAGCTGTTAAGTACCCCAGAAAATGTCATGTTCTTTTAATCCATTCCTGTGGGTGCAGACCTGTTGAGGGAGGACCTTTTGATTAGGTTTTTTAGTAGGAGATGAGAGGACCCACAGAAGCTCAGGGAGGAGGTCACTGGAATAAAAAGCTGAAAGCAACGAGACCTGAGAGCAAAGGACCAGCAGACACCAGCCATCTACCTTGTTATCTGACAGAGGGATCCTGGATGCCAGAAGCCTTTCTTTGGAGAAGGTATCGTCCTGTTGATGCCTTAATTGGGGTATTTTCATGACCTTAGAACTGTAAATTTGTAAATTAATAAATCCCCAATGTAAAAGCCAACCCATTTCTAGCATATTACATTCCAGCAGCTTTAGCAAACCAAAACAGATTTTGATCCTGAGAGTGGGGTACTGCAATTTGCAGGTACCAAAAATGCTAGAACAGCTTTATAAATAGATAAGAGGAAGATTCTGGAAGAATTGTGAGGAGTTTGATAGAAAAGGCCTAGATTGCTTTGAGGAGACTGTTGGTAGAAATATGAACACTAAAGTTAGTACTTATGATGAAGCCTTAGAAAGAAATGTTCAATAGGAAACTGCAAACTGCAAGAAAGGTGATACTTATTTTAAAGTACAGAGAGCTTGGCAAAAGTGAGTCCAAAGGAAGGCAGAATTTACTGAAGAGATTTCCAAATTAAATGTGGAACATGTGGCCTGGCTTCTCCTTGCAGCTTATAACAAAATGTGAGAAGAAAGGGACAAGCTGAGAACTGAACTCTTCAGTTCAAGGAAACCAGAAATTGATAGTTCGGGAAATTATGAGCTTTTGGAGTACAAGTCCCCAGAGAATAGCCCCATGTGAAAATTTAACCAAACATGGAAACAGCCAGCTATTCCAGTGCGAGTCAGGATTGGAGATAGAGTTATCCAGAAAGAATGTGTGGAAAGTCCTATTGTCTGATGGTTGGGACCCCTGTGTGCCACAAGCAAAACTGACAAGTTTTTTGCACAATCTGTAAGAACAGAACCACTGCCAGCTTGTACTAAAAGGGACAGAAAAGGGACAGATTGAAGGAAAAACCACCTCAAACGCATAACCATGAAAACTGAGGTTTTACCAAAAAAACCCTACACCAGGAGTGTATACTCAACCATGCACATGGAAAGGGTGAGTCTGCCCTGGAGTTTTTCTCCCTACTGTTCAGGAAGAGTGCTGCCACCCCAGAGCTCTCAGATGGCTGGGGAACTGAAGAACATGTGACCACCCAGTTGTTCAGGAAGAGGGTTGCTGCCCCAAGCTTCAGAGAGGGTAAAGCACATGCCCCCGGCATTGGGGAAAGCCTGGCTATGACCCCACTGATTGGAAAGTGGGGAGTATGTGCCCTGGAGACAGCAAAGAGTCTAGCTGCCAACCAGATGTTTGAGGATGATGGGACCGAGCACATGGCCGTGTTACCAATATTTGGTGATACTGGAGTCCGTACCCCAATGTTTGGAGAGAGCAGGGCTGCTGCACAAGCCCTTGGAAAGGGTGGGACTGCCCTGTCTCAAATCCCAAGGATAAAATGTCATTCTGTGGATGACTGTCAGACCTGGAAAACTAATGAAGTATGCCTTGCAGGTTTTCAGAACTGTTTGGATCCAGTGTCCCCTGTTTTTCCTCCTATTTCTCCTTATGGAAATGGAAATGTTTATTCTATGACTTCTCCCTTCTTTGTTATTAGAAGCAGATAAATTGTTCTAAGTATCACAGGTCCACAGCTAGAGGAGAATTCTGCCTTAGGACAGAACAAGACTGTAACTGATTTTGATGAGACTTTGTATTTAATACTGTTACTGAAATAATTTAAGCTTTTGTGATACTGTGATAGAATAAATGTATTTTGCATATGGAAAGAACACATCTTTTTGGGGTCCAGAAGGTGGACAACTAATACAATTAGAGTATACTTTAGTATTCCATCAGGAAGATATATGTCTTGGATTCCTTTACTATTTAAAAAAGAAAGTACTCAGAGAAGTGTAAATTTGGTTCTATCACCAATAGAACCCAAATTTGGTTCTATTTTTGATTGAGGTATTACTGTTCACAATTTTTATAAGCTAGTATAGCATACTGAAAAACTTGGCTGTTTATGTCCTTAATGCCTTAATAAAGGAATTCCTAAGATCCTCTGAATCTTAGGAATTTTCTGCTATAAGGTTGTCTTTTATTTTTTCTTCTAGGTATGCCCAAGACCACATTGATAGCTCACAGGCTAAGGAGAGAAGAGGGAGGGGCCAGGCATACTTGCAGTTTTGGAATGGGGAAGAAACAACACCAGAAAGACAAACCAGGAAATATGGGGCTTTGAATCAAGTTACCTAGGAGAGAAGGGGAGTCTGCAGACTGAGTTCAACCATGTGGACACAGATTCTGTCAATAATGCATAATGAGACTGCCATATAAACTCAGGATACTCGAAACCCAGAGGAACTTCCATGATTGAGAAGACACATTGCTGAGCCAGGAAGCTTGCACTTCAGACACTCAAAGACTTCACTCTGTGTATCTTTTCTTTTGGCTTCTTATTTGTACCTTTTACTATAATAAAAACTATAATTTTAAGTATAGAGCTTTCAGTGAGTTCCATAAGTTGTTTAAGCAAATTATCAAACCCAAGGGGGTATGGGAATCCCCAAATTTGTAGCCACTTGCTCAAAAGTGTGGGTGGCTTGGGTCCCGGAACTTTTGAGTAGTGCCTGAAGGGCAGTTTTGTGGAGAACTGCCCTTAACCTGTGGCACCTACGCAAACCCCAAGAATCAAGACTGAACTAAACTGAACTATGCACTTTTTGCAGTTAGTGTCAGAAGCTGTTGTGGAAGCTGACAGAAGGTTTTGAAACCTTTATACCTTGAGAGTGAGAGGGTACACAGAAATAGCAATGTATAGAAAAACATCAGAAAGCCTACAGTCCTATTTGTTTTCTCTCACTCTGTGCCAGTTTGAAACGGTCATGTATCCCCAGAAAAGCCATATTCTATAATACTCATTCAATATTGCTGGGTGGGATCTTTTTGACTGTTTTCATGGAGATGTGACCCACCCATTCAAGGTGGGGTTGCTTACTGGCACCCTTTAGGAGGAAACCATTTTGGTAAAAGCTTTAGAGCCAAGAAAGCCCTCATAGACAGAGACTTTTTTTTTGGCTTGGACAGCCTCCAGGAATCGAACCCAGGTCTCCAGCATGGCAGGTGAGAATTCTGCCACTAGGCCACCAGTGAACCACCCAGCCGGAGACTTTTGGAGATGCAGAAAGAAAACACTCCTGAGGAACACTTATGAAATGAGAAACCAGGAAAGAAAGCTAGCAGACATCGCCATGTGCCTTCTCAGTTGAGAGAGAAACCCTGAACTTCATAGGCCCTTTCTTAGGAGTTAAGGTATCTTTCTCTAGATGCCTTTGTTTGGATATTTCTACAGTCTTACAACCGTAAACTTGCAACTTAATAAATTCCCTTTTTAAAAGCCGTTCCTTTTCTGGTATACTGCATTACAGCAGCTTTAACAAACTAAAATATACCCCGTTCATAAAAATTTACAACTATACAGTAAAAAAAAAAAAAAAAAAGCCTCTGTATAATATAAAAATCATTGTATGTCCTAAATTATTTACACAATAGTGAACTATCCCATTGCAATTTCCAGAAGGGCCATGGCTTTGGTTTATTGGTCTGTATCCTCTAGCACATAACAGACATAAATACCCATTAAATGACTTAAAAGATATTTGTTCAATGGATCACTGTATGATTCCAGTGTAGTTTCTCACTGTGCAATCAATATAGACCTTTATGAGTAAGGTTTTCAGGTTGACTCAGCTACTTAAGATAGCATTATAATGCCCTCTGCTGGTTTCTACTTTGTGGTGAAAGTAAAGTAGCGGACCTGGCTATTCATACTGTATTACTCACCCTAAGTAGAGTATGAATCACATCAGAATAATAGTACTACAATTAATATACCAGCTATAAATTCTAAGTGGAATGTAATTCTGTAAGTACTATTCTTCACTTCCTGAATTCAACTCATCAATATAAAATTTGAATAATTTTATAAGCTTCAAATTCCAGTGTTTTCCCTTAATCTAAGTGAAAGCTAAGACAGAATGAAGTTGTGATTTTACTTGGTACAATACAAACTCATTTCTATACAAATTATATATTTTTATTTATATATGCCTAAAATATGCAACCATAGTAAATTTCTTCTGTTTCAAGTAAAAATTAAAGACTTCTCCATTTATAAAACCCAGTTCCTAAAACAGAACCATTTAAGCACATATTAAAAATGCAATGCTATTTATAATCTTCAGCAGTACCATTTGGTTCACCTGAAACATTCAAATATACAAGGTAACCAAGGCCATTGAAGAACCCATTAAACATATTTGTCAAGTATCACAAGGCTGAACAACAAAACATAATAATGATTTGGGATATGCATTTTTTTTTCTATTTTTTAAATATCTACTATCCTAATAATGCTGGTTGTATAATAACTGACATTTGAAATATTGTGAATTTTTGCAATTAAAGGGAAAAAAGGAATTTTAGCATATCGTCACCATTAAAAAAAAAAGTTGCATAATACTGTAACCAGCACTAGGACCAAAAACAAAAAAATTATATCAAACAATTTTACAACTAGAAACGCCTTGGCCATTATCTTGCTCTATTTCCTTTGGCAATTGAGAAAACTGAGTTTCAGAGCAGTAAACCAACAGTCAATAGTCAGATTACTAGGGATTAATACTAAAACTTTCTAAATCAATATAATTACCTATATTTCTTTCCAGTAAGATTAAAATATTTGTCTGATTTTTGATAATACTAAAAATGTTAATTATTTGGTTAGTCTTAAAAACTCAGCAAATTGATAGTTTCAGTCTGAATTCTGAAAAATAATAGAAGACACACTGGGCAAGAGATAAAAAATAACCCATTCTAATTTCCTGGATATTTAAGTTCTTAGCTTCAGGCTTTTCATCTACAAAATGAATGTTTCATTAGATAATCTTTAAAGTTCATCTCATCTCAGTAAGTCTATATTTTTTAATACAAAAGTTGCCCTTCCCATAATGCTTTGAAATTATCTGTTCATGGGTCTAAATTCTCAGCTAGCTTATAAAGATGTGGGGCACGTGTTTAATGCATTGTGTATCTTTAGAGTTATCACAGTGTCTGGTTATATAAGAAAAAAATCTCAGGAAAATTTATTGATATAAACTGGATACAACTTTAAAGGATGCATCTTTTAAGTCCCTAAGATGAAATATGAAAAAATATTCTTAAAAGGATTTTTAAAATTCATAACCAGAATATCTATTCTATAAAAATTATGACAAAATCAAACATTATTCCTCATTTCCATAGGGCAGTGAATTCCTTGTACTACCTTTAGCCTCATAGTAGCCTGATCTACAACTTGCAATGATTAAAAAAAGGAATACCATGAATAAGAGGTACTAAATTACTGATTAAATATTTGGCTAAATAAATAATACATCTTTAAGTAATCAAGATATAAACGTACAAACACGGTCTATCAAGTTCAGAAGGACACTGGGAAAAGATGGGCACCAAATGCCCATTTATATTTACTTGCAATTACAATGCCTGGAAAGAAAATTAGGAGACATAATAAATTAAAATAAAAATACCATTTGCCTTCCATAAGTACACATCAAAATATTATCATATCCCCAAACATGCCACTTGAACTTTGGCTACTTACTTGATGACCCAAGGACATCTTTGCTATCACCAAGAAGCTTTTAATATGCAGGGTAATTGAGCAGCAAACAAATACAGTCCAAACCAGGAAGAAGCAAAATGCATCAGGATGGAAGCAGCAGTGAAACAAAAGGACAAGGAAAATAGCATTAGTTTATAAGTAGAAAGCACATGCACATCAATCCTAACCAATCAAAATTTAAGAGGAATTTCTTTTCCTATCAAAAATAAAGAAGAGAATGGAATTAACCAAGAATTTTGTTTTGACAATTATTCAAGCAAAAATTACTTTCAATTATATTTTAAGATATGTGTTAGAAGTAGTAAAAATTATTTAGAATTATAAGGTATAGCAAAAAGTTTATTCATTCCTTGAATTTAAGTGGCTTATAAATATCTAACAATCCATGCACTATTAAATATTAGTTTTGCATGCCACAAAAGCACTTATTAGAGATTTAGTATGTTTCTTCTACAAAAGAAAGGAACTAACATTTACAGAGTGTTTATTCTATGCCAAGCATTGTGCCAAGAGCTTCTACAAACACATCAAAAAGTAAACAAAGTTATTTTTAAAGGGCAAAAAAAAAAAGAGGACTAAATTTTATTAAGTCAGAAAACATTTTCTTAGGAAAATCAGGCAAATTATCTGGAGCTACTGCTCTTTCGGAAGTCAAGAGACCAATACTTGAATGAGGAGCTTGCAATCAACTGAAAGAAACAGGAAAAAGACTACTAACCTTTTTTCTAGTAACTATTTTAACATACAAGATCACTCCAGACACTGACTACAAAGAAGTGTTTCTGTCTCTCTTGGTAGAAAAAAAAATGCTTAGCTCTCCTTCATTTTCGAATGGCAAGTACAGTAACACAGCACTAAAGTAACAACAAAAAATTCACACTGATGACATTATAACATGATTTTATTGAAAGGTAGTAAGGGAATCTTAACTGTGTCAAAAACGGTAGAAAAAAATTTTAAAAGTCACAGAGCATTTGTTTGCTTTGAGCTTCTGTTTGTCTCTTTGGAAAAAACCCTTGAACCTGAGATTTCCCTAAAGTGATGGCTATTTCACGATGCTTCAAATTATGTTCTAATGGTCTCTAAGGGCATTTGTTTTACTCATTTTTCTGTGGTTGCCTCATTTAAGCCCATTCTTCTGCAAATTGGCTTCAATTTCATAAACTTTAAAAATACAGCTTTGGCGACAATGAATTAATTGTGCTCAAGACCTTATTACTGATAGTGATGTTATCACAACTAGTAAGCTTGTGGGAAAAGATTAAAACATTGAGGTAGGTAGTCTAACATGACCCTCATTGATCCCTTCTCCTGATACCCATGCCTTTATCCCTTCTCCTTGAGCACAGGCAGGACTTACTGAATCACTGCTAATTAAAAGACTATGATAGAAGTGACAGGATGTCACTTCTGAGATTAGCTTCTGACTTCATCTGGAGTGTAGTCTCTTACTCTCTTAGATAGCTTACCCTAGGGAAAGGCAGTTGCCATATCACAAGGAAGCCTTGAAGAAAGGTCCATTAGGCAAGGAAGTGAGGTCTGCCAACAATCACATAAGAGCTTTGGAAATGGATCTCCTAGGTCTCCCCAACCACTCAGTTGAGCTTTCAGATGAGATTTTAGCATCCCCATCCACTCCCAAGAGCTTGACTATAATTACATGAGAGACCCTGAGCCAGAGACACCTGCTTCTGGAACCCTGAAACACAGAATCTAGGAAATAATAAATAATTGTTTTAAGCCACCGAATTTTGTTTTGCAGCAGTAAGTAACTAATAAAGTACTAGAAAACTGAAAGACATTAGGAAGTTATCAGAGACAGTTGTGGCAAACTTTACAAATGTTTCCTAGATATCTAAAAATTTTTCCTCTTCTAATATTAATATTACTAGTTTTCCTGGATCTACCAGAAACTTCCTAAAGGAAAGCAATGATCCTAACTATCTGTATATGTATTTGGGAGTACTTAATTTAATAGGGCCAATCAAATTTGAAGGTTTTTGAATTGGTCTTCCATTTGAACTAAAAGATTAAGATTAACAATTTAAATTGTACAGTTCTGTTACATTCTCAAGTTTCATCAGTTAATAGTACTACCTTAACTCCTGTGCAGCTGTATTCCTTCCCTGATTACTCTCAGAAAATATCCCTAATTATATATAGCCATTCCTGAATATCTGTTTCAAAAACCTTCAACTATCCATACTCAACATTATATCCTTAAGTATGTCATTGTCACATAAATCTGATTCTACTAAATTAATCCTATTTTTTTTCAGATTGAGGCACTGAAGGGTAATCAGAGAATAACCAAAATAAATGCTGTTTATTCCCAAAATCCATCCATCCTACAAGTATTTATTAAGTGAATACTATAGCCAGATATCATTTCAGGTATTGAGGGATGCAACAGTGAACAAAACAGACAAAAATTCTGCCCTAATGGAACTTACATTATAGTGGAGGAGATGAGCAACATAATAGATAAGTAAAAGTTCACAATGTATTATACACTCTAAATGCTAAGGAAAAAATGATCAAAGAATGGGAGAAAAAAAAAGTTAAGGAAGAGGGAGTTAAAATTTTAGATAGGGTGGCCTAAGAAGGATTCACTAAGGATTTGATTGAATAAAATGAGGGAACTTGCCATAAGCATATATAGGGAAGCTTATTCCAGGCAGAGGGAGGAACAAATGTAGAATAGAGGCTTGGGATGGGAGCAAGTCTAAAATGTTCTGGAAAAATAAGGTGGCCTGTGTGGCTGGAATACAATAAACAAGTAGGAGGTAGCAGGAGATAAGGTCAAAGAGGTAAATGAGTACCAGTATATAGTACCTTGAAGAGCCTTTGTTTTATTTTGAATGAGATAGGGAGAGGTTGGAGGTTTTAAGAAAAGGAAAATAAGATAATCATATGATTATCTTATTGTTCTGCTGCTATACTGGAAAAGACTAGAGGTAACAGGGTAGACTCAGGGAGATCAGTTAGGAGGTTACTACACTAATCTAAGGGAAAGATGAAGATACTTGGACCACACTGAGCAACAAAGGTGATGAGAAATAGTCAAATTCTGAATATGTTTTGAAGGTAGAGTCAACAGGATTTCCAGATGGACTTAATGTGGGACAGAAGAGAGAGGAGTCATGATGATATTAAGTGTTGGGGTCTAAGCACCTGGAAGGATGGAACTGCCATTTTCTGAGATGGAAAAGACAAGAGGAGCTAGTTTCCCAGGAGAATATCAGGAGTTCTGTTTCGGATAGATTAAGTTTGAAATGCCTGTTAAACATCCCAGTGGAAAAATCAAGAAGGCAGTTGGATATATAGAACTGTAGTTTAGAGAAAGGAACAGACTGGTAAGAGAACAATACAGTTTATGATATATATGAGAGTTTGGGTAAATAATCTGATGGCTTGATTTCAGGAAATTGAAAATGCCAAAGGATAAAACAGCAGGCACTAGAAAAATATATGTTAAAATGAAACAATGTTTCAAGTTGAAACATTCCAAAGCAAAGCTGAGAAATAATGAAAAATAACCTATAGTTTCAGAATCCTTTCCTAGAAGAATGAGATAAAAATACATTAAATTGAGATGCATGTGAAATCACACTCCCAGAGTTACTTGCAAGTGATGCTAACAGGAAATGGGATATAAGTCACTGAGGATTAGATAACAATTTTGCCAAGTAACTCAATGGCTCTAGAGTCTGCATTTGGTTCAACTGCACACTATCTTGTCATTCCTTGTGGTTTTTTGGGACCTAGATCTAATTTGTGCGATATCCATGTATAACAATAAAGACAATGTGAAATCAATGATGTAAAAAATACCACACAAGTATCTTGTGAAATATTAAAAAGAATAAAAAGCTAACCATTTTTTCTGGCTTTTGTTAAAAACCAAAATATTTCAGAAATCTCATAGAATCCTGGAATTTTCAGCTTGTTTGGAAAAAAGACCATTAATAGATGACAGAAACATTTTCTCTATTTGAATAATTTATATCTGCCATTATCCCTTATGTAATCCACACAATCATCTCAATAATTTGTTATATAAATAAATCCTCTATTTTGGCAGAAGGTTTAGGCTGAAAATAATATAATAATAATATGCCAGGAATTTTTCTTTCATTTATTATTAATTAGTGCACTATCAAAACACATTAATTAAAAGCATGAAATAGTTACAGCCATTATCTAAATCCTTACCAATTTTAGTCTACAGATCTCAGAAAAAGAGCTTTAAGCAAAAAATGTGATTTTATTGTGATACACGTCTAAATATTTGCCATCCCATCTATAGTTAGCAAAAAAACACACCACCTTTAAGAAATCTAAAGGAATGGGTAGAAGTTTATTAATATGCCCCTGTTGTCCTGGGAAAACCATCAGTCACACACAAGTCTGGATAAATGACCACCCTATAACACAGAAATAAATCCATGCAATCTGGAGTTTTAATTTCATTGCCTTTAGCACAGCATTTCCTTAATAACATACATATTGACTTGGCTTAACCCATTTGATGAACTTAAGGAGCTTGGCTACCTTTAAGACATAGAATTATATTTATCTCACTACATTTTTCTGTATTGTTTAACTACTACACTGGTATGTACTATTTTGGTAGTAAAAGAATATTAGACCTATTTATATTTTAGAAAAAAATATAATCATAATTTTTAAAACTGATCTTTTCAATCATGTTAGCTACTTCTTACAACTATGTATCTATGATAAAATACAATGGAAAATATATTTGAAGAACCTTGAAAGAATGCTGAAAAACTTAAAAAGAATAACATTTCAAACATAGCACCATATATTACTCACTGTCTCTCGAACTTCAGCAACTTCTGAATATGGTAAGTTCTAAAAAAAAAAAAAAAATTTCTCAGGAGTGATTTTAATTAATCTCAGATACTGGAATCTGAATGTAGACAGCACCCTCAGTTTATCAAGTGAATTAAGTGGTGTAAAAATCTTTTAAGAAATAGAGTCCAAAAAATAATAATAATAAAGCAACAGTATCTTTACACTGAAAACTAAATCCTTTAAAAAAAAAAAAGTCCTGAGGCTTCAGGAAATTTAAGACAATCTGCCAATTTACGAAGTGCTCACTGACATATTCTGGGGGCCTGTTCACAGTTCTTATCTTTCCTGCACGTATGTAATTCCATCAGCCCTTGAACCACACAAGCTCTCTTCTCCCTTGGTTTCTAAAATGCTGTACTATTCAGTCTCTCCTTTTTTTCATGCCTCCCTGTTTGTCCTCCCATTCAATTACTGAATGGCCATAAGCAGTGGTCAACCCTCAACCATTTACTGTTCTTTCTCTACCTGCTCTTTTCCTATAGATTCCATTCATAGTCAAAGATCATTTATTAGCTTTATTCAGAGAGTCACCAAGTTTCCTTCTTCAAAGCTAATCTATCTTTAAAACTTTCTTTCAAAACATGTATATACAGACATTACTGTAATTTAACTGTTGGTTCTATGAAATTATCTAAAATTGAGAGTATTGATGGACTGTTAGTTTTGGACATTATACATAATGCCTAATGAATGGAGGAGGCTGAAGTATGCACTGAGAAGCAGACTGAGTAATGGTGTATACATATGATCAAATATTATGCTACTACAAAAAGGAACAAAGTTGTGAGGCATGCAACATTGTGAATGAATCTGTGGGGCATTTGGTGAGGCAAAATAAGCCAGAAACAAAAGAGCAATTATACTATGGTCTCATTTAGAAAATGCTTATAAGAAAACAGGGGCTTAGATTGTAAGATCTTACAGTAGTCACATTTAGTCCGGAGTGGTAAATAATATTTCTGGAGTTTGAGAGACTGTTTTATATATATATAACCTGGTAAAGATAATGAAACTGATCAGGTTAGAATTAAGGTAATTCAGACTACAGAGGTAAGGAAGATGTTGTCTATATTTTAGAACTTCATCCACTCTTTGAGACCAAAGGAAGAAAGATTTATTTTGTCCTGAACTTAAATTTTTTAGCACAAAAACTAACTCAAACTGTCTGGATAGATCATTTAAACAATCCAAACACAGGGAGCCCAGAATAAGAATGAGGACCTTTAATCCTTTATAGTTTAATGAATTGCCACAATAAATCCCAGAGCATGTTAAGCAGATAATCAAAAGGTATTGGCAAATTCCTTGAGGGATAGGAGAAAAATAAACTTTACCACTGGGTAAACCTGATACTGTATCAAACATTAGGAACACCCAAATCAATAGGCCAAGCCCTTGATCTTGAAGCTTGCTCTTATGAAGCTTATGTATGTGCGCAGGTTTGAAACGATGCATGTACCCTAGAAAAGCCATATTGTAATCCTAATCCTAATCCTATTTTGTAAAGGCAGACATTTCTTCTAATCCCTATTCAGTATTGTATGTTTGAAACTGTAATTAGATCATCCCCTGGACATGTGATTTAATCAAGAGTAGTTCTTAAACTGGATTAGGTGGAGGTGTGTCTTCACCCATTTGGGTGGGTCTTGATTAGTTTACTGGAAATCCTATAAAAGAGGAAACGTTTTGGAGAAAGCTGGAGATTCTGAGAAAACAGAGAAGAACGACATAGCCACAAGAAGCAGAGTCCACCGGTGATCTTTGGAGATGAAGAAGGAAAACGCCTCCCAGGGAGCTTCATGAAACAGAAGCCAGGAGAGAAAGCTAGCAGATGATGCCATGTTCACCATGTGCCCTTCCAGCAGAGAGAGAAGCCCTGACTGTGTTTGCCATGTGCCTTCCCACTTAAAGAGAACCCTAAACTTCACTGGCCTTCTTGAACCAAGGTATCTTTCCCTGGATGCCTTCAAATGAACTTTTCTATAGACCTGTTTAAATTGGGACATTTTCTCAGCCTTAGAACTGTAAACTAGCAACTTATTAAATTCCCCTTTTTAAAAGCCATTCCATTTCTGGTATATTGCATTCCAGCAGCTAGCAAACTAGAACAGTATGTAACGGAGAAGCTTAGCCCTATAGGTATGCCTAAGAGTTACTTCCGGAGGACCTCTTGTTGCTCGGATGTGGTTTCACTCTCTGTAAGCCCAACTCTGCAAGTGAAATCATTACCCTCCCCACTATGTGGGACATGATATCCAGGGGTGAAAGTCTCCCTGGCCCTGTGAGAGATGACTACCAGGGATGAGTCTGGCCCTGGCACTGTGGGATCAATAAGGCCATCCTGATCAAAAATGGGAAAAGAAGTATAACAAATGAGGTATCTGTGGCTGAGAGAGTTCAGATACAGTAGAGAGGCTACTCTGGCAGTCACTCTTATGCAAGACATTGCTACCTACTATAACTTGCCAAAACCCAACCAAAACCATTCCAGCCAATCCTAAAGAACACCTAGAGCAATATATAAGATTCTACATATAAGATTCCATGCACTAGGGTAACTTTCCAGAAACCTACAACCTCCAGATGGGTCCTGAAATGCAGAGCGGTCAGCCTCTCCAGAACAACTAGTTCCATCTTGCTATTCCGTATTATCAACAGCCTCTTCCAACATAAAAAAGTTAGAATGGGCATAGCCCAAATACCCCTAAAGAGTGAGTGAAAGATAAAAGGTGATGGTGGAATTAAACAGAGAAGGGAGGGTTAAATAGATGAGTATGATTGCTGAATCATTATACTGATATTTCTTTTAGTCTCTAGTATTTAAGAGTAGCTAGAAGTAAAAACCTAAAATTGTGGAACTGTAACCCATAATAAACTCTGAAATCTGTTCTACAACTAATTGTTGTGATGTGCTTTGAAATTATTGCTTTTTTGTATATATGTTATTTTTCACACAAAAAAGTAGATTTTGTTGATATTATGTGTGTGTGTGCATAAATATATATATATATATATATCCCTTCTAGCCTCCAGTATTCTGGAGCAGCTAGAAGGAAACACCTGAGATAAGGAATGGTAGTCTATGACAAACTCTGGGATCTGTTCTATGACTATTTAGTTGAAGAGTGTTTTGAAAATTACTGCTTTTTTCTTTCTTTGCTTTGTATATATGTTATGTTATACAACAAAAAACATTTAAAGAAATTAACTTCTAGTTCTAAAATTTTGTTAACAAAGGAAAGGCTCTTAGTTTATTTTAGAAAGTGCCTTCATGCCAAAAATAGAATTCATTAGCTTTCCTCAGAAACCAGCTTCCACACCGATTTTCCCAATTCTTTCAAGGTTAACATCTTACTTTCAATAACTCTCTCAGTCTTTCACTTACTCAATCGCTCACAAATAAACCCTTGAGTCAGAGCCCTCTCCTTTTTTTCAACATTTAATTAACAATTAAGTTCTAATGATTTTTATCTTCAAAATATCTATCTCACATCTAGTCCTTTCTTTCAATGCCATTAATACTACTGAGGTCAGACTTATATCACATCATTTCGCAACTTTTGCATTTTCCTTTCTAGAGGCGTTTCTTCATTCAGTTTCTCCCTACTCAGTCATTTACCTGTTAGGTATTAGAATTAAAAAAAAAATGGTACTAAGATTATCACCATATATTGCAGATAGTAGTATGTATTGTATAGTAATTTATTTGACATTGAGATAAGGTGGCTACCTCCAGATACCCAAATATTACTCATTCTTCAAGAGAGTCCATCTTCAGCAAATCACTTAACTTCTCTGATTTATTTTTCTCCTCTGTGAATATATAATTATTAAACCTTACAATTTTCCAGGGTTGTCATCAAGTTTAATAATAGCATACATGAATGTAGTTTATAGATGTTTTAGAAAGCATTATGTAAACAAAAGGCAGAATTACTTAGTAGAAAAACAAATAGCAAAAACTAGTAAAGAACTGAAAAGGGAGTAATTAATTTACTAACCTAAAAGTAAACTTCCTAAACTATCACTTTGGCCATATTGCTCTTCTACTTAAAAACATTTGCTAGCACCCATTCTTAAGAAAATAAACCTCAAACACAGATTTTTTTTTGAGATTCCACAATACAATTTATTTTTAATTTTTTTCCATTCTATATATATAATCAGTAATTCACAATATCATCACATAGTTGCATATTCATTATCATGATCATTTCCCAGAACATTTGCATCAATTCAGAAAAAGAAATAAAAAGAAAACAGAAAAAAATTCATACATATGATACTCTTACCCCTCCCCTTCATTGATCACTAGCATTTCACTCCAAATTTATTTTAACATTTGTTCCCCCATTATTTATTTTTATTCCATATGTTCTACTCCTTTGTTGACAAGGTAGATAAAAGGAACAGCAGACACAATGTTTTCACAATCACACAGTCACACTGTGACAGCTGTATCATTCTTCAATCATCCTCAAGAAACATGGCTACTGGAACACAGTTCTACATTTTCAGGCAAGTCCCTCCAGGCTCTCCATTACATCTTGACTAACAAGGTGATATCTATTTAATGCATAAGAATAACCTCCAGGATAACCTCTCGACTCTGGAATCTCTCAGCCATTGACATTCCATTTTCTCTCATTCCACTATTTCCCCTTTTGGTCGAGAAGGTTTTCTCAATCCCTTGATGCTGAGTCCCAGCTCATTCTAGGATTTCTGTCCCACATTGTTAGGAAGGTCCACACCCCTGGGAGTCATGTCCCACGTAGCCAAGGGGAGGGCAGTGAGTTTGTTTGCTGTGTTAGCTGGAGAGAGAGGCCACATCTGAGCAACAAAAGAGGTTCTCTTGGGGGTGACTCTTAGGCCTAATGTTAAGTAGGCTTGACCTATCTTTGTGGGGTTAAGTTTCATATGAACAAACCCCAAGATTGGAGACTCAGCCTATTGGTTTGGTTGTTTGTACTGCTTGTGAGAATATCAAGAATTATCCACTTAGGGAAGTTGAATTTTTCCCCTTTCTCACCATTCCCCCAAGGGTTCTTTGCAAATACTTTTTTACTCACTTTTCAAATCACTCTGGGATTTATTGGGGCATTACTGTGGACAAATCTACAAAATCTTATGCCCTACTCAAGGTTCCATGTACTTATGGTGTTCAATTAAGCTGTCCACATAAGTTATATTAGGAACCGCACTAGTCAAAATATAAATTTTGTACCAAATAAACATTTTTTGGGTTTAGTCTCACACAATAAGTTAAAATTTTAAAATATTAATTACCATCTATTTTCAACACCCTGCAGTAATGACATTCCTTTGTTCTTCCTCATGCAAAAACATCTTCAAATTTGTACATTTAGTCACTATCATTATACACTCTAGGCATTTCTAGATTATACCATCTCAGTCTTTATCATCTGTCTTTCTTTCTGATTTCCTTTGTGCCCCCAGCCCTTTTCCCTCTATCATTCTCACATTCAGTTTCATTCAGTATTCTAACATTATTGTATTACAGTTAGGTAGTATTGTGCCATCTATTTCTGAGTTTTTACAATCAGTCCTGTTGCACAATCTGTATCCCTTCAGCTCCAATTACCCAATATTTTACCCTATTTCTATCTCCTGATGGTCTCTGTGACCAATGAAATTCTCCAAGTTTATTCATTAATGTCAGTTCATATTAGGGAGACCACACAGTATTTGCCCTTTTGTTTCTGGCTAATCTCACTCAACAAAATGTCCTTAAGGTCCATCCATGTTGTTACATACTTCTTAACTTTATTCTGTCTTACAGTTGCATAATATTCCATTGTATGTATATACCTCAGCTTGTTTAGCCACTCATCTGTTGATGGACATTTAGGCTGTTTCCATCTCTTCACAATTGTAAATAACGCTGCTATAAACATTGATGTGCAAATGTCCGTTTGTGTCCTTGCCCTCATGTCCTCTGAGTAGATACCTAGCAATGGTATATCCAGATCATACGGCAATTCTATACTTAGCTTCCTGAGAAACCGCCAAACTGCCTTCCACAGCAGTTGTACCATTTGACATTCCCACCAACAGTGGATAAGTGTGCCTCTTTCTCCACATCCTCTCCAGCACTTGCCGTTTTCTGTTTTATTGGTAATGGCCATTCTTATGGGTGCAAGATATCTCATTGTGGTTTTGATTTGCATTTTCCCTAATAGACAGGGAAGTTGAGCATCTTTTCACGTGCCTTTTGGCCATACATATTTCCTCTTCTGAGAAGTGTCTGTTCAAGTCTTTTGCTCATTTTGTAATTGTCAAACCCTGATATTTAAAATCTTCTACATTTACTTATTTGTTCCATAGAAATGTTTTGATCTTCTATGAGATAGCTTCACATCTCCAAAATTCCACTTAACAAAATTCTCTAGTATAAAAATTATTAGAGTGATATGCAATCTTTTCCCTATTTTCTTTTGCTTCTCTGTTCAATAGTGTTAAAATCCCCTGACCATGAAAACTCATCTCAAATTGCCAATTCTGCTACCCAAATTCTAGCTGGAGTCATCTCTCCCCAGCTCTGACTTTCTAATATCAGTTCTTCCATAGTGCATTACAGATATCGCATAGTGTTTTCTGTATTGCTATCATAAACCTTTAAAATTCAGTTGTTATTTAACTCTTCCACAATATTACAATGGTTGAGTGTATAGCTGTCAAACAGAACATTCTGCAATGATAGAAATACATATATCTGAGCTAATAGGGTAGCCAGTAGTCACATGTGACTATTGAATTTTTAAAATGTGGCTAGTGAGAATGAAGAACTGAATTTTTAATTTATTAATTTAAATTTAAATTGGTCTTATGTGGCTAATGTTTTAACAGAGAACCAACAAATATAATTATAGTTACTGAATCATTATCTAAACGCTTTCTAACTTTGAAATATTATAATGTAGCCAGAAGCAAAATCTGTAAATCTATAACTGTTGTAATTCATTGAACTTTAACCCAGAGGCCTTGTAACTTTAATGCTGAAAGCATGCACGGAAAGGAGAAGCCTGAACTTAAAATGACCGTGGGACATAAAATACCTTGAGAGGGAAATCAAAGTGAGCTGGGACAACAAGAAAGAGAAATACTGGACCTGAAAGAAAGCAAGAGGTCTAACCATTACAAAATTCCAACAACATCATCACAGGTCCACTCCTCAACAGAACCCATCAGGCAATGATATTAGCCAACTTGTAATCTTTAATTTCAATATTTACTAGTCAATCTGAATGTGTCAATAGCCCTAACATCCCTATCTCCACCTCCTTTGTTTAATCCAATAAATATCCCTCACCTTTCAGTTTGGGGAGAGAAATTTGAGGACTGCCCACCTGTCATTCACAAAGCTACCCTCTGCTAAATAAACTCTCTTCTCAAAATCTCAGTGTCATTTAATTGATTGTGGTGAACATCGAGCAAGGACTCACTTCTGATTTACAAGTGGCTCCCTTCCTGGCATCCTTACTTGACAGCTCAGGTTGTAGCACAACCTTACCTTCCCCCAGTTCAATATATCTGACCAGTCTCTGGCATTTGCCACTACTGACCACCCGTCTTTCTCAAACTCTATCCCTTTTCTTAGTTTCCAAGTTAATTTTTTCTTCTTTCTCATCTGTTCTCTCTGCTTAGCTCCCTTACTGGCATTCTCCCTTAAGATAGCCACTTCTAAGGCTACATCCTAGAATTTCTTATGACCTCATTCAACATGCTTTCCCTAAATGATTCCATTGACTTGATTTTCAAATGGGCACTACTCACTTACTACTTCCCCAAATTAGTTTCCCATCTTAACTTCTCCCGGGCTATAGCCCCTCAAAGCTACCTCAATACATCCTGCTAAACTCATTCTTCTTAGTCCAGATAAAATATCACATCCTTGATAATCCTGACATCCCATGCCAGGCTTAATAAAGGTAGCCTCCATATGTGCTATCACTGCATCCTTCTATTATCAGATCCTTGGCAGGACTCCAGGGAGACCCACAGAACTCCATGTACTCCCAACAACACTGCCCCATACTTCCATATTCCTGAATGAGGAGGTGGTAAGACCCTTAATTTCTCCTTTCCCCTCCAACATTTACAGCCAAACCATCATAGTTTGTCTAAAATGTCTGTTAGCTCACAGTCATGTGAGCTCCACACTTGGCTCTTGTCTCTACCTAGAAAACTTTTAGGACTCTGCTCAAGTACCACCTCATCAGAAAAGACTTCCTTGATAATCCCAGAAAATAGCAATGTGCTATCCCTGATTCTGTAACCCTCTATTCCTCTTAATCTGTTTTATTCTTTCATCAATGAAATAATCAACTAACATAGTATAAATTCATGTATTTTTTTTATGTGTTCTTCCACTCAAATCTTGGCTCCACTGGCATAGAAAGTCTGTCTATTTTGTTCACTGCTACATTTCCTTAAGACTAGAATAGAGCCCGGTACACTGTAGGCACAAAACACATATATGCTGAATGAATGAATGAATAAAAAGGTTCAGTCACTCTTATAGCCCTAGCAAAGAGTTACTTTTATATAGTTTACTGACTTATATATAGTTTTATATAGTTTGCTCTGTTCACTTAATGAATTAGTCTATTTTATAATAAAAAAATAAGTCTTTCTCATCTTTGTATTTTCCACAACTTAACATACTCCCAGAAATGACATGGACTAAAATCATGAAATCTGAGTTCTAAGCTTAATTTTATCAATATTCCCCAGGGGACTTTGAATAAAGACCTTGAATTTTGTTTTCTTATCTGCTCATGAAATCTACTACAATCCTAAAATTCTTGTTATTATCACTAAATATTAAACAAAGAAGATTGCCTCAATTCTAAGAATATCCTTATTTGTAACTTGTAGCATATTCAAATTTTCTTCCCCTATTAGTCTTTGGTCATCAAAAATTCCATGGCTAGGAACTCCCCCATCCTTAAATAATTTTGTCCTTCATTGTACGGATTCACTACCAGTATTTGGTATATGGACTCATATACCATATAATTCAGTATATGGACAAGAGTTATAGTTCTTCTAGTACTGGAAGTCCCTTGACATGATTAAAACAATCTCCTTCATCAAGGTCTTCACAAAGAGAAGATCAAAATTAACCAATATGAGTTTCATTGTAACAAATGGCATACAACTGATGGGACCACTGATGAAGTCTGTGGTAACAGTAACAAGAAAAAAGTTAGCTGTTCAATAAAGAAATTAAACCCATGACCTTGTCCTTTGATCTCATTAACATTTTCCTACATATCAGATCTAAGCAGCCATGGTTGCCTGAAAAAGTTATGAAATATAGCACAATGGAAACCACATATCACATCACAGTCATATGGTGAGAAATGAGAAATAGTTACAGAAGATAGCTTAAGTCTCATATACATAAATATCTCAGTGTATGATGCATATTCTGATGACATGTCTAATTTCTATTTTTGGTCTGAAATAAGGGCATATTTTACCTGGAACTTCCTTTTAGCCAATTTTTTTTTAATATAGATACATAAGGAATCTTGTCGAGGATCTGAATTAAGATCATAAGGATTAAAAACACATACCTTTTTTTCCTCTTTGAGTTCTATTCTATTTTTAACAAATCACTGATTAGTTTATCATGCTGTTCAGCATCAAGCCACAGGCAAGGTTGCTAATAATATTATGTAAACTTCAACCTTATGACAAATATCTACCACATAAAAGAACACAGCAACTGCTCTCTTCATGTTCCAGCAACTACATGGTGGCTGAGTGCCAAAATACTCACCCTCAGACAGAAAAGTCAAAATCGGCCACAGAACAGAGGTTTGGATTAAATAACTTGGATCACGTACCACATACTTTTTAATGTATATATTAGGCAATGTGTCTAAAAATCTTAATGAGATGCTTAATAGTCTAGACATAATATACGTTAGTTTATAATATAAAAACATCAGCCTTTATAATCAGTGACAAAAATAAAATTAGAGTATATCTAAATCTTAGCATTACCCACCGACTAGCCATATCACCTCAGGAAAATGATTTACTCTTTTACAACCTCAGTTTCTCCATCTCTAAAATCAGAGCATTGTTCACCTCATAGTATTATGGAAAGGATTAAATGAAAGAAGTACGACACACCAAGCCCAGGGAAGAGCACATAGTAAGTGAGCAAAAATAGTTTCCTTTCTCTCCACACAAATACAATAACGCAAGTATAGAAAATGTAGTTGCTAGAAATCTGGAGGAAAAAGCAAAATCCAGAGGGAAAATATTATTAAAAAAAAGCATTAAATAATAAATGCCAGATAAAAAACATGATAAGTACTTCCTCAATGAATTCCTAATAACTTTCTTATTTTCTTGTCTTTCGCAGCTAGGGTAGCTTTTTTTTTTAGGTAGGTGGGGGGATAGCTTTTGACTACAGAAATTGGTAAAGCAAAATACAAGAAAATCCTTGAAGTGAAATAGGAAGAATACTAAGCTAAAGCAGAAGACCCAACTTACTGTGTGACACAGGATACGTTACTTAACCATTCTAGTACTAAAGTTCCTTGATTACAAAAAGCTAGTAGATTGAACCACAGAATCTTTAAGAGCCCTTCTAATAACAGCGTTCAATAAACAGCAACTATGTCTCAGAAACAAAACTCTTCATATACTTACATATTTACCTACTTACAACAACTCCACTATATATTCCAATTTCAAGTTGAGAAAAACTGAAGCAGAGAGAAATTAAGTAATCTGTTCAATGTCATATCCCTGACAGTGGCAAAGACAGAGTTGAAATGTAAATCAGTTCGGTCCTAAAAGCCTTTGACTTCTGTATACCACTATACTCTTAACCTTCTAGCTGTGAGACTTCAAATCTGATTCCAGTCTTACCATAGTGATTCACTCCGGGGTCAAATCATATCCATCAAGTAAGGCTGACCTTGTTTTCAGATTCAAGACTATGTAAAAAAAAAAAATAAGTGACTAGTAAAGAACTATAGCACTGCTAAATAACACAAAACAACTGTGTTTTCCAAATATTAATTATTTTGCCTACTAATTCTAGAAACCCACTTTTGGTACTCTCAGATCTACCTATTTACCATTGCCTCCAGGAACCATTCTTGGAAACTCCTGGCAATATACTGATGGCAATTATAAACCCGTTGCGCACCTTTCCACACACTCACTCGCACATATATACATAAAGGAAGGTCACTTTGTTAATCAGTCAGATGTGATTATTTTGAGTGTTCAGTTTTCTGAGAAAATATTATAAGTAATACTTTGGTGCATTCAAAAACACAATGTCAACAATCATGAAGGGACAGAGTTTTACCCTTCTTGCACACTAACAAGTTACCCTGTCACAGTTGCATGGACGCTAGCAGAAGATTTGACACTCCAGGTCAGAGACAGAGGATTTCATCACTCATGGCACAGAAGGCAGCATAAGCTTTATGTTCATGCTAGTTCCCCACGCTCCCCAAAGTCCATGAAAGTCCACAAGGGGTGGTGTGCCCATTGTTCTAAAAACAGCTTTGGACACCAAGAGAACACCTCTCAACATGCAGGGCTAGACAGATACTGCATACCAAGTGAGTCTGCATCACAGCCAAGAAATTATCCCGACACTTAGGAAACCCCAATACTTTATAATGGGCTGTAAGCAGATCCACCCAACATTTGCCCCAGCGGAACTATTATATTTATATACTGCACAGTAATTAAATGTGCCCTCTGATCACTATCTTCCAAGGCTGTTCACTATACAAACATCCTTGAGAAAGTACAGTAAAAGGTAATAGTGCTTCCATTCATAAAATGTGCAAAAATATAAAAGACCCATAGGAAATTGTTTCCTCATACAAAATACCTTTACCTTCAAGAATCAGAGGAAAAAAAAAAAAAACTTTCCAAGAATTGCCTTTTATCAAATAAAAACTATATGTGCCTTAGAATTGTTTAGCCTTGGAAAACGAGAGCCACTTCCCTTTTAGAAAGACAAATGATAAAACAGAATCAAACTAATTTTTTACTATGACCAGCAGAATAAAAGGAGGGTGTAAGAAAGAAAAACAGGCTGTAAATATTCTCAAAATAAGGACAGTGCCTTATACTTCCTTACCAATCTGAACTCCACAGTCAGCATCAACATAGATAATATAAAGAGGACTCAATTTATTGAATCTTTAGGACTATGCTATATAAGGGGAGGTGGTGTCCATTGTTCTAAAAACAGTTCTCTTGTTCTACGAGAACACCTCTCAATAGCCTGATCAAAGAGTTACTTCTCAGCGATCTTTAGACTTATGAGCTTTGAAGTTTGAAAGTTTTGGATTTGTTTTTAAGGTTTATGTATTAAAAGAATTGGTTTTTATTTTTTTAAAAAACCAATCTGACTTTAAATGTATCCATATATTCCATCATGTCTATGAATCACTCCTTTACTTAAAGGTCTACTCCTTCCATGTTTGAGGACATGAGATATCTCTTGTCAAATTACCATGAATTTCGGAACTAGAAGCTGACTACAACAAATAATGTTTTAAAAATCTGGGGAACTGCTCCCTATTCCTAACCCATGGTATTTTTACTGGACTTTTGGAAATGAGTTTCAAAATGCAATTAAATAAGGGTGACATGATTGAGAAGCAGAGAACACAATTATCTTCTACAGAAAAACTCAGTTAGCTACCAAATACTTTATTTCTTGATTAGCAGAAAATATCCTTTATACATTAAATTCTTGATTCATGACAGCCATTAGCTCATTCTTCTATCTTCCCAACTAGATTACCACTAAATCCATAACAAAGTGAAAAAACAGGCAACCTGTTAATTTTGGTTAGCTTCACAAACTTTAAGAACTAAGCATTTATTACTTAAACATCCTAGAATTAACAGGCTCTCTGGAGAGTTATATACTCACCAGAACACTTCAACTAATGGAGCTCTGACCAATGATTCTCCCAAATAAGAATTAAGAATTGGTAACATCTGGAATGATGTTAGAGTAAAGGTGATGGTGGACAAGTAAGCAAGAAGGAAGCAAGAAGAAAAAATTTAGACCAGGAAGTAGTCACTTCTGAACTAAGTGACCATTTACATCTGAACTGAACAGGCTCCCTGCTCTAACCACATTACCTCCCCTATTCCCTCACTCCTGCTTAACCTGGTCATGCCTTCATTGTGTACTTTTATCTCTTAATTTCATCTTATTCTCCCAATCCCCCAGCCCTCTACCAGCTAAATTCACTTGCCTCATAGACCTAGTCTAAACTTCGTGGACAGCCATTTCAAGTATTTACATGGAACTAGTTTCTTAACAAATACATTCTTTGTAATCTTAGTTGAGTCAAATACCATTTAGCAATCCTTTCCTTTGATTCTACTTACCTTTTAGAGTTCCCACAGCACCTTTCTTTCCACATCTCAAACCCTCAACCCCACATCTCAGCAGGTAAAATAAATGACCTTCCACACTCTACTATGCTGATCGAGACAATTCAATATGAGTTCTTTCCCATCTTAAAATTTCTCAATATACCAATGCCATGCAATAGTTTTCTATCTAAAGTAAAGGGACAGGTATAATGAGAAATGTGGCTCTTCCATTAGTATTAAGTAATTATGACAATGTCATTAGCAATCAATAATAAATATAAATCAATTTATTATTATTCTGAATAAAAGGAATATAGATTTAGGGCAGGATCAATTTATTACGATTCTGAATAAAACGAATACAGATTTGTATAGGGCAGGCAATGGTGGTGCAGTGGCAGAGATCTTGCCTGCTATGCTGGGTCTAGTGGCTGCCCATGCAACAACAACAAAAAAAGAAATATAGATTTAAAATAAAAGCTACTAAAAGCAATATAATCCCAAATTTGGCTGAAAATCTAAGTATGAACTCATGATGCATTCTTTCTCAAAGAAACAAATACATACATACATACATATATATTCCTTGGCTCTATCTACTAGGCAACCATGGTTTCTAAAAACTGTGTCTTATACAAAGATAACAAAGCCACTGTAGAAATGGCTGATTACTACTCTAGGGTAGAAAATGTACAAATGAGTCTGAACATATCATTATACTAGAGAAAGAGGATGATATCAAAGATGACTAAGGTCCTGTGAAAGAGACTAAGGAATCAATCTGACTTAGCTCTCATTGGCCAAAGATGACATAAAATGAGCATCTAAAAGGTTATTCTGTGCAGGTGATTTAATATCAAATATATTATATTTAAAAAACCCTACGAGTTTATAACTGAAGCAAAAACTACTGCTTACTTTTGAAGGATGCCAGGGAACCAGGTCGTTACACAATTAGTAAATAAAGAGAATTAAGAATTTATGCCCTCTTTCCTATATAAACTGTATCTCAGGGTAATTAAATAGTTGTTGTGGAAAAGTTCTTTTTCTTTTTTTAGTTCTTCAGCAAATAAGTATAGAAGGAATGATCAGCTTAGAAAATTAATGAATCTAGGCAAGATCATCAATGGCTGCTAAAAGAATTACATGAAAAGCTGATTAGGAAACTTATATGGATATGGCAGATTCTATTTCCCAAAGATTGCCATAACATGAGCCATCCCACGTGTTTTTCTAAAAGAAAAGCCGCCAAGCTATGGTCCATGGGCCAGCCACATGTTTTTGTTCAAGTTTTACTAAAACAAAGCCATATACATTCATTTATGTATTATCTATGGTTGCTTTCATGCTAAAATGGTAGAGCTGGATATTTGTAACAGAGACTGTATGGCTGCAAGACTAAAGTATTTACTGTCTGAACATTTAATAAAAAGTTTGCTGACCTCTATTCTAGAACTTTGCCAGGCTCCCAACAAGAGGTGAACTGTGTAATTCCTTTCTCTTAAAATCTGGGTGGGCTTATAACTTGCTCAGAACAAACAGTATATAGCAGAAATGACATTGCATAATTTCAAAGACTAGGTCAATTAAAAAAAAACAATTTCATTTCCTCCTTGCTCATGTGAAGACTTCAGTTGCTATGGAAGTAATCCAAATGCCCTGATGCTGTCATGCTATGGGGAAGCACAAACTAGCCCACACAGACAGACCATATGGAGAGGGTCTAACTACATGAAAAGAGAGAAAAATAATCAGACAGCCCCAGCTGCCCCAGTCTGCCACTATTCCAATTCCAGACTCTAAGCTAAAACTTCCCAATGAAGTCCTCTCCTAAATCCTGCCCCACAGAAACCATGAGCACTAATGAAATGATTCCTGCTGTTTTATCCTACTAAGTTTTGGAGTGATTTTTTATGCAGTAGTAAATATCTACAAGTAGAGAATTGTAACAAAAACTTAAATCACATGTCAATGGCCTTGGTACAAGGCAATAGGCAGTAGCAAGAAGGCTCTTGAAGACACTGCTGGTAGAAACCTGATGGGGCTACAAAATTTGGCTGTCTCTAGTATGAAAACGTTATTGGAAGTGAATGAAAAAGGGGACTCAGGTAGCAACAGATGGTTTAGCAAAACTACCACCTGCTAGAAAGTGGAAAATTAAAAATTCAGCTAATTAATTCAATGACCTAGATAAGGATATTTCTAGGCAAAGGGTTGAGGGTGCTACCTTTTCTCTGAAATAGGAAAATGGAAAGAATTGTAAAGAAACTACAGGTTATCTCTGGTAAGGTCTGGCCTACCTCATGGTATTATTTTTTAGTTTATTTTGTTATGGAAAATTTCAAATATGCATAAGAGCAGAGTGAGTAGTAAAATAAACCTCCAGAGTAATTGGATTAGTCAGAGTTCTCTAGAGAAACAGAACCAACAGGAGATAACTGTAAACACGAGATTTTTAAAAGTATCTCACACAACCGTGGGGATGCAAGAGTTCAAAATCCATATGACAGGCTTCAAGGCTGGCAACTCCAATGAAGAGTCTCAACAAACTCCACAGGAGAGGCTTACTGGCTGAAGAAGCAGTGAAAATTCTCTCTTCTACCTTAAAAGTCTTCCACGGATTGGATCACATCCAACTGATTGATTCTCTCGTTTGTGAGAGTATGTAATCAACTGACTGGTGATTTAATAAATCAGCCTTGTGGTTTATCAGTCAACCATGAAATATACTTGAAGTAATGGTTAGGCCAGTGCTTGCCTAACCAGACAACTGGGCACCATTACCTGGCCAACTTGACACCTGAACCCAACCATCACAGTCCACCCCTTGTCAACTTGACAGCTATACATATCACCTTAAACCATACTTACTCTCTAAATTGAACACAATAACAGACATATGTTTCACCTAACAACATTCAACTGTCCTACGTACAAAAAGAAACTTACTACAACTCTCTGGAATAGGGTACAAGTTCTTAGGTGACATTCACTCTTAAACTTGATATCCTATAACATAAATACTATAACATGAACAACACAACTCGTCAAATGATTTGAAGAAAACAAGATACCTGCTTTATGTAAAAATACAAACATACTCATTACAAAACAAGGAGGCGATTTTCATATAATCACAGTCCTCATTCCCGTAACTGGTCACATGATCATAGCTCATATTTAGCACTACCTTCATCACCCAATTTTAATAATTATCCATTGCATTATTAATCTTATTGCATCTATGCTTCGATACACTCTCTTGTCTAAGATAAAGACTGTCAATAAAATAAGCACAACAACATTATCACAGCTTTTAAAATTAATTCTTTTAATCAAACATCTAGTCTATTCAGCTTTCCTGTTGTTATATATATATATGATTTGTTCCATTAAGTTCCTACTAGAACTTTCTTGAAGTCTACCTCCTGACTTCCAATTCTGTGATCCTTCTCTGACACACTGCTTTCCACGCAGCATTTATACTACTATCTCTACTTGGAATTATTATCACCCTAGAAACATGGCATAATTTTCTCTATGATTTCCTCTCTCAGAAAGTATTATCTATCTCCTTTGCTTCTTCTACTTTTGGGGAGGAGGAAATGCCTATTGTATTCTCCATAGAGTCCTATTTTTCTTATTTATCACCAGTTCATAATTATTATTTCTAATAAAAATGATATTTGAATCTACAGTTTTAATGGAATTTCTATTCTGGATATGGAAATATACATTTCCATTTTCCTATTAAAGGGCTCTACATAAAATGTGCAAGTGGCTCCCCAATATCTGTATAACCAAAATCAAATCATCATTTCTGGATACAAAGTTTGCTCTGCTTTTTTTGTTTTTTCCTTTTCAATCTTTATTTCATTTGTATCATGATCTTTTTACCTGGCCAGACACATCCCTTCTCCTATTCAAAGCCAAATTCTACTTGAGCTCTGAAACAAGTCTTTCCCTTTTCTACAAACTTGCTATTCAAGGTATAGTTTGTATACTGGCAGCATGGGCATCACCTGGGGATATCTTCTTTTAGAAATGCACAGTCTCACATCACAATCCAGACAGTAGGAGTAAAAATCTGCTTTGTAAGAAAAATCCCCAGGTGATTAAAATTCCTATTATAGTGTGAGAAGATTACTTACAGTCAGTCTTTCTCCTAAAATGATTTCCTTTTGGACTTGATCTTTCTACCTTTTCCTTTTTAAAGCTCCTTCCCCACAGTTTATAAACATAACAGAGTCTGGTTAGGGGAATGGGGAATTTTCTCTGCCTAACCTGGTCTCTTCAATTCCCTGCCCTTTAATGTTTATAAACTCTAGAGGTCTATCCTTGGCTCTTCAGCAATCATCATATATAGTTTCAATTACCACCATATATGCTGGCTAATCCAAATTCTTTGCCTTTAACTCTGACCAAGTTCCTGATCAGCATATCCATTTGCTTTAGTATATCTCCACTTGGATACAAGTATCTCAAATTCATCATATCCAAAATTGAACTTATCTTTTTCCCCAACCAGCTCCTCTTCTTACATTGTTTGCCTTAATGAATGATACATCCACGTAATCATACAAGACAGATACCCAAGTCACTCTAAACTTCTACCTCGCCTTTATTCTCTCCACACACATTCTTCTACCCTCCAAAGTCAAGTACAGGGCAAGTCCTAAAGATTCTACATACTCCAAATCTCTCACATTTATCCTTTCCTTTCCAGGTCCACTGTTATTGCTATCACATGTCACCTGAACCTACCTCTATTCTTACACCATAGCAATTCATTTCCCATACTGCTATCATAGAGATTCTTCTAAAATGTATATGTAATTAGACTCCCTTTTAAAAATCCTTCAATGATTTCACATTTGGTAGGTTCTCTATAGCCTAACAAAAATAGAAGACCATCTTCAAGACCCTTCATAATTTGGTTAATTTTACATCATGTATTCTCCACACCTCCATCAATCCCACACTGTAAAAACAAGACAAAATAGAAAATTCCTTTTACTTCTTTAAACACACCATTGTTTGTTTGAACAATTTGCTTATATATACTTTCACTGTTCCCTCTGCTTCAATGACACCTAAGTTTCCTTTAACACTTGAGTCAAGCATCATCTTCTCTAAGAAAACTTTGCTGATATCATCATCTCCCCTTCCTCTAAAGGAACTGACCATTAACTCTTCTGGCTCCCGCTATAATCTTGCTAAATGCCTTAAAACCCACAAAAGAACATGTGATTTGACATGAAAAAACTTAAGTCCAAGTCCTAACTCCATTGTCCAATTCCTGTAGAACTCTAGAAAGACTACTAATTTCCTTCAATCTGTTTTTGCATCTATAAAATGAAGATAACCACCACTTTTACATTAATGTGAAGATTAAATATTTAATCCATGTAAAAATGTTCTGCAAACTACAATTTATCTTAAGTATGTTCCTGAAATCAGACATTCAGTCAATTACCAGATCCTGTTTTTTTTTCCTTTTCTAATTGAAATTTTATTGTTGTTTTGAAGATCAAAGCACATACATTATGAACAATTTATACACAATTCTTATGGTATATATCGAAAATCTAAAAAGCCATGTAGTGTAATTTTTTTTCTGAAGTTTTTGAGCTTAAAATTTGGAGGCAAGTGTTCCTTAAAAGCATATCAAGTACTAGTAACTTCAAATGTTGATAAGTTGTTATACTGTAAGTCACAGCAATTCATAATTTAATATCATATACACTACACACTCACATTTCTGATCTTTCGTATCACATAGCAAAGTTTTTAGGAAAACTGGACAACCACAACCAAAGATGTTGCAAACTGCACAGAATTCTGATAGGGAGAGCCAAGATCAGGGAGTAGTTTTACGAAAAATTCAACTTATAAAACATGGGAATAGTTTTTGACAGTTTGACTCCAAATCACCATTTAGTATACACTGTCTTACAGAATATAAAAATTGCCCACCCCCACCCCATGGAATGTTAAATTGATACCCAAGACAGTCAAAGCCTCCCGTATTTCAATATCCCACTGTTTTCTGGTTGTACCAAAAATAAACAACCAGTAAGTGATTTTCCCCTCAAAAAAAAACAAACCACTTATTCTTAAAGAATGGGATGAGGTGGGATTCCAATCTCTTTCTTTAAAATGTTTCTTCTAGAACTTTTAAAAAAAAACTGCATTTATAAAATAATTGATAAATGTATTTCTCTAGATTGTACAAAAAAAGAGAGAGAACATGATAAGTCATGGTATACCACATTAATCAGACTTGGCTTCTTTCTTTCCTATTTTATCAGGCTGGACTCTCCTCATTTTTTAGTCTCTCCATCTTCTGCAGGTAAATCTTTAGCTTCTTGGTTAGGCACTTTGGCCTCTTTTCCCTTTGCCCCCTTATTCCTTTTAGTTGTACTGTTTGTCTGAAGAGTTATCCTCTCCTGCTGTTTCTTTTTTTGGCTTCATTTCTAGTAGTAGCAGGTTTAGCTGACAACCTTGCCGACCTCCCTACCCTTTCTGCAGAGCTGACCTTCCTCTTGGGCATCTTAGCAGCAGAGCAGGCACCTGCCAGGTGCTAGATGGCTGGCTGCTGCCTCTCCTCCATCTGCCTGAGCCACTGTGACCTGTGGCAGGGGGGATGGAGTGGGGCTATTGCTTTTTATCTCTAATTCCTTTCATATATTTTCTATTCTACTACTAATACCCTAATACTGGTTTTAATTGCTTCTTACCTGAATTACAGAACAGCATGCCAACTTATTCCCTGAGGTAACTACCCTATCAATGGTCTCTGACCTTAATTGTACATTGAAATCACTAACAGACTTGAAAAATACTGATTTAATTGACCAGGGTTTCAGCGCGGCACCTGGATTCTTAAAAATACCCCAAATTACTCTAATGTTCAACAGGTTGCTTCCCTGCTCAAAAAAAAAAATCAAAGATTTGATGCTATCTTTTAAAAAAAGTCCAAACTATAAAAATAGTATTCAGGACCCTGTAAAATCCAATTCTGACAAATGTGGAATCCAGTACAAGATAGTAATTAAAGCTTGGCCTCTAGAATCAAAATATATCCTAACTCTGCCACTTACTAGCTATGTGATACTGTGTCCTCAACTATAAAATGGAGGTGATAATATCTCATAGGGTTCTTATGAAGATTAGAAGAATTTAATTGCAAAGCTCCTGGCCCATAGGAGAAATTTGATAAACATTAGCTGTTACACATTGGCCCCCAGCTTTATGTTCTTCTAATTCCCTAATGCAATACTGATCGTGAGGCCTAAAACCTACTCCGAATACAGTGCTTGAGTGATGAGCCTAGCAAAACAGTGTGTACATAAAAAGAGTTCAATGAAGATAGGTTAGTTCGCTGGGCTCAATAAATGTGTGAACAAAATAAAATTTTTTGTGGGTGTGTGCATAATGTACATACATGAACATATAAAACACTTCACACACACACACATATAGATATTTATGTATAAATACCTAAATATATAAACATATCTAAAATTTCATTCCCTCTCCCAAGCTCTATTGCTACTGTTTCTACCATGTTAAACTTAAGGTGATATCTGAAGCAGTCACAAGTTAATGATATGAGGTCTGGAAAAAACAAATCCCTCACTGCCCCACTTTCACTAACAAGATAGTTAAATTGTATCTTCACACATATAAATCCCCAACCTGATAAAATTCTAACCGTTCACATATCCTTCTGAGGCTCATATTTTATTTAAAAGAAAAAATTAATAAAAAATCTATTTTAAGATTCTTAATATACACAATTTTACTTCAGAGTTAAATGTAGAGTTATATAAGTGTCCGCTTTAATTATATACTACTTATAAGAAGCTTTGCTTAGGGCGGGCCACGGTGGCTCAGCAGGTAAGAGTGCCTGCCTGCCCGAGGACCTAGGTTCGATTTCCGGTGCCTGCCCATGTATAAAAAAAAAAAAAAAAGCTCTGCTTAGGAGAAACATTAAGTGATAATGCTTATGAAAAATCGTCAATCCATACATTTATTTTAAAAATGATTTATGGATGTTGAAAGAAGTACTGAAAATAAAAAATATTTAAAGCCAGTTTTCCTCCCCAAATCTATTTTAGTAAAACAAATAGCTTTCTCTATTCTCATGTTGAATAATTTCACTGTCTATACTGACAAATGAAACATTCTATTTACTTGGGTAGTATGGTGGTTTGAAGCTCTATATGCCACAGAAAAACATGTTCTTAAATCTAATTCATCCCTGCGGGTACGAACTCATTGGAAGTAGGACCTTTGATGAGGGTACTTCAATTAATGTGTGATCCAGGATGGGTCTTAATCATATTACCGGAGTTCTTTGTAAGAGAATTAAATTCAGAGAAAGAGAGAGAAAGCCATAGGAAGTAATAAGCTGAAATCAATGAAACCCAGAAGAGAAAGGAGAGACCAAGTGACACTGCCTTGACATTTGACAGGGGAACCAAGGATTGCCGGAATACCACAGTCTCCAGGGAAAATGTGAAGCCTTGAAGCTGCTTTGATTTGGACTTTCTTTTAGCTTCAAAACATAAGCTAATAAATTCACATTGTTTAAGCTAATAAATTCAAATTAAGTCAATCCATTTCATGATATTTGCTTGAGCAGCCTAGGAAACTAAAACAGGTGGTCCCTTTACAGTTCTACTTCTGATTTTTAAACTATGGATATGCCACAGCTGCCAAAGTTCTTAATATAATAAACTGCTCAACAGTCCTGCCATTCTTTTCACTCTTTGGTCGACTTTCAATCACCACTTCATCCACTCTACATGCAGAGCATGCAAAGCCAAAAAGAAAATAACCAATTGTTTTTACAATGGGAACTGTGTTATTAGTGAAGTAGCACCCTCATTGAACCTATCCCTAAAGATGGATGGGCAGAGGAAGGGCCACGATGGCTCAGCAGGCAGAGTTCAGAGTTCTCACCTGCCATGCGAGAGACCCAAATTCGATTCCCGGTGTCTGTTCATGTGGGGAAAAAAAAAAAAGATGGATAGGCAGAGAGCAAGGAGCAATCTTAGAGCTGAAAGAGAACAAAGTGCCACAGGTGGAGGAAAGGACAAGATGGAAGAAGGATTGGGAGTTTCCTTTCAATGCCCTTTTCTCTATATAATATTGCCCTGGACAGACCATTGTCCATTCTCTCTTTATTACCAGGACAGATATGTGCTTTAAGGCTGAACTTATGTTCTTAAATGGTACATGTGTCCAGTTGCAGAATGCACACAAGAGGTGCAAGGCAAAGAAGCTGACTTTTACTGCCCTTTCCTCCAAATGAAGATTTAAATTCACAAAATATCCTCATAGTAACAATAAGGCCAGTGCTTGCTTGACTAAACAACTGGAAACCATAACTTGGCCAGGTTGACACATGAAATTTAACCATCATAGTCCACACATCGTCAGCTTGGCATCCATACACATCCTTTTAACACTCAATCGCTAAGTAAAGACATGAAACAGTCATATTTTCACTTAACAATACAACTGCCTTGTGTACAACTGGAAATACAGTGACTTTCCCCAACATAGGGTACAAGTTCTTGGATAATATTCACTCTTAAACATGATATCCTGGAATTTAAATACCATGGCATGAAGTTAATACAACTTTCGGTATATGATAAGGGGATAAGATAGGGAAGAAAGCAAAGATATTTGCTTTATGTATATAAACATACAGCAAAACAAGGAAGAAATATTCATAACCACTAGAGTCCCCATTGCTATAACTGGTCACATGGTTGCAGCTTGTATTTATAACTACCTTCTCTACTACCTCTTTCATATTCCTTTTACCCTCAGTGATACCTTAGCTGGCCATATTTCTTTGCCAGGTGCGGGGACCCAAACCATCATTTCTGAAGTTTTGAGCCATTAGTAGTCCTGACAGGACTGGGTTGTTGCTGTTTTCCACTGACTTTAATCACAGGGCATGGTATTACTAAGAGACATCCTAGGGGATTTCCTATATTTCAGGCAAACTCTTCTTTACTTCCTTTGTGCAGTTCACTTTCCCCTTAATAACCAGGATCAATCACCCTAGTCAATACAGTAATTCTCTTCTTTACCTGTTGATTCAGAAGTATCAGAAACCCAAAGTGACTGGTGGTTGTCTTAACTTCAAGTTCAAAGGAATCATTGTTGTGTCTCTTGGTAGAAGCACTCCTCCTTTTGGAACTAAGAACTGTAGATCAGCAGAACTTAAGGCTTCAGGAATAAAATGCAAAAATTTTTCTAGCAGATCACTGGGATAACAATGAGTTGTTTTGCTTCCATTTCTACCCCTTGATTCCTAGACCTGTGAAGAGGGAGAAACAGCACCATAGAGTAGACAATGATTCAGAGCCTATAGAGACAACCTCCAGGAGAACACTGCCCCAGTCCTGCAAGGTACTGCCACCCAGTTGGTGCCATAACTGAGTCTTCAAAAGGCCATTCTACTGTTCTATCAATCCAGCTGCTTCAGGATGATGGGGAGCATGGTAAGACCAGTGAATTCCATGAGCTTGTGCCCATTCCCACACTTTATTTGCAATAAAGAGGGTTCCGTGGTCAGAAATAATGCTGTGTAAAATATTGTGATGGTGGATAAGGCATTCTGTAAGACCAAAGATGGTAGTTTTGGCAGAAGAATTGCATGCAGGGAAGGCAACACCATATGTGGTGTATGTGTCTATTCCAGTGAGAACAAAGCACTGCCCCTTCTATGATGGAAGTGATCCATTGTAATCAAACTACTACCAGATATCAGGATGATCATCTCAGGGAATGGTGTCCACAGTAATATCTGACCTACAAAGAACAGCTACAGAGCTCTTCAGAGAAGATGGAGGTAATCTCACAAATGTATTTCTCATAGTCCTAGTAAAAGATGTGTCCTCTGGATATTCCTAGGGTTGGTGAACAGGTTTTTTCACATGATAAATCCACGCTAACATTTCAATCCCTCTAAGCCTTTGGATTCCCTCATCTATATTATTTCAGCGCAGTACTGGTATTTCAACTTCAGGCAAGTCCATGAACTTTTAACCATCACAGCATGCTAAAAGTTTAGATTAGAAATTCTCAAACTTAAGTGTCTCAAGATCCCTTCACATGTTTAGAAGTTACTGAGGATTAAAAAAACAAACAAACCTAGCATTGTTTACATTGATTATAGATATTTATATTTACTATATTAGAAATTAAGACAGAGAAATTCACTACCTAACCAGCTGATCAAGTTTCACAAGTGACAAGTCATGTTGACAGTATATATCCTTCACAGAATGTCATAGCAGCCAAGAGAAGCCTAAGGGGACATGATGACTAAATGTAATGCGCTTTCCTGTTTAAGGTCCTGGAACAAAAAAGAAGATAGTTGGTAAAAACCAAGGAAAGCTGAATAGAGTATTGACTTTAAAAATCCTTAAAAATATTTTAATTGAGAGAGCTTTATAAACACAAGCAATTACATAACCACATCTCATGTAGTCTCTGGAAAATTGTACTGTACACCCATGAGAGAATGAGAAAAAAGGCAAATAACATCTTGGCATTATTATGAAAATAATTTTGACCAAATAGATTCTTTAGCAGGTCTTGGGGAGTCCCCAGGGTCCTTGGATCACAGTGAGAAGAGCTCCAAGATGGCAGAAATACAAAGATTCCTGATTGAGAGTTCTACCCATATGCTATACAGACAACTGGCTATTTCTCTTTTATCAAAGCTAAGCTGTTCACCAACTAAGCTGCCCAACTTTACTACAAGAGCCCCAATTATATTTCTCCAATATTTTTACATTAAATTAATAAAGTTTCTAAAAAGAACAATTTCTAACAAGTCAGAAAAGGGAAGATGCATTAAGATAAAATCTAAGTGTCCTCACAATAGGAAATACCAAGTAATCTTTTCCCACTTGGGAAGTTCAAACAACTTTAAATATTTATTAAGCACTGCTAGTGTGAACTTTCAGAAGTTAGAGAAAAGAGTAAATTCACTAAATACAGGATAATGCCTCAGATTGTTTTATCCTTTTTTAATGTCTTCCTTAGCAGAAGGTTCAATAGTTACAAAATGGAAACAAAAAAAATCTAGAAGACAAAATGTGTAACAAGATGTATATTTATTTATTTACTTACTTATTTTTTAAAGATATAGACAAGTCACGGTCATTTCTCTCCAGCTCTCATCATTTTTCTAATAAATTAATAGATCCAGGCAATGTTCATCATAACATTGTGAAGTTTTCATTACAAGAAGAAAGCCATTACAGATGTCCTAATGGTAAGACAATACCATCCATAAAGTACTCTCATCAAAGAAATTTGAATGTGTGATCAAACCTCTAAATCTCATGATTAATTTACAAGAAATGTAATTCTTACCTCTATCATCTGGTAAAAGTGCCTGCAAGTTCTCTTACATGTGTATATAATAAATTTCCTACCTGCATGCCATATCTGTGAATTTTTTCTCATGGCACAGCCAAGAACCTGGCAATTGAAATCTGGCAAAATATCTGGGAGAGCCAGCCAGGAGACACTTCTCTCCAACTGTCTGGACTGGGAGGCTTAACTGCATACTTTTACTTTTTCTTCTCCCTTAGTTTATTGTTCTTCTTTTCTATGCCTTATGCAACTCTGTGTCTTCCCAAAAGGGTGGAATCATCTTCACTGTTCTCTCTTGGAATCTAGGAGCTCATATCTGGGTCCCCCAGGACATAAACTTGGTTCATCCTGAGCCACAGGCTCCCTTCTCAGAGGTGGCAGGAGCCCCATCTCCATGCTGTGTAGGTCTAAGGAGGCTCAGGACAAGAGGTGGTACTGCCCTTTGAGACCTGACAGAGCTTCTCCCTGTGTCAAGCAAGAGTGCAATGGGAACTGAATAGAGCCCCTCTCCCTCTCTCTGTCTCTCTCTACCTCCTCAGCTCTCCGAGACTTCCCCTGTTTTCCTCCCCTCTGAGGACCCAGACCTGTCTTCTGCTGAATGTGTCCCTATTTTCAACTCTTTCACAGAGATCTTCTCCCTTGCCCCCAGAGAATCTTGCTCTTTCCCTTCTGTCTGGTTTTAATGCCTTCAAAGACATTTCATTTTTTATAACACAGGATTTTGAGCTATGGATTCTTAGCTCAAACAAGGTGTTGACATTAACATTCAAGGAAGTAACCTCTGGTTTAAGCCCATGGGAACTGAGTAATTTCCAAAGGGAGTGTCTCCCTCTAAAAGCTAAAAGTGAAGTTCGTAGGGTAAGCAAAAGCCCCAGCCATCTCAATTAGAATGAGCTGAGCCTGTAAAAGCCATAAGCCCCAGAGCACACATGCCCTCTGGCTCTTTGCTCACAGCATTGTCCTCATGAACAGCTCCTCACTTTTTCTCTCCTGACTTTTCCATATCTTTGTCTGCTACTATGTTTTGAGTCCCAGGGGGTTCTACTATTAGTCCTCTTAAAGATGTCACCCAGTATAGGAAGAAGCCACTAGCTGGGGAGAACAGGCTGTTGGGTGAGCATTTGCTTTCTTAAAAGAAATCTGCACTGTAAGGGATGGAGGGACCTCACTCCTGGCACTATCCTATAATATGTCCATACCTAGACCCCTCTGATTGCCTAAAAAGCATACTAAGATATGTTCTTAAGAAGAGCCCAATTTCCTTGCTGTGTGTTCTTTCCCTCTTGTTCCATCATGGCAACACCCAGGGCTGGGACCTGGGAAATCCCCTCCCTAAAGTTTCTTTGTTTGTGGCAGATCCTTTCTAGTCTCTTAAACAGTAATCTAAGCAATAAATTAAAAGCACAGACCACCAGGAAGATGAGGGGTGGGCTCAGCACCTTCAGGATGGTACCAGGACATCCATCTCCTAAATTTTTTAGAATCCCAGGGATGCCCAGAGATAGGGAGCCTAAGCTAATGGGCCCAAGGGATTAGCACTCAGAATAGTAGGCTGGCAACCTGGGATACGAGGCACTAGATGGGAAATATGCCTATTTTTTTTCTCTTCCTTAAAAATGGATAGTGTTACCAGTCTACTGCAATGGTGTTTGGATGCAATATCACCTAGAGGACAACCAACATTGACCCACGAATAGGACAGTCAGCTTTAAACCTATCTTACAATTATACTTCCTTTGTAAGAAGGAGGGAAAGTGGCAAGAAATTCCCTAAGTACAGCTTTTATGGTCTTATATCAGGACAAACCCAAGGCGGGCTCATGCAGATTGTTAATACCCAGGAAAACTTTCACAAACTTCTTCCTCATGACTCCTTGTGGAAGGAAGCAAATATTTTAAATAATATTCTTTTAAATAAGTTCCCCCTCCCCCCAAAAAATCCTTGTTGAATCTATTAAAACCTATCATGCCCAAATATAAAGCACCTCTTTTTTTTTCCCTTTCCCAGAAAAAAATGGGAAATGCCAACAACCAGTAAAGCTAAAAACTGGGGAAGCACTGCCCTGCAATGGGACTCTCAATTACAATCTGTAAAAAAACAGGTAAAGTAGTCAGAAATTCCCTGTGCCCAAATGTTGATAGCTCTCTATCACAAGAACCTGAGAGGGATTTATAGCTTGAATTAGGCCCATGTCTCAATTTCCATTAAAGGAAAAACACCCGTTTGTTAAAAGGCATGAAAAAATGTAGCACCAAGCAGGTTAATTGTATAAGCTAAAGGAAAATCACTCAAGAGAAATAGTAAAACCCAGCTCAATTCCAGAGAGGCTAGAAGAAACCTTAAAAAGTTACTAATATAAGCCTAGATTCCCAGGAAGGTCAGATTTTACTGGGGACCCATTTCATCAGCCAGTCTGCCCCTGATATTCAGAAAAAGCTCCAAATGCTCTCCATGGGCCCATGGAATCTCAATAACTTATTTTGCAAAAACAGAAAAACCAATAAACAAATTAATTTGGAAGGGAGGGGTACCCCAAATAGCTAAAAATATCTTCAGAAAGAAAAATGAAGAGGGAGGTCTCACACTACCTGACTTTAAAGCATATTACAAAGCTACAGTGGTCAAAATAGCATGGTACTGGCATAAAGACAGATATACTGACCAAATGAATCTAATAGAGTGTTCAGATACAGACTTTCTCATCTATAGACAACTGATCATTGATCACCTGGGACAGAGCCGCTTCTTTAATAAATGGTGCTTAGAAAACTAGATATCCATATGCAAAAGAATGAAAGAGGATCCACATTACACAACCTATACAAAAATTAACTCAAAATGGATCGAAGATGTAAACATAAGGGCTAAGACCCTAAAACTTTTCGAAGAAAATGTAGAGGAAATGCCTTATAAAACCTGTAATAGGAGGGGGTTTCCTAGACCTTACACTGAAAGCACAAGCATTGAAGAAAGAAAGAGATACATGGGAACCCCTCAAAAATAAGCACTTGTGTTCACTGAAGAAATTTATCAAGAAAGTAAAAAGGCCACCTACAAAATGGGAGACAATATTTGGAAACCACATATCAGATAAGGGTTTAGTATCCAGACTATATAAAGAGATTCTTCAACTCCATGACAAAAAGACAAACAACCAAATTAAAAAATAGGCAAAAGACATGAACAGACACTTCTCAGAAGAGGAAACACAAATGGTTAAAAGGCACATGGTTATTAGGGACACGCAAATCAAAACCACAATGAGATATCATCTGACACCCACTAGAATGGCCATTATAAAAAAGAAAAACAGAAAACAACAAGTACTAAAGAGGATTAGAGAAAGAGGCACATTTATTCACTGTTGGTGGGAATGTAAAACAGTACAACTGCTCTGGAAGGCAGTTTGGTGGTTCCTCAGGAAGTTAAGTATAGGATTGCCATATGAACCAGCAATCCCATTACTAGGTATATATTCAGAGGACCTGAGGGCAAGGACACAAATAGACATTTGCACACCACTGTTTATCTCATCATTATTCATGATTGCCAAAAGATGGAAACAGTCCAAATGTCCATCAATGGATGAGTGGTTAAACAAGCTGTGGTATATACATACGATGGAATATCACACAACTGTAAGACAGAAAAAGTGACAAGCATGTAGCAATGTCAATGAACCTTGAGGACATTATGCTGAATGAAATTAGCCAGAAAAAAAAGGACAAATACTTTATGGTCTCACTAATATGAACTAACATTAATGAGCAAACTTGGAGAATTGAAGCTAAGAACGCAGATTATGGAGATAGAAATAGGATAGAGATTGGGCAATTGGTGCTGAAGGAATACAGACTGGGCAACAGGACTGATTGTAAAAATTCAGAAATGGATAGCACAATACTACCTGATTGTAGCACAATAATATAAGCACTGAATGAAATTGAATGTGAGTATGATAGAAGGAGAAGGGCTGGGGGCATGTATGAAACGAGAAGGAAAGATAGAGGATAAAGACTGAGATGGTATAATTTAGAAATGCCTAGAGTGGACAATGATGGTGTTTAAATGTACAAATAAAAAAAGTTTTTGCAAAAGAATGTCAATATTGCAGGGTGTTGAAAATAGATGGTATAAGGGGAAAAGTACAATCATTGCAAGCTACAGTCTATAGTCAACAGAACATTAAAATATGCTTCTACTGAATGTAACAAAGATAGTATGCCAAAACTAAACATCAACAGGTGGGAGGTCGGGGTAGAGAGGATTGCTGCAGGTAAAAGGCGCTGCTTCTAGCATAATTTTTATTAAACTGAAATACAACAAACAGGTCTCTACGAAGGCACTCCTAAAGTATTCAAGCATTAGCCAGATGAACACTTGGCTAGCAGATATTCAAATATTAGATGAGAATATGTACCAAATTTGGTAGCCTTCAAACTTTGACTAAGGCCAACTTCACAGCCCTCCTTCTCCATCCCTCACACCCACATTCCAGGAGAAACTCTAATAGGAATAAGAAAGTGGCACTGTACAAGAATACTTGGGGAGGATGATGTATATAACTGCTTTAGTAACAGGCATATGGATAATTTACAACTGAACTTGAATGAATAAATCTTAAAAGCCAATTACTGAAAAATTGTAAAACAAAAATACTGTTACAATATGCTATCACCCACAACATACTAAACCAATAATAAAAATGATGAAGCTAAACTAACAGTATTTATAACAAGAGAACAAAAACAGCAACATTTAAAACTATGACCTGCTCAAAATAATATCGATTATATTAAAAAGGGCAATTGTAACAATTTGCTTACCAATATTCAGAGAACTCTACAATGTTGCCAAATGTTATACAGAGAAGCCAGACTTCCTAGAACACTAATTTAAAGCTCTCAGCAAACCTTAATAACTCAGGAAATTTAGTTTATAAGCACCAAATCTCATTAGTAATGCATAACTGACGAAGGATATAAAAATTAAAGTGTCAAGAATTTGGATCATTCCTAAGCACATCAGGAGGACATTCATTGACAACATTCTGAGAATTACTGAACTAAATCATTACAGTTTCCTTCAACTTCAAAAAGATTCAAAGTACCTTATTTGAATTAGAATTTTAAATTACATTTCCTCAGTTGAGAGCCCTTATATTACAAAGAATCATACATATTTTTAAAACTTTTATTCTTTTCTGAAAAGTCACATATAATCAAATTTTAATACAATAGAAGATTTCATCCCCTAATAAAACTTATGTAACAGTGTCCTCTGGTAATAAAAATAACACTTCAAAAGATGTAATGACTTCCCTTAAGGTAAGGAACATATTTAATTTTTTTAAAAACCTAAAAGTATATTTCACTTAGTCTACCCCTATCATAAGAACTTATTAACTCTGACACTTTAAGGATTTCTTAGTGGTTAATTTCTAAAGTTATATGAATTCCAGATTTTAAAAATATTTTTAGACATACATTAAAAGTACACTTGTGCTCTGCAGTATACTTGTGTCACACATAGTGAGAGAGATTCAATCTTTATCTTTTCAATATTTATCCAATGGCTAAAACAAAAAACATTACCACAAAAATAAAGCTATATGCAACCAGAATAATGAATGAGCACATAAATTTTAAAGAAGAAAAAAAGCAATTTCACGTGCAAAAGAACATTAAATGAATGGATGGGAATGTCAGATTTAGTCTAGGCTTTCACAGCCTCACACCAAGACTAATAGTCTCTGAACATCTTTGTCTTATTCCTTCAAATCATTTTATACCTTGCTTCCTAATTTATCATATCTATCTACTTCAAAATATTCAGTGGCATGCCATAACATAAAAATAAAATCCCAAATTCCCTGGCCTGACATTCAAAGCCTTCTATAATAAGTTAGGTCTCTATCTGGCTTATCAACAAATCCTATAAACATGACTCTTTCCCCTACCTACCCTTACCCAATTTTTCTACTTATGTTATCCTGAATAAATCTTGAACAATTAATTTCCCATTCAGTTTTGCCTCCTGTTACCTTCCCTTCCTGGAATTCTGTCCCTGCTCATTTTTAATTCTATGATCTCTACTTAGCTGTACTAGTCAATTTATGTAGTCTTAACAAAGGTCCTCCAACTACCTCAATCTACAGCAACTGCTCAATCTTCAGAAATTATAAACTATGCCTTGCTTAAGTCCCTCATTTAACACTTAGTAAATACAGCTCTTGCCTTATCCATCCATCCCTCTACCTAGTCTTCCCAAATAAACATAATTTAGAAAGACCAGCTTATATATTTCTCAGCATCTCCATTACCTGGCAAGATAATCTGCACAAAGGAAGCACTCAAAAAAGTTTATTAATAATATTAAAAATAATGTACACCATGCAATCAGATAAAAACAAAAAAACAAAACTACCATCTCACATTGACACACTGCTTTACACTTTCACAGAATTTACTTTCACTGGGTCATAATATCCTTATCAAGTATGTAGGATGAGTACTTTTGCCTATTTTTCTTACTGAAGTAGAATATTTGCTCCTGTGTTTTAAGTAGAAAAAACTGAAACTCAAGGAAAGTATAGGTTAACAATTACGGAATAGCCTAGGACTTTTTTCAATGTGTTTTACTGCCTCTCTTGCCTTTGAATTATCTTTTTGCAGAAATGGCTTAATATTAATTGCTATTTTATCAATAACAATAGTACCTTTTATTTATTGGATGCCTACAATGTGGGTAACATTGCAATAAGCACTATTGTATATAAATAAAAATCTTAATGAATACTCAAAACCACCCAGGGAGGTGGATAGTACTGTCATTCTTATTTAATAGATGAGGTAAATAGAAATCCAGAGAAGTTAACAAATTACCCAAAGACACAGAACTAAGCAACAGAGCTCATATTTTAACAAGTAGCCAAATAACTACAAAGTCCATGTTCCTATTCACTTCGCTCGAATCTAAACAGTAACTAACATGTCATGAAGTTAAAAGAGGATATTTTATAAATAGTGGACTCAAAAAGGACTTTATAATTAGTCTCAAATAGACAATATTTCAATAGTTCATACTAGGGTTACTGGCATTATTCTCTCTAAAATGAGCTATAGTACTTCACAGAAGAAACTTAATGAACAAGAAAAAGAAAATTGTTCTCACTACTTTTTAAATAACTTTGCTCCAACCTCTTAATACCAACAGAATTCAGAATTAAAAAGGATTAAAATGTTATTAATACATCCTAGGTATTATGGTATTGTATTTAATAGTACTATCTACTTAGATAACTATTTTAAAAGATAAAAAAAATTTTAAGCTACTCTATTCAGAAAGATAGGTATGCAGTCACCACCTTAGCCATAAAATAATATTCAGAGACATAGAACTTCAGTTCCACCATTTCAGCTGTGAGGCCTTAAGGAAGAAAATTCATTTTACTGAACCTATCTCCTGATCTGTAACAATAAGGATAAATAATTACTTACTTCTAATGGCTGCCACAAGGACTAGCTTAACAAAGTCTGCACTTAGAAAATAGCATGTTATTATTATGACACTATTATTATAACTAGGAGATCCAAAGTATTTCAGCTACAAAAGCCTAAGAAATTCCATTAGCTTTAGACAATATATTTATGGTAAAATAAAGATCATATTCAAAAGACAAGGCTATAATCTTAGCTTTTTTTTTGAAATTATAATAAAAATAAAATAATCTACCATCAGTTTTCCATTTATAAATCACTGTGACAACCTTCTTGGTACACCAAGTTATTTCCACATGGATTTTATTCTCTATTACTAAGTTATTATTTTAAATTTTAACTTTTTTTGACCATTTAAGACATCAAAACAAGTTTAAACTAGAAATTCAAGAGAAGTTAGGATCAAGTTAGTACAAGTCAGCAGAACTGCATTTTGCTATCAATCATTAGATTGTTCCTACATCTGAACCTGAACAAAGGTTTTATAAACCTTTACATTTTACAAACATATCAATATAACAGGGATTCTTAACTCCACAGCGATATAAAGACAGAAACATTTCAAAAAAGAGAGCAAATTTAGCTTTGCATTTTTCCAAAAATAAAAATCTGTCAAAGAATCTACCCTTCACAAATCACAAAGCTACCAACTGACTACACCTTTTATACAGGGGCTCTCTCACTTCAGGTAATTACATTCCTAATAAAGACTGTATAAATCAATTCTTAATGGAATAACTCAAAATGCAACAATATAATTGAAAATGAATTATGCAAAAGCAAAATATTCTTGTACAGTGACAAGTCATCATCTAATCTAATCTACCCTACCAATGAATTTTTTTATTGGATAATATATATTCTTTATGGCTGTCCCCACTTATTTATCTTAATCTCAGAAAATTTAACCACAACCACAGGGAGGGAATAATTATTAAATCTTTATGGAAAGAATATGCATGGCAGCTGCTCTTAATTCTTAATTATTTTAACTGTTTCATCTCCATCTGCTCATATCTGCATGTGATTTGAAATTTGGAGACATTTTATTTACTCATCTATTATAATCCTTTTGATTTCACTAAAGACAAAAAGGTTTTTTGGGGGAAAAATAAACACAGTTTGTTACATCATTATGCCTTACACTGTATGATAGGTCAATGGGGGAAGAGAGGTAGGAA